>NW_027468564.1:18913095-19613095 GCF_046254945.1 Alosa pseudoharengus | reverse complement strand
GCGAGGAGAGACTAACCCAAGCCAAAGATGCACTGGTACACACACACACACACACACACACACACACACACACACACACACAAATAGCACAATATGAACTTATGTACAGTAGCCATTGCCTCTGCCATCTATTAATTGTTCAATTGCATGTCCCTTTCAGGAAAGCATATCAGTCAGTACTGTGTGATGGGATCTAATTTGAGGTGTGTGTGTGTTTGTGTGATCCTCACAGGCCGAGGCTGAGAAACAGCTGAGCTCTTTCCAGACAGAAGCCAAGAATGCCCTACAGACACTATTCCCACAGGTTGTCATAGAAACAGAACAGGTAAACAACATACTAATTTTTTTTGTTTATTTCAGACCTAGAGCTGAATCACAGCCATGGCAATATCTGCTATCAACAGCCCTTTCAGTCATTGGGTCAATGAATATAACTATAAGTGGACGTGCCCGAGAAGACTAACTGTTAAAATAAACATTTTTGAAAGTATACAATTCAACTTTTTCCTTTTTTTTTTACTCCCAAAGTTTTAGTTCTTTTTTAGTTTTTGTTGCCCTATAGTATTTTTTTCATGAGGGCAGGGGGGTCATTACATGGAAGAGGATACCACAACTTATTTTTGTTTGTTGCCGTTGTCTTTGTCCTTCCAGACTAACTGGTTGGAGGCGTTCACAGCCAAAGCCCAGGAGGTGCTCAGAGAAAGCCAGCCCAGCCAGGTCGCCCAGCAGGAGGGCTCCGGATCAACGGACCTGCCGGTGAGAAAGTCTCATCTCTCCTCTCCTCTCCTGCAGCAAGTTATCGTCCAGTGTCCAGCTATCACGTTGCGTCGGACACTCTGTCCACACTGCATGAGTTAAATATATGTTACACTTAAGTTACATCGTGTAAACAACATTTTGACTAGCTGAATGAGCAGTCGGCCCCCACCCAAGCTTGCCCGCCACCAACTGGAAGTAGAAATGGCGTGTGGCATGTCTGACAAGACTGGCCGCTCACCACCCGCCTGTTTAGGACATTCCAATAGAGAAAGCGATCAAACTTATTTCTTCATTGTTGCTTGCTCAGGGTTTTAAGTTGCTTGCACACTGCCCAGGCAAACACCAAAACACCCAAACATGCTAAACTTGACAGTTGTTGGTTGCAGTCGTCTTAAAATTACCCAGAAAAATCAACTGCCAGCTCCACATTGCCCAGACAGTTAAAGAGTTTAGAACGAGTCAGACTCAAACATTCTACCCAACAAACACAGACTGTTGGAGCTTGTGGGGCGTTTGCGGGGCTTGCACCTTTTTAGTTAATAAAATAACTGGACATACTAACACATTGAGGCCCTGCTGTGTTCTGTGTTGTGATGGGTGTCCTGACTGCCCGGTATCCTCTCCCCTGTGGTCCCTCAGGAGCTGCTGTCCAAGCTGCAGGAGGCCGAGGAGTCCCAGAAGATACTCAAGGCTGAGTGTGACCAGTACCGCACTGTGCTGGGGGAGACGGTGAGGACACACACACACACACACACATACACACACATACACACACACACACACACACACACACACACACACACACACACACAGAGTTCACTCACCTGTCCAGATCAACTATTAGACAATTTAAACTATTTAGACAAATACGGAACTGAATGTTCATTGTCTGAGGGACGCTTGTGCCTCTTGGAAAGTCTCCACAACCGCTGGACCCACATTTTATTGGTTCAACTCCAACCCCTTCACTGCTCCGCTCTGTGTCACTCCTCTGAATTCCCCTCACCTCCACAAAGTGCGTTTAAATTCATGAAGGTTCAGCTAAAGGAGTATCGCCCCCCCCTGACGCTCCTCGTCTCACAGGATCCATTTTCTAAAGAGTCATCAGAATGTGAGAGCGGCAGATAGATTGAACATTCCAGCGCCTTAACACTCCACACACTCACAGGAACATGAGGAACACGAGTCAGGGAGCGCTCCAGAGCGCCATCTAGTGGGCCAGTAGTGCCTGTACTTCACATCAGCTGTCTGTCTGTCTGTCTGTGTCAACCTGTCTGTCTCTCTCTGTCTGTCTCTCTCTGTCGGTCTCTGTCTGACTGTTTGTCTCTGTCTCTGTGTCTGTCTCTGTGTCTGTCTCTGTGTCTGTCTCTGTGTCTGTCTCTGTGTCTGTCTCTCTACCTGTATGTCACTGTCTGTCTGTGTCTGTCTGTGTGTCGGTCTGTTGGCCGTGACCTTTCTGACCTCTTGACCCCTGTGTGTGCAGGAGGGCATGCTGAAGCAGCTGCAGAGGAGCGTGGAGGAGGAGGAGCTGGTCTGGAAGGCCAAGATCGGGGAGGCCGAGGCACAGAGACAGGTGGTAAGTCACCCTGTTCACCCCTCACTACACACACCCTTCACTACACACACACACACACACACACACACACACACACATAAACCTACAGCTCATCCTTGTTTATACCTACTATATACTATACTTACTATATATGCACATACTGGCACCCAGTATCCTCCTCAGTGTCACCTAGTGAACCGATAACCTTCACTTCTATCCTGTATGGCTAGTAACGTTGTGGTGATTAGTAACGTGGTGATTATCTGGAGTAACGTCGTGGTGATTATCTGTAGTAACGTCGTGGTGATTATCTGTAGTAACGTCGTGGTGATTATCTGTAGTAACGTCGTGGTGATTATCTGTAGTAACGTCGTGGTGATTATCTGTAGTAACATGGTGATTTATCTGTAGTAACATCGTAGTGATTATCTGTAGTGACATGGTGATTTATCTGTAGTAACGTCGTAGTGATTATCTGTAGTAACGTGGTGATTATCTGTAACGTGGTGATTATCTGTAGTAACATGGTGATTATCTTTAGTAACGTGGTGATTATCTGTAGTAACGTTGTGGTGATTATCTGTAGTAACGTCGTGGTGATTATCTCTAGTAACAGTGTCTCCTGCTGTTCTTCTGCTACAGGCCCTGGATCAGGTGAAGGCGCTGGAGGAGGCTGCAGAGGCCATGAGGACAGACAGTCCGGACACAGAACAGGTACACACACACACATGCACGCACGCACACACACACAGAACAGGTACACACACACACATGCACGCACACACACACAGAACAGGTACACACACACACATGCACGCACACACACACAGAACAGGTACACACACACACATGCACGCACACACACACAGAACAGGTACACACACACACACACACACACACACACACACACACACACACACACTCACACTAGAGGTGGGATAACCAGACCCTCAGGGTTTAAGCTGATATGAGGCAGCATAATGTGCGTAACTTTAAATGGGCAATTACTCATCCCTCTGTTTGAATGTTGTTTATGGCGTTTCCTCCCCAGCTGAAGGAGCAGGTGATGCTGCTAGAAGCCCAGCTGGAGAAACAGCTGGAGTCGTTGACCTTCAGCCAGACCTATGCAGAGGAGATCGCACAGGTGAGCACGCTCAACTGCACTCTCCAGCTACAGGGACACCTATAACTGGCCAAGCTCAGTCCCAGATCAGTTAGAGGTGCTCTCAGCGATGTTACGCGGTTTCTAAGCTAAAACATTTTTTTTATTTGTCACATACATGACATCTCCTCACCATCCGCTATAGCTGCCTGTGTCCTGAATACACTGTAAAAAAACAGTCTCTGTGGATAGTCCAGGCTCCAAAAATGGCAGCAAAAACAACTTAGTCATAACATAACTAAATGTTCCAGCCAATCACCAACGAGATGCGTGTTTAGGAGAGTTTCAATTGCACAGGAGCGGGAGGGAGGGGCGAGCTAGCTCTCTTTTGTTTGAACGTCAACAGAAGTGGCGTTACCTAACATCTCTTAGTACCTTTAGAAGAAATGTTGGGTGGTGGTTCTGGAACAGATTTCATATCTTGTATAACCAGCATTTTGGGTCTGTTAAAGAAAACTGAAGGTCTTTATATAATGGACTACTTCTGTCATGATCTATGTTGGCCATGTTTTATTTAACAGACCCCTTGTGTGACTATGGGTGTTTTGTAACTGGCCTATGGCCATCTCTATATCTTGTATAGTGTTTTGTAACTGGTCTATGGCCATCTCTATATCTTGTATAGTGTTTTGTAACTGGCCTATGGCCATCTCTATATCTTGTATCACTAGTGTTTTGTAGCTGGCCTATGGCCATCTCTATATCTTGCACTGCATCAGAGAGTAGCTGTGTGATGAGACCTGCCCTGCCGTCTGCTGCCTGTGTTTAGAGTCCATACTGTATCTGAGTGTAGTTGACCCAAAATAAAGTTGTTTTTAATCTCTCTATCTCTTTCTCTCTCCCCCCATCTCTTTCTCTCCCTCCCTCTTTCTTTATTTCTTTCTCTCTCTCTCTCTCTCTCTCTCTCTCTCTCTCTCTCTCTCTCTCTCGGCTTGTCCAGCTGAAGGCGTCTCTGTCGGAGTCCCAGGCTCAGCTGGAGGCTGCCCAGGCAGAAGCCCAGAAACAGACGTCTAAACTCGCCACGGTAACGACCCGACCCACACACCCACCCAGCCACCCTTAACCCAACACATCTGGGCCACAGCAGCGGTCTCTGAGACTCTGGGCCAACATCTGTTTTATTGTCTCCGGGTCCAGATCAGAGACTTCATAATTCATGGGTGTCACTTGTACTCATTTACTCGTGTCAAGTAAAATCACTTTTGCTTTCATCGTAATCATGTGGAATTGATTTGCGATTTAATACTGTGCGGGATAATATTCTATGACTGTAAATACAAATCATCCGTAACCATAACAACCATGCATGAAAACACAATGTCTGCCCAGTTCCTCCTGTCAGGGGTCAAGGAGATGAAATTCCCTTTTTTATTTTCTTTTTGTGGGTAGAGTTTGTTGTGATTGACAGCTTGCTGTTTCAGGTGAGGCAGCAGCTGAGGGAGTCGACTGAGCTCGTGCGGAATGAGGACTACTCCCACTCGCCGGGGTCAGAGGTCACACAGGTCAGGGTGCCAGGCCGAAGGAACGCACCCTGCAAAGCCTTCTGGGAACTATCAGACACTGTTTTCCACTTCTTCTACTATTTAACATCGTATAACATCTGTCTTCAAATCGACCCGGCTCAGCCTCCTCTCTCGCCCAGAGACCAAATTCAGCCTCCAGATTTGTGTAGAATGATTGAGCAGATATATTCAAAATAATCCTGTGTTTCTAGCGTATGTTGCTTATACAAAAAATACATAAAATTCAATGAAGCAAAATCCAACAAAACAACAAAATACATGCTAATCTGGAAAGAGATACTGGTTGTTACATTGTTCTTTCACCCTCAGCACAGGAGATGTCACAATGTCACATCTCCCTGCTGAGCTGTGATTTGTGCAGAGAGGAGGATGAGTGGAGAATCGATTAGATGGCAATCTTAGCATCACTCTCACTCTACTTCAGCTAACCCCCGTTAATGCAAAAACTTAAAACGTAAAACTTCCTAATGAGGTGCCCTAGTCCTATGGCTTCATTCTTCCAAAACAAAAGCCATAGGGCCCCAAGTTAGCTTACCCAGTAACTAAATCACACACTTTCCCTCAGGATAGGCAGTACTGCATCACAACAGTGAGACATATAAAAAAACACTCATGGTCTGACACAGGGGTTCCCAAACTTGTCCATGACAAGGCCCCCCAAATACCACTAGGTTCTGGCCAAGGACCCCCTTAATGTGTTATTAAACCCATTGACAATACTACGGCAAATGTAAAAATACATTAAGCTAATCCTAATAATTATTTTAGCCACAAGCACTTCGCAATGGAGAATACAGTGTGTAAAAATTGTATTTGGAGCTTTCTGCTATATGAGAGCTGTCACTCTACTATTATTCCCAGTCATTATAATGTTCAGATATGCACCAAATTATTATAATGACATTGTATAACAACCCTCATAGTAATAGGTATATTTAAAATATTTCAAATGTATTTATTTGTTGCTTTTATTTTTCCTTCCAATTTGCTGAGGCTCCCCTGGCACCCCCACACGGCCCCGGCCCCCACTTTGAAAACCACTGACACACGTAGTGTCTGCATTAACGGGGGGTTATTGTTAGCACAAAGTTAACAACTTGTAGACACATACTTGAAATAGCCCTCAAGTCTCCTCATCCTCAAGTCACCCTACCCCCTATCTTCATACAACATGTTATGATATTTTTTATTCTCGCACACCCTATCCCTCCCTCCCATGCATCCCTCCCTCAATCTATCGCCTTCTCTCTGATAGTTCCCATGTAGGTGCTTGCTTTTGGTTGACACTAACCTCTGCTTTGTGTGTGTGTGTGTGTGTGTGCGCGTGCTAATTGCTAGTTTCCTTTGCTGTGTTTGGAAACAACTCGTAAAATCCAAAAGAACTTGCAGGAGATGCTTTTCCAACCCTGTCGCTTCCTGTGTTGCTGTCTGTCCTGGGCCTGTATCTCTAAAACCTCATGGATTTGCTGTCTGTCCTAGGCCTGTATCTCTTAAGCCTCATGGATTTGTAGATCTCCACTAGACACAAGCTTTTCATTGGTCCACACAGCTGGTACCATCGGACTGACTGATTGAATACAATGCGTCAATTTCTTTAAAAAAAAAAAAAATGCTATAATGGTGTGTAACTCAGTTGATACGGTTCCCATTGGAGTATGTTTTGGTTAAGAGTTCCATTTGATAAGTCATTGCTACATCGATATACCTCTAACTGAACATTCACTTGTGAGTAAATTGTAATTTTGTGACAATAGACTTATGTGACCCGAGCTGAGTTGAACTAGAACTTCCTTTCTATGTTCACATCTATGTTTCTATGTTCCATTTCCAAATGTGTTGTCATGCAGTGAATATTGTTACATGATACTGTAGCAGAGATGCTGTAAATAGATAATTTTACAGCGGTGTAACAACGAGAATGTTGGAAAATTAACATTCTAAAAAAAATATTTTAAATATTTAAATTCTAGAAGCTTAAATTGGAACGGAATATTTTGTTAGAATGTTCACAACTCCCCTGCTGAAGGGTTAAATTACTATTGTCAATATGCCATCATTTCACATGCCTCTGTCCCACCATGGTCATAGCACCAAAACTTGATGCAGTTCTACGAAGGAAATCAATAGGGGTGCTGTTTTTCCGGAACATTCTCCCAGCTTCTGTGTGTGGTTGTGAGATACGGGCCCCTGGTGTTTGTGCTATAGCAGCTGCTTACTGAGCCTCACTGGTGCGTTCAAAACATTTGGGGAGAGAAAACTTAAAAAAAAAAAAAAAAGATTTAAACAAATTCTCATTGAATATGGCCGAGAGCAACTGTGCTTCAAGATGGCTGCTGAACAAAACAACTGTTATGTTATCTGGATGATTTTGGCCTTTGAAACACAGGGGTTTTATTGTTTTTTTTTGTGTGTTATTTTCACGGTGAGCTTTTTTCAGCTTCCTGGTTTTCGAGCTGAGCTGCTGCCTTCTGGAAAGTTCTCCAACTCTAACCTCAAAGCTTGTTTGTGTTTGTTTGTTTGGTGTCACAGCACTGCACCCTTGTCTAAGGAGTGATGCAAGCATGTCCCCACCTCACCCCAAAACTCTCACACACAGACACATTCTCCTGCTCCTCTCACGGCTGTTGTGTCCATGACAACACATTGTGTTTGACCTTTGCATAACCTCTGTGCGTTCCGACTCTTTGCAGGTGCAGAGCCAGCTGGAGGAGACGGCTGAGAAATTATTGACAGAGGAATCCATGAAACAGCAGCTAGCAGAGAGCTATGATCAGGTAGCCACCACACGCAGCATCAAACAGCAGCTAGCACAGAGCTATGAGCAGTTAGCCACCACACGGAACATCAAACAGCAGCTGGCACAGAGCTATGCGCAGTTAGCCACTAGGCCACATGCAGCTTCAAACTGCAGGTAGCCACTATATACACAAACCTACACAACATCCAAGAGCAGCTGGCAGAGCTATGAACAGGTAGCCACTATAAGGCAGACAAACTAAATGACCTCAAACAGCTAGCGGAGAGTTATGAGTAAGTAGCCAACACACACAGCATCAAACAGCAGTTAGCACTGAGCTAAGAGTAGGTCGCCACAACAGGCAGCATTAAATGGCAACTAGCAGAAAGCTACATCACAAGCAGCGTTAAATGGCAGATAGCTATAAACAAGTATAGCCCCAACACCACAGCGACCACAAACAGCATCAAACGGCAACTAGCAGGTAGCCACTACAGACATAAACACAACAGCGACCACACAACATTCAAGAGCAGCTGGCAGAGCTAAGAAAAGGCAGCCACTATAAGCAGACAAACTGAACAACATCATACAGCAGAATAAAGATAAACTAAACTGCATCAAAGAGCTACACAAGCACTAAATAGGCCTACACAGCATCTAACAGTTAGCTAACAGAGCTTTGAGCAAACAGACAAATCACACAGCGTGTGTTATGAATATAGGAGATCAGAGGTAGGAGATTGCAATGGCCATGTCCTACTAGACTTTACGAACATGTTATGGTTATAGCCGTGTCCAATTGTACTACAATTTCCCAACTATTAGCCGCAGTTTATACATTAATTTGGCAACATTTATTTGAGTTTTTTTTTTTTAACTTGCATAAAACACGGTCCTGGCTATGAGTTTTTTTTTAACTTGCATAAAACACGCGGCTAATAAATTACTGTAGTGTGATAGTGTAAAGATGAGTGATTTACACATGACCGTAAGACGACATGATGTGATAGTTGGCCTGTTTGATGGTTAGATACTGTAGACACACACACACACACACGAGTGCTCATGTGTGTCCGCCTTGTGCTCCCCTGCCAGGCTCAGAAGTGTGTATCGGACCTTCAGGCCCAGCTGGAGACTCTGAGAGCAGAGGGCGAGGGACCCACTGTCGAGCTGAAGGTGCGTGTTTGGGTGCGTGTGTGGGATGTGTGGGGCACATTTGCATGTACATTTGTATGTACATAAAACTTTTTTTTTTGCCACAAAACACAATTGACATCTTCCAAAGCTGAGACCACAGCACAACTTCAAATCTCGAAGCATATTGAGTTTTTTTTTTTGTTTGTTTACTCATTCGTGTAGTGTTAATAATTTTCTGTTTTTATTTGTGTTTGTCCCAGGAGCGTCTGGAAAAGGAGAAGAAGCTGACGAGAGACCTGGGTCAGGCCGCCACCAAGCTGCAGCTACTCCTCAAGGCCACCCAGGACCAGCTGGCTAAGGAGCGGGAGACCATCAAGCACCTCCAGGAACAAACACAGGGCAAGGTGACACACACACACACACACACTCACAAGGACGCATGCACGCACTCACAGACACACATGCACGTACACACACAGGCACACACACACTTACACTTACTGAAAGCACATACACACTAGCACAACAAATGAATAATCTGCTAAAGAGAGTTGGTAGCTTCCGGACAGTCATACATGCGTTCTCGTTCACACGTTAAACATAGTGATAGTATCTCTCTCCCTATCCCTATGCCTCCCCCTCCCCTGTACACAAACGTGAAATGTTTTCTCTGCCCCTCGTAGCTGATATTTTTGGCAGTGCACAGTGAGCCTCTTGTTCCGGAGCCAGTACCCTGAGGCTGATGAACAGTTCTGAAACACACACACACACACACACACACACACACACACACACACACACACACACACAGAGTCCTGGTCTGTTACACCGCAGCTAACAGAAACGGGGCCCTGGGGAGGGCAGAGACAGGGTGCTGTGTGTGAGTGTGTGAGTGTGTGAGTGTGTGAGTGTGTGTGTGTGTGTGTGTGTGTGTCCGTCCATTTATGTGTGTTTGAGAGTTGCAATGTACAAATAAGTGTGTATATGTGTAGGCACATCTACGGCTGTTTTGTATTTGTGTGAGGTTATTGTTTTTGTTTTGTGAACTCTAAAAAAGTGAGTTGGGGGGGGGGTGGAAATAAAACCAACAACAAAACAAAACAACCATTGTTCTTCCATGTGCTGGTTTGGAGTATTTTACATCTGGATGTATCCCTCATTCATATTGAACGTTTGGTTTATATTTCTGAAAATAAAATATAATCTATCAAATAACCATACTTTTTCCGTTCTGTTCATAGGACACTGAAGAGCCAAAGGAGGGAACATCTGTCTGAGCCAGACTGGACGACCATCAGAGAGAGAGACTGCGAGAGAGAAAAAGAGGAAGACGAAGATGAACGACTTTTCCAAGATGCCTTAATTTACTCGACATATTCATTTATATCTTTGTAGTCTCACAGTGCTGTAGTAACTGTTGGGCAGAATGGACCTTTCAGAATGGAAAGAGGGATGAAGTGAAGGGAATAAAAAGAAGGAGAGAGAAAAAGAGAGGGAGAGAGAAGGAAGGTGTGGGAATGAATGAGTGGATCTAGTTATGTATCTTTTTAAAAATAAAAAAAAATCGCAGATCAAAGATTTAAATGTGGGACACTTCAGCCGAGACGAGGCGGGCTGCGGGTGTCTCTGTGGACTCACATTCCCAGAATGCACCATTCTGTCAGTGTTAATGGATCAAAGGGAAATCCTCCATGTGGCTGCGTCACTGCACAACTCGTGGCGGATTAATAATAATAATAATAATAATAATTAAAAAAAACAAGATGGTGCAATCACTTTTCTTTTAACTTTATTGTTTTTTCAAATGGGAGTGGAGGACCTCAAACTCGCCACCCCAACCCAGGAATGGAGGAGAGGGAGAGGGAGGGGGAGGGAGCAGGGGATAGGCCTGGTGACATTTCTCCATTGTGGTACGGAGACGACATGCAATGTTTGGCCCCTACACCTGTTGCTGTGGGGACGGGACACCCTCATAATGTGATCATTTGTAATGAAACAATAAAACAATGTAGACCGTAGCTCTGTCTCGGCACCATCTTTTGTCATTTTTGTTTTAATTTGCTTGTGATTGAGAAGTTGAGTGATGCTAGATTTGCATGACTTCATTTAATTACAATTGTGACCAAGGTAAATCGCACACACAGGCCTTGTTTTTGATTCAGAGAAGCTGTTGGATAACAGGGTGGACAACCACATTACATACTGGCTGCCTCGGCTGTTCTCATTTTGTTTGGTTTTAAATGACTGAAATGACTGATAAAATTAATGAATACCAATTTAATATCAGACACTTGTGACACAATTACAACACATGATGTGTTAGTATAGTGTGTGCCCACATTGTTGATCTTGACTTAAGTGGTCTATTTTGAGTCTGAAGAACTGGACCACAGGTAATCTGACACATTCATCTCAGTGAGTAGATTAATCTGAGGATGTCTGATGATGGACCTGTAAGTAATCTGACCTGTTTATCTCTCAGTGACTAGTGTAGAATAATCTGAGGATATCTGATGATGGTCCTGTAGGCCATTGAGTATAGCACCAAAATGACCTGCAAAAATGCACTCTGATTGATGCCCAGTTATTCCAGTTATAGTTTGCTTGAGACTGCTATGCTTGTCAAAGGGCTAAATCTATGGAAAAAAACATTAAAAGAATAATTTATATACATAAAATATTTGTTAAATGATATTAACACATGAGAATGGCCAAGGGGGTTCTGTAACAACTGATACATCCATTGTGTCAATTTTCTGTTAGTGTTGAATACACTCCGACTAGTGTTATTGTGTCATTATTTACTGTGTACGGCTGCTTTAAGAAAGTATTGTATTGTGAATCTGATTGGACGACTTCATTCGTCACCTTTGACCCAAACTGAAAAGCAAAGATCGTGTTGGATTCACGATCGTTTTGCGTTGTGTTTTAGTTCTGATGTCTGTATTGAAGATGGTCAATAAAGCTTGACGGCTGGATCAGGATCGGTGATCAAAATAATTTATTGTAGATGGTACATCACTCACTAACCGAGCACAGGCTAAGTCTCAAACAGTAAAACTGCACAGAGTCTAACAGGTGTGGTAGTTAGTAGAAGCGGGCTGCTGCTGAGCGTCTTGGCATAAGATGCTCCCCGAGTCGCTTCCTCGATCCGTCTCGAAGTCCAAACCTGAGACAAAGCCTGTTATACTAAAATCATATCAACGTAAATCATGCCAACGTGGAAGGTACCAACCACTGTACAAAACCCGGCCCTGGCCAGATGGAGATACTAGCCCGAATAGGCAGACATGCTGTCTCCCTCGGCCCATGTTATCACTGATGTTCCTCAGATGTTCCTAAACATCGGCCTGTATGACCTTCCTGCTGGTACACAGGCCTAAGGCACAGTTATGTACAATAATATGAACCTCTCCCTGTTGTATACTACACACAGTAACACAAAAGTAACACAGATGAACACATCAGAATACATACAGAAATACCCCAGATTTCTACAGTCCCCCCTCTTGATCAATTAAAAAACACAGATTTTTATAGATCATACAAAACAAATAAAAGGAGTCTGATGTGGTCTAAAGAACAGAGGACAAACCAAGACAAGATTACTTCTCTAGCACTTTGAAAAAGGAAAAAGTGCCGGTGTCTTAAAAGAAAACATAATAACTGATTTTGTTCCGGAGGATTGTCTCACACATAAAAAGAAATTAAAAAGGAAAGGAATCAAACCCACATCCCCGGTTCATCCCGAGGCTGGGCAGGAGGTACTCTAACAGGGGCCAATCTTGGAGTGGTAGTGGTGGCACGCTTGATGATACACAACACCACTTGGATAGCTAAGTAGATGACAAAGATGGGAATGAGCAGGGGCAAAATTAACTGGACAATCTGAGCAAACAGGGACCCACCCCAGCTACTCAACCAACCTCCCAGGGACCAGCTACCATTATCCCGCTTAAGCTGCTGCACGTTGGCGTAAATATCTTTGATGTAATTGGAGACATTAACGGTCGAGTCAGGCACATAAGTACAGCATTCCTGTCCAATCAGAGCACAAGCACCTCCCTTACTGGCCAAAACCACGTCCAGGCAGAGCCTATTCTGAAGGGCAACCTGTCTTACTGCATACAGTTCCCGGTTAATGTCTGAAAGAGCACGTGCAGTGTCATTAGCTACTACATCAACAATGTGTACCAGATCTCTAATCTCATCAAGCGCCACAGTTAGGCCATAAGTTGGAAGTAAAGCGGCAAAGAATCTCTGTGTCGGGGTTGCGACAATACTGTGACCCCCAAAAGCGTCACGCCTAGTCCTAGGGTGTATAGATGTTGACTCACCCACCAAATGTTCCCTCTCCACAATCCTCACAGCTGGAACAACATAAGCTAAATAACAGGAGCCTTGCCAATTAGGGGGAAGATAGGAATATGTATACTGTCCACACACAAACATGGAACCACATACAGGGGCTAGTGCATTAGTGACGACCGTGCTTCCTGGTGTTACACCTGGAACACGCATCATCGGGGGAAGGGGAATAAGGACCACTTCACCTGACTGTTCAATGGAAACCTCAGTCTGTCCAACCTGGACTTCATATGGGCAGATGCTCTGACCTACCACCGACCGTCCACTCTTGTCGGCCACCCAACAGCTTAGTAGGGGGCCCTCCGACCCATGGAGGATTGGGAAAGATGTCATTAGGGGAACCCTTTGTAGTACTGTCAAAGGCTGCTACATACTCTGGGATGGTAAAGGGGATGGCTATGTAAGGATACACTTCAGAGGCAGATGGCATTAACCCGCATACCCAACACGAATGCTTACGCTTGGCCTGGGCCAACCCATGAGCCGTCTTCAGGAAAGTGTTGTCCTTGTGCACATCATGATGGCTGTCATACAGAGTATCAGTAACAATAACCAGGTGACACAGGATAACAGCACAACAAAACAACATTTTCGGTGACATTTTCAGATGATAAAGGAGACACACAACAACAGTTACACAACACAGAATTCAGTGAGCTGATTGCTGTTAGAGAATGATGGAGTTGAGGATTCCTTTTGGGAAACAGAGTCTTTTTGGGGAGAAGTGCAGGAGACCGGCAGGCAACAGTTCAGTTCAAAGGCAAAAGTCTCTGTCCTGGATGATGTCCGTGGCTCCCGGCAACCTCATAGGCACATGTGGAGTGAAAAGAAAGAGCAGTATCAGTTGAAGGATAGTCATGAAAACAATAGTATATATAATCATCTATTATAGGGGTGTAGCAACCTCCCAACCCTGGTCCCCCAGTGAGTCCCCGGTTAACCCGTTGCTGCGTGTTCAGCTCCCTTACGGGTGTCCCCAGAAACCAACCTCTAGAACCAGGACTACAGGATTACTCCCCCCTCTTGATCTAGCTTAACTGTAATCATTCTCAAAAATCGGCAATTGTAATTGTATCCTCAGATTAAACATTTCATATATCAGTAATCACACATATTTAATCATCAAAATCAATTATAAGACTTATCTAAGTCTATAACTTTTCATAACATGAGTTTGTGTCAAGAAGAGTCCACTACCACAACACTCTGAGCATGTTCGGATTCTCAAAGGAAAGATTCTACCCTCGGATCCCTAACCTTTCATTTCTCCTGACGTCATAAATTCCCTATCATAATGAAAGTCTCCCGTGAATCTTCCCCCCTCTAGTTCACACCTCACCCCTAAAAGAAGATTGGCGAAAACTCAGATAGAATTCGTACCCTCCCCAAGTGCGTCATGTTTCAGGCGGTTCTATTAGTTTGCAATGGCTCGCATGTATCCACTTTTCTCTCACCCTGGACCTTCACTGCCAACTGTGTTATCAACAAAATCTGATCTGAGCAGATCTTTTCTGGCAAACCGTATCGGGGAATGATGTCTTTCACAAGGACTTTGGCAGTGTGTAGTGCAGTTCCGGATCGTGCAGGGAACGCCTCGATCCACCTAGAGAACTTGCACAGAACAATCAGAACGTCGCGATAGCCTTTGCACTTTGGAAGAGTGATGTAATCTATCTGAAGAACTCTGAAAGGCCCTGGTGGAGCAGGTGTTTTCAATGTTGGCAGCTTGACCTTTCTGTCGTGGTTGTTTTGCCGACAGGTGGCACACCGCTTGACGATGTCCCTGGCCGTTGCTGTGAACTTTGGGGCCCACCAGACCTGTATGAATCTGTTCCTCATCTTCTCCACTCCCACGTGTCCAAGTGAATGAATTTGCGTCGCCAGGTATGGCAGAAGACTTTCTGGAGCCACTGTTCGTGTTCCAAACCTCCACAGGTTGTCGTCATGGAGCTTCGCCGCATTTTCAATCCAAGTCCACTTCTCTTCTCGGCTAGCGCTGTTCTGCATGTCTTTGATGTTGGCCAAACTTTCCCATTTTCCCTCTTCAGATGTTTCCTTGACCTTCTTTGTCACTCTCATCATGCATTTCTCGTCGTCATTTTCAAAATTTTTCCTGTTACCGTTAGATCCGTCCGTGTTTCCATTTCCGTGTCCATTCTCGTTAGTCGTTTCGTTATCCCCCCCCTCTCTTTTTCTTGCGGCTGTTCTTGACACCGCATCCGCCATTGCATTGCCTCTTGCTTCAATTGTGTCTTGCCTTGTATGTGCCTTTACTTCGATCACTGCCAGGTCTTTTGGCAGCTGCATTGCATCCAACAATTCTGCCACAAGCTGTCCATTCTTGATGGGACTTTGTTTCACACACGGAGGTGGTTTTCCAGTCAGTCTGACGGGTTCCATTTCCAACAGTCCACAGTCATTCTTTCCCCTAGCCCATGCTGGATGTTCCAGGAGATCCTCTCTTTTTAGCCTTCTCAGGTTCCACAAGACTTCTCCATCTCCTTCTCCAATGGCTATGGTGACTGGGGCTGTCTGCTTCAGACTGCATTTTTCTCCGGTTGGTCCACCAGCTGTCTTGATGATGCCTGACAGAGGTATTTCGTGTTTCTTCAATAGGTCGGAAATGTTGGATGAAAAGACTGTAAGTTCAGCACCAGTATCAATCAAGAATTCAATTTCGATGTGTTCTTCACGCAAGGCAGTAGCATAGAGGGTGTTATCGGTTCTCGCTGGTTGGTAAAGCACAGACACGCCGTCGGTGGTGGCTACTGTGCGCACAGGGCATATGAGTGCCTCGTCAGCTGACTCATCCCCGGCATCCCAGTCCTCCATCGCTGGCCTGGTTTTCATTGTCTTAGGCCTTGTTACCGGAGCAGTCGCTCCCTGGGCAGCATTGGATGTAGATGCCCCATCATTCACTGGTGCAGGTGGGGGTGGGGGAGGTGGGGGTGGGGGTGGGTGAGGTAAAGAGTTGACAGGTGGGGGCGGGGGTGGTGGTTGTGGTCGGGTAGGGAAAGAGTTGACAGGTGGGTGAGGTGGGTATGGGCTTGTAGCCAGTGGCATTGGTAACAACAATAGAGGAGGAGGTACTGAAGCTATGGCTAGTGGCTGTTGATAGCCATACTGGAGTGGAGCAGTTTGATGATGGTTGGTTGCAGACGTTCTTCCTTGTCTTTGTGGATTGTAGAAAGCAGTGGCTGCTGATGGGGCCAGAATGATTTGTTTCGTGTCACCTGCTGGCTGTTGATCAGGTGGGGTTCCCATAACAGCAGCATTCTGTCCAATGAAGCTGTCTTTATCAATGTCCACTGCACTTCTAGATGTCTCCACCATGGCATATGGCGCTGTTGAGTCCAAGTCAGGCAGAGTCGGTTTGAGGCGGGTGCTTGGTTGCCTGTTGCGACCCCCGCCCACAATAGGTGCCGGGGTGTATGGGAGGAGTTGGCTCCTCCCCATTGAGTGGGCCTCTGAGACCACTCCTCTTCGCCTCATTTCACTCTGTTCTGGCAACACATCCGCTTCCATGAGTTGCTCCTCCAAATCACGTCTTTCAGTCTCTGTTCTCCAAATCCTGTCTCGGATCTCTAATTCCAACTTCTCTAATGTCCTTTGTAATTTTTTCTCAAATTTGCCAAATTGTAATTTCACTGCCATCCAATCTGACACATAGGCCTGCAACTTAGTTTTCCTACCAAGACCCATATCTGGATTGTGCTAATATCAATTAATATTAAATTGTACTATGTGTTTCGTGCAGTGACGTGATCCTTTATTTAAACTTTTAACTTAAATTTGTCAGTAGTGTGTGATGTTTTAGTGCCAACTTTTGCGATTCTGCTTTGGCCAAAGAAAAAAAAGAACCTCTCTCTCTCTCTGTCCTTCTCCTTTTTTTCCACACACACTCACACACACACGCTCGCTGCTCCCGCCAGGGAAAAGAAAACACTCTCTCTTTATCTCTCTCGTTCAGTAAACTGGCACTTGGTAAATTATTTTACTCACAGCATGAAGCCACAACAATAAATTTCACCAGTGTCAGTTCCACTTAACTCAGACTATTTCCTTTCTCCCAAAAACCGGCTGGACAACGACAACAATTAATGTCTCACTCACACCTTTAACAATCTCTCGTTAAATTCACAGTTGACCAAGTCAACAAAACCATAGGTTGGAAACCCTATCCCACTTTTCAATTACTGCACAACCAAAACACCCCCCTCTGGTGATTTCGTCTCCTCTCTGTATCACTGTAACGCTAAGTTTAGTCCTAGGCCATTAAACTAAACAAAGACCTTGAGAAACAACCACACAGTTCACTTCAGCAACAATGACTGTAGCAACAGTAACTCCTTCTATTTTCTCTTCGGCACCCGCACAGCATTTATCACAAAACCCACACAGCTTAGCATGTAATGGCAGTACAGAAAAAGAAAAGCTTTAATCCCCCAAGCTTGTCCGTAGTTAATCGATTACTTCTTTTAATTCGTTCACGAATCTATTCCAATTACCCAAAATATGTGTACACTTTAACCGTTTACTTTTTATCAGAAAACTTCTTATATCCAATGACATCTAGAGCTCATCAATCATTGATATAGGTATATAGGTATGTTACTTGTCAAAACACTTAATGACACAAACTTCAATACTCTCATTAATGTGCAGCTTTAAATCAAAAAAATTCTAATTTACTCCCTAAATTATGTCTATTTTTTAACTTTACTCTTGGTTCTTTTCACGCACAGAGGAGAAAAAACTCTTTGCTTTCACCTGGTCAGAGTTTCTTCACTGCGGCGGGTGCACACGCACACAGCGTCCTCCCTCTTGGTAGGCTTCCAGCTGGGGTTGGTCACGTCAGCCTGGGGCCCAAAATAGACTCTTCTTACAGATGTGAAGTTTCAAAATCTGCCCTCGAAGTCTGTTTGAACCCGAAGTCTGTTTGAACCCGAAGACTCAGTCTGACCTCGCCGAATGGATGTTCTCGTCTTCCCCCTCCTCTTGCGTTCGGGTCACGGAAACCAAATGTTGGATTCACGATCGTTTTGCGTTGTGTTTTAGTTCTGATGTCTGTATTGAAGATGGTCAATAAAGCTTGACGGCTGGATCAGGATCGGTGATCAAAATAATTTATTGTAGATGGTACATCACTCACTAACCGAGCACAGGCTAAGTCTCAAACAGTAAAACTGCACAGAGTCTAACAGGTGTGGTAGTTAGTAGAAGCGGGCTGCTGCTGAGCGTCTTGGCATAAGATGCTCCCCGAGTCGCTTCCTCGATCCGTCTCGAAGTCCAAACCTGAGACAAAGCCTGTTATACTAAAATCATATCAACGTAAATCATGCCAACGTGGAAGGTACCAACCACTGTACAAAACCCGGCCCTGGCCAGATGGAGATACTAGCCCGAATAGGCAGACATGCTGTCTCCCTCGGCCCATGTTATCACTGATGTTCCTCAGATGTTCCTAAACATCGGCCTGTATGACCTTCCTGCTGGTACACAGGCCTAAGGCACAGTTATGTACAATAATATGAACCTCTCCCTGTTGTATACTACACACAGTAACACAAAAGTAACACAGATGAACACATCAGAATACATACAGAAATACCCCAGATTTCTACAATTACAACACATGATGTGTTAGTATAGTGTGTGCCCACATTGTTGATCTTGACTTAAGTGGTCTATTTTGAGTCTGAAGAACTGGACCACAGGTAATCTGACACATTCATCTCAGTGAGTAGATTAATCTGAGGATGTCTGATGATGGACCTGTAAGTAATCTGACCTGTTTATCTCTCAGTGACTAGTGTAGAATAATCTGAGGATATCTGATGATGGTCCTGTAGGCCATTGAGTATAGCACCAAAATGACCTGCAAAAATGCACTCTGATTGATGCCCAGTTATTCCAGTTATAGTTTGCTTGAGACTGCTATGCTTGTCAAAGGGCTAAATCTATGGAAAAAAACATTAAAAGAATAATTTATATACATAAAATATTTGTTAAATGATATTAACACATGAGAATGGCCAAGGGGGTTCTGTAACAACTGATACATCCATTGTGTCAATTTTCTGTTAGTGTTGAATACACTCCGACTAGTGTTATTGTGTCATTATTTACTGTGTACGGCTGCTTTAAGAAAGTATTGTATTGTGAATCTGATTGGACGACTTCATTCGTCACCTTTGACCCAAACTGAAAAGCAATATGGCGGCGCCCGTGAGAATCCTCACCGCCTGCCGCACCGCAATATTGAATGCAAATGTCACTGTTTTCTCGCTTCGCTCACGAAAATGTTCAGCTTTGCCACACACAGATGTTCAGAAGGAATACTCGTCCAAATGGGTTCGGCGGAAATTCATCGATTTCTTCAAGGAACAGCACGGACATCGGGTTGTACCGTCCTCGCCCGTGCGACCTCGGGGAGACCCCAGTCTGCTGTTTGTGAACGCTGGCATGAACCAGGTAGGTACAGAACATGACATGACGGTCACAAACCGAAGACCGAAATGCCAATGCAATGCTGCAGCTGACATAATATTTCTAAACGGATTAAGTAAAAAGTTAAAAGGAACTGACCTAACGTAAATCCATGCAGCGACCTGTCAATTGCCATGTCTCGTTAGTTACCTAAATGGCTAACGGCGAGGTTAAATACTCTTGCACATTTGTTGACAGTGTTGTTTAAGCACGTCTCTTGTAATGCTAAGTGAGCCACGGTCGAATAGAAAACACCAGCAGGCACCATCGAGACCGCTAAGTCATGTCAGGTTATGTTGTGGTAATGGCGCACATATAGCAGGTCACACATTGAAACTGCTACTCTGAAACCAATTGCTACAATTCTATGACTACTTTATTACTGAACGGTATGTCTGTTACTGTATTAGTTCAAGCCTATTCTGCTGGGTGCGGCCGACCCTCGCAGCGAGATGGCATCCTACCGGCGCGTGGTCAACAGTCAGAAGTGCGTGCGCGCCGGAGGTAAACACAACGACCTGGAGGACGTCGGCAGAGATGTGTACCACCACACTTTCTTCGAGATGCTGGGGAATTGGTCCTTCGGGGACTACTTCAAGGTGAGAGAGAGATGCACTGGGTGGTTGAGAATTATGCTGACAGTTGTTTTATCAGGGCTCTACACTAACATTTTTTTCCAGGAGCACTTGTGCCCCCAAGTTAAAAAATTTAGGAGCACAGACAAAAATTTGGGAGCACAGTCAGTTCTGTACTTAACTTACACATAATCTAACATTACACTGCAGCTAACAGTTAAACATGCCAGTGCACCAATTGCGAATATTAAGAATGACTGACAACATTTAGGCTACAGGAAACAGGATTTTAAAGATCAGTGCCTACTTTATTTTCAGTCTGTTTTATTTTCCTACATTTTGTTAATGTAAAATAATATAATACATTGCCATATTTGCATTTATCCTGTATATCAAGTATCCTGCCAAATGTAGGCTAATTTATTTATTTGTGAATCCACCTGTAGCTAATCCAAATATGCCCATGTGACCTATCTGACTGCATACTGCCTAATACTACTACTAAAACAGTCAATTTTCTCTTCCACAATACATAGTCTAATCAAGGATATATATATATTTTTATACTTTTATTTTTTTATTTGAAATATCTGCATTGATGGGGGCAGTAGCCAAACGTTAGGCCTACACTCGTTTTGCACTTAAGCTTGTATTCGGTGTAAACAAACAAGCATGCGTGGAAGCCTGGAGTTGTCAGTAGCGTTCTACCTTTGAATAAAATGGAGTATTACGGGAAGCTACTTTTATGCCTGTTCGCTACAGCTATATTTTGCATATTGCAGCCAATACGTCAACTGGGCTAAAAAGCATGTTAGGTTACCTTTCCTTCTCTCACTGCATTCTCAGAATCTTATCCTGTTCCTCCTATATCCGATTAATTCGGTGGATAGAAGGCGGAAGAACTAATTTCTTCAATCTTTTCATCTTGGCTGGCTAGTCTAACTTTCCGCTTTCTCTGCGCGCTCATGGATTTCATAGAAGCGACTACTACTATCGAGTCCCAACGCGAAACTGCTAACGTTGATGGGAGGTGTAGTTTTATGCTGCATTCGCGACGTGATTCTATGGTTTGCACCAGTACTGTTTCTCGATGTTGCGGTGTATTTTGTAGACAAACATTGACATGGTTAGAAGTCATTCGCACCAGTGCGCCTAAATATTTTTTTGCACTCGCACGTCATCATTTTTACTCGCATATGCGAGTGAAATGGGCGCACTGTAGAGCCCTGTTTATGTTTGGTAAAGTGTTGGATTGAATTCCTTATGTCCATACATCCTCTTGGTGAAACTTGCATGCATCTATCATATCATATCTATCATAACTGCTAGAATAGTTTGACATTTTGACCACAGAACTGCTGAATTGATTAACATGTTAACAAGTACTACGATTCCTAATCCTAAAATAAACTAGCCATTAGTGCTTAGATAGTTCCATGGGCTGACCCTTCTTTCCTCAAATCTTTCTCCCTCCCTCCCTCTCTCTATCTCTCTCTTTCTCTCCCTCCCTCTCCCACTGCCTCCCTCTCACTCTGACTCCCTATCTCTCTCTCTCTCTCTCCCTCCCTCTCTCTCTCTCTCTCTTTCTCTCCCTCTGCCTCCCTCTCTCTCTCAGGAGGAGGCGTGCAGTATGGCGTGGCGTCTGCTCACTAAGGAGTACGGGATCCCTCCGGAGAGGCTCTATGTCTCGTACTTTGGTGGCGACGCAGCCTCCGGCCTCCCAGTGGACGAGGAGACGAGGGAGATTTGGAGGAGCCTCGGGTACGTTCAACATGAACATGTCATGAAACAGCCAGGGTGCGTTCAATTCCCTCTCACATGAAACAGCCAGGGTGCGTTCAAATCCCCTCTCACATGAAACAGCCAGGGTACGTTCAACTCCCCTCTCACATGAAACAGCCAGGGTACGTTTAAATCCCCTTTCACATGAAACAGCCTCGGGTGCATTCAAATCCCCTTTCACATGAAACAGCCTCGGGTGCATTCAAATCCCCTTTCACATGAAACAGCCTCGGGTGCATTCAAATCCCCTTTCACATGAAACAGCCAGGGTATGTTCAAATTCCCTCTCACATGAAACAGCCAGGGTGCGTTCAAATTCCCTCTCACATGAAACAGCCAGGGTGCTTTCAAATTAAATGAAAAAAATGAAAGAATCGCTGAAACTAAATTGACCTGTCTATGCCTCTCCTCCTCTCCTCCCCCCTCTCCTCTCCTCTCCTCCCCTCTCCTCCTCTTTTCCTCCTCTCTCCTCCTCTCCTCCCCCCTCTCCTCTCCTCTCCTCCCCTCTCCTTCTCTCTTCTCCTCCTCTCTCCTCCTCTCCTCCCCCCTCTCCTCTCCTCTCCTCCCCTCGCTCCTCTCTTCTCCTCCTCTCTCCTCCTCTCTCCTCTCCTCCCCTCTCTCCTCCCCTCTCTCCTCCCCTCTCTCCTCCCCTCTCTCCTCTCCTCTCTCCTCTCCTCTCTCCTCCTCTCTTCTCCTCCTCCTCTCTCCTCCTCTCCTCTCGCTCCTCTCCTCTCCTCCTCCTCTCTCCTCTCCTCTCCTCCTCCTCTCTCCTCCTCTCCTCTCCTCCCTGTAGGGTGCGAGGGGAGCGCCTCCTGCCGTTCGGCATGTGCGATAACTTCTGGGAGATGGGTGACGTGGGCCCCTGTGGCCCCTGCACTGAGATCCACTACG
Source organism: Alosa pseudoharengus (assembly GCF_046254945.1). NCBI lineage: Eukaryota > Metazoa > Chordata > Actinopteri > Clupeiformes > Clupeidae > Alosa > Alosa pseudoharengus. The sequence goes on along the minus strand of NW_027468564.1, from coordinate 19,590,114 downwards.
ACCACGTGGGCGGCCGAGAGGCGTCCGCACTGGTCAACGCAGACAGCCCAGAACTGGTGGAGATCTGGAACCTGGTCTTCATGCAGTACAATAGGTGAGATGGATGCCACACACACACATATAAATATATAAACTGCAATTTTCTGCCGCCAGCGGAGGGCATTTAGCCTACTATGCTTCCGGACAATATTTTGCGTCTCCCCTAATTCTGAAGCAGTGGCACCGCTAAATGAAGAGGAAACACTGAGAAGAAAGTTAATGCTTTAAATAGGCTACATCAATACAATATATAATATGTGAACTGAAACTGGACGAGCCATAATAACCTCTGACTAGTTTAGGCTACTTATTGTTAAATTGCAATGTGAGCGGCAGCCAGCAGGGGTATTAATTAAACCGTGGGGGGCCGCCATGCTGAAATAAACGTAGAGGAAACACTGTATACACACACACACACACACACACACACACACACCTCAAGCCACCATAGACAAAAATAACCAAAAATTAGTAGCTCAACAAAAGACCAAATAAATCTCACACTGTATCTGTGTCTGTATCTGTATCTTGTGTCTTGTGACTCATGTCTTGTGTGTGTGTGTGTGTGGGCGTGTGTGTGTTTGCAGGGAGCCTGACGGCAGTCTGCGTCCCCTCCCCCAGCAGAGTGTGGACACGGGGATGGGTCTGGAGAGACTGGTCACCGTCCTGCAGGGGCAGCAGTCTAACTACCACACCGACCTGTTCTCCCCCGTACTGACCGCTATACACCAGGTCTGTTCTGTCTGTTCTCCCCCATACTGACCGCTATACACCAGGTCTGTCTGTTCTCCCCCATACTGACCGCTATACACCAGGTCTGTCTGTTCTCCCCCATACTGACCTCTATACACCAGGTCTGTCTGTTCTGTCTGTTCTCCCCCATACTGACCGCTATACACCAGGTCTGTTCTGTCTGTTCTTACCTGCCTCATACTGACCGCTCTCTCTCCCCCAGTGTTCCGGGGTGGCGGCGTATAGAGGGCGTACGGGAGAGATGGATGATGGGAAGGTGGACATGGCGTACCGCGTGGTGGCCGACCACGTGAGGACCCTCTCCGTCTGCATCGCCGACGGCGTTTACCCCGGCATGACCGGAGCAGAGTCAGTTACTGTTCTTGTGTGTGTGTCTGTGTCTGTGTGTGTGTGTGTGTGTGTGTGTGTGTGTTTGTGTGTTATATGCAATGCATTTTTTGTGAGTGTGTGTATAACCAGGCTTGTGTTGATGTGAATCTGTATTATTCTGTGTAATGTATGGTGTGTGTGTGTGTGTGTGTGTGTGTGTGTGTGTGTGTGTGTGTGTGTGTGTGTGCGTGCGTGCGTGTGTCTGAGAGTGTGTGTGTGTGTGTATAATGCTTGTGTTGATGTGAATATGTATTAGTCTGTGTAATGTATGGTGTGTGTGTGCGTGTGGTGTGTGCGTGTGTGTGTGTGTATCATCAGGCTTGTTCTGAGGCGTATCCTGAGGCGAGCCGTGCGTTACTTCTCTGAGGTTCTTCAGGCTCCACAGGGTTCTCTGGCCAGTCTGGTGCCCACTGTTGCTCACATACTGGTGAGGAGAACGCACCACATCTGGAACTGACTAGAACATTCTCTCCATCTATCTATCTGTCTATCTATCTCATTTGGTCTCTCTCTCTCTGTATATCTGTCTACATCTCTCCTTCTCTTTAAATGTCTGTGTCTTTCTTTCCATCTGTCTTTGGTCCACTCTGTTCTCTTGTCCTTTTATGTTCTGTTCTTCTCCTCCGCTGATCTTTTCTATCTTCTCTTTTTCTCATATTCTTGGTCTTTCACTGTAGTTCTCTCTTTGTCTTTGAAGTAGGAGACAGTGTGTGGGAACAGTAGCCATTAGGATATTTTAAGCAAACCTTTTTTTTTTTTTTTTTAATAGGAATACCGTTTTTATTTCCATGTCTAGACGTATCTGCTTCTCCCTCCCATCTTTGGTCATGCCAAAGTCAAAGTCAAAGTCTGCTTTATTGTCAATTTCTTCACATGCCCAGACATACAAAGAGATTGAAATTACGTTTCTCACTATCGCACGGTGAAGACAAGACATATTTTAACAATTAAGTCCACAGACAAACATAACATTCAAGTAAACAATAAATGAGTAAATAAGAAGGCACATACAATGAATAAATAAGAGCAGCAAAATGCGTTATCATTCTCAATTTCCTTTGATGGCTGACTTTCTTTAATGGTCATTATTGTGACTCCTCTCCTCAGGGTGACGCTTATCCAGAACTACACAAGGAGACTGAGAGGGTAAGGGCCTGTCACAGCCAAGCATCATGGGAGATGTAGTTTCTGGGCTCCATTCTCAACTCCATTCTCAGCTCATTCTCTTAGCTGTGTACATTTGTCAGTGGCTGTAAATAGGCTTATACGACTTGATGTAGCAGCCTGCAGTGGTCTGTAGCCGACTGCATGACATATGTACAATTACGGGTTGAAAACGTATCAGAATCTCAGAATCAGAAATTATCACGTTATGCAGTCGGCTTAAGATGGCTGCAGGCAGCTACATCAAGTCGCATAAGCTTAATGACTTTGAATGGCTTTGAATGGGACTTCAATATCTTAAGGCATCATGGGAAATGTAGTCTTACGTCGTCTTTCTGTCTGTCTGTGTGCTGTGTCCTTTGCGCCCCCTTCTGGTCAGATCATGGACGTCATCAACGAGAATGAGGACCACTTCCTGTCCGCCCTCCGGCAGGGTCGACGGGTGATTGACAGGACGCTGGACAAGATGGCCGCCTACGAGACAACATTCCCAGGTACGCTTCAGGATCATACAGAAGATCTGTACTTTTAGTAGAAACCTGCACTGATGACTAGCCAACATTTGGTCTGTGTGTGTGTGTATATCAATTCTGTGCCACTGTGTTTGTGTGTGTGTGCGCGTATGTAACAAAATCCGTCTGTGTGTCTGTGCTGCACATACCAACACTGTGTGTGTGTGTGTGTGTGTGTCTGTGTCTGAGTGCATATATTAATGGTGTGTGTGTGTGTGTGTGTGTGTGTGTGTGTGTCTCCGTCTCCTCAGCCCCCGTGGCCTGGTCTCTGCACCGTAACCTGGGCTTCCCTCTGGACCTGGTACAGCTCATGCTGGAGGAGAGAGGAAAAGGCCTGGACACACAACACCTGCAGCAGCTGGAGCAGCAGGAGAGGGTAACACACACACACACACACACACACACACACAGACACAGACACAGACACACAGCTGGAGGAAGGAGACATCAACCCACAACATGTCCAGCAGTTGGTGTAACAGGTGAGGGTAGCGCCTCCCATAATAGACGCACATGCTCTGAACTGAGTCTATACACACGGCCTGTCCAGAGTCCAGACCATATGTGTATACAGATCTTAAGTTTCCATGACGCTGAATATTTATATACAATTCTTCTCCTGTTTCACCTCTCTCTTCGTTTACTCTCTCTCTCTTTCTCTCTCTCTCTCTCTCTCTCTCTATCTCTCTCTCTCTCTCTCTCTATCTATCTATCTATCTATCTATCTATCTATCTATCTATCTATCTATCTATCTATCTATCTATCTATCTATCTATCTATCTATCTATCTATCTATCTCTCTCTCTCTCTCTCTCTCTCTCTCTCTCTCTCCTCTCCTCGTCTGTTTGTCTCTCCCCCCCCCCCCCCATAGGAGCGTGCTCAGGTCCAGGCTCAGGCTGACGACTCTGTGGAGCTGATTGATGTCCACAGTCTGGCGCAGCTGCAGAAGGAGGGGGTCCCCCACACCGACGACTCCCCCAAATACCACTACAGCCTCCGCCACGACGGCAAATATGGTACGGACTGCAAACACACACGCACGCACACGTACAGACACGCACGCACGCACGCACACACACACACACACACACACACACTTGCACACACACACATACACACACACAATCACACGTGTCTCTCCTCTCCTCCTTTGTTCTGTGTTTACTCTGTTCTCTCTTCTCTTCTCCTTTTCTGTTCTTTTCTTCTCTGCTCATCTTTTCTATCTTCTCTTTTTCTCATACTCTTGGCTTGTCCTTGTGCATGTGTTTCTTTCTTTTTCTTTTTCCTTTACCGTTCCTCCTCCTCCTCTTCCCCGTCTGTTGCGCCGCAGTCTTCCCAGCCTGCAGGGCGGCGGTGTTGGCTCTGTACGGCGTTGCTCCTGGCGCTGCGGCCGCCGGGCTGCTGGACGCGGTGCACGAGGGTCAGAGCTGCCGTGTGCTGCTGGACCGCACCTGCTTCTACAGCCAACAGGGGGGGCAAGAGCACGACCTGGGCTACATGACCAAAGACGGCCTGCAGGTAGACACACGCACATGCTCACATAAACATAAACATAAACACACACACACAAACATGAACATAAACAAACACACACACACACACACACACACACACACTTTCTTTCTCAAATCAACTGAAATGCTGCTTAATTGCTTTATTGCCATAAATGAGCGAAATCATCATTGCCAAAGGTAGAGTCTCTTAGAGAGTTACACACTCTCTCTCTCTCTCTCTCTCTCTCTGTATCTCTCTGTGTCTCTCTCTCTCTCTCTCTCTCTCTCTCTCTCTCTCTCTCTCTCTCTCTCTCTGTGTCTTTCTCCAGGATGTGCTGTTTCCAGTGGAGGACGTGCAGTTGGTCGGGGGCTACGTGCTTCATCAGATCACCGCAACAGAGACGCTTAGGAAAGGAGATCACGTCCAGCTGCACATAGACGAGGTGTGTGTGTGTCTTTGTGTTTATCTTGTATGGCAAATACTTTGCCCTGGGGCCTGTACTACGAAGGGAGCTTAACCTACCCAGATGTAACCCAGGGTTACTTTGTTAAACCGGGGTTGACAAAACCTGGTTATCTTAAGTGGTGTTAATCGGTACTACAACTCTGATTATGAAGTTGATTTGTTGAACCGGGGTTAACCTAATTGGAGTTTGTGCGCGTTCACATAAAAGGGGCGGGTTGCAGCCATAGACAGTCAGCGCAAGTCCATTTTCAATGATGACGTGATCACCTTATTTTATGGATGAGGAATGCACAATTATTATAACAAGTTATGAGGAATTAAACCCCACTCTACGACAAAAATCAAATACGTCGGCAGTAAAGAAAGCAAGGCAAGGCTGTTGGCAACGTATTGCAGATCAGGTAGCCTAAAATGCCTAAAAGTAAAGTTTTATTTCCACATGTTCAAATATGTGTTACGGAGGATTAATAGCTTCATGTCTGAAATGAGTTGAAATAATTAAAGTGCTTATTTTGAGTTTAGAAAAAGGCCTACAGATGCAACACGATTCAGAAGTGGGCATATCAATTAATAAGGATAATTGAATGTCTAAGTAGCCCCCATTGACTGATTTACTGTATGCCTAATCCTGTAAACATTTCAGATGCAACACCAGTGCCAAACGCACATGGCGGCAGGTGAAAATTAAACACAAAAACATATCAGAATGGTAGGTTTATATAGTTATAGCTTGCATTCATATTTCTTAATTATGAAAATATGTTGTAGGCTATTCTTAGGACTAGCCTTCACTTGGCCTCTGTTTTACAGCTAACAAGAAAAAAGGTGTCTTTGAACACTAGGTTACTGTAGGAGGAAGAGTGTTTTACAGTAGCAGATGAGTTGGCCATCGCAAATAATGGTGGAAGGCTGATTTGGAGGGGGGTGAGGGAGGCATTCGGTCGGATCCTGGTGCTGTGGAAATGTGCAGCCTTTATGTGCAGGGTAGTATGACATTCAAGTTTTATGTTAAAAGGGTGATTTATTTTCGGACATACAGTATTCTTGCTCAGATGTTCAGCACACTGTGGGCTATGTCCGATTTATTTTCGGACATACAGTAGCCTATTCTTGGTCAGATATTCAGCATCACCGATGGAATGAATTGTCCACTGGCAAACTATCGAAAGGAACATTATCTGCTCTATCGTAAGGGGCATTGCTACGGCGGGTGACATTAGAAACGTCTGCCTCGGTCAGATGACAATGATAACGAATTCCCTCGGCTGAGAATCTATATCGTCCATAAAGAATATCTTCATACCTCGGTTAAAACCTATCCACCTTTCGTAGTACGGGCTAATCGAGAAGTTACGCCACACGTGATCAAGTTACTCTCGAAGTTACCCAGATAAGCCAGTAACCCCGCTTCGTAGTACAGGCCCCAGATCTCTGTATCTTTGTTTGTGTGTGTGTTTGTCTTTTGATGATGATGATGATGTTGATGATGATGATTGCTTTGCATCATTTTCTCTGTATGTTTGTGTGTGTGTGTGTGTGTGTGTGTGTGTGTGTGTGTGTGTGTGTTTTTGTACACTTTTTGGACGTGCTCTGATGTCTGTGCCCGCTTACGTGTTTGTGTTTGTGTTTGTGTTTGTGTTTGTGTTTGTGTGTGTGTGTGTGTGTGTGTGTGTGTTAGGCCCAGAGACTGGCCTGTATGGTGAAACACACCGCCACACACGTGCTCAACTTCGCTCTGAGACAGCTCCTGGGAGGGGGCGTGGCCCAGAGGGGCTCTCATGTATCCGCCCACCGCCTGCGATTCGACTTCAGTGTGAAGGTAACTCCGCCCACTCCGGTACCTCACAGAGCATGCAGATCTTCATGCTGACCAGTAGTGACAGAATTCTAGAACTCTCCATGGATTGACAGAATATTATAGAACTCTCCATGGATTGACAGAATTCTAGAACTCTCCATGGATTGACAGAATATTATAGAACTCTCCATGGATTTGACAGAATTCTAGAACTCTCCATGGATGGACAGAATATTCTACCATCTCTCCACCCATCCCTCTCTCATACACTCTCTCTCCCCATCTCCCTCCCTCCCTCGCCATCCCTTTCTTTCTCACACCCTCCTCTATCTCTCTCTCTCCATCCCTCACTCTCTCTCCTTTCCTCTTTATCTGCCTCCATTTCTCCCCATCCCTCCCTCCTCCCCTTCTCTCTCCCTCCCTCCATCCCTACTCTCTGTCAAACCCCAGGCATCTCTGAGCGTGTCTGAGCTGCAGCAGGTGGAGGATCTCCTCCAGCAGATCATCCAAGAGGACCTGCAGGTGCACACACAGGAAGTGCCCCTGGCGCTGGCCAATCAGATCCCTGGCCTGAGGACAGTGGACGAGGTGAGGGCCGTCTATGGGGGTGAGATGTGGGAGCCTTGAGCCGACTCCTCATTGTTTGCCAATGGTGCTACATTTTCAAGCGATGTCACAGTCGCAGACAATTCGTAAAAGTCGTAGTGGAATCATGGGAGTTTTATTGGGGTTGCGTTGCCCTTCTGTCACCTTCATTGTTTAGTGGAAGGTGACAGTCGGGGCTTGTTTTAAGACAATATTATGAAATGTGTTTGAAAGATGCATGATTGCATCAGTCTTGGCTCATGCAAACATAATACTTTTACTTTTGCTGTAACGTGTTATAGGACCGCGACACTTCTGATCATTACAGCCTCACAGATGGCAGAAAGATACCGACATCTATCTGAAAGAAACTGAGTGCATGACAAAGAAATATCTAATAATCTCACTCACTCACTCACTCTCTCTGGCTAATTAGCGGTCATTTCTTTAATCATTGAAGAAATTCATTTGTTGAGGTCAGAGGTCATTTTTTGCGTAGTTGTTTAGTCAGTCCTGTGTCCAGTATTTCTTTTGCTATAACATGTATGAAAGGATGTTAAAATGTTCACTGTGATATGCCTAACTTATAGATCTAGAGGTAGCATCGTGAACGAGTGACCTCAGTGTTTTTTTTCTTTTTGTTTGTTTGTGTGTGTGTGTGTGTGTGTGTGCACGCGCGCGTGTGTGTGTGTGTGTGTGTGTGTGACCACAGGTGTACCCCGACCCTGTGCGGGTGGTGTCCGTGGCGGTGTCCGTGTCTGACCTACTGGAGGGCACCTCACGCAGGCCCTCGTCTGTGGAGCTCTGCTGTGGAACGTGAGCACTGCGGCGTCTCTCTGCTCCCCCATAACCAGACGCACAGCCGCAGATGCACTATATAAATGTTATCACATTCATCATCAGACTATTACTCTAAATCATCATCATTGCAGAGTAACGACGAGTGTATCTGCAAATGAAGAAATGTGCATAATCGTATTCCATTACTGATCAGCATTCAGCTAATGCAGCCAGAGACACAATATAATAATATACATTGCTCCCTCTTAAGAGGGCATGGTCGATATCAGTGGCTATTTCACATCAACATGAGTACTACTGTACTGTGCTTCATAACATCAGTAACTGCGCCCTGTAACTCCAGGTGTTTCAGTGTGAGTACAGTTTCTTTGTGTGTGCATGGTGATGGTAATTTTGATACCATAGATTTAATAGAGACCCAGTCAGACCAATAGTATGAAAAATCAGGAACAGAGTTTATTTACAATGATCAAGGGAGAGACAGCATGACTTCACCTAAAGATCCATCAGCTGCTCTAACTAGACAAGGAAATAGTTAGGGTTTAAGTATCCTTCCAGGCTGACGGGAGATGGTGTTGGTCATCCCATCTCACATGGACTACACTGAATCAGACCCTGATTAGTGGCAGCCTGGCAATCCGGAGCAGATAGCTACTGACGCAGCCATGCAGAACAGTGAAACACTGCAAAGTCATAATATTCCTGCTTATCTCTAAACACAGTCACACAGAGATATACACAGGGACAGTACACATATCATACAGTCATTACATAGAATCATACTTTTAGTATCAAAGTGACCTACTAATGAGAAATGCAGAACATTAAACCACATATTGGAATATTGGACATAATGTTCTATTCCACTTTCTCTCAATGGCAATCTGTCAGATTACATTTCCTGTGTGTGTACAGTTTCTTTGTGTGTGCATGGTAATCTGTCAGATTAGTCACATTTCCTTAATTTTAATCAGGCATCTGCTCCGGACCGGCGCCATCCGGGACCTCGTCGTCATATCGGAACGGCAGCTGGTGAAGGGCATCAGCCGCATCGTGGCTGTGACCGGGGACGACGCCAGAGAGGTGAGGTGACGCTTTACCGCGACACGTCTGATCATTGCGGCCTCATAGATGGCAGAAAGATACCGACATCTATCTGAAAGAAACTGAAGAGTGCATGTGCAAGTGAAATTCTTTAAAGGCAATCGGTAATTTGCATTAGTCAGCAGGTAATAATTGAACATTGAATGTATTTATTTATTAATTTTTAAAAATAATCCTCTATCTACAGCCTATATTCAGGTTGATTGAGGGATAGCTGTACTTTACAAAATAAATAGCTAATAATAATGGATTTAAAAGAGGTAATAATAGACCAGACATGATTGAATAGAGACTATATTTCAGAAAATGATCAACATACCCACATCACTCCCTATCAACACAAGTGCTTTTCATAGGTCAGGATTATTAGGCTCTAAAACAGATTCTCAACATTATAGAGCTGCTGTAAAAGATTCAGTTTACACTTTCAAGAACACATTGGATCAAATGTAGATAGATATCCAACATTAAAGACAGGTCCCTATTCAAACTTTATTCTGTGTGTATGGTTTGTCTGTTTTTGGCTGCATGAGTGAAGGCCGACGTCACGTGACATTTTTTTTTTTGTCTTGGCTCGAGTTGCTACTCAAAAAATGTCTTCGAGGTTGGCAGGTCTGTCCTTCTAATGACTGACATATGTAAGTCGCTTTGGATAAAGATGTCAGCCTAAAATAACTATAAGTATAATAAATGTTTACCTCACCTAAGAAAAAGAGACATATTCTGAAGATGCTTCTGCTTGTGTTTCCACTTTCTCTGTGCTCAGCAGGAAAGGCTAAAACTGTGTTTATATGTGTTTTAGGTCTGTTCACATACATTTATTTCTGTTTACCTGTTTATTGTTTTTGTTTCTTCATTTGTGTGTCCCAAGGCCAGAGAAACAGGAAATGTCCTGGAACAGGAAGTAGAGGCGTTGTCAGCGCGGGTTGCTGCGGCAACCTCCCCCTCCCTCCATGATGCTCAGCGGCTGGCCAAAGACGTGGGTCAACTCACTGACGTACGTATGACAGGATGGGATGCAACACACAGTTTTAAACACTATATAGACACACACAGACAGACACACACACACATACACACACACACACACTTAAAACACTAACTTAAAAAATGACTGCATTACTGTAAGCAGACAAATATGCCCACTTCTACAATATGGTGAGCAGGTCTGTTGTAAATCTATTATACTACAGGAATAAATACATGTGCAATTATTTAAATGATTGAATTGCTTACAATCATTTAACACACTCACATCTCACTTTGTGAAAAATAATAATTCTATAATATGTGTGTCATTTTACATCACATCTGTATTTGAAGATTGTGGATTACTGAACCTTACCCTCCAGAGTTATTGGCACCTCTGCTAAATTTGACTAAAAAACAGTATAAAAAAATAATGTGTTGGTGATTTATTGTAATGTCACAATGAAAACAAGTAGGAAAAATCAAGCTTTGGCTAGGAATCTGGACGACCTGGGGAGATATTGTAAAGGCGAACAGTCTTAAATTCCCTTGCTTTGTATTCTCCAACTTTATGGGGTGTCATAGGAGAATATTACAAGCTGTTTTATTGGCAAATGGAGGCTTAAGAAGGTATTACAAGCACGGGTGCCAGTAACGTGTTTTAGTTAAAAATATTTATTTCTTCATGAGATTTTCCTTTTTCTCAAAATACATTTGCTTCCCTTCAAGGTTGGATTTTTCCTAATTTGTTTCATTGTGAGATTACAATAAATCACCAACAGATTTTTTTTTTTATACCAGTTTTTAGTCAACTTTAGCAGAGGCGCCAATAATTCTGGAGGGTACTGTATTTTGTTAGGCCCATGTTGTTAGTTAGTGGATGTTCACTGGTGTGAGTGAACATCACAGTGATTCATTTTGCTCAGGCAGTGGAAGGGACACCTATACCTCAGTGGCAGAGGAGGGTCCTTCAGACACGGCTGAAAGCCTTACAGAGGAGCACCAACACCAGCATCAGGAAGCAGGAGATCAAAGAGGTGTGCAAACAAACAAACAAACAAACACGCACGTACAGATACAACAAACATCCATGTACATATTTCACGCTCATAATCAGTCTTTGTCAATGTCCATACTGACTGCGCTGCCTGTATGTAGCTTGTAGCACCAGCCACCAGCCAAATGCTGGTAGATATAACAAAAGAATGATTTGGCCTGTGAGTTTGACCATTTATGTTGTTAATGCCCCCCCCCCCTCTCTCTCTCTCTCTCTTTCTCTCTCTCTCTCTCTCTCTCTCTCTCTCTCTCTCTCTCTCTCTCTCTCTCTCTCTCTCTCTCTCTCTCTCTCTCTCTCTCTCTCTCTCTCTCTCTCTCTCTCAGGCGGGTCTTAAGGCTCAGGAGCTGCTGGAGAAGCATGGCAGTCGGCCGTTGGTGGTGGACACCATGGACACGGAGTCCATATCGGTAGGTCACACACTCACACTCACACACTGCGGTGGCGTTACATAGCATAGAGCAAAGGGCTTTTGGGTTAATAAATTACATTCTCTCTCTCTCTCTCTATCTCTTTCTCTCTCTCTCTCTATATCCCCTCCCACCATTTCTATCCTTTCATCTCACACATTTACACATACCTCTTATCCTTCTCCTCCTCCTCCTCTTCCTCCTCGTCCAGGTGGTGGTGAAGACGGTGAACCAGTACAGTGAGCTCTCTCCCGGGTGCATGGTGCTGCTGTTGGCTCTGCAGGCCTCCTCTGGGAAGGTCCTCTGTGCCTGTCAGGTGCCCAAGGTAAAGGTCAGAGGTCACGGGGCCATGGGGTGTCAATAACCAGTCTGTCAACAACCTAAATTGTTGTGCATGGCATGAACAATTAGCTAGGGGGTGCGATGTGGGAGCCTTGAGCTGACTCATCATTGTTTGCCAATGGTGCTACATTTTCAAGTGATTTCACAGTCGCAGACATTTTTCAAAGTCTTAGTGGAATCATGGGAGTTTTATTTGGGTTGCCTTGCGCTCCCGTCACCTTCGTTGTTTAGTAGAAGGTGGCAGTTTGGCCAATATAGTCTTTGTCTTGATAATACAATAACATGACATGATGAAATGTGCTTGAAAGATGTATGATTGCATCAGTCTTGGCTCATGCAAACATAATAAACTCATGCAAACATCAAACATAATAAACTCTCCCTCTCTATCTCTCAAACTCTCTCTCTCTCTCTCTCTCTCTCTCTCTCTCTCTCTCTCTCTCTCTCTCTCTCTCTCTCTCTCTCTCTCTCTCTCTCTCTCTCTCTCTCTCTCTCTCTCTCTCTCTCTCTCTCTCTCTCTCTCTCTCTCTCTCTCTCTCTCTCAGGGCAGTAGCGTGCTGGCGAGCGACTGGGCGGTGGCCGTGTGTGGCCATCTGGGGGGCAACGCGGGCGGCTCCGCTACCGTGGCCAAGGGCGTGGGCACTGCCAAGGCCGAGCACGTCAGCCGGGCACTGAGATGGGCACGGGAGTATGCAGAGGGAAGACAGGAGTCTGGAACACACACTTGAACACAGACACACAGAGTCTCCTGAACACACACTTGAACACAGACTCCTGAACACAGACATACAGAGACTCCTGAACACACACACAGACTCCTGAACACACACACAGACACCTGAATACAGACACAGACTTCTGAATACAGACCCAGACACAGGAAAGTAAAGTCCTGGATACATACACACACACACACACACTGTTGTGCAGCATGAAGGATAGAGATACGCTGGTATTCTAAGACCTCTGCTCTGGGCAAATATGAATTCAACTCCAACAGTCAGATGTTTATAAATAAATAATTTGTACATTATGATATTTATTTTTTTTAGAACTTGTTAGCAACTCTTTGAGCATATCATCCAGGCAGTTTGCTGCAATGAAGTGTATGTCTGGTATTTCTTTGTTTTAAAAGAAATAAAGATGTGTGTTGCGTGCCTATACTCAATGTCAGTCAAATTCTTTGGTTTGTGATCCATATTGACATTTGATCGGAATGTATTAAAAATTGATGACTGATTGTTTTAGCCAAAACCTTCATTGATGTCACAATATGAGATCACGTTTTAAGAAATATTATTTAGACCCACTCAGATGCGTTAAAATGCCATTGCAGCACTTTAATTTCATAGGCTGCAACCTCACAAAGAACAAGATAAGAGGAAATATCAGGGGTGCACTGACAAACCTTAGCCGTTAAGGCTTAGTTAAAAAAAAAAAACGAGTTTTAAATTGATAAGGTAATTATGCTGAACTCATTTATTTGAAGACTGACCAATAACATTTTAATTAAGTACGTATCTGGGCGTAAATTCGCGTGAGATCCGATTCACAAATGCATAGCATTAGCGGGAACTAGGAACAAAGGAATCTGGAGATATGACCAGATGATCTGCGATTGGCTCTTAACTTTTGGAAGTCCCACCCCTTTTTTTCAAAGTGACGAATTGGGAGAAAGATCACGTTCCATTCGAGTCTTGAGTAGCTGGAGTTGTACAGTTCCTCATTTGCATACGCCGTCGTACTTAAACCAACGACATTTCTCAAGCGCTACCATTTCGCAACTCCAATCGAGAGATATTCGACAATGCCCGAGCCAGCGAAGTCCGCTCCCAAGAAGGGATCCAAGAAAGCCGTGACCAAGACGGCAGGAAAGGGAGGAAAGAAGCGCAGAAAGACCAGGAAGGAGAGCTATGCCATCTACGTGTACAAGGTCCTGAAGCAGGTCCACCCCGACACCGGTATCTCCTCCAAAGCGATGGGCATCATGAACTCGTTCGTGAACGACATCTTCGAGCGCATCGCTGGAGAGGCTTCCCGCTTGGCTCACTACAACAAGAGGTCCACCATCACCTCCAGGGAGATCCAGACCGCAGTACGTCTGCTTCTGCCCGGTGAGCTTGCCAAGCACGCCGTGTCCGAGGGAACTAAGGCTGTCACCAAGTACACCAGCTCCAAGTAATTGATTGACTAATTGACTTGAAAACAAAGGCTCTTTTAAGAGCCGCCCATCTGTTCCTTCGAAAGCTGTTTGTTCCAATGAATGATGTGCAGACCGACGCTCGATATACATTTCAATTTGTAGTGACTGATAGTTTCTTATGTTAAAACAACACGACTCCTATATGCCAGTGAAACACTCGCTTCCTCACTCAAGCCCCTGGCCTCAGTCCATCACTGCCGCTGGTGATGGCTAGTACCAGAGAATAAGATACCTTATAGCTTTTATATGGCTCTGGCTAGTACTATATCCTCTGTAGTAGGTTTGTCATCTTAAGCAGAAAGAAGAAATACACATAGGTACTTGGCTTTCCTGTGAAGATGAATGTTATGCTCAAATATGCTCGTTTTGAATTGAGTATTCTTGAGATTGGAAAGTACGTATAAGCATATATACTCTTTTGATCCCGTGAGGGCATTTAACCCAATCCGTGAATTAGTGAAACACAGCACACAGTAAGGTGAAGCACACACTAATCCCGGCGCAGTGAGTTGCCTGCAACCACAGCGGCGCTCGGGGAGCAGTGAGGGGTTAGGTGTCTTGATCTTCAGCCGTGCCTACTGGTCGGGGCTCGAACCGGCAACCCTCCGGTTACAAGTCCAGAGTGTTAACCAGTAGGCCACAGCTGCCCACAACTGTACCCCTAACTTACTGCCTGGAACAATCTTCAATGCACTGCAAAAACTACTTTTCTGTGGTCAATTCAACTCTGTAAACACAAACCTTCCTACGTAAATGTGTACCTATTCTTATCATTTATTTATTCGTATGTATTATTGTTTTAATGTATTAACCCCCCCCTACAGTTGTGTCTTAATATTTGGTCAGAGTACACGATCAGGCATATGCTACAACTATTGTCTGGTTATTTTGATGTCACATTGTTATTGTATTACAAACAAATAACACTCTCTGAAGTGTCTGCAAGCTAGCTAATGCCCTAGATAGGGATCAATAAAGTATCTATCTATCCATCTATTGGATTTGTTTTACGTTAGGCCATCTGCTGTATTTTTGTAAACACGCCTCAGCATTTACGTATCCCTTTGATTTGAACATGCCACTTCAACAAGGGTCCAAACCTTGTGCCACTAGGAGCCAGCGAGAGTGGCAGAGCCTACCGTTAGTGAAAAACATCGAGAGGCTAACCCAAGAGTTTGCTGCTGGTCTATTTTGAGCGTGATGTTAAGCTATTATGAATGTTATACTTGTGTGATTCTCGGTCCATGTACTTGTTTCGGGACTAGTTTGTCAAACTATAGGCTATACAATGTGAAAATTTGTGAGGGAATGAGCTTTTAAAGAGGTAATGAGGTGGCTCTTAAAAGAGCCGTTTGGGTGGTGAATTTCAGCCTAATTTAAGCGCGCTCTCCGCGGATGCGACGAGCAAGCTGGATGTCCTTGGGCATGATGGTGACCCTCTTGGCGTGGATGGCGCACAGGTTGGTGTCCTCGAACAGACCGACCAGGTAAGCCTCGCTGGCCTCCTGAAGAGCCATGACAGCAGAGCTCTGGAAGCGCAGGTCGGTCTTGAAGTCCTGAGCGATTTCTCTGACCAGACGCTGGAAGGGCAGCTTGCGGATCAGCAGCTCGGTGGACTTCTGGTAACGACGGATCTCTCTCAGAGCCACGGTTCCAGGCCTGTAACGATGAGGCTTCTTCACGCCACCGGTCGCTGGGGCGCTTTTACGGGCAGCCTTGGTGGCGAGCTGCTTCCTCGGGGCTTTGCCACCGGTGGACTTGCGAGCGGTCTGCTTGGTTCTTGCCATCGTGAAGATCCTTCTCCAGATAATATCAGAAGTGAGTAAATACTTCAGCTGAAGCATTGCGCTTTATACCCCCCAGAGCTGCTCCCCCCGCCCACTTGGTCCTCGTGATATGGTTAAACGTCACATCCGGATTGCGCCAGAAATTCAAATAAACTAACCCCTTTCAATGTTTGTGAAATACTATTAGAGCCCGTCTACTATAAATGTATATACAGGTATGTATGTGAGAGGAAATATGTATTTAATCTTAATTCTAAAAAAATAATTGTAAAAATGGTGAGGTGAGGATGGTATGTAAAAATGGTGAGGTGGAGGGTGAGGTACTTGCATTGTGGTCCGATTTCTTCCTAGAAGCTACATCAAAGTCCTTTTAGGCAAGTCCCTCCACTCGGCGGCCATATACCAACGTTTTATGGGCACTCATCGGGCACAGTCTTTGGGTCGAACTGCGCGTGCGCAAGGCTTCACGACACCAATCTTGCTCCAGTGGCGAGATCACAACACATGATTGGCACGATGTCTTCACAACACACCGTATGATTGGCTCAATGTATTCACATCACACCACATGATTGGCTCAATGTATTCACATGTCGACGTTTTGCTGAGGAAGGGGTGGTTTATGTGTAGACAACGGCCATATTAGCGTCACAAACTAGCTCCATGCATTTCTATGGAGTATTTTTTGAGTGCTGTCTCCCCACATTAGAAAGTCTCTGGCTACACCCGGAACAAACGTGTCATCGGGATGAATAGACAAACCAGAGCCATATAAAGGCTCTGAGAGAAAACAATCTAATAAGCTATCTATCTATCTATGATGTCACTTTGTTTCTAAATAATAATTATTTAATATCTATGCACATAAGGGTTAAAATGTATCTGAAGACGAAAACCAACGTTATACATGTTTTGCATCTGCCATAGTTAACTGTTAGCAACCTTTCTAGCAGCTAACCCGTTTCCAAACGCTTTTGTGCAAAGACAACTACATTAACATGAAGTGTCAAATAACGTCAACGATTACCAATACGTAACGTATATTGATAACTTTAAATTGTTATATCATTGTTTTCATATAAACGAAACATATATGTACTGCCAAAGTAAGGATCTGCACACATTTAATTGTAAAAGGTATTTGAATAGTTACATTATTAGCACTACTAGGTATCGGGATTTGTTGGTATGGTTAGTAGGAAGTACACTTGGCTCTCATTTCTAATGCAAACCAAGTTATGACAACGTCAGCATAACGTTAACTAACGTAAACTAGCTGAGCGTCGTATCTTCCACAATATATCCAGGATTACTCTTTATTTTCAAAACGAATATCAGAGATACGCTTAGAGACAGAACCAGCTTAGAAAAGGAATAAATACTTCCACGGAGATGAGTGGGTGGCTCTTAAAAGAGCCTTTGAGTCGATGTTCGTTGACGGGTGTCAATTTACTTTGACTTCTCGGTCTTCTTAGGCAGCAGCACGGCCTGGATGTTAGGCAACACACCACCCTGAGCAATGGTCACTCCGCCGAGCAGCTTGTTCAACTCCTCGTCGTTGCGGACAGCCAACTGCAGATGGCGGGGAATGATACGGGTCTTCTTGTTGTCACGGGCAGCGTTGCCGGCCAACTCAAGGATCTCAGCCGTCAGGTACTCGAGCACAGCGGCCAAGTAGACCGGTGCACCAGCGCCGACACGCTCAGCATAGTTGCCTTTACGCAGCAATCTGTGGACACGACCCACGGGGAACTGAAGTCCAGCCCTAGAGGAGCGAGTCTTCGCCTTCGCCCTAGCCTTGCCCCCGGTTTTACCTCTTCCACTCATGATTTCACTATAACAGTTTCAGCGAAATGTTGACGCGGAAAAAGATAACGAAATGGTGTCTATATATACAAGGTCATTTCAGGCTTACTCAGTGCCTCAATGGCTGAGATTCTAATGCCCATAGCCAATCAACACACTTCCAACGCAAATGGGAGGGGCGATCGAACGGGAGTGTATTGCAGTTTTCACCAAGGTCCGCGCTCTAAGTATTTAGAAACGCGACAAAGAAAAACAGGCATTCGTTACATCATTCGTCTACGAAGATTGAATAGCACACGAACATGTCTGGAAGAGGCAAAGGAGGTAAAGGTCTCGGGAAAGGGGGCGCCAAGCGTCATCGCAAGGTTCTTCGCGATAACATCCAGGGAATCACCAAACCCGCTATCCGCCGCCTGGCTCGCCGTGGTGGTGTGAAGCGTATTTCTGGTCTCATCTACGAGGAGACTCGTGGTGTTCTGAAGGTGTTCCTGGAGAACGTGATCCGTGATGCCGTCACCTACACCGAGCACGCCAAGAGAAAGACCGTGACGGCCATGGACGTCGTCTATGCTCTGAAACGCCAGGGACGTACTCTGTACGGTTTTGGTGGTTAAAAATCTCATCTCACTCGGTTTAGACCCAAAGGCTCTTTTAAGAGCCACCCAATTTTCTACAAAAGACTTTATTTCAGTTTTTACTCATTATTCTATTGTTTCTCCAGTATCTTGTCTATAAAAATGAAAATGAGCCTTTTGGGGTCAAATCGAAGCCAAATTGATCAGTGCAAGAAATTCTTGCCAAGAATATTAATTTCTGCACAATGAATTAGACAAATAATTATTTGTATATATAGATCAATTTGAAAATTTGTGCAAATAGGATGCAACACAATTTACATGGACATAAGAATCGCAAGTATTGCAACCAATCATAAGTGAGTAAATGACGCAAACCCCGCCACATAATAAATGTTTCGCACCTTATCCCATTCAGCTGGATTCCTGTCAGTAAAAGCAGACTTTCTAATGAGACACAGCACTCAAAAAATCCTCCATAGAAATACATGAGGTTAGTTTGTAACGTCAATATGGCCGTTGTCTACACATATCCCACCCCTTCCTCGACAAAACGTCGACATGTGAATATATTGAGCCAATCATGTGCTGTGATGTGAATACATTGAGCCAATGGTGTGGTATACAATGGTGTGTAGTGAAGACATTTTACCAATCATGTGTTGTGAACTCGCCGCTGGAGCAAGATTGGTGTTGGTAAAAGCGGGATTCTGAAATTGAAGATTTCATCACTCAATAAAATATCTGGTGATAATCCCCCCTCCATACATGTTAAAGTTACATTTAAGTTTTATAGTAAGTAATAAGTAAAGTAATAAATGCATTTTGAAGAGAAGTTGGGTGGCTCTTAAAAGAGCCTTTTGTATGAATAGGGACAGCCTTCAATGTCGTTTACTTCTTCTTGGGTGCTGCCTTTTTGGGCTTGGCGGCTTTAGGCTTCGCTGCCTTGGGCTTGGCCGCTTTCGCCTTCTTGGGGCTCTTGGTAGGCTTTGCTGCCGCGGGCTTCTTTGCCTTTTTCGGGCTCTTGACGGCCTTCTTGGGTTTAGCCGCTGCTGGTTTCTTTGCCTTCTTCGGAGATTTCTTGGCGGCCGCGGGCTTTTTAGCTGCTGCCTTCTTGGGCTTCTTTGCTGCGGCGGGTTTCTTGGCAGCGGGCTTCTTCGCTTTGGGGGCAACCTTCTTGACGGCCTTCTTCTTGGGCTCTGCCTTCGCCTTGTTCAGCTTGAAGGAGCCGGACGCACCGGTACCCTTGGTCTGAACCAAAGTTCCCTTAGTAACGAGACTCTTGATGGCGATCTTGACGCGAGCGTTGTTCTTCTCCACGTCGTAGCCACCAGCAGCCAGAGCCTTCTTGAGCGCTGCAAGGGAGACGCCTTTCTTCTCCTTGGATGCAGAGATCGCCTTGACGACAAGCTCGCCCACACTGGGACCAGTTTTCTTCGGCCTGGGTGCTGCCTTCTTCTTGGGCGCTTTTGCCGGCGCGGCGGCGGCGGGTGCTGGAGCAACTTCTGCCATTGTTCAGTAGATAACTTTCCTCACAGTGGAATGCTGTATGAATAACAACTCTCTGGGAAGAGGGCTGGACTTAAAGCAACGATGAGAACGTTTTAGACTCACCCCAATCAGCTGCCCCATAGACTCACTTCCGCGGTGCGCTCGCTTGTGTTTTCTCTTCTCGTATTTTGCTAGAAATATGAGCGATGGGACGTAATCAGTTCTTAAGAAGCTGATTGCCTATTAGAAAACAAAATGTTCTTTAAAACGGCCATATTGAGGGTCAATATCTGGCTGTATATGTTTTGCAAAAAAGAGCGAACCGCACAAGTCCGTGTATGTTTGTCGCTGCCATGGTTGGTTTTGTGTGACAATCACAAGCATTTAAACGATAAAAATGCGTTATGATGAGAAAACAAGTTGCTCTGGGCGAAAAAATACATCTCCTGTACTGATCTAGAATGTTTTGTATTTTACGGAGTGCGCAGTTTTTATTTAAACGAGAGCTGTTTCGACCATGTAAAACACACACCCGCCATGCAAACGCCATATCGTAAACCCATTGTAAAACATTTTTAATCAAAATAACGACAATTTACAACATATAAGACCTCGCCAGAGAGAAGAATAGTGAACGACAGCTTATACTCTTTCCTCTAAGCACAAAGTAAGCGTTACGTTTTTGTATAATTTATATCGAAATAAACGATGAATCAACCATAGGCTTTGTCGCCATGATCGCCTTTAGAGATTACCCCTCGACCTAGGTTATACATTTGGTAGACCTAGCCACTGAATGTTCGCTTGCAAATGTTTATTTGTGAGCAGTGGGCTATAACCATAGGACCTTTATCGGTGGAAGAAGTTTTATTCACAACAGGGAACTGAAAATTAGCTCTCGTTGTAATGACCCCGTTATACACAAAGGCTTTGCCCTCCCGCTCAACCTTCCCTGTCTCCCCATCTCAAATATTAGGCTACACAATATGCACAAATACCAAGCCTGTCGGTTATAGCCTATACATTCGCACATCAGATTTAGGATGCTAACAGTAATTCGTTTATTAACTAAACATGAATAAAATTTAATTATTGATCAAATCCGCTTTAACTGTTTATAGTGACCGCTATAAGGACCTCCCCTTTTCAACTTTTACTATGGTCCAGGCCTACCCCTGCATTTACACAGCAGCAGAGAGCTCATATGAAGAAACAGTTTGCCCAATATTTAAAAATAAAAAAACACACTTTGACATTAGCCAGAATGTTAAACTATCATTTTAATTCCTGGTAAATTGCAATCAAAGCACCAAGCTCTCACAACATTAAATGTGTAGGCCAGGCCTAATGGCAGTCTTAAGACACACTTCTTGCCTGTCTTAATGCGTGAGTGATTCCATCTAGGGCCTGTGTCTGCTGATTTTCGTTTATGCCATTTTAGGTTTTGTTTGTTTGTTTGTTTGTTTGTTTGTTAGTTAGTTAAGGGTAGGCTACGGTGTAGTCTACGTGATACGCAGGACTCAGTTTACCCACTTCAAAAGCATCACCATCTCAGTATACTCATTTAAAATAGGCAAGGATAGCCCTAACATTTGGGCTTGGATCTTATCCACTACAGCTAACTAGACTAGGCTACATCCCAGTAGGCTACTACCACTAGCTACATGTCTTAGCCTACTTTTTTTTCTTTATTTGCTCTTATACTGGGTTTCACTTCATTAATACTACTGTTTGTTTTGCTTGTTGTTTGTTTGTTTGTTTGTTTCCCCCCTGTAAAGCACCTTTGGGCTCTGTGCAAAAGTGCTAAATACATTTTTGTGACGGAAAAAGTATGTCATGATCTGCTCATGCATGCAGGAACACCATTCGTTGTGGGAGGGGCGTTTCTAGGCTGTGGTGTGCTAACCTCCAAGTTTGGTCTGAGACTTTCATTTTTGACTTTCAATAACTTTCATTATTGAGACTTTCATTCAACTTAAAGACTTGCCATTAGTCTACTCAGCTTGTGTGATCTTATGCAATAGATAAGAGCTGTTTTGAAGATGACTGGGTCGACCTAGGGTGGGGAAAGCATTTCTGAGGTGCTAAGCCATTTAAGAACTTTAAAAACAAAAAGCAAAATCTGAGCCAGGACTGGTTTGATGTGCTCTCTCTTTTAATTACCAGTAGCCTAAGCAATCTGGCTGTCTATGCAATCTATGCTGCATTCTGGATCATCTGTAATTTGTGGAAGTTGATTGGGTCAGACATGTGTATAAAATATTGCAATTAATCGAGTCTGGAGGTAATAAAAGAATTTCAAGATCGTTCTGGGATAAAAAAAAAAATGACTTGAGATTAGCTAGTTGATAAAAAAAAACACTTGACCACACTATTGATTTGTTTTAAAATTTAGAGAGCTATCCAACATGACACCAAGATTTCTAACCACGGAGTGCGCATTGTTTCAGAGTGGACCAAGAGTAGCCTTCTGCTGAGGCTGGCGCCAAATATGATTACTTCGGTTTTGCTGCTGTTGAATTGAAAGAAATTGCAGGCCATCCAAGATTTAATGTCATTGAGGCAGTTTGTTTAATAAACATGGGATCTGAGGAGCAACTGGGAGATAGACTGTGGTATCAGTGGTATTGGATGCCATATTTATCAAAGATGGAACTGAGGGGCAAAATGTATAAAGAGGAGAGGGGGGGCTATTGAACCTTGGGGGACCCCACATTTCATAGTAGCAGATGAAGAGGAACATTTCCCAAATTAACTGAAAAAGTCCTGTCTTTGAGGTATGAGGTGCACCAAGTAGAAGTCTATGTTCCGGCCTGCACAGCATGGTCAATGGTGTCAAATGCAGCACTATCTAATAAAAGATTGCGCAGGAACCAGAGTACCAGTGGAGGTTGGGGGACGTACAAGAGTGGACTCAAACTCAATCGATGATCTGATACAGCAATATCTGAGATGGTGAGATTGTCCACATCAATCCAGAGGAGAGAACAAGGTCTACGGTATGGCCCCATTGATGGGTTGAACGAACACTGACTGAGTTTGGTTAAAGGACTCTAAACATTTATGAACTCATTGACCATTGGTTTAGTGGGACAGCAGATATTCACAAAAAATCAACAATTTATCTGATCGGGCGGCAATAGAGAAGATCAGTGAACTCGTGAATAAATAAGCTACAGTAGTTTTTGGAGGCCTGTATCACATAGTATATAGTAGGCCTAATTGAACTCTTCAAATGAGGAGTAGGCATTTGTGGGCAAAAAGCGACATTTAAAGGGATAATCCACCATTTGGGGAATTACACTCTCCACCTCCCCTTGAGTTAAACAATTGATTTTTACCTTTCTCCAGTTCATCCAGCTGTTCTCTTGAGTCTTGCGATACCACATTTAGCTCCAGCCTAGATCATTGAATCGGATTAGACCATTAGCATCTCGCCTGCTAGCATCACATTTAAAAGTGACTAAGATTTCCGGTAATTTTCCTATTTAAAACTTGTCTCCTCTCAAGTTAGAAAGTGTAACTAGATGTACCGCAGAGCGGTACAAAATATGACCGCCGCTAAGTTCAGCACATTTTTTCCACAAAAATAAATCACGCTGAAAGGCCTATATGATTCGAACTGTCTCACTAAATTGCATTATCCACACTCAATTCTCACTGGTATCTGCTAGACAACAAGTACCAAAACATGATTAGTTCATAGATTTCACATGTAAAATTCATTTTATACAACCCCACCCCCATCTTGCCTGTTTATAATTCTGAGAAATTCTTGAATTGTGTGCATGCGTGTACACGTTTATGTTTATGTGTGTGGGTGTGTGTGTGTGTGTGTGTTTGCGTGCTTGTCTGTTTGTCTGCGTATGTGTGTTTGTGCATGTGCATGCATGCGTACATGTCTACTGTGTGAGTATGTGTCATACGTATGATTACTGTGAATGTATGTGTGTGCGTGTGTATCTGTTTATGCACATGTGTGCACATGGAATGGGTTAACATGACCCCTGGAGGCAAAGATACGGTTCTCAAGAAAACTGTGTCTGCCCTACCCTCCTTTCGGAGGGTCCAGTACAGCGGGGGGGCTACAGATCAAAACGAAAAACGATGGTTCCATGCTATCCATGTGGGGTTACATGCCCACCAAGTTTCGTGTACCCCGGTCTTTTAGTGTCCCGGGAATCCTTGTTGGTGTACGGTCACTAAATGTACACATAAATTATTTTATTGTAAGGCCCCCCATGAACGAAAGTTCACAAAACTTGGCATGCATTCGGAGGGTGTCATAATGATCCTACACTTTCAATTTCGTGCAGTTTTGACCATGTCAGCCAGAGATATTGTGATGAAAACACCTAATTTTTAACTAGGTGGCGCTATACATGAAATAAGTGGTAATGGGATGGGTTGACATGCCCCCTTAAGACCAACATACAAAAAAAAGGTGGACCTCCTAGGCCCTACGGTTCTCGAGATATTCACAGAAAACTGTCTCCGGCCACCTACAGGCCAGTTGGTGTATAGTAACATAAATTAATTTATTGTGTGGCCCCCCATGAACGGAATTCCACGAAACTTGGCGTGCATTCAGAGGGTGTCATAATGATCCTACACTTCCAATTTCGTGCAGTTTTGACTATGTTAGGTCACAGATACCTGTGATTTCAACACCTCATTTTTACTTTTTTGTGTTTAACTAGGTGGCGCTATACATGAAATGAGAATTGGAATTGGTTGACATGGCCCCTTGAGATCAACATACAAAAAAAAATGGTCCTCCTAAACCTTACGGTTCTCGAGATATTCACAGAAAACTGTGTCTGCCCTACCCTCCTTTCGGGGGGTGCAGTCCAGCGGGGGGGCTACAGATCAAAACGAAAAACGATGGTTCCATGCTATCCATATGGGGTTACATGCCCACCAAGTTTTGTCTACCCCGGTCTTTCAGTGTCCCGGGAATCATTGACGGAAATTTGGACATGCGAAAAAGAAAAAAAAAGAAAAAATCTGACTAAACCTATATGACCGCCGCTTCGCTGCGTGGCGGTCATAATAAGACCAATGGAAAATGAAATGTGGCGATTAGGCTGATTTGACATGGAACTATACTCTGCAGGTGTATAATCAAAGAACAGCACAATGATATCCTGCAGCACCTGAAAAAAGTCATTGTAGGCTAACTTCCAGCAACAAGGTTGAGCTGCAGCAGACAAATTGGTTAGTTATTATGCCTAAATGAGAGTATTCCATGTCAAATCAGCCAAGAATATCGCAACGTTTCAATTTCCGTCGGTCTTACTACATTTTCTAACTTGAGCACACAGTGAAGCACACGCTAACCCGGAGCAGTGAGCTGCCTTGTTACAGCGGCACTCGGGGAGCAGCGAGGGGTTAGGTGTCTTGCTCAAGGGCACTTCAGCCGTGGCCTTGTTATAAAAGGAGCAAAATGCCATGCGGTGTTTCACCTGAGAGGGCGCTAAAATCTATTGTTTATTGTAAATGTTTATTTTGGTGTTCCCACACTTGTAACTACATGCATTTATTCTGTGAATAAATGGTACAATATTGGTACTTTACATAAATATCCATATACTTAGCTATATATTTTTATAGTCTAGCTACCCTACACACTATTTCCATTGCTTGAAAATGACGCAAAAATAAAAACACACCTGAAACAATGATTTGCAGCATGCGATCCAAAGCTCTGACCCAAACCCCAGGTCCTGATAAAGTGCAAATGACCAGACACCAGACTGATTTATTTTGTTTTGTATGTCTGCTTAATGTCTTCCATTTGTATCTTCTTGAGGCTTATGTGTAATATACTGTTGAAGTAGGTCAACAGTAAGCTAGGTGCTTTTTTTATAAGCTAGGTGGTCCGTGAGGTTTTTTCTTATTGGTTAAGAGGTCCTTGGTCTGAAAAAGTTTGAGAAACACTGCTCTAGAGGTCATGAAAATGGTATAGGCCTAAATAGCAGTCATCCAGTTATGATCAAATCACCAAGTTTATAGGCTAATGTAAATGGACTATTAGAATGAGCTGAAAATAAAATTATATGGATGAAATTGGTAAATGTAAAGGCCTCATTGTGATCTTGCCGCTGGAGCAAGGTTGGTGTCGTGAAGCCTTGCGCACGCGCATTTCTGCCGAAATACAGTAGCCTAAATGCCTGATAGTGCCCAAAAAGCACGATATGGCCGCCGAGTGGAGGGACTTGCCTAAAGCACTTTGCCGAAACCAATAAATGAAAATTCATCCACAATCATCATCATTGTTTAAATTTGAAAAACAACCATTAGAAAAATAGTCTTTTGAATGCTTAACAGTATAATGGGTATAGAGGCAAGTAACTCAGAAGAGTCAGAAATAAGTAACTGTCAGAGACATCAAAACTTGGGGTCGTTCTTCAGTTCATCATCATGCTGTTTTTGAGGCACAGCCCTTCACAATTCCATCATTGTCTTCATAACAGAGAAAATAAATTATATTGTGTCACAACAGATAGAATTTTCTTTTAAAATCAGACAAATCATGTCAAACAACAACACCACTTTATGAAACTAGATCTACCGCAGAGCGGTACAAAATATGACCGCCACCCAGTCCAGCACATTTTTTCCACAAAAACAAATCACGCTGAAAGGCCTATATGATTCTAACTCTCACTAAATTGCATTATCCACACTCAATTCTCACTGATATCTGCTAGACAACAAGTACCAAAACATGATTAGTTCATAGATTTCACATGTAAAATTCATTTTATTTTATACAACCCCACCTCCATCTTGCCTGTTCATAATTCTGAGAAATTCTTGAATTGTGTGCATGTGTGCATGTACATGTTTATGTTATGTGTGTGTGTGTGTGTGTGTGTGTGTGTGTGCGTGTGCGTGCTTGTGTGTGTGCCTGTGTATGTGCCTGTGCAAGCGTACATATGTCTACTGTGTGAGTATGTGTCATATACGTATGATTACTGTGAATGTATGTGTGTGTGTGTGTATCTGTTTGTGCACATGTGTGTACATGAAATGGGTTAACATGACCCCTGGAGGCAAACATACGGAAAAAAATGGTGATCCTAGTCCCTACAGTTCTCAAGATATTCACAGAGAACTGTGTCTGCCCTACCCTCCTTTCGGGGGTCCAGTCCAGCGGGGGGGGCTACAGATCAAAACGAAAAACGACAGTTCCATGCTATCCATGTGGGGTTACATGCCCACCAAGTTTTGTGTACCCCGGTCTTTCAGTGTCCCGGGAATCCTTGTTGGTGTACGTCACTAAATGTACACATACATTATTTTATTGTAAGGCCCCTCATGAACGAAAGTACACGAAACTTGGCATGCATTTGGAGGATTTTGCAGTCATAATGATCCTACACTTTTAATTGCGTGCAGTTTTGACCTTGTCAGCCAGAGATATTGTGATAAAAACACCTCATTTTTTGCTTTTTAATTTTTAACTAGGTGGCGCTATACATGAAATAAGTGGTAATGGGATGGGTTGCCATGCCCCCTTAAGACCAACATACATAAAAAAGGTGGACCTCCTAGGCCCTACGGTTCTCGAGATATTCACAGAAAACTGTCTCCGGCCACCTACTACGGAAGCGTATTAGGGCCACATGAAGAGAAAATATTTTTGAAAATTCCGAGATAAAAGTCAAAATTTTCGAGATAAAAGTCAAAATTTTCGAGAATCAAAGTCAAAATTTTCGAGAAACAAAGTCAGAAATAATTTCTGAGATTAAAGTCAGAATTTCTGAGTAAAAAAGTCAACATTTTCGAGATAAAAGTAACACATTTTGAGATAAAAGTCAAAATTTTCGAGAAACAAAGTCAGAAATAATTTCTGAGATTAAAGTCAGAATTTCTGACTTTAAAGTCAAAATTTCTGACTTTAATCTCAGAAATTATTTCTGACTTTGTTTCTCGAAAATTTTGACTTTTATCTCGAAAATTTTGACTTTTATTCTCAGAAATTCTGACTTTTATCTCAGAAATTATTTCTGACTTTGTTTCTCAAAGATTTTGACTTTTATCTCAAAAATTTTGCCTTTTATCTCGAAAATTTTGACTTTTTTTCTCAGAAATTCTGACTTTAATCTCAGAAAATATTTCTGACTTTGTTTCTCGAAAATTTTGACTTTTATCTCAGAATTTTCAAAAATATTTTCTCTTCATGTGGCCCTAATACGCTTCCGTAACCTACAGGCCAGTTGGTGTATAGTAACATAAATTAATTTATTGTGTGGCCCCCCATGAACGGAATTCCACGAAACTTGGCGTGCATACAGAGGGTGTCATAATGATCCTACACTTCCAATTTCGTGCAGTTTTGACTATGTTAGGACACAGATACCTGCGATTACAACACCTCATTTTTACTTTTTTGTGTTTAACTAGGTGGCGCTATACATGAAATGAGTGGTTATGGAATGGGTTGACATGGCCCCTTGAGATCAACATACAACATACATACAGCATGGTTCCATGCTATCCATGTGGGGTTACATGCCCACCAAGTTTCGTGTACCCCGAAATGACACATATATGACACATATTATAATTAATTGTTGACACATTGTGAACTATCACAGAATAGAATATTAAAGGTTTTACCTCTGGCAATAAGCATCATAACTAGGAACGTCACCTATTACAAACCCTCCCATATTTCCAACCTCTTACTTATATGTCATTTAATATTCTTTTTTTACCGAGGCGGTAGGCTCAGTATATTCAGCCCCATGTTGAACAGCAGTGCCAGGAGTAGTGGGGAATTATCAGCTATGCTAATGCAGGAGGCATTTTTAAGACATGGCCTGGGGTTGGGCTATTGCAGGATGTCACATGCATGCACAGGGGCCTCAAGCCATGTATAAGGACATAATCACATGGGTGATTTCAGGGGGATTCAAAGTTTTACTTTTATCTGTGGAGACTGAAAGTATAGACAGAAAAGGGAACATGTTGTGAAACTACAGAAAGATGCTCATGATAATTTAATCCTTGAATGCACAAAAATGTTCAAACGTGACCAGACTGACAGGGCAAGAAAAGTCTAAACTCCTGACCTCATATTTAAGCACTCAAATGGGCACTGTCTCTCCTCCTGGAAGAAAAAGGTCAGGGGCTCAAGCCCCCTTTAAGATATGTGTGCACGTGCCTGCTATCAGGCAACATAAGGCCATACGTGCAAAAATCAAACCGACATTTGTCAGACAGTTAGGCGCAACAGTTAAGAGAGAGGGTGGGGACCTGTGTTTGTCTGTGTAGAGGCCTGAGCTTTGCTGCAGGAGCACTTTTTTAATGACTAAGGCACACAACGAAGCCTCCAGATTTACCCAATAACTGGATGACTGCTATTTATATCATTGTCCTGTCCTCTATCACCGTCATGGTGATACCCTTCTTATATGCTTTTCATTGTGTTCTAATTCTTTGTGAGGTAGCCTATTCCAAAAGGTACTGTTTAGTTCGACATAAAACACTCTGAAACTGAAACCCATTAAAAAAATGCTCAAAAAAATGGGCTTCAGTTTCCTATGACAATAAAGAGAGGCTTAGGTGCAGTGGCCTTCACACTGCACTGCGCAGATGTTACATTCGCCTGTGATATGGAGCATTCTAAGCAGCCCATTGATGACGGGCAGCCCTTTTGGCCTTAGCCTGAAATCCAGATGGCCAGTCTGTCACTAAACTTTGATCTCTCCCCCATCAGCAAATATGGAAAGACTGCACTGAATGAAAATGATATGGAAGTCGTTTTGGATTAGCCTGGCTAGCACACAGACCTTCTCAGTTGTAATTGAGAGTGGGTCTGGAAAAGATTCATTGACTTAGGCCTACGACTTCCACCAGGGAAGTCAAGCAACCCAAACCAATATGGTATATGATCTGCTCAGGTTGGGTTGGATGGATCTGCTATGCTGGAGGCGGATCTGCATGTCATACCAGCTTTATAAACAAGCAGGCAACACACACAGTGAGACACAGTATGGCCAGTTTCTGTTAAAACACCAATGAAGGTAGCCCTTGCTTCAGTTAACAAATATGTTGGCATAAAACCAAGATTGGCTTAGATCTTTTACGGAAAATAACTGCAGTTATGGGACGTTATAATGCAGTTTTTCTGAAGCAATGCAGTGCAATGCCTGTCCGAAATATAGCACTGTCGCTTTAAATTCCAATAGTGTAGCTTCAATGTATTTTTCCATCTACAGAGGCTTAGGCCTACTGCATTCCTGTATGAACTGCAATGACTTCCTCAAAAAACAGAAATATTATGATTATGATGATGATGATTATTATTATTAGTATTATTGTTATTAATAAATAGGTTATGTGATTTTTTTTTTTTTCAGGAACTGAACCAAAGTCCTTTTAGGCCAAGTCCCTCCACTGGGCGGCCATATACCAACGTTTTTTGGGCACTCATCGGGCACAGTCTTTGGGTCGAACTGCGCGTGCGCAAGGCTTCACGACACCAATCTTGCTCCAGCGGCGAGATCACAACACATGATTGGCACGATGTCTTCACAACAAACCATATGATTGGCTCAATGTATTCACATCACACCACATGATTGGCTTAATGTATTCACATGTCGACGTTTTGCCAAGGAAGGGGTGGGATATGTGTAGACAACGGCCATGTTGGCGTGACAAACTAGCCCCATGCATTTCTATGGAGTATTTTTTGAGTGCTGTGTCTCCTCATTAGAAAGTCTCTGACTGAACCTAAGACCTAAGCCCACTGAAAGAAAGCTGAGCTTCAGAGGTTGTAGGCCTATTATAAATATAAAAGCAAATAGTGCAATAGTAAATACTGACAGGACCTCTAAACATCCTGCATCACCTGAGTCTTTTGACTGATAGACCACAGGCGGTCAGGACTGGACAATAGCCTATTACACAAATTCCATCAAACGAAGTTCGTGCGCTTTGAGCGCTATTCTGACGAAAGCTAACAGACACATTTGATGCGCTCAGATAAATGAATGGGCTTTTACGTGAGCACGGAAGTCACAAAAGCCAAGAGCATGCAGCTGAAATCTGAAGGCGGGGCTGGTCGAGCACATTGGCCCGCCCTTTGTCAAGTTGCAAGCCCTCCTTCTCTAATTGGTTGTAAAGGGACATGGTTCGACTTCAGGATTCGTTTTTAGCTGGTGTGACACAGTGGTAAATTTGCATATAGTTTGTTATTTATATAAAGGAATGGCAGCTTGAACTAGACCTGCATTCGAAAAACTCTGCAATGCCTGAGCCAGCGAAGCCCGCGCCCAAAAAGGGATCCAAGAAAGCCGTAACAAAGACGGCTGGAAAAGGAGGAAAGAAGCGTAGAAAGACCAGGAAGGAAAGCTATGCTATCTACGTGTACAAAGTCCTGAAGCAAGTCCACCCTGACACCGGAATCTCTTCCAAGGCGATGGGCATCATGAACTCGTTCGTGAACGACATCTTCGAGCGCATCGGAGGAGAGGCATCCCGCTTGGCTCACTACAACAAGAGGTCCACCATCACCTCCAGGGAGATCCAGACCGCAGTGCGTCTGCTTCTGCCCGGTGAGCTGGCCAAGCACGCCGTGTCCGAGGGAACCAAGGCCGTTACTAAGTACACCAGCTCCAAGTAATTTGATTATTTTCACAATTAAACAAAGGTTCTTTTAAGAGCCACCCATGCATTCTTCAAAAAGCTGTTCCAAATATAGTATGTTGGGCTACGTTACGTGGATCAGTTAGTTCACTGACTTTCTCAAATAGTAAAAAAAAAAAAAAAAAAAAGTTCAACTGCTAGAGTTTTGGGGCTGTAACAAAAACGTGTCATTTGCCTAGAAATCTAGACGCACCCTAGCGGCAGCAAATTACATTTGCTTCCAGGGCTAGGCTATATATATAGGCCGCCTATTGCAAGCAGATGGACCCCCCCCGAGACCCGCATGTCGGAAGTTTGAGACTCACCCCCTCCCCAACATTCTAAATCAAATGTAGCCTATTGCTATGCAGAGTAGGCTATAGGACCTACACTATTTGAACGCTTGGACTATTGGGGATACATACATAACATTTTACAATACAATAGGCCTATATATATATATAGCGCTTTACATCATTAAATTAATATTGCGGTCTCACTTCAAAAAGTATGGGTAACCTAAGGTCCTCTGGTAGATGGCATTTTGCAAATAATTGCGTAAACTAGGCTCACCTTTTCTTCTATATTGTTCTACCTTTTCACACAGCTTAACAAGACTTGGTGCTATAGGGTCATTGTCCTCAAGTGACTTGGGGAGACCTAGCCTACGTGGTCAGTTCATATTCTGCACGATGCAGAGTTGGCAGCATTGCATTTCCAGATTACGAATTTAATTTAATGTCCGCCAGAAAACGGATTGGAAATTATTTTTCATGATAACTTGGGTGGCTCTTAAAAGAGCCTTTGGGTTAGATTGAAAGAAACACCAAACTACTTAGAGCTGGTGTACTTGGTGACAGCCTTGGTTCCCTCCGACACGGCGTGCTTGGCCAGCTCACCGGGCAGAAGCAGACGCACTGCGGTCTGGATCTCCCTGGAAGAGATGGTGGAGCGCTTGTTGTAGTGTGCCAAGCGGGAAGCCTCTCCAGCGATGCGCTCAAAGATGTCGTTCACGAACGAGTTCATGATGCCCATCGCCTTGGAGGAGATACCGGTGTCAGGGTGGACCTGCTTCAATACCTTGTACACGTAGATGGCATAGCTCTCCTTCCTGGACTTTCTGCGCTTCTTTCCTCCTTTCCCTGCCGTCTTGGTGACGGCTTTCTTTGATCCCTTCTTAGGAGCTGACTTAGCTGGCTCAGGCATCTTTTGATATCATGAAGATAAATAGACCTCTCCAGAATATATCCCGCCTCCTAACTTCCGTATCCATCCAACTTCCGGGCGTGGATTGTCTATGGGAAATAACATGGCGTTTTGAAAGATCGTACCTGTCAAACTCTGTAGGTGACAAAGTAGAAAAAGCTGCTGGGCAGATTGGCCTACACACTTCTGCCATCTAGTTTCCACTGGATTTTTTTATTTTCGGTGCCGTTTGAGTAGTAGGCCTATAGTCTATAGTATACTACTTAAACGGCACCGACAATCAAAAAATCCAGTGGAAACTATATGGCAGAAGTGTGTAGGCCAATCTGCCCACCAGCTTTTTCAACTTCGCTACCTACAGATGTTTTACCGGTATGATATTTCGAAACGCCATGTTATTCCCCATAGACAATCCACGCCCGGAAGTTGGATGGATACGGAAGTTACGGAGGCGGGACTTATTCTGGAGAGGTCTATAAACTTGCCGCTGAAGGCACCCGATATATATACACACAATTGAAGACCTAAAATGGCGTTACTGCTGCGGGACACGATCTGATTCGCTGGCCTTTTTCCCTCCACAAAAAAACGAAACCGTATTGGTTATTTTGCCCATACGCAACAGTTGAGCTGTCCTCTCTATTGTAGCAGAGACTATACCCGGTTCCCGCACTTTTTTTTAATTTTGAAGGACTTCAAATCGGCTTCTTTTTCAAAGTTAAAATAAACAGCAGATTTATCAGTAATTACAATAAAATGTTCTGATTTTGTGAACTGTGAACAGTAGGCTAGCTTAGAGGCAGGAAGTAGATTGGATTTAGATAACCACAACCATACATTATGACTTGCCAGTGTCACAGAGTTGTGGACATTATCCATTCCACATTGGGTGCCACATGCATATCCATTCCGCAAGCTATTCTTTTTGGAATCTAAGCAGTCTCAGTGATGATGAGCACACACAAGGTGTGTTAGCTTTTGCAAGAGAACTACAATGTTTTGCTGATTGGGTGAGAGGTTTTTCCATTTGTGTGTAGAGTTTTGCAAAAAAAGCCATAGTTACAAAAAATGTGCTTAAGCATTCAGAAAAAAATGTAAATTCTTAACTTCCAACCCCATTTTGAGTGTTTTGTCCGACATTGCACATCATCAGGGTACTGCTCCCACTTTGGCCCAATATCAAATGACTGACCTGTTTGGAAAGCTTAGACCCAGTAGAATCCTCAGAAACAGACGGTGTGACTGTGTGATGTACTGGCAACCAGTTACAGAAGCTTGTTGTTTTTTCATTGAGCCAGTAACATACATATCTGGAACTGCCCACATTTGGGCCCTCTAGATCAGGGGTCCCCAACCTTTTACCATGTACCATGGACCGGTTTGATTCCCATTTTTTTTCACGGACCGGTGGGGGGGGGGGGGGTTCGGGGGTTCCATGTTCCGTGTTGTGCATGCATTACTTGAAAAGAACTCCAGTTATGTATGAACAGTGAAGGTAACAAACTCTTAAAAATGTGAAAAACGTGAACTTGAAGAAGTGAAAATTGAACAATAACTATGAAGTCTTTGCCGAAAACCTGGCCTCGCATAGATACGTGGTGGGAAATGGTAGCAACGTTTTCAGCGCTTATACGGCTATCTCGGAATATCTGCTTTGGTTTTCATCCAAAAACCCGCCAGAGAGGTTTCCTCATACTATTACACTATTAAGACCACCGTCATTTGCAATTTCGATCAACTGATCTTCCTCCTGCGCTGACAAGTTAGGACTATTCGGGATATTGACAAATGGTTTGCGGACCCACTCATTGGTTTGCCGTGGATCTTTGGAGGATGGGAAGTAACGCTTAAACTCATTTGAAAGCGCAACAAGGTGATAGCGCACCAGCTGCGAGAGAAAGGGTCCGGCCTCAGTCTCTCCCAAAACCCCCACTACTGTTTGGAACATATCAAATACACCCCGATCCACTCGTCGTACCCACAAATCAAGCTTGGCTTTAAATGCAGCGACTCTATCTGCCAGTTTAAAGACAGTCGTCATTCTCCTCTGCAGTGACAGGTTGAGGTCATTAAGCAACCCGAATATGTCACACAGGTAAGCGAGTTTTGACACCAAGCCCTCATCACTATGCAGCTAACGGTGACTTTTTTTCTGTAAGAAATCTCTGCAGCGGCTCTCGCAACTCAAACACTCTGGCCAGTGACCTGCAATCAACCAACTTGGATATCGTACCACGGTAACCCATTCGCCCTCTCTAACAACTGTGCCTTAATATCCTCTCACATATCATCAATTCGCCTATAGACAGTGCTTGCAGAAAGCGGTACCTGAGCTATTTTTTTTTGCTGCAGCCTCCCCAAGGAGTTCATTGCACATGCCTTTACCAGCAGGCAGAATTAATCCTTCCCCAATAGTAAAGGGCTTCTTAGATTTATCAATCCGACTAGCCACTATGAGGCTTTTAGCGCAGCCACGTTCACCGATGTGGTTGCTTTACGCACTAGTTTTTTGTCCTTCTTGCTCGCGTTTCTTACGCTCAAAGAACTCAAGGGGTTTGTCTTTAAAGGAACCATATGTAAGATTGTGGCCAAAACTGGTACTGCAATCACTTTCAAATTACTGTAGAGCGGTGTATCCCCTCCCCCTCCACCATGACTCGAGGTTGCCAACCTGGATGCCAAAACACTACTGACTTTGTGATTAGTAGATAGGTAGAGGGTGGCGCATCAGGCCAAAACACAACATTACATGACAAAACACAACATCAACATCAGTTGAGGGCTGCAACTTACACTTTTTAAATGGCAATATCCTGGCCGGACTACTGTTGTCAGTGATATAAGTATTTGAAATGAACATGATTTCTTAATGTAGTGACATATCACACTCTAAAAAATGTTGGGTTAAAAATAACCCAAATATAACCCAGCCGCTGGTTAACTATTGGACCAACACTACATTGAGTTATCCTAACCCAATGGTCTGGGTACATTATTAAACCCAGCAGGTTGGGTATGATTCTAACCCAAAACGCTGGGTTATATCAACACAACGTTAGTTAAATTGACACAATAGACTGGGTAAAGGTAACCAATCTGCTGGGTTATAACTATATAAATGTTGAGTAAAATTTACACAGTATATTGGGTATAGATTCAACCCAAACCACTGGGTTATATCAACAGAACTGCTAGTTAAAATTACCAGTTGTCGGGTTTTCTAAACCCAGTATTTGGGTTGCATTGAGAGAAAATGGGCAACAAATAGCCATGCAATGAAATAAAACAGTTCGACATAATTATTTATTTGACAGTTTACTTTATTTTTGAATGGATAGCCTACTCTAAAAGCAGCATCAGCATGATAAGTTACTTCCATGAAGACAGCTAGATTCCACGGTCCATTTGGGGGTCAGCCCTGTCAATCAAAGAAAGAAAAAGAGTGAATTAATCACTGCTATTGACAGAACTTTATCAAGACTTTCACGAACCATTATCAGTGATGTTGACAAACATTAAAAATCCGGAGAGAAAATATTAGCGCAACACACTCGGAAACCATAACCACCTCATGGAGTTGTTTAACAGCAGACTCACAAACGTAGTGGCAGTGATAGTTCTACCGTTAGCAAGCTAGCTCATGTTAACACATTCAGTTAGTCAAATCCAAGTTGTCTGTAACGTTAATGTTACCACCAAAAACCACCCAGTAAGTTACATGGGTATAATATGAAGCTACCCTGAATTAATTAATATGTTGTTTGGCATGATGATTACCGTATGTGTGAAGAGACTACTTCGAATACATTAGCTGACACACATGCTGCACTACCACGAAGCATTTAATTAACGTTAGCATAGCTGCTACCAACCGTCTGCTAACGTTAACCTAGCCAGCTGTTGGTATGCTAATTTTAGTTCGTTGTAAAAGTTTGTTTTGTTTCTGTTCAGCAGTTCATACCCAGTGAACAAAGAACTATGTCTTTAAGAGTCTGTCTTTGTGTAGATTTAACATTAACATGGGCAGTAATTGTAAGTTAATGTTAGCTAACGATAAGCTGGCTTGAATGACACAATTCTTAGGCTGCTTGAGGCTGAACGAAATTGGCAGGCAGAATATCCATTCATATCACGAAGGATATCTCTGGGTGGACTTTTAAAATCCGTCTGAATAATAATAATAATACAAAGTTAAAAGCAGATACATACCTTCCAAAATCGCCTGATTTCCACTGCATGTTGACAGCTGCTGGACTGCATGGACGGTTGAAAGAATAACGATTTTTCCCGAACTCTCAAATAACTATGCAGCTGTGTTAAAGTTACCCTGGTGCTGGGTAGTGTGCTCACGTCAGGTGGGGGAGAGGAGGGGCGCTGTCCTAAACTATCAACCCAACAAACTGAGTTACAGAAAATAACCCAACATGAGTAAAAACAACCCCACACAATGACCCAACAGTTTCAACTCAGCGTTTGGGTTGAGAAAATAACCCAGCATTTTTTAGAGTGCAGGGCCATTTTATGATTAATTGAAAAACATTTCTTACATATGGTTCCTTTAAGTGTACGATGCTTGGACTCTAGATGTCGAATTAGCTTTGATGGTTTAATTGCTTCGTTTGACAACTTATCGCCAAATACCACACATAAAGGACTTGGTGCATGCGAGTCACCGGTCTCTGCGAAACCATACCCAGACAGCAAAATATATTTGGGCCAGATTTGGTCCAGATCTTCATTAGCATTTGGCGCAGATCCTCTAAACGGACCTGCCCCGGGGTCATTTCTTCCAACGGGCCAATACCGGAACAGGTTGGAATTACGGATCAGAGACAGATCTGGGCCAGAACTGGCCCAGTACAGTTAATATTGCCATGGCATTTGGTGCGGATCTGGCCCAGACTCATATTCTACATCTGGGGCTCATCTGGCCCTGGTCTGTGATTCATATTTAAGCTATCAGACAATTAAGACCCACACAATTTGTAATTTTCAAAATAGTTTTTTATTTTAAAAAGGCAAAAGAGAACACTGTGTCCGCTAGCCTAAGCCTACAACATAACACAAACCAATATGTGAAATATAAGGCTTATGTTGATAAACAAACTCCGCTAAACGCACTGAAAGAAAATGTCATATTAACATAGTCCGTTGCATCTAACCGGCTGATGTCCCGATGATGATGACGACGGCGCTCAGCTGTGTCGGAGGAAGATTACTGGCAGTCTGGGGAGCACTGAAAGCACAGAACAGTTGGGCGATCCTGCAGATCAGCAGGTCGGTGGACTTTGACAGCGACAGTTTGTTGTTTCGTGAGAGTTCTTCGACGTTAGCTAGGCTACTCAATCCAGACTGCAGGGCAGGCTGCTATCATGGCAGCTCGCAGGTCAGCAGCAGTTCCTTGGTCGCGGCAGCGGCAGATCTCTCGCAGAGGCTAGTAGCTGTCCTGAGAAAAATTTTCGAGCAGACGGTGAATAGCAGCGCCGTTCACGGATGGATGTCAGAGGACCAGGGCAAAAACTAGCCCAATGGACTAACGTTAAAGTTAGGCATCAACCTGCGATTCTTCCTCACTGCTCCTGTGAGACGTATAAAAAGCACACAAAGCAAAGAAACAAGTAAATATTAGATTCAACATCCAAAGATTATTTATTTTATAACAGTAGGCTAACGTTATAGTATGCCAACAACGCATTGCATCCCAAACCGGATAAACTGGAGGACAGCGACAATTCTTGTGGACCTTCGATAAAAGGCTTTACAGCCAAGTTTTTCCACTCTAAATCCATTTTAAACAGGCTTAAAAAACGCTGGCCGTCTAAAGCTACCTGCAGTGCTACTAGCAGCAAGGCTAGCTACAGACAAATGGCTACGAATTTGCAGCTAACACACAATGGACACGATATTAAGCGATTTTGGTGAATAATAAGCAAAGCTCACCAATTTAGCCTTAAAGCTCATGTTCACATAGTTGTGGATGCATGTTTAAAAGAACCTAGGCTACAAGCTAACCGTAGCTACTACCCAGCTTGTCTGGCACGTTTCAGGTTGTCAGAATTTCAGAGTGAACTAAGTTTGTAAACTTTCATGTTTAATACAGAACAGGCCTAAATATTTAGCAGACTAAAATGACATCAACACCAGTTTACATTTAAAATGATACTTGTATAATGTACTTACCATGGCAATAATCACAAAGACGGTGCAGCCTGTCTTCCACTCTGCATAATCACATAACGTAGTTGCAGTTGCAGGTTTATGTGGGGGAAAAGTGTTCCGTTAGTTGTGGCGCGTCAGGTCTGCGCAGCTCCTGAGGATCTGGCCCACACCCGCCGGGCGGACTCAATTCAGTTGTGGCGCGTCTGGTCTGCGAAGCTGCCCCGGATAGGCACCACACCCGCTGGATGACTGTCACAGTCAGAGGCTACAGACAAGTCTGGCGCAAAGTTGGTGCAGATCTACATAGTGAGTGCGACTGCTGCGCGAATCTGCCGATTCAAAAACGGATCTGGCACAGATGTAAATGCTGTCTGGGTAGGCTATTTTAAATATGACTCGTCATATTTCGTATTGAATGACCCCTTCTTTTTCTTTGAGGTATCTGGCTCACCATCGTCAGTGGGTATTATTGCGAATGTGACATTATTGCGAATTAAATTGAGTTTATTTAGTTTGCATGCATTTTTTGTCGTAGGCTACGGAATGTCCCGCAGCCCTGTACCAGTCCGCGGCCCGGTGGTTGGGGACCGCTGCTCTAGATCACTTACAGTGCCTGAAACCAGGTCTTGTGAAGCTTTGACTATAGAGTAAAATATGGATTTTTTGCACAACGTATGCATTACATACTGCATTTCTCAAGACAAGAAAATTATTAATGCAAACTTTATTTTCTGTATAGCAATATTATCTTCAATCTCAATAGATAGTTTAGTCTTTAGGCTACTCCAAGGCCCTCTTTTAAACCAGGGACAATGAAAACAATTGTATTAGTCCATGAGCTTGAGGCCCATTTTGGGACAATCGGTGCCAACTGAAGGCACCAAATCACCAAACTAGATATTTTCTGATAGTTATATGTGTCCATAACACAAAAATGCATTTTGGACATCTGGGACTCACAGCTGAAGCTTAGTAGAGCACTCAATATACAGGTAGCCATACACCCGGTTTACCCAAAGACGTATGGGCACCAAAGTCACAAGGAGGGTGAGAAATATCAAATCCCATGTTAGTTCACATTCAGCAAATATATGGTTTAGGTGGTTTAATTAGTTTTCCCTTCATACAGCACATAATATATCAGCCATACACTTGATTTACTATACCCAATGTGTTTTGCATGGGCAGCAAAGTAAAGAGGAAGGTGAGACAAGTGAAAACCCATGTTAGATCTAATCTTGAAGTTATATGCTTTCAGAAACGGTTTGGGTGGTTGAACTAGTTTTCCCTTAATGGCACAGATCCAAAAGTATCAACCATACCCGATTTACTCTTACCGTAACGCTAACTAAGTAAAGAGGATGGTGATAAATGTCAGATCACATCCTGATGGTATATTGTAGCCCAGTGCATAAAGGGTTATCCTCAGCTGGCCAATGGGAGTGTTACCCCTGCGTCTCCACGGTAACCACAGATTTTTTTTTAAAATGAAATCAAACGAAAGACACAAACCAACACGAACCAAAGAGAGTAATACATTGATAAGAACTTACAAAGAAGAAAAGAAACCTAAACGAGAACATAAACCTGACCGGAGGGAAAACGATTGACGGGACTAAATCGAATGGATTGAAGACATCCAGAAGACAAAACTAGGCCTACAAACAGAACTGCAAACTTTCTAAACTGCCTGAACTACACTGAATGCTGGTTTCGTGGATAAAAGAATGATGAATTGATGGCGAGGCTCCCAGAACGGCGAATCTGAACTCCCCTTCACCTTTCATTTCCCTTTACTGACCCAGACTGACCTTTTGACTATTCCCTGACTTAACCCTTCCTGATAACTTCTGAATGAACTGAATTGATTGATTGTGACACATTGACTGTTTAACCCTTTGATATTGATCGATGAATGTTGAATTAATACACCCACATACTATAATACACTGAATATTTATTGTATA
This sequence comes from Alosa pseudoharengus, assembly GCF_046254945.1. Taxonomy (NCBI): domain Eukaryota; kingdom Metazoa; phylum Chordata; class Actinopteri; order Clupeiformes; family Clupeidae; genus Alosa; species Alosa pseudoharengus. The sequence continues at coordinate 19,549,417 of NW_027468564.1, read as the reverse complement.
TACTGTATTTTATTTTTTTGTAACATTGAAAGATCACATTGAATATTTTAGATCTTAGATAAGGGTGCACCTGAATATAAAACCGTTACACCTGATATTGTTATTTATTGCACTGCATTTGTACATTCTATTTATTTCAGTCTATTTATTGTACTTGTTGTTATTTATACCATTTTATTCATTCATTCCTTTTACTTATTAAATGTAAACATTATTCTAACATAAACTTTAGCTTGTTGTTGCATCCATCTACCTCCAGTAGTCTTATCTAGAAACTTCTGATTCTAGTCCAAGTAACTAGACCTGCAATATAGTAAATTAAGCCGAGTGCTACAATATGCTTTCAGAAAATATATGATTTTGAATTAGCTTTCCCTAAATGAAACAGCCAAAAAAGGTATCAGTCTAGTTTGCTAGATACACTGCTGCAATTTTTCCATAATGCACTTGTTACTTCACCTTTCTTTTGCAAAACGGATGTTTTGCTTTTAAACAGGCCCTCTGTAGGCAGAATCGGCAGTCTCAGAGGACATCTAGTGGCGGTTATCAGAAATGGCCATGTTCAGCAAGTAAAATAAATTCTCTATGAGTCGAACTATTGGAATTATTGGCTAAACGCCTCGTGTTCTCCTTCAGAGAACCTGGTTATAGTTCATAAACTTTTCATCTATCTATCCCATCCGGATCCGTAGCATGATAGATTTTTTTTTTTGTAGGCGACTCTGATCCTGAGTTTCTCTAGCACATAGGCTATGGGCCATACTATATAGCCTACCATTCAAGGGTTTAGCTTAATGGATTAGTCACTCCCTGCTGTATTATTTTTATTTATTTATTTATTTATTTATTTATTTATTAATTATAATAATAATAATAATAATTATTATTATTATTATTATTATTATTATTATCATCATCTGTGCTTATCATGTAGGCCTGATAATGTATCAATCCAATAATCCAGTGTCACATTTTACTCTCTCCCAGGTTGCAACCTTACATGGACTGCCTGTCATCGGCAAGAAAACAAATTGCAGACATGCGCAGATGGCTACTCGAAAGTGAAAGTATCCTATGTCGTTCGGGATTTCCGAGAACTCAGCCAATTCATGTAACAGTGGACTCCTCCCCGAGCCAGATAACGAATTGACCGAGGCGTTGACCAAACTGATTTCTTTTTTTTCCTTTTTTTCAGTAGCCGAGACAGCGGTGTAGCCAAGCGGGTTTTTTGTGTCATTTGCTGCCTAAATTGCACCGGTAGGCTAAACCCCATTGCATTGCTAGCCATCGGGGTTTCGCGTGATTGTTTTGATTTTTCCTAGTCGCCTAGAGAGGTAGGCTAAGTATAGGTTACGGGTTACAAGTGATGTGTGCGTCTTCAGTGAAACCGCTACGTGTTTTATAAGCAGCGCAATCGGTTTCATTTTCATTGTTTTTCTTTCCTTTTTGGGTGTGCAGTGCACTGCGCGCTGATCTACCATTCTGCAACAACTGCACGCCAGTGGAGTCGGAACATCCCTTCGGCAAGATCTTTAGGCTTCTAAAGGTAGGTTGGAAACAACTAGGCTAGGCTACAAAACTAGGTTGAACCTGCGTTTGTTTTAAACTTGTAATTTATTTTCCCGATGTGTGTCGCCTAAACATGTTCAATGGTTAAACGTGTATGCAATCATAATAATATATAAACCTAACCCAACAATAATCGTGGAAGGATTGGAAGGATTTTTACACAATGTGTTCAGACCATCGAGGCTAACCATGCACTTTATACGATTCAGATGTAGGACATGTGTATATAGTAGCACTACACTTTCTCATCAGCGGCTATGTGGCTAGTTTGATGAAGGCTATAATATCATAGCCTAAATCTCTACACTGCAGGCCCGCAGCAATAGGAATCCATGACTAGGCCTTCCTTTTAAGCTAACGAATGTTCCTCTAGAACAAGGTTTTCTGCGAGTCCCCTTTCGTCACTAGGCCTACTGTGAACAGATGTGTTGTTGTTGTTTAACAGGTATTCTACTTTGTCTAGAGTGGGGATATTTGTGCAGTTCTATAAGAATGTTGGTACAGGTTGATACTGGTTGATTGTTGATTCCCTGTGTCCTGTGTCATACTGCTGCTACTTCTTTCATTTCACAATGGAATTGACATGTGACTTACAACCTGCACTATTTGTGTCATATAAGAAGACCTTATCAAATGTCGTCCCTTTCTCTGACCACTAGGCCCTGCTACACTGTAAAAACAATAACATGCACATTGCACAATGACATCTGTATTCATATGTATATTTTCATTCACCATCATTTAACTCATTGTTTTATTTGAAATATGTAGGCCTAGCTTTTTATTTGCAGTATGACACAGGACACAGGCAATCAACAATCAACCAGTATAAACCTGTACCAACTTATAGAACTGCACAAGTATTCTCATTCTAGACCTATTTAAGCAGGATAATTTTTATTTATTTATTTGTTAAACAGTGTAGGTTGTCCAATCATCTTTGACCCTTTCATGTCCAACAATCCACAATGAGTAAAAACATATTATTCATTTAAGTTTGTGCCTTTTATTTTATTTGTCTTATTTTTCTTGTTTTTAAGTTGTCCAACCATCTAAGAGCCAGCCATGTCCAACGGTCCACCCCCCATGCCAGCGCCTGTGTGCCTGATTGAGAACACAGACCAGGGCCTGCAGACGGTGGAGTCGGCCCTCAACCTCCTGCGGAGGATCCAGCAGCCCGTGGTGGTGGTGGCCGTGGTGGGGCTCTACCGCACCGGCAAGTCCTACCTCATGAACCGGCTGGCCCAGCAGCAGTCAGGTAAGCCAGGAGATTTTATTTGGGTCGCCAGCACAATTTATGTTGTGTTATAGGCCTAACTGATACCATTTGTCATTTGATACCAGAAAAGCTAACATTTTTCTATTAGGATGTAGTTTGTTAACTACCACAGTCACGGTTTTGTCATAAAAGCTCATGAAACTGGCGCATGAAACGGAGGGACGAACGGATCGCAGAGGGGGTGCCAGAGCATGGTTATCTACCTCTCAAAATGAATCCGTTCTGTGGGGCGCCTGCCATGTACCTCGCAGTTGCAAACGACATGAATCCGCCTATTTGCACGAACATTAACAGATACCAGCTCCTCAACTTTACCAATTAAAATCTAGTGACCATGCTGTCAACTAAAGCAGACATCCATAGACCGGACATAAGGCCATTCAATTTGCATGTAGATAGTTTTGATTGTAGATGCAATCTTTTAGCAATTTCTTTTAGAAATACAGGAACAGCTTACTATGCCGACGAATGACGACTGCACAACATGCGAGAATTTCCCCAATCTTTTCAGTAGTCATTTCCAACTTTTCACGCTGATGGTGCTCAAAATGCCGTGTTCAAAGCAGGATCTATCTATCTAGATCCTAGGCTATATGTATGGTTGGGGAAGGCATAGAAAAGTTGGAGAACCTGTGGCCTAAAACAATATTGGTGGTTGCAGGGTAGATTTGAAGTGAAATGGGTCGCAATGGTCTGTCATTTTTAAAAAGTGGGTCCCCAGAAAAAAAGTTTGGGAAACACTGAGGTAAGCTACAAAACACACACAAGCAGACACAGAAACGCACACATATATACACACACACATACATATATACACACACAAACACACACACAAAACGTAAGCTACAAACATGCACATGCAAGTAGACGCACACATACACACTTGGAACACAGACTGTCTCACATATTGTACATTCACACACACTCACACACACACACACACACACACACACACGCAAACACAGGAAACAGTCGGTTCCCAGCCAACTAGTAACAGTAGTATCAGTGCTGTTCAAAGTGACCAAAACTCTGTAGTGCTGCTTTAAGAAGTTACATCTATGTATAAGTATAAGTATATATACTCTTTTGATCCCGTGAGGGAAATTTGGTCTCTGCATTTATCCCAATCCGTGAATTAGTGAAACACACTCAGTACACAGTGAACACACAGTGAGGTGAAGCACCTTTATCGCGGACACTTCTCAGTAACTTCTGGGGAAAGGTCACTAGATAACATTATGGCTCACCATATGGCCCATCCTACAGTAAAAATGTGACTTTGTATTGATTATTTCCATAAGATTATCTCTCAATGCAAACAAAGTCCTTTTTGGCAAGTCCCTCCACTCGGCGGCCATTTGACAACGCTTTTTGGGCACTCGTCGGGCAGCCATTTCGGCAGAAATGCGCGCGCGCAAGGTTTCACGACACCAATTTTGCTCCAGCGGCGAGATCACAACACATGATTAGCACAATGTCTTCACAACACACCATATGATTGGCTCAATGTATTCACATCACACCACATGATTGGCTCAATGTATTCACATGTCGACGTTTTGCCGAGGAAGGGGTGGGATATGTGCAAATAACGGCCATATTGGCGTTACAAACTAGCCTCATGCATTTCTATGGAGTATTTTTTGAGTGCTGTGTCTCCACATTAGAAAGTCTTTGATGCAAATCAAACCAGCTATTAGGCTGAAATAAAACCATGACAATCTCTAGGTATGGTGAAGGTTATGTGATGATGTGGGGCTATTTTAATGGCAAAGGCCAAGGGAACCTTATCAGGATGCATAGTATCCTGGATCCATGAAATAACTGGCCTTTAAAAATAAAAATGTGCCTGCCTCAATAGGAATTTAACATAGGGGTGTGTATACCTATGTCCCCTGTATTTTAAGGAAGAACATTTATTTATTTATGATATATTATTCATTCACTAAGTGTTCTTAAAGGTTAGATTTTTCCTCATTTTTTTTTTATTAAGGCATTAAGATTAATTTCCAAAAGATGATTTTTTTATCTTTTTAGTCAACTTGTCAAGCATGGGTTCATTCACTTATGAGCACAACTGTATAACAATAAACTACTTGAAATTGAACTTGAAGGTTGGCATATTTAGATCCACTAACTAAGGAACCACTAATAGTTCTGGAACATCAACTCATTCAGGCAGGAGGTGCACTGGGTCCATTTCAAAGCTGTCTCGCTGCCTTCAGCTGTCTAATGAGTCATTTCATTTCTCTCTCTCTCTCTCTCTTTCTCTCTCACACACACACACACACACACACACACAAAGAGTGCAGAGTTGTGAGGTTACAATGATAAATAACTGTGTGTTTAGTGTGTAATGGCTGTCTTATGTAAAATTAGACAGCTGACAAGTCTATGCTGCTATGGCTTTAAACACAAACAAACCTGCCCACTCACATACAACCTCCCACACACACTGGGGAAAAAAGGGGAGAGGACCAAAAATAGTTTGATTGACAACTTGTCTTTGTTGGAGGTTCAGTACCATATATGATGTGTGATTTGTGTGCTATAGACTCCTGAGGCCACCCATGTTGGTGTCTGTTGGTGATCATGTAAATGATTTAATTCAGGCTTCGCCCTGGGCAGCACCATCGAGTCGAAGACCAAAGGCATCTGGATGTGGTGTGTGCCTCATCCCATGAAAAAAGGTGGGCAAATTGGTTACTTCATTCATTTATTCGTTTGTTTATCTATCTATCCATTTATCCATCTATGTGTTAGCATATTTGTAAATTGAACTTTTAATGTTTATTAGGCTTTAGAAAAAACATGTGACAATTTGTCAATATTAAGAATAAGGAGAATATATGTACTAAAGCCTGTGGTTTGTGTATCCATTACAAATCTGTAAGGCGGGGATCACATCAGCCAGCGGCAAGTGGCAGCGGCAAACATAACGCAATGCTCAGACCATAATAAGTTTTATCTCGTTCCTAAGCAACACAAACGGTTTGTCAATTGAATACGCAAGTTGAACCAAGTTCAACGCTCAGCTTGCTCAACGCTAGCGTTACACCAGCGTTGCCACTGTTCCGCTGCCGAACCATTAGAGAACAAAAGGAAACCTGCCGTTTGCCGCTGGCTAATGTGATCCCGGCCTAACTGTCCTTGTGTGAGGTGTGGTGTTCTAGAATCTTTAGTGGTGAGTTGTGAATCACTGTCATTGTTGTCACTATGGTTACCATGTGGAACACAGGAAGTAGAATGCTTTAACAATGGGGTGAATTCTGTTTTAGGACACACACTGGTGCTGCTAGACACTGAAGGACTTGGTGATGTCGACAAGGTGAGGACCGTAACATTGAGGACAGTGTTGCACTATTTACATTCTGTAATTTCAGATGTGCACAGGTTATGCACTGTAGCAAGGGCATTTGTCACAGAGGCTAACCAACAACCAAGTCTGTTTACACAACATGAGACAGGATACAATAACAATGCACAATTTGGCTGCCAGCTGTCGCAAATGCATCACATGTACCCGCAAACGTGCATGCCAGTAGCCTGAATGGCCAACCAGAACTCACACAGGAAATTCAACAAAGCTGTGTTCATGAACAACAAGTAGGTTTCTTTAGTAACTAAATGCTCATGCCCTGTTGATGCAGGGCAGGCTTTAAGCAAAGCTTTTAGCCTGAGTGCCCCAACAAATAACCAAAAGTAGAAAAAAAACATCAATGCAGCCTTTTTAAAGCTGGCACCTTCCTTCTTTTGTTGATCCAGGCCCACAACACTGCCTGAGGACTCACAATGTTATCTGGCAACCCAGACCCACGTCCCTTATTTTGGGCTTCTGTTACATTTACATTTATTCATTTTGCAGATGCTTTTTCCAAAGTGACTTACATGTGTCAACTATATTACAAGGCATTGTTACATTGTCCACGTACTGTAGCAACTCAGGGTTAAGTGCTCAAGGGCACAGCGGTGGAAGCCGGGAATTGAACCCACATATTTTCTGGCTACTGCATGCTCCTTAACCACTATCACCACCCACTACGCTTTCATCCCCTTTTCAGGCAGGCACTTTCCTTCTTCTGTGTTTTGTTGAATCAGACCCACGTTTCTAATAATAGGCTCCCTACCCAGATACACAAATCACACTCCACACCATAATACAATTATTGTTGATCCTAATAAACATTAAGAAATAGTTTTAGGTAAAATGTAACTGAAATTCTTTAGTAAAAAGTTCTATGCAAAACACATAAACATAATGTGAATGTGCTCAGTGTCAACTGAAACTAAACAAATCAGGTAAACTTTATTTGACATTTCGTCTTTTTCACCGTTTATGCCATTATGAGACTGAGGGGTACACTTGCCATGACACCTCAGTGCAGCAGATGGTGGTGGTAATGCACTCCGTTTGCAAACTGCCAAAAAAAAAGCTCACCAAAAAATAAGAAGGGTTCACTGGCCTGTTCTTCTTCTTCAGTGAGTTTTTTTTAGCAGTTCTATTATAGTCTATGGGCTAGGAGGGAATCCCCCCGCCCACCCCCCCCCCAGTTCTATGACAAGGGACTACATTGTTCCCAGAGCAACTTGGGGTTAAGTGCCTTGCTCAAGGGCACAACGGTGGAAGTTAAGGATTGAACACACATCTTTTCTGGCTGCTGCATGCAAGCCCAGCTCCTTAACCACTACGCTAAAACACCAGTTACAGAACCATCCTCATGCCATTCACAGCACCATAATTCAAGTGTATTATATTTAAAAAGAGTAAACTGCATAAATACACAACCAAATGAATGTTACCTCATTAAAATGTCATCTTGACGATCTCGTTCCACAGGGTGATGAGAAGAACGATGCCTGGGTCTTCTGCCTGGGTGTGCTGCTCAGTAGCACCATGGTCTACAACAGCAGAGGCACCATCGACAACCAGGCCATAGAAAAACTCCAGTATCCTTCCATCTCACACACAGCTTGCCCCCCCCCCCCCCATGCACACACAGACGCGCGCATACACACTCACACACACACACAGACAAAACTCTTTCAAAAGGGTAATTGTTTTTAGCCTTTCATGCAAGCAATAATTTAACCATTAAAGTAAAATAATAGTCAACTTTCCTGAGCCGATCACAGTTACGTGACGGAGCTGACCGAACAGATCCATGTAAAGTCCGGAGGGGCCAGTAAACAAGACGACGATGAGATCCCAGAGGAGTGTGAGTTTGTCCGCTTCTTCCCCAGCTTCGTGTGGGCTGTTCGGGACTTCACTCTGGAGAGGAAGATTGATGGTCGCGATGTGAGTGAGGACGAATACCTGGACTTTGCCCTGCAGCTTAAGAAAGGTCTGTTGTTGAATGACGAAATGTACCTTCTTTTTGTTGACAAAAGGAATTACAATTATTGCTATTCTTTTTAAGTGCAGCGTGCTTTTTTACCTAGCCATACACTTCCTGTGTTAGTTTGAAATTATATATATATTATTTATTTAATTTTTTTAGCCAGTTGGCTAATTTGCAACCCCAGTCCCTGGTCAGACTTTTCTAAAAACATATTACACATAGAGACCATCAAAACATGAAGGGTAATGTTAGTATTAGAAATATATAACATATGTAAAGCTTTCATTTAAACAAGTTGAGAGTAGTTAGCTTCAGTTTCAGTCTGGATCTCTATCTGGATCCACAGGTTTGAATCCCAAGGTGGTGACCTACAACCTCCCGAGGCAGTGCATCAGGAACTTCTTCCCGACCAGGAAGTGCTTCACCTTCCCGTTCCCGACGGAGGCGAAGAACATGACACACTTGGACTCCATGGCTGAGGCCGACCTGGACCCGGACTTCCTGAAAGTGGCTGACCGTTTCTGCAGCTACATATTTGCAGAGAGCCGTGTGAAGACTGTGAAGGGAGGTCATAGGGTTACCGGCAGCCGTGAGTCAGAGTCTTTCTTTGTATTTCATGGAAGCCTGTTTCCGTCAGATGGGAGAAAATTAAGTGACAGCCCGGCCATTCGGCCATGTGTAAACAAAAAAGATGCTATTGGGTACACTGACTCTATCATTAACACGTTCTCGCCACCTACTGAACGTCCTGGTTTGCGCACCCCATAACCTCGGTTTGGTTTACAATGGCCGCCGTGTGAATAAGGCAAATGCTAGCCTTTTGTAAAAACACCAGGCCCAATTGCTAATCAGAATCAATTTGGATTATTCATCCTTGCATTTGGTATCTGTCTCATACGAGGATAACTTTCTCCAACAAGGAATTCTTAATTGTATCAATGTGTAGAGGATGCATTGTCCTGAAAGAAAGAATTATGACTTAAACTGAGTTGTTAGTTTACATCTAGCAACTTTGCAATAATTAGCTAGCAAGCTAAGTTGAGCAGAACAGCACACAATAAGATCTAGTGAAGATCTATCTACAGTATATAAAACAAATTTACACTCAAAGCTTAAGCTTACAGTAATGTGAAATCAATGTTCTAATTTTACTTATACCCTGATTCCGCATCTTGGATTTGAAATCTGGATTGAGTGGTTTGCTCATTGTGTGTAGGGTTCAGCTATCTTGTGAAGATCTACGTGGAGACCATCAACAGTGGCAAGGTTCCCTGTCTGGAGAATGCAGTGGTTGCCATGGCAGAGATCGAGAACCAGTCGGCTGTGAGCGAAGCTTTCCAGCTCTTTGAGCAGGGCATGGAGAACCTGAAGAAGAACTTCCCAATTGATCTCGGACCTCTCTCTGCGGAACACCAACGCCTCTCTGCCTTGGCAACGCAGGAGTTCCTTAAACGTTCCTTCAAGGACACAGAGGGGCAGTACATGGCACAGCTGCAGGTGAGTGTTGATGAGCTGTTAGAAAAAAATACTTTTTTATCAATCTGCAAAGAAAAGTTGTAGGCCTGGCCTGCAGTGTTTTGTTTGTTAGTTTGTGTATTTCTTTTGTTTATTGAATTATTTGTTTTAATTTGTTTGCTACATTCACAAATATTTCTTCATTTATTGATTTATTTATTTATTCATTCAGCAATTGTATTGAAAGACTTGCAGTGGTATACAGATATACCGTTTCCATCAATATTTGCTCCTGGCTATAGAACCCATTCTCCTTACAAACTCTATTGTCCAGTTGGAATGTTGTGCTATGGTCAATTTCAATAAATTATTTTGTCCAATATGGGCAATCTGTGTAATACAACAAGCAAAAGAACACACAGCAGACATGATGCACAGTAATGTCCTGTGTATTAGCCACATTGTGTATAAACCACAGGACAGTGTTTTATGGAAGAAAAAACAAAACAAAGCCATATTAATACCATATTAACTCCCCCCCACGTATTAATCTCATAGCAGAAGACATTTAGCAAAATCAACGTTTAAACCTCAGCTAATAGTTGGGAAATTACAGGTACAACAACAGAACACAAAATAATTTACATAAACATGTGAACAAGGTAACTTAATAATATCTATACCTAATCTATAGTACTAAGTTAGTACGTTTTTTAAAAACACTGTTTTACGTTCTGGTGGCCATTGGCTGTATGTATTCAATTAGTCATGTTGACTGATTGAAAGTGTATGTTGTGGCTCCCACTTTGACAGGAGAAAGTGGGAAAACTCTATAAACAGCTAATCAATGAGAACATGGACGCCTCTGAGAAGCTGTGCCGGAAGCTTCTCTCTGATCTGTATGCGCCTATGGCTGCCAACATTCAGCAGGGCATCTATGCCAAGCCAGGCGGGTACGAGATCTACTGCCGCGACCGAGATGCCATGGTGGCCAGGTACCGGCAGGATGGCAAGAAGGGCACGAAGGTGAGTGTCATATAGACACAGGGCTGGGTAGTAACTGATTACATTTAATCAGGTTACAAAAAATATTATCTTTAATCAGTCCATCTTACATGATGTGTAATCACATTATAGAATATTACTTATCAGAATCTGAATCAACACACCTTTTGAATGATTATGGGGTGTGTTTCAACCTAGCCCAGGGGTCGGCAACCCGCGGCTCCAGAGCCGCATGTGGCTCTTTGATCCCTCTGATGCAGCTCAGCTTTTGAAATTAATTAATGAGTATTTAAAATGTATTTTATTTTAGTTCATTCATTGTCAAAATGTAATATTGTAAGTCTATCTGAGTAATTTAGCCTATATAACTTTCTACATCACTTGACTCCGTAACCGTAGCTGCACAATATTGTTACATTCGCGGTTCGTTGCCATGTCAATATCAAACAAAATCACCGATTTCCCTCCATTTCAGTCAACGAGAACACTTTAATTGTTATTGTTGATGTGTGCGCTTGCTGTAGGCTAGATAAGGAAAATGTCAAAAAGGAAACGTCAGCGACCACAGCTTGCGAGCGCGAACACAAGGCTGAAATGGGAAAGTTTCCATCCAAAGACTGATTCTGAAAACGCGAAATGAACTGCCCGTTATATATCGCACACTGCAACGAGTTAGTAGGCTATTGCTGTGTTGACCCTGTTCGGTTCCACTTGCATGTAAGAAATCTTTCTCACATATGAAAAATATAAAGACAAACCCGCGCTCACGTTTAAGGGCAATTCCGCGCAAAACTGTCAACAATGCCATGGTATTTAGTTGCCATTATGGATATGACAGTTTTGGGTGGAGTTGCCCTTAAATGGTGACAGCGTCAATTCTTGCATGAAACTTCACCTCACTGAATATGAGCCTGCCAGACTCCAAGGCCATCACCAAATCTAATCTCTGGTAGGCCTAATGTTTAATTTCGCCAATGACATGTCAACGAAAATTGAGTGTTGTGTTGTTAACTATGATGTTACTTTGCATACCAAAGGACACTGGAAAAATAGGGGGTGGTGTTTAGCCTACATGGGAAGGTCTATACTTCTGTCATTCCACTTTACATTTCAAGTTACTTGCACATTAAAACTAGTATAAAATGTAGGCTATTTAAAAATCCTCTGTTGAATGAAAGTAACTGTACGTTAAATATCCAAACTTTTTCTTGTAACCGTCTTTATGTGGCTCTTCTGAGATTAAAAAAATACTAAATTTGGTAAAAGTGGCTCTCCAGGCAAAAAAGGTTGCCGCCCGCTGACCTAGCCTGAAAGCCAGCCCGAATTGACCCTCGCCCACAAAATATGGGGATGACAAACGCCTTAATCCCTGTTTCTTGTTTGTCTTTTAAAGTTATCATTGTCAATATCTTGTAAACCAGATGTGATAGTAGAATCTGATTATCTCCAGCAACTCAAGTGTGTTCAGGTGACATAGATGACTGCTTCACTGTTGGTCATCATCTGACATTATCATATAATGCCCGCCCAAATGATTTCCTTGGCCTGAACACATCTTTATTTGAGCCTAGAGACTTCTCAATGCAATGACTCCAGAAAGAAGTCCCTGCCCTTACATATTTAGTTGCGCTCCTGGTATTCGTAAAATGGGAAGATCAGAAACAGTTGTCAATGGGATCTTTTCCAGAAATTCAAATTTACTAAAAGACTTGTCTGTTTGTTTTGTCCCCAGGGGGAGGAGATGTTGGATGAGTTTCTCCAGCAGAAGAACGCTGAGGCCAACTCCATTCTGATGGCAGACGAGAGACTCACCGAGGCCGACAAAAAGATGGCTGGTAAGATGTCCACCTCGCTTGGTTAGCACCAGACCTTATCTATGGTGTCAGTTAGCTGCCTTAATTATGCGAGCACATAAAGAATGCAAACGAGCGCAGATTCAGGAATCGAGAGCGTAAATACTGAAACTGAGGGGTGTATTTGATCATCATACAGCAACTTCAGCATGCCGTCAGACGACTACCCTGTATGTCAATTGAAGTGCAAATTTAAACTGCTAATGTGACTGTAATTGATAATTTATTCAATAATATATAATTCAACTTAAAGGACAATTCCGGCGCAAAATGAACCTAGGGGTTAATAACACATGTGTACCGAGTTCGACCGTTCGCTGGGATTTGTTTTCATCCTAGTCGAATGTGACCAGTTTTATTGCAAACCGCTTATTAGCGTTTAACGCTAGCCATCGGGGCACACGTACAGAGAAAGAAATTGCTATTTCTATACCACTAACAAGGCTCAAAATAGCCCCACACTTACACAGTAGCATAATGAGGGTCTCTACATGTAACCGAAGCATTGAGAACTTTGTAAGTGTACAGGCAGTTTATTAAAAAGAAACACATTACCGTTGACGTCTGGTTCACATACAGGCAGGCGCCTTGGTTAAACAGAACTGGGATGTAAAGTGCATCTCGGGTGAAACGTTGTTGCAGAAAGACTGTGCAAAAGAGAAGCACTGAACGCAACAGGAGACATAAGAGATGGCAGGTTATTTGAACGAATTTGAAGACATCGAGGATGAACCCTTATTGGACGTCCTTATCTTTTCGAGTCGGAATACCAACGAAGAGCTGCGGGAGCTCCGTGAAAGGGCTATGAGAGAGAGAGCTAGAAGCTACCTGTAGTCAATACCACACACAGGCGGCGGCGATCCATACCAGATAGATCCACTAAGTAAGTAGCCTACACTATACAAGTTATGTTACATCGGAGCTATTATTTCTGATAGGCCTATATTGAGCAAATTACGTTTGATTTTAGTTCACATCGCCTGCCTGTATATGTGAACCAGACGTCAATGGTAATGTGTTTCTTTTTAATAAACTGCCTGTACACTTACAAAGTTCTCAATGCTTCGGTTTACATGTAGAGACCCTCATTATGCTACTGTGTAAGTGTGGGGCTATTTTGAGCCTTGTTAGTGGTATCGAAATAGCGATTTGTTTCTCTGTACGTGTGCCCCGAAGGCTAGCGTTAAACGCTAATAAGCGGTTTGCAATAAAACTGGTCACATTCGACTAGCATGAAACCAAATCCCAGCGAACGGTCGAACTCGGTACACATGTGTTATTAACCCCTAGGTTCATTTTGCGCCGGAATTGTCCTTTAAGTTGAATTATATATTATTGAATAAATTATCAATTACAGTCACATTAGCAGTTTAAATTTGCACTTCAATTGACATACAGGGTAGTCGTCTGACGGCATGCTGAAGTTGCTGTATGATGATCAAATACCTCAATCATCTAGTTGCATGCTGTTGAGAAGTAGCTGTTTGGTGGGCCTATCTGACTTTGGCAGCAACATCAGGGGCGGATTTAGCAATTTGGGGGCCTAACGTACAACCACCAAGCAATTAGTGTCATAACGTATGGCAACAGTCATAACAAAATCTCAGATGGTGCAGCAACAAATCTGATTTGACACAAAATGACCCATAACATGTAGACAGTGTGTGTGAGAGGAAAGGGTTGGAGAGGGAAAGATTATATGTTTGCAGTCATTCTACAAGACATCTGTGTGCGTGTATGTGAGTGAAACAGAGAGATCATCTAGGTTGTCTGCATCGGATTCGACAGCAGCAGGCTGTAATGGTAGCTCCTAATTTTCGCTATCATTGACGTTATCGTTGTTGTCAACCTCCACTGGTGGTGTCTCCTTAAAGTAAATGGTTGACTTTTTGTAGCAATGCGTTTTTCTGTTATTGCAACCGCTAGTATAACTTCGACTTAACTTCAAAATCTGTCTCTCTGTTCTACCTCTATATTTCCAGGCTGCGTCGTTCATATTTTGTCTTTCCTGGTCAATGGAATAATCCATTGTAGTATGGAAAGGGGGAGGGTGCCGAGACATGCACTGAATTAGGCATTCTGATGTTTTATTTGATTGCTTAGAAGTATGATTAAAACATGCAGTGACAATGTAAGCTTAACCATGTTTACGAGTATACAACCTATACATTTTTGTATTTTTTTGGGGGGGAGTGGGAGGATTTATTGGGGGGCCTCTTAGTTGGGGGCCCCAGGCGATTGCCTGTCTTTGCCTTAATGCTAAGTCTGCCCCTGAGCGACATTAATAATCGTGATTTAGATTTCTTCACTGATGATGATCGAGCCCTGTTGTTAACCACTGTCATTAAGGAAATGCCAACAAATGTTGTCAAAACTACTTGCCGTCCTTTCTTGGAAGCTTGAAAGCATTAAGTACAGGGAGCTGCTAGGGACTAGAAAGCAGATGTAGATAATGTCATTATCAGTATCATTTTGTTACACACACACACACACACACACACACACACAGAAACACAAACAAACACAAACACAAACACACACACAGATAGAGCCACGCATACACACATACAAACACACACACATCTATCCAAACCACTCTCGAAACCAATTGGACAGTTTCCCTCCCAAAACACCTCTCTCATATGAACTACCCCCCTCTCCCTGCCCTCACATCCCCCACATCACTCCTCTCTCTTCATCCTCAGAGGCCCGTGAGCAAGCAGCAGTTCAGGAGCAGCAGGCCAAGGTGGCGGCTCAGCGTCAAGAGGACCTACAGCGCGCCCTGGAGGACGAGAAACGCAACCAGGAGGAGCGCTTGAGACGCATGGAGGAGAAGATGGAGGAGGAGAAACGCCTCCAGCGTGAGGAGCTGGACCGCGCCCTGGAGAGCAAGCTGAAGGAGCAGCAGGAGATGATGGAGAAGGGCTTCAGGGACAAGGCCGAGATCATGAGCCAGGAGATCGAGCAGCTCAGGAAGGAAAAGGAGAAGCAGAAGGAGGCCGACCCGGGGTTCTTCCACAGATACATCATGCCTGTGGCCAAGCTCGGCGCAGACGTCCTCTCCTCTGTCCTGCAGTTCAAAGCGATGGGCAAAATGTTCGGCAAAGGAAAGAAGTAGAAAGCCTCCGCTGCCCAGCCATGACAAAGCATGAGGGTGAGAGTGGTGTATGCTCACTAGCCAATATGTGGAGGCCAGGTCTAACTCCATCAATCCCCAAGAACATGAGAGCCAATTACTCACCTCACCAGGGCCTGATTCAATCTGGATCCAATCCTGATCAAGCACCTCTCGCTACGTCGACCCCATTTTCAAATCTATTTTAGGCACCGAGTTAAGGGCCATTCACCACAAGGAACAATAACTATAGAGATATACATAAACAATAAAAACGTCCACACTGACCAACGGTAAGGAGAGTCTCTCCTCGTGTTAATGAATGTCTAAATGGTCGTCAGCTTATCATTAAGTAAAATCGCTCTGAAAGTGGTTCCCAAGAATATTGTTCTTCATGTTGTTATTGTTATAGTTAAATGTGTGGACTTTGTCATTCATATTACCAAGAATGATAATTTGTTACAGTAATTTCCCAACTATTAGCCATGGTTTATACATGAGATTAATAAACGGGGGCCGTTATAGTATTAATATGGGTTTGGCACTGCCTTGAAGGTTTTTTTTTTTTTTTTTTTTTTTTAACGGATGACTGACAGGCGGTTGAGGAGACGTCATAATAGAATTTACTGAGTTGATGTATTGTTTTTATTTTTTTTATTTTGACAGTGTGTAGTTCCAACCGTTCTATCCCTACGTCTGTGATGTCATGGGAGAAAAGTCGGGTAGAGAAATTGATTTTGTGTGAGTCTGTATGAGCAGACATTTGTCAGTCTTCCAAATTGCCTGTTCTGTGTGTACTTCAAGTCACATTATCAATAAACATGTTGAACCTAAATTTCGACTGGAGTGTAAATGTCTTTGTGTCAACAGAAAACTGTTTTAGGTTGTTTGTTAAACAGTTTCATGCTGCCAGTCGAGGCAAAAGCCAAATATCCAACAACCCTGTCCCCTTTACTAATAGCCTAGGTAGTGTCAAATGACAGTTTCTGGTAGTGACAGCAGTTGGGTCATTCCACGAAAACGTGCCATTTTATGTCCCTCAAACAAAAGTGTCTTGCAAAGCTGAATTAACAATATTTTTTTCATAATTATTTTATATTTTAGGAAATATAATAATGGTAAAAATAAATTATTTACTTTTTAAGAATACATCTTTTTTTAAAAAGGATTTTAAGCACTTTTCGTATTAGGAATATTGCAAAAGCTATAAAAATGGCTTGTCCCTCGGTATGACTTGTCTAGTATCACTGGCTATTTAGGATTAAAAAAGTCAAATTATCATAAAAATAAATACATGTACAAAAAGCCTCAAGTGTTTGTTCATGGATCATTAAACAATTTTATTTGGAATGTTTTTAAAATTATGAAAAAATCAACATTTTACATTTGTCCCCATGTTGTCGTCAACCCTGTTACTTTTGGATAAAAACCCCTTTGGAGAAAATGAACTGTGCCAAAAGTTACATAATTTTCAGGAAGTGATATCCCCTGCCTTCCAGGAAGTTAATGGTGAAAAGACCAGAAAAGTGTTGTTCTCTTTTAATGACTTTTATTACGGTTTTGCTCCGTCTGACAGAAGGGGACAAGCTAGTTTTGTCAACCCTGTTACCACAAAATCATGCATTAAAAAATAATTTGATTGAAAATTTAAATGTAAATATTTAACAGCATTTTAACCTCTCTTGAATGCACACCATGTGGTGTCCTGGTGTCCACCACATGGCTAGTAATGGCTGCCGATAACAATATTTCATCAACCCTGTTACTGTCAACCCTGTTACTGTCAATCCTAAAATCTAATAATTCATGTGTTCAACTCCAGAATTATTTATGTAACACATAATTATTTGTATAATATTCATGAATAGTTACAAGAGCACTCATTATTTTATAATAATATATGGGTTTTTTTTGGTAACAGGGTTGACATAGCACACATACCTCCATTGACTATTTGTTAAAGTAAATAAATAAATAAATAAGATAGCCTGAGATGGCACCGCATGTTTTTCTGAGAGGTAAGAATCTACTTAATCCAAAAAGGTGCTTCAAGATTTTAAAAACAGTACTTTGAAAATTAGATATTTTGAATGCAAAATGGCACGTTTTCGTGGAATGACCCAGTTACAGACTCTTGAAATTCCTGGTTGATGAACCGCAATAGGCCCTACACCTCAAGGGAGGTGCACTTCTATATGTATGTTTAATTTGCGTTTATTGGCTTCATTTCTTGTAGGTTTAACAAGCTGCAAATTCACACTAGGTGCAGCAAAACTCCCAGCTACTAGCTAAGTTCCTACTTAATTATAGTCATTTTCTTTGGATAGCCTACATATTGCGCACTTAAAGGAGAATTCCGGTGTGATATTGACCTAAAGTGTGTTGAAACATGATACCGAGTGTGAACGTATGTCTCATAGCCCATCTCGGCTTGTCCCCTGCACTCCAAAATCTGGCGCTAGTTAGCCGATGCTACCAACAGCTTTTTCAATGGTGGTGCTTCGGCATCGGGCTAGCCATGCAAATAAATCACTGTTTTACACCATTTACGACGCTCAATGTATCTCCACACTTCATTGGTAGACTTCCGAGGGCCCTGACATTTAAAACGAGACATTGAGAACTTTGAAAAAGCACTGGTAGTTTACTTACAAGACGATTTATACAGACAGTATCTTCACGAAGTTTAGCGTTTGCAGCCATCTTGAATTTAGTCACGATAAGTCGAGTGATGAGTAAGAATGAACAGTTATGATAAGGGATCAGATTCCAAAAATAATTCAGTGGAAATGCATGGATTCCAGTTGCTGCTACTGGAAGAAACTAGAATCCATGCATTTCCACTGAATTATTTTTGGAATCTGATCCCTTATCCAGTGGCGCGGGAAGTGGGGGTGCGGCAGGTGCTGCAGCACCCCCTGGTGGCGAAGCTTTAAAACCTCGATGACAATAAAATGATAGTTTATGAAAATCTCTGGTTGTTGTTTCTGTTCCACGACATTTTGTATGACATGTTTGGGTTGTGAGATGAAGAAAGGGATAATTTTAATAATAAGCCTATATCGTTTTTGTATACATACTTTAATTGTATGTGTTTGTGATTGCTGTAGAAAGTAATTGGGCTATTGCACGTTCTGTATATATACGCACTAATTGCTGTATGATGCTAATGATCATTCTGTCACATCTCCAACTTTACGTTTGTTATTGCTATAGAAAGTAATTGGTCTATTGCATGTTCTGTATATTTTACGCACTGTTGTATGATGTTGATGATCATTCTGTCACATCTCCGTCTTCTTTTTCCTGCCGCCGTGCAGGCCCAGATGGGAGCCTGTCGCTTTTATTTGATGTGTTTGTGATTACGAAAGTAATTAGCTATTGCATGTTCTGTATATTTCACACAGTAGCCTAATTGTTGTATGCTCATGATCATTCTGTTATGTGATTTAACCTGGTTTCGATGAATTGTTAGAATGAAATAAAGTCCGCTACACCTGCACCAGCTCCCAATGAATGCTTAATTTATTGCGAAGTTTCGGGCACTAGCCCTCTGATCAAGGGCGAGTGCCCGAAACGTCGCAATAAATTAAGCATTTGTTGGGAGCTGCTGTAGCGGACTTTTTTTCATTCTTCCATTTTTTACCTTTTTGTCCAGCACACAACTTAATACTTTGGATGTGCATGCTTTATTCCTTTTTTATTTTGATGAATTGTTAGGCATAGCCTAGGCTACTTGTGGTAGTTTTTAAAATAAACATTGTCATCTAACACCATCCTGGCGCAGCGAGCTCTTTGTTTTAACAGACAGTTTGACAATGGATATATTATCCATATTATACAATTTACATTGATTGCACTAGGCAAATAATATTTTAGTTTGTACGTACGCATTTACACAGATATTTATGTATATTATTTTTTCATCGCTGGTCTTTGGAGTTCGCTTGTTGCGTAGGTTGTGCGAACTGTCAGCCCCCCCCCCCCCCCCCCGGCCGCATCCGCACCCCCTGCCGAAAATGTCTTCCTGCGCGCCTGCCCTTATCATACCTGTTCATTCTTACTCGTCGCTCGACTTTAATGGTAAATGGTGTAAAACAGTGATTTATTTGCATGGCTAGCCCGATGCCGAAGCACCACCATTGAAAAAGCTGTTGGTAGCATCGGCTAACTAGCGCCAGATTTTGGAGTGCAGGGGACAAGCCAAGATGGGCTATGAGACATACGTTCACACTCGGTATCATGTTTCAATACACTTTAGATCAATATCACACTGGAATTCTCCTATTTCGGTACCCCAGTACCGATGACGTTCAGTCTAATAACTCTGCCATACCCCAACCAATTTTATCAATGAAAACTTCCTCAAAAACGTCACATCATAGGCTTTCTGGCGATATGATTGGTTAAGGGATTTGTGGCGCGAAGTTCACTTCAGCTGATATGACAGCTTGTATTTTAGCACACCGTAATCTTTAGTAAACTCATTATTTTCAATCATTTTTGGGGGGTTACTATATGTCAACCAAGATTACAGACCTACTAGGACTGAAACTAACGATTTGTTCTATTTTGAACGATGTTGCTTGCTTGTCATCTGATGATACAGAAAACTAGCTAAGTTAGGTAACGTTAGCATCAGGAGAGGCTGCAACATGTCCTTGACGCGTAGTCGCGATAAAGTTCACTACCGTGCTTCATGACTGGCAACTTTATGTCAAGTACACCTAATCGGTATTTTATTGTCAAATAAACCTTTCATTCCTTCGTAATATGTATAACACAATTTACAGTTGTTTGTAGCCAAGTTGCTTAGCTTACTTAGATAGAAACATCTGACATGAATGACAACGTTAATGTTATGTTACCGACGTGAAGACTGTTGATCACCGATGGTGTAGCAAGGATTTGGATGCTAAGGATTTTATTCATTGACTGCTGTTTTCATCAATACATGACTGAAGATTTGTTAGAAATGTGTCTTAGTATTGTTTAACTTTTAGGCTGTAAGGTTGGCTGCTACGATTATGAGGTTTTTGGGTGGCTAACTATGATGGGAGCTCGACACACCCAAGCCTACTCGTCGACACAATTTTCTGGGGGTAATTTGTCTTTACGCAACTGCAGTAGCCTATGCACGGTGTGTATGTGTATGCATACCCTGTTTAGATGTTTTCTGTCATATCTCCTGACTCATGTTCATGAATCAATGTTTGCTTGTAAGCTGGTATGCTATGTATGGTTTAACCAAGGCAATAACACTTATAGTGAGCTCTGAGACTAATGTTACCTCTCCAAGCAATATTGGAGTCCTCCAGTGACAAAAATACTTTTAGTGAAAAGAGTCATGGTTGGTGGTGATTAAGATTATGTGGAAGTAATGTAAAATAAAACTAAACAACCTATTCACTATCAGACCTGTGATTTTTTGTTATTTTAGAGAAGTACGTGCAACTGAGGTGAAAGCAGCCGACTGCTGATGGCAAACATGACCCCAAGGACCACAATGGCATGGACATGGGACATGGATGGGTAGTTTCTGGATGAAGAGGAAGACAATGATTTGCTAGAGGAGGAGAGTAATCTCCCGTCATCATCAGATGGGTAAGCATGTTTGTGTGTGTGTGTGTGTGTTCGCGGCGTTAGTGTGTCACCTTATGTGTAGGGCAAATGACATCGATAATTATATATTGTATCGAATTAAATGCTGTATGGTTGTTAAATGTATTGAATTTCTTCTAATGTTTTAATTGTTTATATGTGTGAATGTAAATTGATGCTTTGTTATGCTATAATATGAATTGATGCTTTGTTCAATATGTATTTTGTTGATCTTTGTTATACTGTTGTCTTGTCATTCTTGTAGTTCTAATAGTTACTGCTTGTTTGTAAACATATGTTTATGATATTTACCTGAAGTTGTTGTTTCTGATTATTTAATTAAATTGTTAAAGACTTATCTAAATAAAATTATTTATTTCCTCTTTCGTAAACCTAACACATGTGCCAGTGTATTCTTGTTTTCATAGTAGAATGAAGCACACGGAGAAGCAGTTACCATCTGCCTAGTCTTTATTTCAGCCTTTATCTTTCCTCCCCACAATTGATTTTGCCTCTTCAGAGTACAGTAAGACATCCTATATTTAGCTATGCATCTTGTTTTTATGGTAAAACATCTTATATTTGTTACATGACCATTATATCTGTGTATTTTTGGTCAGATGTCAGACCAGGAAAGGAAAACATCCTACTCTTTAAAAATTCTACTTGTTACTGCGACTTGCAGTTATGAGTAAATTAATCATAACTTCTGAACCAAAGGTGATAAATTGATTCTGTTTCTTTCACTGAGGAGAACACAACACTGACTATCTTTCACACACTATATCTACAATAGACATTAGGTGAAAAGTAAGATTCATCTTGACAAATTGATATTTTCGTGTTTTTTGATGTTGAATTTTGAAGGTATTGTTTAAAAACAATGTGTGTTACCCTCAAACTTATTAACTATGATATGTGCCATTTTAAAGGGCTAGTTCTCCTGATTACAATGGTGGGTATATCTTATCTCTGCCATGTAGCATGGCCACACAATAAGCCTTTTTGTCTCACAAGGGCATCAAGTATGAAAAAACGGAATGTTTCGTGCCGTCTGCAAAGGTCTAATAAATGTATCATAACTTTTGAACAAAAGGTGATACATTGATTCTGTTTTCATCACTGAGTAGAGGACAAAATTGTGAATCTCCCATACACTCTAAGTTTTTCTCTATCTACAACAGAAATTGGGGGAAAAATGAGATTAATCTTGACAAACTGATAGTTTTGTGTTTTTTGGGGTTGAATTTTAAAGATATTCTTAAAATAATATGTGTGTTCTCCTCAAAATTATTAATTATATTTTATACCATTTGAAAGGGCTATTTCTCCTGACTATAATGGTGGGTAAATTATATCTCTGTCATGTAGCATAATCACACAATAAGCCTTTTTGTGCCATAAGGCCATTGAGTATGAAAAAATGGAATGTTCGGCGCGGTCTGCAAAGGGTTAATAGCCTTGTACAGCCAGTCCAAAGCAGATAGGGATCATTGTTTGTGTACCCTAAAGTGAATCCTTACTTAATGTTGATTCATATTTTTTTATTATCACATATGAACATCACATAGCCTATGACTTGGAGACACAGGGCAAACTTCTACCACCATTCCCTAAATGTTGTCCCAACCAATGAAATAAATGTGTGCCTATAACGAGGGTAGGTGTGGCACGTTCACGAACAACTTATTTTCCTCTGAGGGAATATCCAATCTTCATCAACGACATACCACTGTACCAGAGACTTTCTAATGAGGAGACACAGCACTCAAAAAATCTTCCATAGAAATGTATGGGGTTAGTTTGTAACGCCAATATGGCAGTTGTCTTCACATATCCCAGCTCTTCCTCGGCAAAACATCGACATGTGAATACA
The DNA here is from genome assembly GCF_046254945.1 of Alosa pseudoharengus. NCBI lineage: Eukaryota > Metazoa > Chordata > Actinopteri > Clupeiformes > Clupeidae > Alosa > Alosa pseudoharengus. Next base: position 19,526,325 of record NW_027468564.1, on the reverse strand, counting down.
ATGAGCCAATCATGTGCTGTGTTGTGAATACATTGAGCCAATCATGTGCTGTGTTGTGAAGACATTGTGCCAATCATGTGTTGTGATCTCGCCGCTGGAGCAAGGTTGGTGTCGTGAAGCCTTCAAGACTTTCTGCTGAAATAGATGCCCGATAAGTTCCCAAAAAGCGTTGCAATATGTCCGCCGAGTGGAGGGGCTTGCCTAAAAGGACTTTGGCTGTACCTTAAGTTGTCTCTGTCTGTAACGTGGAACCTAAATGGCTAATTCTAGCTGGTGCCAGAAACAAGCACCCATGAAACGCAACTTTCATAAAGATGGCTGCGGAGATGGCTGTGAAGTAGCCAGCCTAGCATGGGCCATTGAAATAGATTTAGTCACTCTCTCCAGTTAATACCTCCATGGCTCTACAGTAGCCAAAATTACCTAAACCTGCATAGTGTACGTTTAGTTCTATACCCAAAGCAATTGGTGTGTACGCACAGTTTGGGACTTCAAAATTAGGACGATTTTAAGGGCCTAGCACTAGCAGCTGACAAGGGTCCCCAAAAATCCCCCTGATAATGACCAATCAGACCCAATGGCAACTAGATGTACCGCAGAGCGGTACAAAATATGACCGCCGCCCAGTCCAGCACATGTTTTCCACAAAAATCACGCTGAAAGGCCTATATGATTCTAACTGTCTCACTAAATTGCATTATCCACACTCAATTCTCACTGGTATCTGCTAGACAACAAGTACCAAAACATGATTAGTTCATAGATTTCACATGTAAAATTTATTTTATACAACCCCACCCCCATCTTGCCTGTTCATAATTCTGAGAAATTCTTGTGTGCATGTGTGCGTGTACATGTTTATGTTTATGTGTGTGTGTGTGTGTGTGTGTGTGTGTGTGTGTGTGTGTGTGTGCGTGCTTGTGTGTGTGCCTGCGTATGTGCCTGTGTTTGTGCATGTGCATGCATGCGTACATATGTCTACTGTGTGAGAATGTGCCATACGTATGATTACTGTGAATGTATGTGTGTGCGTGTGTATCTGTTTATGCACATGTGTGCACATGGAATGGGTTAAGATGACCCCTGGAGGCAAACATACGGAAAAAATTGGTCATCCTAGGGCCTACGGTTCTCAAGATATTCACAGAAAACTGTCTGGATGGATTCGTTCGTATGGATTCGTTTTCTGCATCTTGTTGAGTTAAAAAGGGCCGCACTTTGGCAATGTTTCTCGGGTGGAAATAGGCTGTCGGAGTAACTTTACTGATATGGGGCTTGAAGCTCAACTCCGCATCTAAGGTAAGGTAAGGTGACTTCATCTGTACCCAAGGGTACATTTGGTTGCAGGTATAAAAGGTAGGTTGCTTACACACACATAGATGACATTAACAACATTGACAGAAGACAGTGACATGACAGTAGTGCTCCAGACATAAATAAGTATGCATAAATATTATTAGTATCAAAATTCAGGGGATACAATGCAGAATAAAAGTCATTATAGCATATACAATAAGCTAAGCCAGAATAAATTAATAAATATATTAAAGGCTGTGCAGTCAATATGTTAAATACATTAGTATGCAGTCTTACAATAGCCTTAGTGCTAAGTGCATATTTTACATTCTGCTGAGGGAACAAAACTGCCTTCGTATCTCTTAGTTTTGCAGACAGGCATTTTGTACCTGCGGCCTGGTGGGAGAGGCTGAAATTCACCGTATAGTGGGTGGGATCCATCCTCTAAGATCGACCCAACTAGCCTCTGTAGCTGCCTACTGTGTAGGGAATCTAGGTTCAGCTGTGGCTCTCCAATCAGCCTACTAGCCCACCTCACAATTTGGTTCAGGAAGTTCTAGCTAAAAGAAATGACCAATGATGATTCAATGAAGCAGCAGTAGAACATAGTGAGCATCTAAGATGACACCTAGGCTTGTTACTTTTGGTTTGACCTGTGTGCCAGGTTCCCAAGATTACTAAGAACAATGTCTCGCTGTGATTTTGGTCCAACCAAAAGCAAAGGTCATCTGGGTAATTGGCTCCACAGAAATGTACAGTTGGGCATCATCTGCATAGCTGTGGAAGTTTACATTATGCTGACTTACAGAAACATAAGGAAAAGAGCAGGGGACCAAGGCAGCTCCCATTGGCCACACTTGAAAGGCAAGTCAGGTTTTACAGACACATGATCTCATAGTCTAATATAAAATAATATTTTTCATACGCAAAGTAGGTCTCTAGCAAATAGTTGCCGTGGACTGTTGGCAATGTTACAGCAAATTTGCAGCAATGTCATATGCAAATTAGGTTGTTAGCAGAAGTTCACTGAAGTTTGCCATTATTGGCAAAGTGTGTGTGGCAAATCACTGGCGAACACATTTGCCACTAGTGGCCAACATTTGCCACTAGCGGCGAACATTGGCAAACTTCTGACAATATTTCCTCATGAACTCATTTGTTTCCCACAAATCACACACAAGTTTGCTGCAAATCTACCGCAAACATTCAATTTTACTTTGTTGCCTGGAGAGGTACACGTAATGTGTGCGTCGTCAGTAAAACCGCTAGTGTTTTATAAGCAGCGCAGTCAGTTTCATTTTCATGTTTTTCCTCTTTAGGGTCTGCACTGCACGCTTATCTACCATTCTGCAACAACTGCACTGGAGTCTGAATCTCCCGTCAGAAGTTCTATAAGCTACTAAAGGTAAGTTGCAAGTAGGCTATAGGCTACAAAACTATAGGTTGAGCCTGCGTCTGTGTTACCCTTTTTATTTCCCCAATTTGTCTCGCACACGTTTAGTAGGCCTATACAATTATCGATGATTAGTCGTGTATGCAATCATAATGTGATATCATCATAACCCAAACATAATCGGTTGCGAAGTGGAAGGATTTTTACACACTGTGTTCAGACTAACCGTGCGCTTGATGATGCGATTCAGATGTAGGACATAATTGGGTATGATAGCCTACTTAGTGACTATGGCATTCCAACTTTTTCTTGGAATCTCCTAACTCTGGCCCAAACCCTGCACTCTAAGAAATGGAAGTACCAGTGTGTACCTAAGTCGGTACAAATGCTTGTCGCTGGGGCAGTACCCTTTTGAAGTACAATACTGTACCTATGAATGCAGGTACATTTGTGTACCCTAGCCATCAAGGTACACTTGTGTACCTGCAATGACTAAAATGTACCTGTATATATCATTATCACATAGTACCCTTAAAAGGTACTATTCTGTACTTCAAGGGTACAACCCCAGTGAAAATTTAAGGTGGTATAACTAAAATATATGCACAACCAATAAGTACATTTAAATGTTTATTCTGGGGGGATATTACACACAATACTTCACATGAATACAGGTACAATAAATGTTAACATGTTCATATTAAAAACACATTCATATCAAACATCAAAATATCTTATATCCATATCAATATACATATTCACGTAAAACATGTTATGACTCTTAATGTAAGTGTAAATAATAAAACACTTTGGTTTACAATATTTTGCCTGAATAGCCACATTGTGTTTATACGCAGAAGGAAAAAAATATATTAATTTGCACGATAGCACTAATAACACCTTTATATGATCTATAAAATACCAATATTTGAGCTAGTAATTACTCCAACAAACCTTGTATGCTTTCAAGTTCATGTTAATACTCGTGTATGTGACAGTGATGAAAATACAGTATCTGCTTGCCATAACCATTACACGTTGCAAAATTAACAAAGTCCTTGCAGTAACTTAGTAGCTATGATCTTAGATCTCATTCACAGTGCATACACCATAGAATTGAGTGAACGATATGTGTGATGTAATGAGTCATATAGCGACATTTTAGAGTAGTATCTCAGAAAACAATGTGCAAGCCTTTGGGAAATATTAGCAAGCCTGTAAAAATGTACAATATATTGTTACAATGTTCATTACCTCACCAATAAATCAATCAATCAGAAAACACACTCCAATCCTTCCAATCATGAGGCGAGCCACTAAAAAGGCAAGAGTCTCAAAAGGCACCAAAGTTCAATTTCAAAAACTGGCAGAAATCCAACATATTCTTCAGGAGAGTGTGCTAAGTAAAGGTCAACAGCAGTAGAGGCTGCTGTTTTCCCCCTCTTCAACTTCTGTTCCTCTGCATATATCCACTTTGACTTAGACTGGAACCTTACTTGATCTACAGGACGTTCACATATTTTCAATAGCAGTGGTAGCCTCACCAATGACAGCAGGGGTTTTACATCTGTTGGAAGCAAAATGCAAACACAAACCTCAGAATAAGATTTTTTTCAACCACACAAATAAATAGCCTCAGACAGATTGTGTAAAATACCTTGTCTAATACATGTATGTAACTATATGAATCTGCTCACCTGGCATAGATCAGCGTTGATTCATTACAAGTTCCATGGACCGGCTGACTCTCCCAAACTTCTCCTTACTCCTTTTCACCGTATCTTCATGAACAAAAGCTGCCTGCTCCACTATGTGTTTGAGAGACAAATGCCATGCAATAGAATAATATAATTAAACAAAATGACACAACAATGAAATAGCACAAAGATAATCTTAACCAATATATAAATTGCTATTGGACAAAAAAAAAATCAAAAAGTTGTCTGTATTATTATAATTTGCATAATTTATTATGCAATACTTTTCTATATGTATTTAACATCAATAAGAAAAATACCATTACAAAAAAAACACCAAGTTGGGTAACTTACGTAGCCATTAGATCCTTTAGGAAAGGTAAGCTTACTTCCAAGTGGCCATGTTCTGCCTTGGTGGGTATCTGTGAGAAGGATTAACGTTAGATTTACTTTAGACCATTATCAAGCTCTGAGTAACTTTATAACATTATAGAATGGTTCTGAGTTGCTCCCTCTAGCTTCTAACTAGATAAGCAATGACAACCAGGATGTTCTGGTGAACATAGGCAACTCAACTAATTAATTTTCACCTAAACAAAATGACAGTGTTGAGAGTGATCATGCTTACTGCATGTATGCACTTACCAGGCTTCTTTCACCTGCACTACCGTTGATATTAAACCAGCCTTTCAGGGAAGTTAGCAAGTATGTATGGCTAACAGTGCTAGGATATGCTCATATATCTATGGGCTAAGCTAGTTAGGATAATGATTGCTAGTGAAAGTTGGCTTTAATGGCTTCCACAAAAACTTAACATTGACATGGGAAATAGTAGATAAAACACACACACAAATCATTTCCTTACCATTTATCACGATAGTCATGCATTATTGAAGGAGTTTGAACTCCATTTAAAAATATCTGAATTCATAGCTAACCTAGGCTAAGTTGCTAGCGAATGCTAATGTTAGCCTTTAAGCCAACAATCTGACTCCATTACTGTAACAGTAGGCTATTTACAATGTACAAACCAAATTTCGATAAATTGCAACTACACCTTACCTCTGAATAGCTTTGCCTCCTCTTCCACAAAGATTATTCCATCCTGCACATGTGTTTTCTCACACCAAGCTCCTCACTGAAAGTTGCTCCATTTCTTGGTGAGTGAGATGAACAAAGTTGAGGGGGAAAATAACGGTTGCTCCCGTCCAGAATCTCCTCCCCCAACAACTTTTGAGTGACAGGCCATGTACTTTTTGTACCCTTAGGTACAAATATGGTCCCTTTGCGAAAAGGTACATTAATGATCCAGGAACGGTACATATTAGTACTTTAGGGGCTCAATTTTGTTCCCTTTAAGGTACAGGGTCAAAAGTTGTACCTAAAAGAACAAAAATGTACCCCAACCGTACCCCTATTTTTGAGAGTGTGCTGCGCTACCTGCAATCGCAGTCTCTATCTCCATTGGATGTTCCACCTGTTCACGAGTGCCTCAGACAACAAGCCTTTATCTCCTGTCTCAATTAGCCGATACCCTTCCCCAAATGTCGTATTCCAATTACCTATCACAATACCCATAGTGTCGTACACAGTCGTCGTTCACAAGCAGTGGATTTACCTGTGCGTACCGTCGGCTCTCCGTCTCTTCCTTGTTGGACTCTGGTCAGGCTGCTTGCGATCATTATAACTTTACAGGTAATCTGGTTGTCATTTGTATTTTAAATGTGAACTTCTTGACTCGTGCAATATAAAAGAGAGGGACTCGTTGCGGACGCATTTCTTTCTATAAAAAGCACGCGCATAGGTACACAGTGCTGTAGGTACACAGTGGCGCCGCTACCACACGCGCATCACGCACTGTGCGTATAGGGCACCAAGGATAGGGGACCAACATTTAGCCAATACATAGCTTTACTCTAAACTGATTTAATCTTCTTAGAAAATAATGGTAATATGCACAACATCATGCTACACAAGGATTATATTTTTGAGTTCTCTCTCAATCTCCACTAAGATCTAACGTATTCTTCATTTAATTGGGAACGCGTCTGGGCGCGCATGAGAGGGATAGAGGCCGGATCTGGCTGGCTTGTCATTGTTGATAACTGATAGCTACTTTTTTAATATAATAAACGCCTCGTTTTGGTCGCCGCGTGAATAAGGCTAATGGACACCAAATGGCCAGCGGTGGCACTGCAAACACGCGCTCCTCAGCAAGAGCATTCCACCTGCAGACCTTTCTCTTGTTTATATCCTATATGTTTGTGATTAAGGACAATTTCATCGTCTTGGACACAAGATCTTGTGATTCTCTGAAGTTTGTACATGTTACACAGGACTTACTTCTAGGCATAGGCCTACTTCTTTTGGGTGGAAATGTTCAGCCTAACCCAGGACCAGAACCTGAATGTCTGTACACACCGTTAGATTTCTCAAACAGATCTGGCCTGAGCGTTGTGCATTTAAATGTTCGTCGCGTAGCACCTAAATTGGACTTGGTTAGAATATGGGCAACTTCCACAAGTGTTTGCCTTATTTGAGACTTAAAAAGTCCATCTCCGATAATGATGATAATGATATCCGATCCTATTAATGGTTACAACGTATTTTGCGCAGATATAAAACAAGGGAGGAGGTGTAGCTCTATATGTAAAGTGTACCTTGCATACCAATTTGTCAAAGTCTATGTCTATCATATAATTTTTTTTTTTTTTTAGCAATTGATTTAATATTAGGAAGGTAACACTTTATTTTAATGTGTCGCTGTTACAGTGTACCTAATTAGGTACAGTGGTACCCAGGGTGCGATTTGTAGGGGGGGATGGTGAGGATTTCCCACCCTCTGGTTTTCCTATCCCTACCTCTGCTAAATTATTTTTATCGTCGGGGGGGACAACATTTATCCCCCTCTGCCCCTCATATTGATTAATGCTACTTCATATAAGTAAAGCGCTGCAACGTGAGAACAGTCTAGTAGGCTAGGCTAGTCTACATAATAATCTGACATAAGAAACGCACCGTCACCGTCAGCACTGATGCTGCTGAGACAGTGGCTGCGTGATAAATTAATTTGGCCTTGATCGTGCAGGACATTTCAGAATGTCGAGTGTGTAATCCATCATAAATGGCTAGGTTCAATGGAAAAGTTAGCTGGACAAATGAAAGAAAACGAGAAGGATTCAGTGAAGCATAATAATGTTTTAGAACCTTCAAAATTAGAAAACTGATGCAACTGAGATGGAGGACAACTGCACGTAGAGTAGGCTAGAACGTAGGCCTATTGTCCTAAGGAACTTACATTAAATGAGGAGATATTTGCTGAATGTCACAAAAAGTGTTACAGAAATTGCTTGGCATCGCTTATTCAATGGCTCTCTACCGAAACACCTTTAGTTTGCGGAGGACGAACGAGAAAGCACTCGTTTGATAAATCAGCCAGTAGTAGACAAATAACTTTTAGAAATAATCTGTACTGCAAAAACGAATGTTGGTGGGTATTTAAACTATCTAGCGGGTGTTTTAACAGCTGCAAGAAATAGAAGCTTCATGGTCTTTATGTTCTGGTTCGTAAATCATTTTCATAAAACTTCAAGTTGCCCTATAACTTTACTCTCCAAACTCTTTACTGCACTGTAGGCAATTAACTGACAGTATGATAGGCTATTTATTTTCTGTAGGCTACAATAAACACATTTCTTTTTTCAACTTTTGCAATATTGGCTACTTGGCTATACTGAACGCAAATCAGCAGGAGAGAATGCACGTAGCCTACGCAGCGTGTAAGCAACACTGTTAGCCAATTCACTAACTTAAGACTTCAGTGCCATAATATACAATATATTTGTATGCTTGTCAAAACGTAGTCCTACCCTGCATTAGAGGAGCTGATCATCATACCAAGCACACTCGCTGTTTAAAGTCATACACCACGGTAAACTAAAACTAAAATGTTACAAAGGTGGCAAAAATAATATAGGGTATTAGTAGCCATGACATTACTAGGCTATGAATCGTTCGTTCATTTTTTATTTATTTTTTTTTTGGGGGGGGGGGGGGGGGGTACAAACTTATTCATAATTATCCCCCCCTCTGGTTTTTACACAAATCGCACCCTGGTGGTACCACCTGTGTAACAACATGTACTATCAGGTACTATCATTGTACTTGCATTATGTATTTGTGGGTACCTATAGTTGTTACATTGTAATACTGCGTGCTTTTACATCAGAGGCAAAGAGCTGACCTTTTTAAATCAGTCCCAAATACATCATCAGCAGATGAATCTTTCTTAGATAAAGCAACTAGGACAAGAAACGCATTTCCTTTATAGCTTTTACCATTCAGCATGCACTCTAAGAAATGGAAGTACCAGTGTGTACCTAAGTCGGTACAAATGCTTGTCGCTGGGGCAGTACCCTTTTGAAGTACAATACTGTACCTATGAATGCAGGTACATTTGTGTACCCTAGCCATCAAGGTACACTTGTGTACCTGCAATGACTAAAATGTACCTGTATATATCATTATCACATAGTACCCTTAAAAGGTACTATTCTGTACTTCAAGGGTACAACCCCAGTGAAAATTTAAGGTGGTATAACTAAAATATATGCACAACCAATAAGTACATTTAAATGTTTATTCTGGGGGGATATTACACACAATACTTCACATGAATACAGGTACAATAAATGTTAACATGTTCATATTAAAAACACATTCATATCAAACATCAAAATATCTTATATCCATATCAATATACATATTCACGTAAAACATGTTATGACTCTTAATGTAAGTGTAAATAATAAAACACTTTGGTTTACAATATTTTGCCTGAATAGCCACATTGTGTTTATACGCAGAAGGAAAAAAATATATTAATTTGCACGATAGCACTAATAACACCTTTATATGATCTATAAAATACCAATATTTGAGCTAGTAATTACTCCAACAAACCTTGTATGCTTTCAAGTTCATGTTAATACTCGTGTATGTGACAGTGATGAAAATACAGTATCTGCTTGCCATAACCATTACACGTTGCAAAATTAACAAAGTCCTTGCAGTAACTTAGTAGCTATGATCTTAGATCTCATTCACAGTGCATACACCATAGAATTGAGTGAACGATATGTGTGATGTAATGAGTCATATAGCGACATTTTAGAGTAGTATCTCAGAAAACAATGTGCAAGCCTTTGGGAAATATTAGCAAGCCTGTAAAAATGTACAATATATTGTTACAATGTTCATTACCTCACCAATAAATCAATCAATCAGAAAACACACTCCAATCCTTCCAATCATGAGGCGAGCCACTAAAAAGGCAAGAGTCTCAAAAGGCACCAAAGTTCAATTTCAAAAACTGGCAGAAATCCAACATATTCTTCAGGAGAGTGTGCTAAGTAAAGGTCAACAGCAGTAGAGGCTGCTGTTTTCCCCCTCTTCAACTTCTGTTCCTCTGCATATATCCACTTTGACTTAGACTGGAACCTTACTTGATCTACAGGACGTTCACATATTTTCAATAGCAGTGGTAGCCTCACCAATGACAGCAGGGGTTTTACATCTGTTGGAAGCAAAATGCAAACACAAACCTCAGAATAAGATTTTTTTCAACCACACAAATAAATAGCCTCAGACAGATTGTGTAAAATACCTTGTCTAATACATGTATGTAACTATATGAATCTGCTCACCTGGCATAGATCAGCGTTGATTCATTACAAGTTCCATGGACCGGCTGACTCTCCCAAACTTCTCCTTACTCCTTTTCACCGTATCTTCATGAACAAAAGCTGCCTGCTCCACTATGTGTTTGAGAGACAAATGCCATGCAATAGAATAATATAATTAAACAAAATGACACAACAATGAAATAGCACAAAGATAATCTTAACCAATATATAAATTGCTATTGGACAAAAAAAAAATCAAAAAGTTGTCTGTATTATTATAATTTGCATAATTTATTATGCAATACTTTTCTATATGTATTTAACATCAATAAGAAAAATACCATTACAAAAAAAACACCAAGTTGGGTAACTTACGTAGCCATTAGATCCTTTAGGAAAGGTAAGCTTACTTCCAAGTGGCCATGTTCTGCCTTGGTGGGTATCTGTGAGAAGGATTAACGTTAGATTTACTTTAGACCATTATCAAGCTCTGAGTAACTTTATAACATTATAGAATGGTTCTGAGTTGCTCCCTCTAGCTTCTAACTAGATAAGCAATGACAACCAGGATGTTCTGGTGAACATAGGCAACTCAACTAATTAATTTTCACCTAAACAAAATGACAGTGTTGAGAGTGATCATGCTTACTGCATGTATGCACTTACCAGGCTTCTTTCACCTGCACTACCGTTGATATTAAACCAGCCTTTCAGGGAAGTTAGCAAGTATGTATGGCTAACAGTGCTAGGATATGCTCATATATCTATGGGCTAAGCTAGTTAGGATAATGATTGCTAGTGAAAGTTGGCTTTAATGGCTTCCACAAAAACTTAACATTGACATGGGAAATAGTAGATAAAACACACACACAAATCATTTCCTTACCATTTATCACGATAGTCATGCATTATTGAAGGAGTTTGAACTCCATTTAAAAATATCTGAATTCATAGCTAACCTAGGCTAAGTTGCTAGCGAATGCTAATGTTAGCCTTTAAGCCAACAATCTGACTCCATTACTGTAACAGTAGGCTATTTACAATGTACAAACCAAATTTCGATAAATTGCAACTACACCTTACCTCTGAATAGCTTTGCCTCCTCTTCCACAAAGATTATTCCATCCTGCACATGTGTTTTCTCACACCAAGCTCCTCACTGAAAGTTGCTCCATTTCTTGGTGAGTGAGATGAACAAAGTTGAGGGGGAAAATAACGGTTGCTCCCGTCCAGAATCTCCTCCCCCAACAACTTTTGAGTGACAGGCCATGTACTTTTTGTACCCTTAGGTACAAATATGGTCCCTTTGCGAAAAGGTACATTAATGATCCAGGAACGGTACATATTAGTACTTTAGGGGCTCAATTTTGTTCCCTTTAAGGTACAGGGTCAAAAGTTGTACCTAAAAGAACAAAAATGTACCCCAACCGTACCCCTATTTTTGAGAGTGTGCAGGGATGTGGTTCTGTCAGCTTTGATAAACTGATCATAAAAAAGATAAACTGCAGAAACTTATATTTTTAATTTGTCCTTGGAGCAAAATCTTATTCCTAACTATTGGAAAACCTCACATGTAACACCCCTGTTAAATGTTGGGGATCTGGCTGTGTTAGACAATTATCGGCCTATCTCTAAACTTTCAGTGTTTTGATGATCTTTGAATCTCTGTCAGTGATCAGTTAAAGGGACACCAGGCAAGCCTGATGCTTTTTCTCTACGAAACTCCCCCAAGCTCGGTCTGAAGCTCTTTTCCTATACACACGTTTGCAACAATCTCTAGCGTTTTGTTAGCCTGCCTGCTTCGGTCGGCGGGTAGGATACACTGAACTTACAAGCAGGATATTCTTCCTACAGGCAGTAAGGGCGGGTGAGAGAGTCTTCATTCGCCTTGTAACGAGTCATTTAACCATATACCGACTTACGAAGATGATTAATTAACACGAAAACCTTGCCTGGTGTCCCTTTAAGAGTTTTTAAGTTTTAAATTAGTAGTTCATATTTGTCTCTTGCCTCTCACTGAATAATTGTGGGACATATTTCATGTAATTGTGTGCGCTGGTGCGCGTTCCTGGACGAAAGAAGCAGTGTGTGTTGTGCACACGTCCATATCACTGCTGATAATGCGCTCTTAAAATAACATATAAACAATTTGCCATGGATTTCTGACTAGGTTTCTCTTTGGTCAGTGGCGTAGTGCATTTTAGTGTACAATAGTGATTTTTAGATAATGTGTTAGACCCCTCCTTAGGTCGTTAATTGCCACACCCCTTGGCGCATCGCTGAATAAAAGAGATGGACATGCATGTAGGAATAAGCTTTGCGTCATGATAAGAATAAGTTTTGTGCTGGGTCAAAATAGGACCCTGAAAGTTAATGTTTTGAAAGCTGTATTGATTACAAGTTTGTGTTCAAATGAAATATGATAAGAAATGAACATATGAATATGGTGAATGAAAATAATACATAATTAAATACAGATTTGATTGTGCCTTTTATTTATCTAAGACCTATTTAAGTAAGGGATTTTTTCATTTATTTTTAAACAGTGTAGGTTTTCCAATCATCTTTGACCCATCCATGTCCAACAGTCCACAATGAGTAATATTATGGTGAAGATTATTCAGATACATTTGTGCCTTTTATTTTATTTCTCTTATATATCTAAGACCTATTTAAGGAGATTTTTTTTTTTTTTTAGGTTGTCCAGCCATCTCAGAGCCAGCCATGTCCGGCGGTCCACCCCCCATGCCAGCGCCTGTGTGCCTGATTGAGAACACAGACCAGGGCCTGCAGACGGTGGAGTCGGCCCTCAACCTCCTGCGGAGGATCCAGCAGCCCGTGGTGGTGGTGGCCGTGGTGGGGCTCTACCGCACCGGCAAGTCCTACCTCATGAACCGGCTGGCCCAGCAGCAGCCAGGTAAGCTACTGCAAAACATACATGCAAACACACACACACACACAAATTACACTCACATACATTCACACAAACACACACATACACACACACACACACAAAACGTAAGCCACAAGCATGCATACACTGTAAAATCGAATAGCTATCCTTACTTAAAATGTTAGTATAACTCAATTTAATGCAATTTAATGTTGAGGTGGAAAAGTAAACATGGTCATTTAAAGGGGAACTTGGCAACTATTGCAACGTAATAAACCCGAAATCATTTGGATGTTTAAATGACCTGTTCCGGTGAAAATGGTGACTTTCCCCGCTGCGCCTAGTGTCTCCAGGCGGACCGGACCGGACCGATTGCCTTGAAATTACAGACTAATCTGGAATAGGAATTGCAAATTGTGCAAACAAATGCTTACTTAGTGTAGTACACTTACAATAATGACAATTCCTACCTAACTTGGTCATTACAAGAAAAGTATGTTGTGTGTTTATTAACACATTGAGTGCCAAGAACACAATACACGAAAATAGACACTCTAACACACCTTATGTGCGATTTTGGGAACTCTATGATGAATAGAACTGAAATAGATGACGATCGAAAACTCATGAAAACGCGCAATCTGGACATTTAATCTTAAAACGACGGTTGCTGCTTTGGGTCGAATCAGAGACGCACGTCAGGTCAAAACCAGGCCATTTCCATGAGTTTATCACTAGGTGGCAGTCTCGTCAGGTCTCGCTAGGTCACTTCCCGGAAACTTTACAGGTAACACTTCATATTTCATCAAAGACGCTTATCTCCATTTCTAGAAAAAAACAGCGATTTTGATTAAAACTAGCTACTGGTTAGCTTGGGATTTCTCAGGAACAGAAGCATGTAGAAATAAATGGGTTTTACCCACTGAGAGCTTAAAGTCTCATCTTTCAAACGAGCCATAGTATGTGTCCCAGGGATGCAAACAGAGGTATGGTCAAAAAGGAGTGAGATTATCGAAGCCCACGCCCCCGCAGGAAATATCATATAATTACATTTTGCCACCACCTCTGCCATCCAGGGCTCACCCTATTCACACAAAAATGTTCTTTATATGAAAATACACTGTCCCAGTTCCTTGGAAATTCTCAAAAGTAAAGAATACTTAGACAACGCTGGAAAATTGGGCATGTCCCTTTTTTTCATTTTTTTTTTTAAAAAGTCTGACATTTTGAATTTGTGTTTGGCTGTCTTGACCTCAATCTCCGTTTCAACCTGTAACCCATGGGCGGATTATGAACTTTCGGGCCCCTGGGCCCAGATGTATTAAGGGCCCCCCACTTATTGCCATATATGTGGGAGGGGGGGTTTGGGGGTCCTCCCCCAGAACATTTTTAATTTTTCTGATGTGATTTCCTGTATTCTGGTGCATTTTGGGGATAGCCAATACTAAATTCAATCAGATTCATAGGCTACATCCTGATTTGTTGATATTGAGGCAATGATTCCATGCAAAGGCTTGGGCTTCAGGGCCCCCTGGCCCCGGTAGGCCCGTGCAGTAATCCATCCCTGCTGTAACCAAGACCAGTTCCACTTTGTTTTACAACCCTCGTCCACTTTCTTAACTGTTAGTGCCTCACTCTCATCAAATTCTCTCATTCTGCAAATGAAAAGTTGCATATATTAGCCATAGTGTTACCCTAGACCTGACAGTATCATAACAGAGTGCAAAATAGTTCACTTCACTCTGCCCCCTTTCTCAATGCGCCCCAAAATAACGTTCTTCTGCACGAAAATATACAGTTAAAATGTATCAACCGTAGTGCGGTCTGTCTGTTAGGATAAGCCCACACATCAGTTTCTCGCCCTTATGTGGTAGGCAGGGCTCTACACTCACATTTTTTTTCCAGGAGCACTTGTGCGTCCAAGTTAAAAAATGTAGGAGCACAGACAAACATTTGGGCGCAGTCAGTTCTGTACTTAACTTACACATAATCTAACATTACACTCCAGCTAACAGTTAATCATGCCAGTGCACCAATTGGAAATATTAAGAATGACTGACAACATTTAGGCTACAGGAAACAGGATTTTAAAGATCAGTATACTTTATTTTCAGTCTGTTCTATTTTCCTACATTTTGTTAATGTAAAATAATATAATACATTGCCATATTTGCATTTAGCCTGTATATCAAGTATCCTGTCAAATGTAGGCTAATTTATTTATTTGTGAATCCATCTGTAGCTAATCCAAATATGCCCATGGTGACCTATCTGACTGCATATTGCCTAATACTACTACTAAAACAGTCCATTTTCTCTTCCACAAAACCCAACATAGGCTATCAAGGATGTATATTTTTTTATCCTTTTATTTTTTATTTGAAATATCTGCATTGATGGGGGCAGTAGGCAAACGTTAGGCCTACTTTCGTTTTGCACTTCAGCTTGTATTCGGTGTAAACAAACAAGCATGCGTGGAAGCCTGGAGTTGTCAGTAGCGTTCTACCTTTGAATAAAATGGGAGAGAGTATTACTGGAGGCTACTTTTGTGCCTGTTCGCTACAGCTATATTTTGCACATCGCAGCCAATACGTCAACTGGGCTTAAGGCATGTTAGGTTACCTTTCCATCTCTCACTGCATTCTCAGAATCTTATCCTGTTCCTCCTATATCCGATGAATTCGGTGGATAGAAGCACTAATTTCTTCAATCTTTGCATCTTGGCTGGCTAGTCTAACTTTCTGCTTTTTCTGCGCGCTCTTGGATTTGATAGAAGCGACTACTAGCGAGTCACAACGCGAAACTGCTAACGTTGATGGGAGGTGTAGTTTTTATGCTGCATTCGCGACGTGATTCTATGGTTTGCACCAGAAGACATCAAATATGGTTAACCTTACTTTTCTTCCAAAAAAGACCAGGCGCGACACAAAATTACTGGATCCCGGACTGATGGATGTAACGTTAAATCCTTGCAGTGAAGTGCAGCCCCTTAGCAGTCAGATAATGGTGCGCAGCCAATGGGATGTTTACGTGCGCAGCTTTTTGATTTAGTGTTGTCTTACACTTCCTATGTTTCATGGACTGTAACGGTAGGCTATGTGTTTATTTAGTCATTTTAAAACAGAATTAACTTTGATGAAATTCTAATCAGACACTTCAACCCCCCCCCCCCCAAAAAAAAAAAAAAAAAAACTCATTGGATCTGCACGATTCACACAAGTCCCCCAGACAGCCGTGAAAAAGGCGGCATCCGCCAAAAGGCGCGCCGTTTGCATCCCTGGTGTCCATAGCTAAAACATAGAATATGCTGTGGCTCTACAAAAAACGTCAACAATGATCTTGATTGCTGGCACTCTGGGCCAAAGCTTCCGAAAACAGCGTGGCATTCAAAGTGTTAAACAAGTGTATTGAATGACTAATCTGGAATAGGTATTGCAAGTGCAGTCGGTTTGCAGTAGGCAAGTCTCTCAACTCGGTGGCCATATTGCAACACTTTTTGGGGACTTATCGGGCAGATATGTGCGTGCGTAAGGCTTCACAACACCAACCTTGCTCCAGCGGTGAGATCACAATACATGATTGGCACAATGTCTTCACAACACACCACATGATTGGCTCAATGTGTATGTTCACATGTTGACGTTTTGCCGCCGAAGGGGTGGGATATGTGTAGACAACTGCCATATGCGTTACAAACTAACCCCATGCATTTCTATGGAGGATTTTTTGAGTGCTGTGTCTCCTCATTAGAAAGTCTCTGCATGCTAATTTTACAATGTAGCACAACCTTCAGCAATTCAAGTATAGTTTACTTGATTGTTTACTTTTCTGCCTCACACACACACACACACACACACACAAAACCAACTAGAAACAGCTATGGCCGTTTAATTACAGCTTGTTGTTGAAGTTATGAGTACAATACAGTGTTGATATCACCAGTAGATATAACCAGCTTGATTTTATTTGTTCAAGTAACTGGCTTTGGAATCATCTTCAAATTAATGTTGATGGTTTATGATCATATGAAGGTCAGATAAATGCATGTACCATTCTCACCAGCCATCCGGGCTGTACGCTATGCATCTGTGTGTTCCGGGTACTGGGAACTCAGGAAACACTAGGGAAACACTACACAGTAAAATTGTCAGAGTTGTTTTCAACTCTAATAGAGTCGATTCTGACTCTGTCATAGAGACCCATTGGTCCCACCCCACAGAGAGTAAATTTGACTCTTCTCCTAGAGCACATTTTTCAGAGTTAAATTTACTCTACAGAGAGTTGAAAAATCACCAAGATAAACTCCACAGGGAGTAAAGAAAAATCTACTCTATAAGCCAACAACTCTTTCCAGAGTCATCTTAACTCTTAATTGGGTAATCTTAGTTTATCTCTATTCAGAGTTTATTCCCAGCTACTCTTGCTAGAGTCACCATTTTGCTTGTCTTTATCAAGCTCTACAAAATCTGAAGGACATACAGACAAATTATTGAAAATATATTTATTACAAAATATTAAGTTAATGTATCAATATACAATATAAAAAGTTTCATTTTTTTTTCCTTTGGTAAATGCATGTACAACACATTTGGCATCAAATGGAACAAAGCCACTAGAACATAATATCAAGTTGTTGTTAGTGATACATTAGCTTACATACCAATTTTACTCACTCTACAGCCTGTACTGAAACATTCTAGCATCACCGACATGTTTAAGTCTACACATTCTAACAGTGAAGCTACACCAGGCGCGTAACTGAAGCGTTACGTTCGCATAGCGTCTGTTGCAACAATTAGCTGCCACTATAATCAATGGAGGTAGCTACACCAGACGTGATAGCGGCGCGTACGTTCGAAAAAAATAGACCATTCATTTAAAATGAATTTTACGCGTCGCGAACGGAACGCTTCAGTTACGCGCCTGGTGTAGCTCATACCTAAGGCATGATCCAATGGATGGGGCCTAGAAGAGATTTTCAAGATGACTTAAAGTATGATTCATTTCCTCAACACTTTGCTTATCACTCAAAAAACTGAATAGTTTCCTTAACCTGTATCTCATGTACAGCAGAATGCATAACAGGAACCACTGTATCAAAATCTACCGCCAAATCATTACTTCTGTGTTCACTACAGTTATTTTCCAAAACATGAACATTATTAACGCTATACTCATGTAACATTTCCAAATGTTTTCTAAAAGCCAGAAAATGTCCCTGAAACACCCAGTCTCACCACACTTTAACCTGAGTGTTCTACCGGGACACAGCCCATGTGGTGATTCTGCTACCTGGATCCTTTTTTGCAGTTCGATGCTGGAGGAAGAAAGACCTTTACTCTGTTTAATAGTCTTCTCTTTGAACATAGTTGACTACCTCTCAAGAAGGTTCGCTGAAATCTCACCAAACAGTAACACAGTCTTGCTCAATCTGATCCATTACATCCACGAATCGAGAGAATGTTGCAAGCATATGAGGTGATTGAGGGTCATGGACCATTTTTTCTGACGATAATCAAACGTTCACCTTCAGCCGCACAACTTCTTCATCAGAAGAATGCTTCATTAGAGATACCGCCTCTCTCAGCTGTTCTTCATTCAGGATTGGCTCGGGCACATCTTCAGAAGCTGGTCCTCCATTATGTTCATTGTGTGCTGGACTTTGTGGTTCCTGAGGCTTTCCTCTGAATTGTTTTAATGCGTCAGGCCAGGTACCCTGCTCCGCTGGCTGGATCATAGAAATGTTCCTATAAAACAGTGTAAAGTAGGGTGAGTTCCAGCATTAAGAGGAAATCCAGCGATTTTCCAAAAAGATCTCCATTTATTGGGTCACCGAGTATGTAAAACGAAAACAATCGGTTTTACATAGCTCGAGTTGCTAAAGCCAGCAGCTAAAGCGACTGTGCAGCTACAGCGCTACACTCTGGGGTCATGAACATTAGGGCTCAGGAACATGCCCCTAGAGTGTAGCACAGTAGCTTCCTTGCTGCATTTCGAGCTAAGTGAATCCGATTGTTTTTTTGTTTTGTTTTTTCCCCCCTGTACCGACAGTTCTCGGTGACCTTGAGAAATGGAGATCAATGTGAAATTCAGTGCACTGTAAACAATGTATTTGATCTTAAACAGATTCATTACAATTTGTATGCAGAAATACTTATGAAATGGTTTCATTTCAAGTTCAATCATTTAAAAGAGACAAATAATACTGTTCATCTGGTGGTGGAGATGCTGGGATTTAAAGTCAAAAGTCAAGCACAGCATGACAAATCCACACACTCACATCTGTGGAAAATTATCTTTTTATATAGCTTTCGGTCATGGGCCTTTTTCAGGATTCCTGAAGAGGGTCTATGACCGAAATCTAGAATAGAAAGATCATTTTGCACAGATCTGAGTGTGTGGAATTTTTTTGAAGAAAAAAAAATACCTCAGTGTGGGTTTCAGTTTAGGTTACCTTTGTGTTAATGGGCAGCATAAAGATTTTACCAATATTTAACAAGGGAAAAAATGCCACTTACTTGCTCTACCCCATCATCTCCCTTGGGCTTATTTGGAAACAAGGCAGTGGTGTCATCTGAATCACATAATGCATCTACTACAAAGCAGAGGACAGAATAAATCAGTTATATAGTCATGTCCAGTACCTGTGACGGCTGTATGTCATGTAGTCTTTGATGGCTGAGATTTTTAAACACTAAATAGGCTCAAAGACGGACATAATCAACATCCACAAACCCCACAGAGTGGAATTCCATCAAAACAATGTGTTGCAACCGCTGTTGATATATTCACAAAACTTGTACCAAGTTTTAACTACATTCCATATTACAACTCACCATCATCTTCTGCAGGCTTCAGCTTTAATACACCACATTTTGGATCCTTCACCACATCTTCAGACACATAGTTGTCAATCTTCTGTACCAAACTCATCATACATTTTAGCCCAGCTTGGTGTTTGGCTTAAATATCAAATTTCATGAACACTAAAATAAAAACAGAACATTACAAAAAAAACTGACAATAGACTTAAACAATGCAACAATTGAATAAATCAGTACCTTGGTTAAATAAATCCTCTAGAGTGGCATCAGTTTCCACCATTTTAATGTATCTGGTCTGCCTGGTATTTAACTTTCACCAACATCCTGAGAAAACATAAAATCAAACATTCAGACAAAATCAACACTACTTTTAAAACAGTTTCTTAAAAAAAAAAACAGGTAACAACTATCTCAGTGACACTGACTAAACTAGTAAATGTGGCACGTGCACCTGTTGGCACTTTGCACTGAACACGTGTCTTCTATGCTATCAATGATGCACATTCAGCAATCAACACGTCCTTGATAGTCAATTAATGCAGCTAGTTTTGAAATAACCAACTTGTGAAGGCCAAATTCATGCTTATGGATGCCTGTTTTACGTGAAACAAGCTTTTTGGTAGAGCATGAACTTTAAGCTAATTTGCCCTATTAATGACTGTTAATGTTAAGTAGCTAACAACAGTAACTGTTACCTCATTAAGCTAACCATAGCCTTCATTTGATATCTGATTTGCATTATGCTAAGCTGCCAATGAGAGCTACGTTGGCTGATAGGCTAGCTGCTAACCAAGTCAATGTTGACCATGAAAGACGATTATACTGGTATCATATTTGGTTGAGTAAATATTAACATGATAAAAAAAAACTTATAGCATTGTACAATACGGGAGCACGAATTGACATGTACCTCATGTTACACAGAGGTAACGTTAACGTTCATGTTAACTTTCAACCTTCGTTAGCAGTTAACTTAACGTTAACGTTAGCCCCTGAAGGTCAACACATTTCAGAATGATATCTTGACCATACATTTACGTTAAGTTACACTCCTCTTGCGCGTCACCGCTTATTGTTTATCATTTTCGAGGCATACTACGGAACATGTGAAATAAATCTCTAGTAAGTGTATTTTAGATGAACATCTACTCACCTTCAACTACACTTCAGAGAGATTCTTCTAACCAGGCTCCGTCGCGTCGCTGCATTCTCTCAAATGGAAGGAAGTGGGTGATAGGCTACTAACGTTCGTCTCTGACGTGAAATGCCAGAGGGCACGTTCCGCCAGTTAGTAATTTGTCTGAGCCCTTACACACTTGCATGTAACAAACATACAGTACTTATAATTATTAGTATTATTATAATGTTTGTTCGCTTTGACTATTCTTTGTGAACAGCTATAGGCTTGATAACAGAGACTCCGTTTATAGATAGCTTAGCAGTATTTGCCTATTTTACTGTAGCACATGCTAGCCTACAAACTTGCAAGTAATTTTTTAGTAGCCTAGTCCAGAAAAAAATCTTAAAGCTACCGAATGACTTTGGAATAAACCAGAAGAAAACACTTGATTTTTTATGAATAATATCCAAATAATAATTAGGCAAACATCTCCCAAGAAATGTCTAAAATGGCGTCCAAATGAGAAAATGAGGTGGTTGATTAACTCTTGTGATTTTAACTCTGTTTTTTAACTAATATGCTAGAGTACATTTTACTCTAACTGTAGTAAATGTAACTCTATTAGAGTCAATAACAGTCTACTCTGTCATTTTAACTCTTGGGATTTTACTGTGTAGTGATGTGCAAAATGTAGTGAGCAAATTACTTTTCTAGTTAGACAGTACTCGTTGACCTCAAGGAACAGATGAAAAATTGCCGGATTTCTCCTTTAAATGTATAGTAGCTCATAAAGTAGCCTGTAGCTTCGCTCACTACATTTTGCCTCACTGGAAAATAAGTTAGTATGTAACAAGTTAGTATGTTAATGAAAAAAAAATCATAGTACCACATTGCCATATCGCCAAAAGACGTCAGAGTTAGTATGTTAGCAAGCTTCCAGAAGTGCCAACAAGGCTTTTTGTTGAGTTGACAAGGTTAGACCAAAACTCTGTAGTGCTGCTTTAAGTAGGTACATCTATGTGCACCTTTATCGCTGACACTCTCAGTAACTTCTGGGAAAGTCCTGGGGAAAGATCACTAGATAAGATTATGGCTTACCATATGGCCCATCCTACAGTAAAAATGTGACTACACTAATGCAGTTGAACTTTGTATTGATTATTGGCATACTTTCTATAAGATTATCTCTCAATGCAAATCAAACCAGCTATTAGGCTAACTGAAATAAAACCATGCGAATCTCTAGGGGGGAAAGTTAGTAAGTAAGTAAGTTAGTATGTAAGTAAGTTAGTATGTAAGCAAGTTAGTATGTAAGCAAGTTAGTATGTAAGCAAGTTAGTTAGTAAGCAAGTTAGTATGTAAGCAAGTTAGTAAGTAAGCAAGTTAGTATGTAAGAAAGTTAGTATGTAAGCAAGTTAGTATGTAAGAAAGTTAGTATGTAAATGGAAAAAAATAATAATACAGTAGCACCACATTGCCATATCGCCAAAAGACGTCCAGAAGTGCCAACAAGGTTCTTTGTTGAGTTGGCAAGTTTTAGACCAAAACTCTGTAGTACTGCATTAAGTAGGTACATCTACTGTATGTGCACCTCTATCTCTAACACTCTCAGTAGCTTCTGGGAAAGTCCTGGGGAAAGGTTACTAGATAAGATTATGACCTATCCTACAGTAAAAATGTGACTGCACTAATGCAGTTGAAGAGAGAGAGAGAGAGAGAGAGAGAGAGAGCAGAGTTGTGAGGTCATAGTGATAAAGAGCTATGTGTCATGAGTAATGGCTGTCTTATGTAAAAGTCAGACAGCTGACGCATGTGTGTCCACCCAAAGTCTAAGTCACATAAATACCTGCCCACTCAAATACATCCTCCCACACACACTGGGGAAAAAAGGGGAGGGGACCAAAAAATAGTTTGATTGACAACAGACTCCTGAGGTCATCCATTTTCGTCTTTTCATGAGTTCAAATTGATCCAGCAGATGTGGTCATCCGTTGGTCCGCTGATCCAGCAAACATAAGCAGGATGTGATGTCAAAAGTAATGGAGCTCATTAGTGAGGTCATCCATACGCATAGAGGCTTAGGCCTAATTTATCAACTAATTATACTGCTAATGCAAGGGCCTAATATCTGCACTACACCCCCCAACTTGTCTGTTACTACCAAAGGATTATTAGGACTACTACTAAATACATTTCCAGAGGGAAGATGAAAATGAAAACAAAACAAATCCATTTTTGAAAAATCTTTTGTCATTTGTAGTTTGTAGAGGGGTAAAAATTGTAAATCGGGTTTTATGTGAAAAGCATATTTTAGGCCATATTGCCCAGTATGTGTAGACCCGAGACCTACAGTGCACATACTGTACAGTGCACATACCCTTACCTGAAATAAAGCACAACACAACCTCTTTTGTCGGGCAGGAGCATAGGATATGACCAAAGCTCACAGATCAGGAACTCAGAATGAGTCTGCGCACTGACCATTCCGCAATCAATTATTTTTTTATTAGAAATTGCTACGTTTCAGTCTTAGACCGTCATCAGGTCACCATGAAAAGAAGACCATCAGAAGACCAAAACGTTGTAATTTCTAATAAAAAATAATTGATTGAATGGTCAGTGTGCGGGACTCTTTCTAAGTTCCTGATAACAGTCACAGTAAAAGTGATCATGTAAATTATTTCATTCAGGCTTCGCCCTGGGCAGCACCATCGAGTCGAAGACCAAAGGCATCTGGATGTGGTGTGTGCCTCATCCCATGAAAAAAGGTGGGCAAATTGATTACTTTATTCATTCATTTGTTTTTTTTTGTTTATTTATCTATCCATGTACACTCTAAGAAATGGAAGTACCAGTGTGTACCTAAGTCGGTACAAATGCTTGTCGCTGGGGCAGTACCCTTTTGAAGTACAATACTGTACCCATGAATGCAGGTACATTTGTGTACCCTAGCCATCTGTACCCATCAAGGTACACTTGTGTACCTGCAATGACTAAAATGTACCTGTATAAATCATTATCACATAGTACCCTTAAAAGGTACTATTCTGTACTTCAAGGGTACAACCCCAGTGAAAATTTAAGGTGGTATAACTAAAATATATGCACAACCAGTAAGTACATTTAAATGTTTATTCTGGGGGGATATAACACACAATACTTCACATGAATACAGGTACAATAAATGTTAACATGTTCATATTAAAAACACATTCATATCAAAACATCAAAGTATCTTATATCCATATCAATATACATATTCACATAAAACATGTTATGACTCTTAATGTAAGTGTAAATAATAAAACACTTTGGTTTACAATATTTTGCCTGAGTAGCCACATTGTGTTTATACGCAGAAGGAAAAAAATATATTAATTTGCACGATAGCACTAATAACACTTTTATATGATCTATAAAATACCAATATTTGAGTTAGTAATTACTTCAACAAACCTTGTATGCTTTCAAGTTCATGTTAATACTCGTGTATAAGTGATGAAAATACAGTATCTGCTTGCCATAACCATTACACGTTGCAAAATTAACAAAGTCCTTGCAGTAACTTAGTAGCTTTGATCTTAGATCTCATTCACAGTGCATACACCATAGAATTGAGTGAACGATATGTGTGATGTAATGAGTCATATAGCGACATTTTAGAGTAGTATCTCAGAAAACAATGTGCAAGCCTTTGGGAAATATTAGCAAGCCTGTAAAAATGTACAATATATTGTTACAATGTTCATTACCTCACCAATAAATCAATTAATCAGAAAATACACTCCAATCCTTCCAATCATGAGGCGAGCCATTAAAAAGGCAAGAGTCTCAAAAGGCACCAAAGTTCAATTTCAAAAACTGGCAGAAATCCAACATATTCTTCAGGAGAGTGTGCCAAGTAAAGGTCAACAGCAGTGGAGGCTGCTGTTTTCCCCCTCTTCAACTTCTGTTCCTCTGCATATATCCACTTTGACTTAGACTGGAACCTTACTTGATCTACAGGACGTTCACATATTTTCAATAGCAGTGGTAGCCTCACCAATGACAGCAGGGGTTTTACATCTGTTGGAAGCAAAATGCACAAACCTCAGAATAAGATTTTTTTCAACCACACAAATAAATAGCCTCAGACAGATTGTGTAAAATACCTTGTCTAATACATGTATGTAACTATATCAATCTGCTCACCTGGCATAGATCAGCGCTGAGTCATTACAAGTTCCATGGACCGGCTGACTCTCCCAAACTTCTCCTTACTCCTTTTCACTCTATCTTCATGAAGAAAGCTGCCTAATCCACTAGTTTGAGAGACAAATGCCATGCAATAGAATAATATAATTAAACAAAATGACACAACAATGAAATAGCACAAAGATAATCTTAACCAATATATAAATTGCTATTGGACTAAAAGTTGTCTGTATTATTATAATTTGCATAATTTATTATGCAATACTTTTCTATATGTATTTGTACTTTTCTATATGTAACATCAATAAGAAAAATACCATTACAAAAAAAACACCAAGTTGGGTAACTTACGTAGCCATTAGATCCTTTAGGAAAGGTAAGCTTACTTCCAAGTGGTCATATTCTGCCTTGATGGGTATCTGTGAGAAGGATTAACGTTAGATTTACATTAGACCATTATCAAGCTCTGAGTAACTTTATAACATTATAGAATGGTTCTGTTGCTCCCTCTAGCTTCTAACTAGATAAGCAATGACAAACAGGATGTTTTGGTGAACATAGGCAACTCAACTAATTCATTTTCACCTAAACAAAATGACGGTGTTGAGAGTGATCATGCTTACTGCATGTATGCACATACCAGGCTTCTTTCACCTGCACTACCGTTGATATTAAACCAGCCTTTCAGGGAAGTTAGCAAGTAGCAGCTATGTATGGCTAACAGTGCTAGGATATGCGCATATATCTATGGGCTAAGCTAGTTAGGATAATGATTGCTAGTGAAAGTTGGCTTCCACAAAAACTTAACATTGACATGGATACACATGCATTATTGAAGGAGTTTGAACTCCATTTAAAAATATCTGAATTCATAGCTAACCTAGTTAGCTAGCGAATATTGCTAGCGAATGCTAATATTAGCCTTTAAGCCAAGTTACTGTAACAGTAGGCTATTTACAATTTACAAACCGAATTTCGATAAATTGCAACTACACCTTACCTCTGAATAGCTTTGCCTCCTCTTCCACAAAGATTATTCCATCCTGCACATGTGTTTTCTCACACCAAGCTCCTCACTGAAAGTTGCTCCATTTCTTGGTGTGTGAAATGAACAAAGTTAAGGGGAAAAATAACGGTTGCTCCCGTCCCGAATCTCCTCCCCCAACAACTTTTGAGTGACAGGCCATGTACTTTTTGTACCGTTAGGTACAAATATGGTCCCTTTGCGAAAAGGTACATTAATGATCCAGGAGCGGTACATATTAGTACTTTAGGGGCTCAATTTTGTTCCCTTTAAGGTACAGGGTCAAAAGTTGTACCTAAAAGAACAAAAGTGTACCCCAACCGTACCCCTATTTTTGAGAGTGTATCCATCTATGTATAATATTTTTTCTTGACTGTTTACACATATTTTCTGAAAGCATGCCTCATACTTTCAGACCTCTACACACAAATCAAAAAACCATCATGAATAGACATTTATAAGAACCAGTTGAACACTGACGTGCTCAGTGTAAAACACTATGATTAATGGAAAACACTTCTTCTCCATTCATCATGACTTAGGCCTTTTTTTTGTTCAGTGTTACACTTACTACAGACAGTACGTTCATAAGTGTGTTTATGTTTTTATACACAGAACACACAAATACACGGTAATAAATCTAGTTTATTTTTCCCACAAAAACAACGTACACAGTGTACATCCCAACCAACACAAACATACAGTGGGCTACATATAAAACAGAAGAATTTACTGTATACATTTACAGTAAAAAAAAAAAAACTATGCTGCATTTTCTCTTCTGTTGGTTTGACCACAGCACCTCATCCACATCACAAGCATTATGCTAAAGCTCTGGGGCCGTATTCACAAAGCCTTTTATCTTACCACTAGGAGTAAAAGATTTTAGCTAGGAGTTTTCTCTTAAAAGTTATTCACAAAGCCTTTCAGACCTACTTTTAGTAAGGAAAAATGACAACTCCTAAACTAAGAGTGAGCCTTCGTTGCTATGGATGACGTCATTACTCATGCATGAGTTTGACTGAAGTGACCACCTTGATTGGCTGATTGTATTGATGATTGTAACGCGGGAATGATTCTAAACACCTCCCTTACGATGATGAGTGACAGGTGACAGGTCTGAGAATGCGTGCGCTACACAGGTAGTGCGAAGGACGGAAGATGATGAATAAACTGAACTGAATAAAAAGGCCTAGCCTAAATGAATAAAGAGTAAGGCAAAACAAATAGCCTAGTAGCCTAATCAAACATGCAGATTGACGCTAGCCTGGCTAGCGCCACCACTTCTCAATGAGACGTGGTCTGGGAACCAAACGTTCATTTTCTCGTATTTGAAAAAAATGCCCAGATCCGTTTATTGGGTGCCACGGATGTCTATCAAATGCGTCTGTGCATAGCTCATCATCGTCTTGCTTTCCCATTGTTCTGTGATTGGTCCCCTATCTCAGGCGAAAATTTGCTCCATGGTCTCCAGGCTGCCTTAGCAGCGTGAATCAAACGTCGTGCAAGGCAGCATGGGAACACCCAGGCTAGATTGATGCAGTATCTTTGCAACATTATTAAATTAACCTGTCACCACAGCCTATGCCTACGTTTGCAAAGAGGAGAACATTTTAATTTGATTCACAATCAAACGTTACATTTAATTTAAATGTTGACAATGAGTAGTTTTGGTTGTTGTTGGTGGCATTATTGCATCCCTTTTTTGCCTACAATGCAAAATTGTTCCCTCGCGATTGGAAGCTCCTGTAGCCGCATACGCATTTCAAAACATCGCGACGTGAAATGCCACAAAAAGGGTTTGTGAATAGGTCTTAGTGAGTTAGGAGTCCTCTCGACTTCTTTTAAGCTGTCCCAGACTTAGGTGCTACTTTTAGGTCTAAAATGCTTTGTGAATTACTTTTAGTGAAAAAAATTAGGAGTCCTAAAGTTAAGAGTGACACGCCCATTATTTGTAGGAGTTGCTCCTAAATTCGCCAGTTAGGAGCTACTTTTAGCCTTAAAATTCTTTGTGAATACGGCCCCTGATTGCTCATTGTAAAACTGTGTGACAGGTGTTTGCCCATGTGATGAGTCAGTGTGCATAGTAGGGCAATTAACCTTAGAATTTGAATGGCAGTGTGTTCCTTGTGAAAAGAAGACATTTTCTTCATGAAAATTGTGCCAAATGCAGAGAAATGTGTGTAGTGTTTTGAAAAACGTGTGTTTTAGAACTGCAATTTGAATGTAAATTGTGGAATTGTGCTTGTAGTTTAGCAGAATTGGTTCAGGGGGTTGGTGCACGAGTTACATGTTGTGGTCATTGTGTCTCAAATACCAGTAATAGTGTGTAAACAATTGAGAAAAACTGTAACATACAACTTTTAATGTTTATTAGGCTTTAAAAAAGTACATGACAATTTGTCAATATTAAGAATAAGGAGATATATGTTAAGTACTAAATCATGCTATTTGTTAGTACTGGCTTGTGTATCCATTACGTAAGGGATAATGTAGGCCTATAGAATGCCGGTCATTATCGGAAAGTAAGTCCCGACAGGGCAAACAGGACCCCGACGCGCCAGGGACTAATTGTTACCGTTTCATTGTGGCTTTTGCAGAAACAAATTGTTCGCAACACACGCTGAACTTGAATCAAACATTCTTTACAACATAGCTGATCAACCGTCTGCTTTCCCTTTTAAATGAAGTTCCATTGCAAGAAGTGACCGGACTACTCGCAAAGTGATATGAAAGACTTAAATCAGAAGCACAAACCCCGTTGCAATTGACAGTAGGCCTAATTTTGTTTTCAGTGGTAATTAAATTAATTTATTCCACTGCTTGGTTGAATTTCCCATTTTCCTGTGTAATTAAGAACGTGCATTAACCAAAGTTAATACAAATTAACTCCAAATTCACTCAGAACCATACTTACAAGGTTTAAACCCTGCGCGTCGGGGCCATATTACAACCTTGACCGTGCATTATTTTCTGTTAAAGCAATGGTTTATAGTGAATTTCACCCTAGGGTCATTTGCACAATGACTGCGAGCCAAACACACCCCCAGAAGCTTTTTTCCCTTGGTCGAATATTGGTTGAGTACGCGCTATCAGTCTATGTATCAGCACAATGGCTTAGCGTTAGCACTTTTGGAACCAAAAGTGTATCTCGTAAATTACCCCACTAATAATGTCCGGAATATTACCAAACTTCTACAGTAGTAGAAAAATGGTCTGTACTCATAAAACAAGGCATTTGAAAGTTTATAAGTAGCCTAAACCAGGAGTTTATTTAAATAACACTTGCCTGATAGCTTCTGCTCTCTACTGCTACCACTACCGCTAACTCAACGTCACTTTTGTGATCTGTGAAAAGTGCGTAAAAGTCCTTTGCAAAACTCACAAGTGTAAGGGAAAAGCTAGTGAATTCAACACTCCATTGATAACTGGATAATATTTGAAATACTTTTTAAGTGTTGACCTGAAAATACAAGCATTTATACAACTTATGCATCGCTTTCTGCCAGGAATTTTAAAGGCTTTTCCCAAATCACGGAATGTTACTGGTGAATCATTGTCATTGTTGTCACTATGATTACCATGTGGAACACAGGAAGCAGAATGCTGTGACAATGGGGTTAATTCTGTTTTAGGACACACACTGGTGCTGCTAGACACTGAAGGACTTGGTGATGTCGACAAGGTGAGGACAGTTACATTGAGGACAGTGTTGCACTATTTACATTCTGTAATTTCAGATGTGCACAGGTTATGCAGTGTAGCAAGGGCATTTCCCACAGAGGCTAACCAACAACCAAGTCTGTGTACACAACATGAGACAGGATACAATAACAATGCACAATTGTCTGCCAGCTGTCACAAATGCACCACCTGTAACCTCATTAAAATGTCATCTTGACAATCTCGTTCCACAGGGCGACTCAAAGAATGACGCCTGGGTCTTCTGCCTGGGCGTGTTGCTCAGTAGTACTATGGTCTACAACAGCAGAGGCACCATTGACAACCAGGCCATAGAGAAACTCCAGTATCCTTCCATCTCACACACGGCTAACACCCCCCCAACACACACACACACAGACATGCGCATACACACACATACACACACACACAAAATACTACCCAGAAGGGTCATTGTTTTTGACCTTTTATGCAGGCTAGAACCATTTAATCATTAAAGCTAAATGCAATACTACAGCTACTTTTCCTCAGCCGATCACAGTTACGTGGCGGAGCTGACCGAACAGATCCAGGTAAAGTCCGGAGGGGCCAGTGAACAGGACGACGATGAGATGCCGGAGGAGTGTGAGTTTGTCCGCTTCTTCCCCAGCTTTGTGTGGGCTGTTCGAGACTTCACTCTGGAGAGGAAGATTGATGGTCGCGATGTGAGTGAGGACGAATACCTGGACTTTGCCCTGCAGCTTAAGAAAGGTCTGTTGTTGAATGACGAAATGTAGGCTACCTTCTTTTTGTTGACAAAAGGAATTACAATTATTACTATTCTTTTTTAGCCTGACATAGCCATATTCATTTCTAGTCAGAATTTGAGTCTAATACTGCTCAATTGGATGATTATGATGTGTGTTTCAACCGATACATGGGTGGTTCTTCTTCACAAATGCCTTAACATTGTTTTCTGGTTATTGCACAGGCAATATCTTCTACAACAGATGCAAAATCTAAATGTTTAACTTATAGCAACAGTGTTTTTGTTATGAAGAACTGGGAATGAAACACTTTTTAATTAAATGTCACTTACAAAGACATCGTACCATACTGGAAGCTAATATTTTGTCACTAGAATCCTACATCTGTCCTCTGTCAAACACAGTTGCATTTTCAGCTCTGAACAAAATCGTTCCTTGACTCCAAACTGCTCTGGTTCGGGCGTAGTTGCTACTCAATGGAGCAATTCCAGACCGAATTCCCAACCTTACATTTTGTGGGCGGGGCTAAGTTTGGCTGGCCTCCAGGCTAATTATTTTCAGGTGCAGCATGTTGTTTCACATAGCCTTACACTTCCTGTGTTAGTTTGAAATTATATATAGAAATATATTGCACACTAATTAAAAGCTTACATTTTAAACAAGTTGAGAGTAATTAGCTTCAGTTTCAGTCTGGATCTCAATCTGGATCTGGATCCACAGGTTTGAGTGCTAAGGTGGTGAACTACAACCTACCAAGGGAGTGCATCCGGAACTTCTTCCCAACCCGGAAGTGCTTCACCTTCCCGTTCCCGACGGAGGCGAAGAATATGACGCACCTGGATTCCATGGCTGAGGCCAACCTGGACCCGGACTTCCTGAAAGTGGCTGACCGTTTCTGCAGCTACATATTTGCAGAGAGCCGTGTGAAGACTGTGAAGGGAGGTCATAGGGTCACCGGCAGCCGTGAGTCACAGAGTCTTTCTTTGTATTGTTTCCTGGGTATTAGCTGAATTGTGTATAAGCCGCAGGACAGTGCAAGAAAAAAAAAACAAAAACAAAACATATTTATACCATATTAACTGTCCCCGTGTGTTAACCTCATAGCTGAAGAAATTTTGCAAAATCAACGTATAAGCCAGGTCTAATCGTTGGAAATTGCACTACTGTATGTGAAAGCAATTTTCTAGTTTCCCTGAATATTTTCATTGGATTTGAGATCTAGATTGAGTGACCTCAGCCTCTTACCTTTCGCTCATGGTCTGCACAGGTCAGCCATCTAGTGAAGATCTATTTATATTAGCAAATTTACACTCAGAGCTTAAAGGTTGTATCAGTGATTGTGGGTGATGTCACTTCTGTTGATGTTAAAAAAAAAACAGAGAGCTAGCTTGCTACTCCGTCCCTCTCCTAAACGCGCATCTCGTCGGTGATTGGTTGACTATTTATTTTGGTTTTGAGTGGTTGGTGGTAGCACCAAAGTCCTTTTAGGCAAGTCACTCCACTCGGCGGCCATTTGACAACACTTTTTGGGCACTCGTCGGGCATCCATTTCGGCCGAAATGTGCGTGCGCAAGGCTTCACGACACCAATCTTGCTCCAGCGGCGAGATCACAACACATGATTGGCACAGTGTCTTCACAACACACCATATGATTGGCTCAATGTATTCACATCACACCACATGATTGGCTCAATGTATTCACATGTCGACGTTTTGCCGAGGAAGGGGTGGGATATGTATAGACAAAGCATTTCTATGGAGTATTTTTTGAGTGCTGTGTCTCCACATTAGAAAGTCTCTGTTTTTACTGACTAGAATGGCTCAGGGTCAAAGGTCATACGGAATCGATTAATCTGCACTAATTTTTTTAATCAGTTATTTTTTCTCAAATTAATTAATCAAAATTAATCAGTTATTTTGACAGCCCTAATAAAAATCTGTATAAAATCAGTAACAACAAACAACAACAGATTAAAGTGCAAGATTGCAGTATGTTCATGGTTCAGCAGTCCCTTCACTACCATAGGAAAGAAGCTGTGTTTTGAGTCTGTTTGTCCGGGCTTGTATTACACTGAGTCTGCCAGACGGGAGTCTGGTGAAAAGAGAGTGACCTGGGTGAATCACTGTATTTTTATGGCCCGTTGGAGGAGACGGCTTGAGTAGATTTCATCCAGGCTTGGGAGTGCCTCCCTGCACCGGTGCTTCCGGCGTGCTTGCTACCATGTGAATGCAACGTGTGCGTGTTAGCTTTGGCAGAGCTCCACTTACTTGTGGCTCTCACTGACCTGGTGTAGCTCTCGATGCACCTCAAGAATAGCCCAAGCGTCGGTTCGGTTGAGATGATCAGTTTTTGTGGTGTGGTGGTTTAAAATCCAAAACAGGCCCCAGCTGTGGCGCAACTGGCTGGGGCACCTGCACTGTACGCCGGCGACCCGGGTTCGATTCCCGCCCCGTGGTCCTTTCCGGATCCCACCCCTGCTCTCTCTCCCATTCACTTCCTGTCACTCTCCACTGTCCTATAATTAAAGGCATAAAAAAGCCCAAAAATATACTTTAAAATCCAAAACAAACGATAAATGGTCCAAGTTTGCCTGCTCACGGGCAAACGCTCTCCGAGGGGAAACACAGGCCACCAGTTTTTCCCAAAGGCCTGAAATAATTGTGAGCCCAAAGACCCAGAACAGGTGTACAATTTAGCCTATTTAGCCTCAGGTAGTGACATCACTGAAGCCCGGCCTGTAATTCAGTGCTATCCCTACCATGTGACCTAACCTATCCCAACACAACCTTTAAAATGTTATCATACTACTGTTTACAATAATGTGAAATCAATGTTCTAATTTTACTTATAGGCTACCCTGATTTGTGATTTTGCATCTTGGATTTGAGATCTAGATGTGTGGTTTGCGCATTGTCTGTAGGGTTCAGCCATCTTGTGAAGATCTATGTGGACATCATCAACAGTGGCAAGGTTCCCTGTCTGGAGAATGCAGTGGTTGCCATGGCAGTGATCGAGAACCAGTCGGCTGTGAACGAAGCGTTCCAGCTCTTTGTGCAGGGCATGGAGAACCTGAAGAAGATCTTCCCGATTGATCTCGGACCTCTCTCGGCGGAACACCAACGCCTCTCTACCATGGCAACGCAGGAGTTCCTGAAACATTCCTTCAAGGACATGGAGGGGAAGTACATGACACAGCTGCAGGTAAGTGTTTTGGCCTACAACACTCTTCTTTGCAGGTTAGTTGCACAGTTTTGAAAACAAGGGTAAAGGGTTGTTTCTAGGACATGTTTGTGCATGCCCATAGGCAGCCACTCTGAAGCAGTAAAGGCGATTCAAAACGACTCAAAAAGGTTGAGACAGGACCAATCGTCAAAATGTCGGTGTCTACCATTCTAGTTCATCCAAAATAAATCAGAAAAGGGACTCAAAGTGCTAATATAGGCCACTTGAAAAGCATTCTCCATCCCTACAATTCTAACTTATTTGTAGGCTAGCTAGCCTACACCATAGTGGACATTTGTCTTTGGCTCACCAGACAGGTGGACAGAAAATATCTCAGACAGATCGATATCATTAAAAAAAGTAGGCCTACAGTAGGCCTGCAAAAAAGGGAAATAGGAAATGGGCCTATAGGAAGTGAATAAATAGCTTACGCTTAAATATAGGCTACATAAACAAGCAGCTCAGCCAGGTAGACCATATGTGTGTTGTCACTAAGTTTGGCTACACATCATTGTTTATGAACATTTTTCTTTTCTTGTATCAAATTGTGCCCATGTATCTAGATACGTTGGTAAGTGTTTTTAAAACTACTGTTTTACGTTCTGGTTGCCATTGGCTGTATGTATTCAATTAGTCATGTTGACTGATTGAAAGTGTATGTTGTGGCTCCCACTTTGACAGGAGAAAATGGGAAAACTCTATAAACAGCTAATCAATGAGAACATGGACACCTCTGAGAAGCTGTGCCAAAAGCTTCTCTCTGATCTGTATGCGCCTATGGCTGCCAACATTCAGCAGGGCAGCTATGCCAAGCCAGGCGGGTACGATATCTACTGCCGCGACCGAGACGCCATGGTGGCCAAGTACCGGCAGCATGACAAGAAGGGCACGAAGGTTAGTGTCATATACACAGGGTTGGGTAACTGATTACATTTAATCAGGTTACACAAATATTATCTTTAATCAGTCCATATGTAATCAGATTACACTGGTAACATACCTTCTGAATTTGATTATTCACTCAACCTAGCCTGAAAGCCAGCCCGAATTGACCGCCGTCCAGAAAAATCTGAAGATTACAAACGCAATAGGGTAGGTTCAGACTAAGCATCTTTTTTCTGACAAAACAAGTTGTGCAGACCACTTTTTCAGTTTGTCATCGTTTTCGTTCCAAGTAGTCGGAATCGTCTTTTTGTGATAGACAAAGCACCTAATGTTACCTGTGGTTACTAAATGTCGCAGTAGAGAAAATTGGCGTTGGCTAAAGTTGTGAAGTCATCATGTCAAACAATTCCCTATGCTCAGACAAAAGATCTTAGAGCAGAGTGCTCTATAATCTTTGGCTCAGACACTAAGACGAGTCACTTGACCAGTTTTCTGTCACCTTTGCTACGGCCCAGTTTTGTGTCGTTGTGTTGGCAGCAAACATAAAATGGAGGCCAACACCAAATACAATAAAATGGACACCGGCAGCTTAGTCTGAATGTACCCTTAATCGCTGTTTCTTGTTAGTATTTTAAAGTTATTACTGTCAATATCTTGTAAATCAGATGTGATAGAATAATCTGATTATCTCGCTTCTCCAGCAGTTTAACTCAAGTGCGTTCTGGTGACGTAGATGACTGCTTCACTGTTGGTCATCATCTGCCCAAATGATTTCCTTGGCCCGAACACATCTTTATTTGAGCATAGAGACTTCTCAATGCATTGACTCGAGAAAGAATTCTCTGCCCTTACATATTTGTGAAGATCAGAAACTGTTGTCAATGGGATCTTTTTCCAGAAAATCAAATTTGCTTAAAGGCTTGTCTGTTTTTTGTTTGTTTTGTCCCCAGGGGGAGGAGATGTTGAAGGAGTTTCTCCAGCAGAAGAACGCAGAAGCCAACTCCATCCTGATGGCAGACGAGAGACTCACCGAGGCCGACAAAAAATTGGCTGGTAAGATGTCCACCTTGCCTGGTTAGCACCAGGCTTTATCTCAATTGAAATTGAGATTGGGTCTGGACAAGGTTCATTCACCTTCCTTTTCCAATGGGTGTCATCATCTGACACTGTTCAAATTGTCTCTGGACGCAATTGACCTGTCGTTAAGCGCCACCCTTACAACGCTGATGAGCCAATGACAGTCCAGCCTCAACAGGACTCGGACATCAGCTCGGACAACTCCATAGGAAACAACAGGGAGGAGGCATAAAATGACAAATTAATGGTTATTTATGGAGTTTATTAACTCAAAAAACCCCGGCGGATAAACATGGTCAAACGTTTTGCATGGGGGACGTGTAATACTGATAGCCGCTACCCCGAGAAGCTATATTTTCATCAACAGTAGCCTACTGTAGCCTACAGGATGTCTCTCGCGTTTGCAAAAGCTTGACGTAATGTAGGCATCTACATCAAATATTAACGTAACCTAACATATCTTAGTATCAATCTTCCACTAGCTAGCTAGCTAGCATTAACGTCAGTGGTTTTTGCACGGTGATTTGCACGCCTACTCGGCACAACAGCTTGTCACCTTGTATGTATTCTAAAGTTTTGAATACACCCCTCCATAACATAATTAGGTCCCTTTTGATAGCTTCTGGAGGAAAGTAAATCCGTTATCAACCAAAACGTCCTCAAAGCCTACTTTCATATACTGTCAGCTGCCATTGTCCACAATGTAGGCTATTTGTGATCAAGTCTGGTTTGTTTGTCCGAGTTTTCACACGGTAACAATGGGGGGCGGAGCTTAGCGACAGGTCAATTGGATAGAACTGAAACCAATTGGATCAATGAAGGAGACAACATATGCAGAGCAATGGGAAGAAAAAAATCTCAACAAGCATGCGGCCCTCGTTCTGACTCAGTGGGGCCCACGAATCAATTTTGAAATGTCATTAAAATGCTGGTTACATTTCACATGGTTTTTACCACACCTGAACCGGATCCTTATTGTAATGATATGGTCCACTGATAGGGGCACTTCCTATATAAAATAATTAATGCTTTCTTCATTACAACCAGCGAAGAAAAGATACAGAGCGCTATGAGTGGTTTATAAAGACAACTCAGTCAATACATTTGTACCTTTCAGGGAAGATGGGAAACAGCTGATCTTATCACAGAACTCAAAGTCAACTTATGTGTTTAGTAGGCTATGCTTAGAAACGAAATCAGCCTTGAACGATTTCAACTTACGCCGCCACTACAACACCATGCACAAAGATAACTAAAAGTAGGCTACACCGGTCACCGGAGCTCCTAGAACCGCTGCCGTAGCCGACCTCAAAGTAAAGCAGAGTGTGTGTGTGTGTTCATGTGTTCATATGAACCTCTGAAAGTTAAAGGTATAGGAAGGAATGAAAAGAGTGGCATGAAATTGTAAAGATGTGTTGGCTAAGGGCTAGTCCACACGTACCAAACCAATGTTTTTTTCCTCCGTCTTCCCTGGAACCGTATCAAGAATATTTGCGTCCAAACGGATCCATCTCAACACGACTCAACATGTACTTCATATCCTAGGCCTATAGGTGGCACTGTTTTTCTTACAGAAATTGACCAAAGCTTGCGCGCTGTAGGCTATACAAACAGACAGAATAGGCTGCGACGAAAATGGCTAGTGCAGAGAAACCAGAATTGTTTGTGTTAGTCCATGAGCCACAGGCCCAAAAAGGGGCATGTCACTACCACTTGGGGGGGGCAAATTCTCACTATATTTTTCTGAAAGCTACATATCTCTGGAGTATAAAATGGTATGATAGCAAGTTGGATCTTGTAGCTTTGTGGCTGCACAGGCCTTCAAAGTTGACCTCTGATTTGAAAAAAGGAAATTCCGCCTTTTGGCTTTTTTTTGTTAAACCACTCATAAGAGCCCAGAAAATAATCCAAACCTCATTATTACTGATGCATATGTGGTGTTTGATGTTGGCATACATATTTTGAATCATTATGTGACGACCCCCTGTGGCTCATGGACTATGTGGACTGACTGCCAACTGTACTCAACTGTAAAACTAATAAGCTTCATTTTTACGGTTTGTGAAGGGTGCAGTCCTGTTGTTTATTTGGCTAACGCAGGTACAAATAATCTCCTTTACTTTCTTTGGTAGTAGGATAGTCCGCGATTCACATTAGTTTTGGCTATCACCGCAAGTACATAGGCTACTAAACGCTAGGTCTACCCAAGTTCTAGGCTATTCTGTCGCCACGTTTATAATATTGCTATAATACCTTCGTTAGTAACAGTCGATACTTTTGCCTGCATCAAATTGCGCATTTGTATTTAGTGCGCATCTACCATAGGCTTAACATGAGTTAAGCGTCTTTGTATGCTCATATCTGACTTCACTAGACTATGAATGCATTTATTTATGTTGTACAGCATGTTAAATAAATGAATGACAACGGCACTACGCACAAATTAATTTAAACTCCTTCCCTAATAACTTCTGACCAGTTCTCTCGCGTCACTGAGAGTAGCTAGAATTTTTTTTTCTAGAAATGGAGATATAGCGTTCAACTTTTTCATTTTCCCCTTCGGCACCTGAGAAGTGTTGCCTGTAAAGTTTCCCGGGAAGTGACCTAGTGAGACCTGGCGAGACTGTCACCTAGTGATAAACCCACAAAAATAAATGGCCTGGTTTTGACCTGACATGCATGCTTCACTGATTTGACCCAAAGCGGCAACTATCAAAAGCCGAGTTATGATAAAATGTCCAGATAAAATGTCCAGATTGTGCATTTTCATGAGTTTTCGATCGTCATTTCAGTTCTTTTCATCATAGAATTCCCAAAATTGCATATAAGGGGTGTTAGAGTGTGTATTTTTGTAATTAAAAAAAAAAATCTAAAAACGCAATATTTGGCACTCCACGCATTGGGAACAAAAAATGCAATATGCAAAGTGTTAAAGGGAAACTTGGCAGGATTAGCTATATTTCCCCCTCTGCTGGAGAAATTGTGCATTATGCTATTTTAAACTGGTAATGATAAAGCACATGGATTTGTTTACAAGCTAGCGAAACGGTTAGCATAAGTCTGGCAGAACAATATGGATGTTACAAGGTAAGAAACATTGCAAGGTTGGTTTTCCGCTTGGGGACGCTAGGGGCAGCGGGGAAAGTCACCTTTTTCACTGGAATAGGTCATTTAACCATCCAAATGATTTCTAAATGGGTTTATTATGTTGAAATAGGCGCCAAGTTCCCCTCTAATGCATGCTGTCAAGTCAAATGTCCTAAATGGCTTTAATAGAAAAAATGTATTTGACGCATCATGATGCATCGATATATTGAATCGAATCAAATCACAGACATGATAATTCTGATCGAATCGAATCGGGAGATCAGTGAAGATTCACACCTCTAGTCTGCAAACATGCCAAACATGGTCTGTTTCAGCCAATCAGAGCTATCTGTGCCTCAAGAGCCAATAAGAATGATCAAATACCTCAATCCTCTGGTTGCATGCTGATTTGACTAAGTTGCCATTTAATGGGCCTATCTGACTTTGGAATTTGCCAGCGACATTAATAATTGTGATTTTTACATTTCTTCACTGATGATGATAGAGCCCTGTTGTTGTCCACTGTCACTATGGAAATGCCAACAAATGTCATCAAAACTACTTGTTCTTTTTTGGAAGCTTGAAAGTATTAAGTACAGGGAGCTGCTAGGGACTAGAAAGTAGATGTAGATAATGTCAGTGTCCATTATCAATTTGTTTTTTTTGGTCCCATACAGTAATATTCTTCACCAGTCATCTCTGTGTTACTCACACACAGACACACACACACATCCATCCAAAACACTTAAGAAACCAATGGGACAGTCTCCCCAAAACACCTCTCTCATATGAACTTTTCTTTTCTCCCACCCCTACCCCCCTCTCCCCCTTATATTTCTGGACCTGATGGGACTTCTGTGATGCAACTCTGTGGACATCACCTCTCATGATGTGGACTAATGCACCGACCCCCCCAATCAAAACCTTCTGACCCAAAAACCCAAAAACTGGACACCGTGAACCCCCACATCACCCCTCTCCCTCCATCCTCAGAGGCCCGTGAGCAGGCGGCGGTTCAGGAGCAGCAGGCCAAGGTGGCGGCTCAGCATCAAGAGGACCTGCAGCGCGCCCTGGAGGACGAGAAACGCAACCAGGAAGAGCGCTTGAGACGCATGGAGGAGAAGATGGAGGAGGAGAGACGCCTCCAGCGTGAGGAGCTGGACCGCGCCCTGGAGAGCAAGCTGAAGGAGCAGCAGATGATGGAGAAGGGCTTCAAGGACAAGGCCGAGATCATGAGTCAGGAGATCGAGCAGCTCAAGAGGAAGAAGAACAAGTTGGCAGACGCGAAGTTCTTCAAGAATTTCATCATTCCTGTGGCCAAGATCGGCTCAAACATCCTCTCCTCCATCCTGTACTATCTCCGGCCTTAAGCCCCCACCGCCGACTTCAAGGCAGCGCTGTGACCATCGACTTCAAGGCACCTAACCCTAACCTTAACCCTAACCCTAAATCTTGCTTAACCCTTGTGCTTTCCATGCAGCTCTGCCTGGAGGATGACGTCGGGGGTAGGGGTGCACCGATCCAATATTAAGATTGGATATCGGCCTGATATTGACTGAATAGCTCGATCGGGGATCGGAAAATTGATCAGATTCCTATTGATGTACCAGCATGCAAAATGTGAGCCTCCTATATGGTGTAGTTCTTGCGCTAACGGGCTTGTGAACTTTGACAAAAAATAAGGCTGAACAAAATCGACACCCCCCCTCACCCCCCCAAAACTGGCTGTATCATGGAAAGTATTGATCTTAAATAAAAGTAATTTTACAGTGTGTCTCCTGAGTAACATAGGTACACCTGGTAATTTTTTCAGATTTTTTTGAGACCTAAGTGCGTGGGCCCTGCCAGGTTGAATTGACGTGGAATGACCCAAATAGAATATAAGCTTTATTTGTCATTGCTTAAAATACAGAGTATCAACACAACGGAATTGACGGAAGTTGCAACTCTTAGTCAGTGCTTTTTTTTTTTTTTTTTTTTTTTTTTTTAAGAGCAATACATAATACATAAACAAATAGGTAAGCATACTGAAAAACATCCCCTATATGCTGGGGCGGTGGTAGTGTAATGGTTAAGGAGCTGGGCTAGCGTGCAGTAGCCTGAAAGTTGTCAGTTCAATTCCCGGCTTCCACCATTGTGCCCTTGAGCAAGGCACTTAACCCCAAGTTGCTCCAGGGACAATGTGATCCCTTGTAATATAGCTGACATATGTAAGTCACTTTGGTCAAGAAGTGTCTGCTAAATGTAATGTAATGTAATGTAATATGCTCCACACTCTCTCTTACTCTCACACACACACTCATCCACCCAGCCCTAAACGCAGCACAACATTTACACACAGAATTACCCTCCAAACACTCCCTGACAGAACACCCTTCAGCACACAGGAGTAAAATAGCCGCAGCCTAATAGCAAGAAAAAGTGCCTAGTGCCTAGTGCACAGAATGCAATATTCTGTAGAGGTGCTAGGTGTTATTTTGGAAGAGCAGTTCAGATTGCCTTTACTATTGTATTATTTGTGTCTGCTCTCACAGTGAAGTGGTACCGTTATCAAGTCTAGTATTATTTGTAGGGCTGTCAATCGATTAAAAAAAATAATCTAATTAATTATATACTCTGTGATTAATTCATCTAAATTAATCGCATATATAATTTTTGCTGTGAAAGTATTTTAAATATTTAAATTCAAATGAATCATTGAATAATCAGCATTAGTGACATTAAAGTTCTGTCTGAAGAAGATCGTAAGATCGAAACGTTGTGTCCTTTTTTCTATTAAAAGCTGAGTCGTTCAAAGGCAGTGTGCAAGTCTTTTTCACTTTTTCACTTGTATGCCCTTTTGGATTTGGCACCTGCTGAAACATTTTTGGATGTGCTCACTTCACAGTATGTTTTGACATTAAAGTTCAAAAACTCTTTTATTATTATTTTCACTATTCAAATAATGGCCATAATAATCTATGATATGATCTAATATGCTGAGGAAATAAATTCAAAAGTGCTTCGGGAAGAAGTTTGAAGTTTTTTTTTCACATACAAGGCATTTCAGGCCACAGATATAACCTAGGCTAGGGGACACAATGAAAATAAATTTACACTCCCCTCAATATCAACACTTATTTCTTTGCATTGATTTGCGACTATAGAGTTGATGAACTCCGGTGATATGCAAATTCCTTGCTGCAGACATTGCAGAGGACTTTAACAACACTTTATTTTTATCCAATCAATGATCCAGGCAGCACGTTTTCTTCTCTCTCCTTCATTTTACAGTCTAATTTTTACTGACTAGAACAGCTCGGGGTCAAAGGTCATACGGAATCGATTAATCTGCACTATTTTTTTAATCAGTTATTTTTTCTCAAATTAATTAATCGAAATTAATCAGTTATTTTGACAGCCCTAATTATTTGCCATTCTCACACTTTTTTGTTTTCTTTTTAGCACTTTTCACTTCTGTGAAACAAACATGGCTGTGTGTGTGTGTGTGTGTGTGTGTGTGTGTGTGTGTAGTGAATGTGTGTTTGTTGTGTAGTGAATGTGTGTGTGTGCGTGTGTGTGTGTGTTTGTAGTGTTTATGCAACTGCTTGTGCATATTAACATATTAACTTGAAATGTAATGCCAGAGGAATTACAATAGTGGATGGAAAGCTGCTGCCTTAATGTTGGTGGGGAGATTCTTGAAAAAAAAATATTGAATCGCTTAATCTTTGAGTTCATACAAACCCTCTTACCAAAAAAAACTTTGTTGACTTCATCATTGATCACACCAAATTTGAAGCATGTAGCCTACGTCAAGCCATTCTGAAGTTGTGGGACAAGCACGAAAGCTGGCCTTTGGAAAATGTAGTTCAGAGAAAGCCTATCAACAATCTTGGTAATAACCTATCAGACGCAAGTATTCATTTATATGCAGACGACACCATAATATATTGCATAATGCATGGTCTTTTCTTGGAAACATAAGTGTGAATCTTCTCTACCACCTCTTTACACTTTGCAGGGTAAAGCTATAGAACTGGTCTCCTCCTACAAATACATAGGCTTTGTGTTGGAGGAGGACTTATCATTCAAGTTACATGTTAAACAATTACTTCACTCATCACTGTGCACTGTACGAAAGGGTAGGTTGGCCCTCACTTCACTTAAGAAGGTACAAGCATTGGCTTATACTTGTGTACAAGACCATAGTTGGCCAGCTTCCTCTGTATATGACTAGTCTTTTAATCAGCGTTCAAGTAGATATATTCTCTTAAAAGTTCCCTTAATGAAGACAGAGTTTGGAAAAACTGCTTTTATTTACAGTGCACCAACTGCTTGGAATGAGATTCAAAGATCATTGAAACTTACTGTATTTATTTCAATCAATGAATTTAAGTCATATCTCAACCAAACATTCCAAACTGTCTGCACACCTGTTCTTAACTTTTAATTTTGTTTTAGTGTGTGTGTGTGTGTGTGTGTGTG
Organism: Alosa pseudoharengus; assembly: GCF_046254945.1. Taxonomy (NCBI): domain Eukaryota; kingdom Metazoa; phylum Chordata; class Actinopteri; order Clupeiformes; family Clupeidae; genus Alosa; species Alosa pseudoharengus. The sequence continues at coordinate 19,483,033 of NW_027468564.1, read as the reverse complement.
TGTGTGTGTGTGTGTGAGCGTGTTAGTGTATGTGTGTGTTGTGACTGATGTACTGATTTTTACTTTGTCTGTCTCTATTATGTTCACTGTGTGCTGCTACCTTGGCCAGGGCTCACTTGTAAAACCTATCTCAATGTGATTTTCTTCCTTGGGAACAAAAAAACACAATATTGCGTTTTTGGCACTCAATGTGTTAATGGTATTTTCTTGAAGCCCTGGTCCCAAAGTTTGAGAAAAATCATGTTAGCAAGAAATAAAATAATTCCCACCACTGTATTTGTACTGAATTTAAAAGAAGAAAATGATTTTAGTCATAAGTGAGATGAAGTCCATTGCTTACATAAAGTATATTGCTTACAATATCAACTTAGTTAGGTGGAACTTTATATTTGGAATGTGACATAATCTAAAGGTTAATTATGTGTTAAATAATTATTTAGTAATTAGCCTAAAGCGGTCATATGCTGCATTCAACATTTAGTCCATGAGCCAGCGGAGAAGTCGATGCCAAGAAAGGGCACCAAGCCAAACCTATCAGTGCCCCTGGCAACAACAAACAAGCTAGTCTAGAGGAAATAGTGTTGTCAATAATCTGAACGAGTGAATTCTGCAAGTTCATATAGGGTTTGATTGAGGTCAATTGACATTGAGGATTGTGATTTAATGTTAGGCCTGTCTCTTGTGCATCAACCAGCTGTTTAACTAATTTTGAATCTAAGATGGCCATAGCTATCCGCTGTAGTTGTATTGACCATCTTACAATTTGAATTAAAATATTATTGTGTTTAGAAGCAGACCCAAACCATGACACTAAGGAAAAAGATATAATGGATTCGATAAAAGCATGATAAAAATAATGTCATCATGGTCTTGTCTATATGAAAGTGGTACAGTTTTCTTGGGCAGTACAGGCACTGTTGTCCTTTTTTACAGACAACTTCACAGTTCTTCTGGAAGTTTAATTTAGAGTCAATAATTGTACCTAGATCCGTAGTTGACCCTAAATAGTTTTGGCCTCATATCTTGGAGTTTTACCAAAATCAATGTACATATCCTTTGTTTTGTATGTTCAATTGAAGGTGTGACTCCTCACGCCACTGGACAAAGTTTTCAATTATTAGTCCATGGTAGGCTTGGGAATCGTGTGTGCATCGTCAATAAAACCGCTGTGTTTTATAGCAGCGCAGTCGGTTTCATTTTCATCCTTTTTAGGGTCTGCACTGCGCGCTTATCTACCATTCTGCAACAACTGCACGCCAGTGAAGTTTGAATCTCCTGTAGGCAAGTTCTTTAGGCTACTAAAGGTAAGTTAGAAGTAGGCTACAAAACTATAGCCTGCGTTTGTGTTACCCTTTTCATTTTCCCGATGTGTCTCGCATAAGGTTATATAAATGCTCAAAAACGTGTATGCAATTATAATGGTAGGCTATGTCGTATAACACCAAAATAATTGGTGGAAGTGGAAGGATTTTGGGAAAGGGAAGGATCATTTTGTACACTGTTTTCAGACTATCGAGGCTAACCGTACTCTTGATGATCCGATTTAAATGTAAGACATGTGGGTATGGTAGCGTAAGCTATTCCACCGTTTTCTAGGTATCTCCGACAGGGCTCGAATTATCTTTTTGTCTTTAAGGGGGTCTCTCTATCTCATAAAAAGTTGACACACCCCGCGCATAGCCTAACAAGGCGATACAATGAAATAGCCTAGGCGCAAGTGGCGCATTTGCGCAGTACAGTATACGCACGGTAGGCCTAGGCTTTACCTTGACACACGCATACAACAGACATAGATTTTTCATAGAAATTGATTACTTTTAATTAAAAACCTGTGCGTACCGTCGCCTCTCCGTCTCTTCCTTGTTGGACGCTACTTGCGATCATGATAACTTTACAGGTAATCTGGTCGTACTCTGTATTTTCAATGAACGTCTTGGCTTGTGTTATTAAAAAAGAGACTCGGGACGCACTTCTTTCACACAACACACACACGCCGCTCCTCACAGCATTCCACCTACCTGATCTTTCTCGTTTAGGCTATTTGTGATTATTTGTGATTACGGACAATGTCACACAAGGTCTTGTGATTATCTGCAGTTTGTAAAATCACAATATGCTACATTGGGAAATGTTTGGCAACGCCGACTTATTTTACTTTTAGCCTAGGCCTACTTAATTTGGGTGGAAATGTTCAGCCTAACCCAGGAACCTGAATGTCTGTACACACCATTCGATTTCTCAAACAGATCTTGCCTGAGCTTTGTGCATTTAAATGTTCTCGCTTAGCACCTAAATTGGACTTGGTTAGAATATGGGCAGCTTCCACAAATGTTGACGTGTTTGACTTGTCTTACGTGGCTTAAAAAGACCTTGCGGTCTCCGATAATGATATTTCTATTAATGGTTAAAATGTAGCATATTAAAAACAAGGGAGGAGGTGTAGCTATATGTAAAGTGTACCCATGGGCGGATTATGAACTTTCGGCCCCCTGGGCCCAGATGGATTAAGGGCCCCCCACTTATTATTGTATATGTGGGAGGGGGGGTTTGGGGGTCCTCCCCCAGAATTTTTTTAATTTATTTGATGTGATTTCCTGTATTCTGGTGCATTTTGGGGATGGCCAATACTAAATTCAATCAGATTCATAGCCTACCTCCTGATTTGTTGATATTGAGGCAATGATTCCTTGCAAAGGCTTGGGCTTCAGGGCTCCCTGACCCCTTGGGCCCCAGAGCCTGGGCCCGGTAGGCCCGTTTAGTAATCCATCTCTGAGTGTACCTTGCATAACACTTTGTCAAAGTCTATTTCTATCAGAAAATGATTTGAGTTTTTAGCAATTGATTTTTGATTAGGAAATACAGTCTTCTTACCGTTGCTTGCTGATATGCCTCCGTCAGCTCTTAAAGAGGCCTCACTTTCATCAGATGCTAGCAGAGATGTGTTACACCAAAAAGAGACCATTAAGCTTGGTGATTTGAATTGGGATTGGCTGAATAAAGACTCGAATGATTTTAAATCTAATTGTGATTCAGAAAATCTAACACAAGTTATAAATGCTCCAACCCGCCCAAATACAAAAAAAAAAAAAAAAAACTCAAATAAGTCTGCCTTAAAGCAAAGTCACAATTTTACTTAGACAAGACAACTAGGAATTTACAAAATCATTTCAAAACAAAATCAGCAATCAAGTCCCTGAAATCTAACATCTCGTCTTCTACCTGAACAGATTAATGTAGATTCTAGTCAAATCACAGATAAAAAGAGATAGATTCATCTGCTGGAGTCTTTCTCAGAACAAGCAACACATTTTCCTTTGTAGCCTACCATTCAGCAGGGATGTGGTTCTATCAGCTTTGAAAAAGATAAACTGCAGAAAGCCAGCTGGGCCTGGTGGCCTTGATCCGTCACTCTTGAAACTTTCGGCTGACATTTTTGCTGAGCCCCTAACTTCAATTTTTAATTTGTCCTTGGAGCAAAATCTCCAAGAACAAAAACACCCCTGTTAAAAGTTGGGGATCAGGCTGTGTTGGACAATTATCGGCCATCTCTAAACTTTCAGTGTTGGCTAAAATCTTAACATCTCTGTCAAGAGTGTAGGTATTGGTAGGTCATGCATCTAAGGGTTACATTATGGTGAATAAAAATAATACATAATTAAATGCAGATTTGATTGTGCCTTTTATTTATATAAGACCTATTTAAGTAGGGTATTTTTTCATTTATTTTTAAACAGTGTAGGTTGTCCAATCATCTTTGACCCATCCATGTCCAGCAGTCCACAATGAATACAATTATGATGAAGATTATTCAGATACATTTGTGCCTTTTATTTTATTTGTCTTATATATCTAAGCCCTATTTAAAGAGATGTGTTTGTTTTGTTTTTAAGTTGTCCAGCCATCTCAGAGCCAGCCATGTCCGGCGGTCCACCCCCCATGCCAGCGCCTGTGTGCCTGATTGAGAACACAGACCAGGGCCTGCAGACGGTGGAGTCGGCCCTCAACCTCCTGCGGAGGATCCAGCAGCCCGTGGTGGTGGTGGCCGTGGTGGGGCTCTACCGCACCGGCAAGTCCTACCTCATGAACCGGCTGGCCCAGCAGCAGCCAGGTAAGCTACTGCAAAACACACATGCAAACACACACACACACACACAAATTACACTCACATACATTCACACACACACACACACACACACACACACACACACACACACACATACACACACACACAAAACGTAAGCTACAAGCATACATACACAGTAAAATCTAATAGCTATTCTTACTTAAAATGTTAGTATAACTCAATTTAATGCAATTTAATGTTGAGGTGGAAAAGTAAACATGATCATTTAAATCAAGTAAACTATACTTGAATTGCTGTAGTTTTGCTACACGGTGAAATTAGTCAGTAAACCTTACTTACCTGGTAGTTAACCTTATTTAAAAGAAACACAAAAAACATGCAAACCAATTGCCTTGAAATTGCAGACTAATCTGGAATAGGAATTGCATATTGTACAAACAAATATGCTTTGTGTACATTGTAGTACACTTACAATACTGATCATTTCTATTTTACCTAACTTGGTCATTACAAGTAAAGCATTTTGTGTATATTTCAGCAAAGACGCTATACCTCCATTTCTAGAAAAAAAAAACAGCGATTTTGATGATAACTAGCCACTGGTTAGCTTGAGATTTCTCAGGAACAGAAGCATCTAGAAATAAACTGTTTGTACCCACTGAGAGGGTAAAGTCTCACCTTTCAAACAAGCCATAGTATGTGTCCATAGCTATAAAATAGAATACGCTGCGGCTCTACAAAAATAGTCAACAGTGATCTTGATTGCTGGCACTCTGGGCCAAAGCTTCCGAAAACAATATGGTATTCAAAGTGTTAAACACAACACGTGTATTGAATGACTAATCTGGAATAGCAATTGCAAGCGCAGTCGGTTTGCATCAAAGTCCTTTTAGGCAAGTCCCCCAGTGGCCGTATTGCAACACTTTTTGGGGACTTATCGGGCATTTATTTCGGCAGAAATGCGTGTGCGCAAGGTTCCACGACACCAACCTTGCTCCAGCGGTGAGATCACAACACATGATTGGCACAATGTCTTCACAACACACCACATGATTGGCTCAATGTATTCACAACACACCACATGATAGCAACAGATGCTCGATGAGTGCCCAAAAAGCGTTGCAATATGGCTGCCGAGTGGAGGGACTTGCCTAAAAGGACTTTGTTATAACCAGCTTGATTTTATTTGTTCAAGTAACTGGCTTTGGAATCATCTTCAAATTAATGTTGATGGTTTATGATCATATGAAGGTCAGATAAATGCATGTACCATTCTCACCAGCCATCCGGGCTGTACGCTATGCAGCTGTGTGTTCCGGGTACTGGGAACTCAGGAAACACCAGGGAAAAACTAGGGGGAAAAGTTAGTATGTAAGCAAGTTAGTATGCAAGTAAGTTAATATGTACTGTAAGCAAGTTAGTATTTAAGCAAGTTAGTATGTTAATGAAAAAAAAACACATAGCACCACATTGCCATGACGCCAAAAGGCGTCAGAGTTAGCATGTTAGCAAGCTTCCTGAAGTGCCAACAAGGTTCTTTGTTGAGTTGGCAAGTTTTAAACCAAAACTCTGTAGTGCTGCATTAAGTAGGTAATCTATGTGCACCTTTATCTGTGACACTCTCAGTAACTTCTGGGAAAGTCCTGGGGAAAGGTTACTAGATAAGATTATGGCCTATCCAGTAAAAAATGTGACTGCACTAATGCAGTTGAACTTTGTATTGCACGTCAAGATTGGTACACCCCCTCACACACACACACACTATTGCACGATACCCTCCCAAACACACACACCATAGCCATATACCCCGTCCCTCCCACACACATGTAAAAGTTATGTAAAAGTTAGACAGCTGACGTGTTTGTGTGTGTCCTGTCCACCCAAAGTATATGTCACATACAAACCTGCTCACTCATACAACCTCCCACAGACACTGGGGAAAAAAGAGGAGAGGGCCAAAAATAGTTTGATTGACAACTTGTCTTTGGAAAGACTATGTTGGAGGCTCAGTAGCATGATGTGTGATTTGTGTGCTATAGACTCCTGAGGCCACCCATGTTGGTGTCTTCTCATGAGTTCTAGTTGATCCAGCAGATTTGGTCATCCATTGGGGCAATAGATTGTTTGTGAGTCCAGATAAGTGCTGGGCAAAAAATAGATTTAAATCAAAAATCGAGTTCTTAATTAAAATCAAAATTTTTTTTTTCATGAAAATCGATTTTCTCTTTAAACTCCATCACTGAATTTCATCCAGCCGCTGATCTAGCAAACATAAGCAGGATGTGATGTCAAAAGTAATGGAGCTCATTAGTGAGGTCACCCATAAGCACATATACACTTACATGAAATAAAGGACATCACATCACAGTCACATTAAAAGTGATCATGTAAATTATTTCATTCAGGCTTCGCCCTGGGCAGCACCATTGAGTCGAAGACCAAAGGCATCTGGATGTGGTGTGTGCCTCATCCCATGAAAAAAGGTTGGCAAATTCATGACTTAATTCATTTGTTTTGTTTGTTTGTTCCTGTGTGAGATGGCATCAGTTAGAAGAAAGTTGTATTTGATAACAACTCAGGATACTATTACAGGAGCAAAGCTGCCTTCTAAAAAGCAGGGCCTTAGCTACTTCCTCCATTGTCATTTGCAGCAGAAGGAGTCAGTGAGGTTAGCTGCTACTAGAACAGTGGAGAAAGTGGAGGAATTCTGGGATAGGGCTAGAATTCCTCTGCGCCACTTTCAAGCTATAATAAAGAAGGTTGAAAAATGTTTCACAGAATGGACAGCTTTGAAAAAGAACACCAGAAGAAGGCCAGAAACACAACAGAATAAAGAAATCATGTTGACCTCTGACTATAATGACATTTTTGATGTTGCCCATTGCCATGGACTTTTATTAACTAACTTTAAGTCAATTGAGCTACCTCTAAATATTTGCCAAAACTCATAAAACTTTGCAAAGAATGTTTTTTCAACAAATATAACATGGGGTCAGAGCATAAATAAATCAGGTATATTAGGTACCACCCTAATGTTCTTGTGTGAGGTGTGGTGCTCTAGAAGTTTTAGTGGTGAATCATGTACATTGTTGTCACTATGGTTACCAGGAAGTAGAATGTTGTGACAATGGGGTGAATTCTGTTTTAGGACACACACTGGTGCTGCTAGACACTGAAGGACTTGGTGATGTCGACAAGGTAAGGACAGTTACATTGAGGACAGTGTTGCACTATTTGCATTCTGTAATTTCAAATGTGCACAGGTTATGCAGTGTAGCAAGGGCCTTTCCCACAGAGGCTAACCAACAACCAAGTCTGTGTACACAACATGAGACAGGATACAATAACAATGCACAATTGTCTGCCAGCTGTCGCAAATGCACCACCTGTAACCTCATTAAAATGTCATCTTGACGATCTTGTTTTCACAGGGCGACTCAAAGAGTGACACCTGGGTCTTCTGCCTGGGTGTGCTGCTCAGTAGCACCATGGTCTACAACAGCAGAGGCACCATCGACAACCAGGCCATAGAGAAACTCCAGTATCCTTCCATCTCACACACAGCTAGCACCCACACACACACACACACACACACACACAATCATTAAAGCTAAATAAATTCATTAAAGTTACTACAGCTACTTGTCCTCAGCCAATCACAGCTACGTGATGGAGCTGACCGAACGTATCCAGGTAAAGTCCGGAGGGGCCAGTGAACAGGACGACGATGAGATGCCGGAGGAGTGCGAGTTTGTCCGCTTCTTCCCTGACTTTGTGTGGGCTGTTCGGGACTTCACTCTGGAGAGGAAGATTGATGGTCATGATGTGAGCGAGGACGAATACCTGGACTTTGCCCTGCAGCTTAAGAAAGGTCTGTTGTTGAATGACAGAATTTACCTTATTTTTGTTGACAAAAGGAATTACAATTACTAGTGCAGTGCCCGTTCAAACATTCCTGTAGAAAACCCGTTGCCAAATTGCATTACCACAGCAATGCCTGCTTTAATTATAGGATGATAGGGAAAAACATCATTCCATCATTCCAGCTAAACATACAATAAAAATATAATTCAATATTATAATATACAACAAGTATTAATGTGCAGTAAGCAGAAAATAGGCATGGCTACACGTGACATTTCTACAGATCAGAATGACACAAGCCTAACAGCTGTTTTGAGTTAAAGCTATATTATTGTTAAGCTTATTGAATAATTTCTTGATATATTGAAGACAAACCCTTTTGTGGAATGATGAATCATCGTTTGAAATTTGCAACAATGTGTAGGCTAGCCTAGGCCTGCCTATAAGTGACATTACTGTACACTCTGTCTGCCACTCGTTGTCTGCAGCTGATCGAAATGGCATAAGCCTAAAGCTTTGATGTAAGGCTGTATGGTTAGCCTAGAATAGCTTAAATATATAGTATATAGTGAAACATATAAGTTTATAAGTAATTAGTGAAACACACAGTGAGGTGAAGCACACACTAATCCCGGCGCAGTGAGCTGCCTGCAACAACAGCGTTGCAGTGAGGGGTTGCCTTGGGGAGCAGTGCCTTGCTCAAGGGCACTTCAGCCGTTGGTCGGGGTTCGAAACGGCAACCCTCCGGTTACAAGTCCGAATGGACAATGGAACAATTCCAGACCGAACTTCCCAACTGAGCTTCCAGGCTAATTATTTTCAGGTGCAGCATGTTGTTTCACCTAGCCATACACTTCCTGAGTTAGTTTGAAATTATATATAGAATTATATAGCACACTATTTAAATGTAAAGCTTACATTTTAAACAAGTTGAGAGTAATTAGCTTCAGTTTCAGTCTGGATCTCAATCTGGATCTGGATCCACAGGTTGGAATCGTAAGGTGGTGACCTACAACCTCCCGAGGCAGTGCATCAGGAACTTCTTCCCGACCCGGAAGTGCTTCACCTTCCCGTTCCCAACGGAACCGAAGAATATGAAGCGCCTGGACTCCATGGCTGAGGCTGACCTGGACCCGGACTTCCTGAAAGTGGCGGACCGTTTCTGCAGCTACATATTTGCGGAGTGCCGTGTGAAGACTGTGAAGGGAGGTCATAGGGTCACCGGCAGCCGTGAGTCACAGAGTCCTTCTTTGTATTTTATGGAAGCCTGTTTTAATCAGATGAAAAATTTACTGACAGCCCGGCCATGTGTAAACACAAAGCAGGCTTGTTTGACTTGATGCAGATCTGACTTGATGTGATGCATGCTGGGTTGAACACAATGCATACTGCATTATGCAGTCAGGCCTAAAAGCGTTCATGGGCATCGGAAAACCCTTTTTCCCAGTGAAAACATCAACATTCCGCATGATTCACCTCACGTAATGTGTGAGTCAGAGGTCGGAAACTGGGGCTAGATTTTGCTAACAGAGTTGCCCAGTTAGGGGCTCGTCATCATCATAGATATTAGAAAGCTAGATACCGCATTGTCTGCCGAGTTCTATTAGGTAGCATCGTAAACCCAGCCGCCATATTGCTGGGGGCAACACTTTACTGTCTATGGGCAACACTTGCCAGCAATCAGAGACACCTCTCTGATTTCCAGTCAGGGTCACATGTTCCTTCATTGGCCTCCAGTGATTGTTGCCGCCACCAAGATGGCGTTGCTATTTACGTACGTTCTGGAGCCCAATGCGGTATCTAGCTTTCTAATATCTTTGTCGTCATCCCTTTTGTACGGAGCCTGGGAAGGGTCATGTTGGTAAATATTTTTAGACCACACTATTGCGTTCCCTCGCAATAGTTTTGCGTTCCCACTCAATACCTTTTTGAGTTCCTCAGGATCATTTTTGTTCTGTTGCTTTGCAGTTTCAACTTGGGCTCCATACATTTCAGTCCCCATTCACGCAGCGCTGTCAGCACGTTAGTTCATGGTCAGTGTCATATCAGAGCGCACAGTGAGTGAGTGGGATCTAGTGGGGGGAGATGTGGGGAGAGGGTAGGCTAACTCAATGCACACACACACACACACACACACACAGCAGACGGCAACAGCTGTGAGGCTCCTTATGAACTGGCATAACTATAGTTGCCAGCCTCACACAGTAACATTAAAGTGAGGATTTTAAAGTATCGTTTGTCCAATTCGACATGGGATGTGGCATGGCTCACTGAGGAAGCAGCAGCATAGAGTTATTGTGAGGGAACACAAATTATTGCGAGGGAACTCAAAAGTTATTGCGAGGGAATGCAAAAAGTATTGCGAGGGAACGCAAAAGTATTGCGAGTGAACGCAAAGGTATTTCATGGGAACGCAAAACTATTGCGAAGGAACGCAATAGTGCGGTCTAAAAATATTTACCAACGTGACCTAAAAATATTTACCAATGTGACCCTTCCCGGGCTCCGTACTTTTGTTGTCACGTTGTAGTTCAGTGCATGTGGCCTTTCATGTCCAACATTTTTAATGTGAACTTGGGAATTTGCCATTTTTGTCACTTGAAAGCTGCATATCTTTCTTTCACAAGCGTCTTACACTAGCCTATATTTAAAGCAAATAAAGTTGTTTATTTAGGATTAGTGAGGATATATTTAAACCTTTGTTGTGGCATTAGTATTTGTCACACATTCCGACGGTAAAGCACATGAACACTAGCTGTGGGAAAAACAAAGTAATCACTGGGGCAGTCCTTGGCATTCCCAGGTGTCATGAATGCACCAGGTCTGTCCGGGATAAGCTGCCGTCTGTGGTAGCTCCACCCGGCTAGCCTCTGAAGTTTACATTGACGTAGAAAGTCAGCCAAAGTCAGACGCAGTTCATCTCGAACAAGCCTACTAACGCATTCTCGCCACCTACTGGTGAATTTATAGAACACAAAAATCCTGGATTGCACACCCCATAGCCTTCTTTTGATTTACTATGGCCGCCGTGTGAATGAGGCAAATTCTAGCCTTCTGTAAAACACCAGGCTAACTAGGCCCAATTGCTAATCAGAATCAATTTGGATTATTCATCTCTGCCATTTGGTATCTGTCTTATACGAGGAGCACTTTCTCCAACAAGGTAATGCCTATTAATACCATATTAACTGCCCCCGTGTGTTAACTGCATAGCTGCAGAAATTTAGCAAAATCAGTGTATAAGCCGGGTCTAATAGTAGGTAAATTACAGTATGTGAAAGCAATTTTCTAGCTTCACTTATACGCTGGATATATTCATTGGATTTGAGATCTAGCTTGAGTGACCACTGCCCCTTGCCTTTCGCTCATGGTCTGTACAGGTCAGCCATCTAGTGAAGATATATCTACAGTATTTACACTCAAAGCTTAAAGGTTGTATCAGTGATTGTGGGTGATGTCACTTCTGTTAATGTTCAAACAAAACAGACAGCCAGCTCGCTACTCCCTCCCCCTCCCTCCCTTGCTATTCAAACACTCCTAAACATGCATCTCGTCGTGATTGGTTGGAACACTATATTTAGTTTTGAGTGGTTGGTAGAACCAATTGTTTTAGTGTACAGATTTCGGGGCCTAGGCTGCCTACAGAGACACATTTTTTGACGGCCTGCTTATGGGGTGGACAGCTACCGAACTGTGAAGAAAAGAGATGAATGTGATCATTTATGTTTGGGCCTGCAATCACTGATACAACCTTTAAAATGTTATGATCATACTAATGTTTACAATAATGTAAAATCAATTGAATGGTTGTTATGTAATTTAATGGTTGGTTATGTAATTGAATGATTTGTTCATTGTATGTAGGGTTCAGCCATCTTGTGAAGATCTATGTGGACACCATCAACAGTGGCGATGTTCCCTGTCTGGAGAATGCAGTGGTTGCCATGGCCGAGATCGAGAACCAGTCGGCTGTGAATAAGGGCTTCCGGCTCTATGAGCAGGGCATGGAGAACCTGAAGAAGAACTTCCCCGTTGATCTCGAACCACTCTCGGCGGAACACCAACGCCTTTCTGCCATGGCAACGCAGGAGTTCTTGAAACTTTCCTTCAAGGACACAGAGGGGAAGTACATGACACAGCTGCAAGTGAGTTTTTTTTTATCAATCTGCAAAGAAGAGTGTTGTAGGCCTGGTCTAGTGTTTTGTTTGTTTGTTTGCGTATGTATTTATTTTGTTTATTTTTCTTGTTTGGTTATTTGTCTGCTACATTCACATATCTTATTTTTTTCTGTCATTTATTCATTTGTTTATTTATTTATTCATTCAGGAATTGTATTAAAAGACTTACAGTGGTATATAGATACAGTATACCATTTCCATCAATATGTGCTCCTGGCTATAGAACCCATTCTCCTTACAAACTCTATTGTTCAGTTGGAATGGTGTGCTGAGGCCATTTAAATTTCAATATCTTATATGTCCAATCTTTTCTGCTCACTCAGGATCTCATTTACCTTGCAAGCAGTGACACATTCTAATGCTGTAGAATGAGTTTATCCCACTTTTGATTTCAAAACAATGCATTTCAGCTACACGTGGCACAGATTTGTGGATAATGAAGTTTGTTTTGGGCTACATTCATTGCCCAAAGTTGTCAAAAGACCTTATTACCCCATCTACTGCTGGTTGTTTGTTTGACAGTTTTTACTCTTTCGTTTTTAAAGAAGCCCTATGCAGGTCTGGTTATTTCTTTGCTGTTTCTGGGTTTTCGCCTGATTTGGGCTCGCATTTTTCACAATTAGCTCCCCCTGGAAGCAAGTGACTGCTACGCTAAACCCCCACTAGCTAGCGAGCTAGCCATCAAGAAACCAAGCTAAACAGATACAGGGCTCAATAAAACGGTCAAGCAAACACATTGTTCAAGAGACTATCAAATCACATTACAAAAACGAAGTTCACCCAAGGCTAGGCTACTTACAATTTCAACATCAACAAAGCCAAGTCGGAGTCCGTTTTGCAGTCTTCTTAGAAACTACATTCTGACTACATTTTCGAGGCGCGATGGATACTTCCGCTGAGTTACATCCGGATGTGTTCGGACCGCGACCAGAAAGTTGCATATTCGTTTTTTTCCATGGAGAAGCACTAGGGGGAGACGAAGCACCCACCAAACGACCCAAAAAGTGTTGTAGAATCATCAGAACGATTCTCAACCTGCATAATTAAGGTCATTTTTGCTAAAATTGTTGCATAGGGCTTCTTTAAAATCTAGCACGGAATTAAAGACTTACTAATCTGATCATTGATGTAACCAGTGATGGCGTCTGCCGATAATAATACATAACATTTGCCGAATATCTAAACACTACCATCATTTTGTATGCGTTCAATTAGCATTTTTGCATGTTCCGGTTCGTTAGAATGGAGTTTTGGGAATCAAAAAATGATGTCCCCCAATAGTTAATTAACTGCTCACGAGTCCCCGCGTTTATATCTTTTTAATAAAATAATATATAAACATGTATGTTGTCTCTGTGAGGACTTTAGATCTGCTATATCTCTAAAATATGAGTGTTCTAAGGCCTCTGCTACCAGCGAAAAACCTTAAACTACTAAGTGTCTCCCACGCTATGTGTCACATGGCAAGGAGTAGCTTGTTAGCTAACTTTTCCACAACAATCACACTGTTAAATAAAGTTAACATGTCAATTACAGGTTTGGCAGCCACAATCAGATGGATTATATAAATCAGGGGCCTTATTCACAAAGCCTTTTATCTTACCACTAGGAGTACTCCTAAATCGCACTAAAAGATCTTAGCTAGGAGTTTTCTCTTAAAAGCTATTCACAAAGCCTTTCAGACCTACTCTTAGTAAGGAAAAATGACAACTCCTAAACTAAGAGTGAGTCTTCGTTGCTATGGAAGACGTCATTACTCATGCACGAGCTTGCCTGAAGTGACCACCTTGATTGGCTGATGATTGTAACGCCGGAATGATTCCAAACACCTCCCTTACGATGATGAGTGACAGGTGACAGGTCTGAGAATGCGTGCGCTACACAAGTAGTGCGAAGGATGAAAGATGATGAATAACTGAATAAAAAGGACTAGCCTAAATGAATAAAGAGTAAGGCAAAACAAGTAGCCTAATGAAACATAGGCCTACGGATTAATGCAGTATCTTTGCAACATTATTAAATTAATCTGTCACCATAGGCTATGCCTACGTTTGCAAAGAGGAGAACATTTTAATTTGATTCACAATGAAACATTACATTTAATTTACATGTTAACAATGAGTAGTTTTGGTTGTTGTTGGTGGCGTTATTGCATCCCTTTTATGCCTAGCCTACAATGCAAAATTGTTCCCTCGCGATTGGAAGCTCCTGTTGCCGCATACGCATTTCAAAACATTGCAACGTGAAATGCCACAAAAAGCTGTTTGTGAATAGGTCTTAGTGAGTTAGGAGTCCTCTCGACTTCTTTTAAGCTGTCCCAGACTTAGGTGCTACTTTTAGGTCTAAAATGCTTTGTGAATTACTTTTAGTGAAAAAAAAATAGGAGTGCTAAAGTTAGGAGTGACACGCCCATTATTTTTAGGAGTTGCTCCTAAATTCGCCACTTAGGAGCTACTTTTAGCCTTAAAATTCTTTGTGAATACGGCCCCAGATGTTTTAGGTTAGGCTACATGAGAAGTCAAGGGGAGTGAGTGAAGAGTCATCTGTAACCAGGGATACCTCTCAACCATCCTGCTGGTTGCACTAGGCAAGCAGCACGCTATAGTCCACTTCATTTTTGCTGTAGCATTTTGGTAGCAACATCTTATTTTGTTTTTAAACAAGACTACAGTTTGTGACAAAATAGGAATAGTAAATAGATTTTAACTCATCAAACTGAACGCCGATGTTTTCGACGGCCATTGCTTCACTCAGACCTTATTTGATTCATTTGATTCAAAAATTCATTTTCCCATAGATAATTTTTCTTACGAACCAGGAAGCGTTAACATGCTAACACTAAAAACTGCAAGCTTCTGGGTGACTACCACACTACCAAGAATAATTTGGCCTTTGTTGATAAAACAATGCACAAATGATTATTATTTTGTTCGTGTCACTCAGACTGTTGCCATATTAGGTCTACTGTTGGAACAAAATGCAGAGTTCAGTGATATGTAGGCCTATTTTATTCTTGTATGCTTAAGGCTAAGGGTGTCTTAAAGGGATATTCCACAATTTGGGGAATTACACTCATTTTCCACATCCAGCGTAATAATTAAGGAACACCATGGGCACAATGATATCATGCAGCACCTGAAAAAAGTCATTGTAGGCTAACTTCCAGCAAAAAGGTTGAGCTGCAGCAGACGAAATGGTTAGTGACTGGATTATTACGCCTGAATGAGCATATAGTTCCATGTCAAATCAGCCTAGAAAATCAGCACGTTTAATTTTCTGATGGTCTTATTACACTTTCTAACTTGACAGGAGACCAGTTTTAAATTATTAGTCACTTTTAAACGTGATGCTAGCAGGCAAGATGCTAATGGTCTAATCCAATTCAATGATCTATGCTAGGCTGGAGCTATAAGTGGTATCGCCACACTTAGAGAACAGCTGGATGAACTGGAGAAAGGTAAAATCTGTTTCGGGGAGGTGGAAAATGAGTGCAATTCCGCAAATGGTGGACTATCCCTGCACTGTTAACTCATCAAATTGTATTTATTATTTATTTATATATTTTATTTATTGTCTTACCTCAACAACAGGCTATAGTTTCTCGAAAAGAATCAGATACACATAACTCTATAAAATCTATAAAGTTTATATATATTTTTATGTTGTATTTGGCTGCAGCGTTTGACTGAAATGTAAACTAGTATTATATATTTTTTCATTTCAATATATGATACCCATATTCACACACATTTTTTGCCTAATTGACAACCATGACCATGATAATTGATAATGTAAAATGAATGTGCCCCTTGAGCAAATGATCAAAAAAAATTCTTTCAGAATGCTTTCAACTTTTGAACTGCATTGAATTGCATCAAATTGCATCACATTGAATCATACTGAAACATTTTTATGAACATTTATCTTTTCTTGTATCAAATTGTGCCCATGTATCTAGATAAGTTGGTGTTTTTAAAAAAATACTGTTTTTTTTATTCTGGTTGCTTTTGGTATGTATTCTATTAGTCATGTTGACTGATAGAAAGTGTATGTTGTGGCTCCCACTTCGACAGGAGAAAGTGGGAAAGCTCTATGAACAGCTAATTAATGAGAATGTGGACACCTCTGAGAAGCTGTGCCGGAAGCTTCTCTCTGATCTGTATGCGCCCATGGCTGCCAAAATTCAGCAGGGCATCTATACCAAGCCAGGCGGGTACGAGATCTACTGCCGCGACCGAGACGCCATGGTGGCCAAGTACCGGCAGGATGGCAAGAAGGGCATGAAGGTGAGTGTCATATATACACAGGGCTGGGTAGTAACTGATTACATTTAATCAGGTTACAAAAAGTATTATACAGTCCATCCTACATGATGTGTAATCACATTATAGAATATTACTTATCAGAATCTGAATCAGAGTCTGGTAACACATCTTCTGAATTTGATTATGTGGCGTGATTCCACCTAGCCTAAAAGCCAGCCCGAATTGACCCCCCATCCAGAAAAATTTTAAGATGACAAGCGCCTTAGGGTATGTTCAAGCTAAACGTCTTTTTCTGCCAAAAGAAGTTGTGCAGACCGCTTTTTCAGTTTGAAAAAATATGTCATCTTTTTGTTCCAAAAAGCAGTAGGAAGCGTCTTTTTGCTATAGACAAAGCACCTAATGCTCCCCGTGGTTACAAAATGTCGCGGTAGAGAAAATTGGCATTGGCTAAAGTTGTGAAGTCATCATGACAAACAATTCCCTATGCTCAGACAAAAGATCTTAGAGCAAAGTGCTCTATAATTGGGGTGGGCATATCGATCCAAATATCGATAGTATCGATACAAACATTGGCATTGGTATTGGATCGATACCAGCCTGATGGGATCGATAATTTAATTTGTTAAAAATGCATTGTTCCCTTTTTCACCCAGGGCTAGCCTACAGTCATACAAACACCATTCCTTTCACATCTTGCATGCCCGCTTTGCAATGTTTCGTTGCTGAAATGTTTATAAATTATTAACAGTGGAAATCATAAAATCATTAGTGGTCATGGAAATGTATTCAACTTTAGCATATTGATGTTTTATTTACATCATAAATCATGACACACTATTCTCTCCTACATAAAAGTATATGAACTGCTTTTAGTTACAAATATCAGTAGGCTATTAGTATCGGTATCGGCAATACTTGTCCTATATTTAATTGGTATCGGATCGAAACCAAGTTTTATAGTATCGTACACCACTACTCTATAATCTTTGGCTCAGACTTGTTTTCATGGGAAACCACAGGTCTCGGTAATCTGCTTATGATTGGACAGCTGCAAAAAAAAAAAAAAAACAGCGTGACGTATGGCATTTCTCATGCTACATGAACTTGAATAGCCTATTTCTCAACTTTAAAAACAACTCTGAACTGCAGAAAAAGACGGCCGCGATCACATTTTAAATGAAGCTGAGGACCTTTTTGGAAACACAGTCTACTCCATAGGATTATAATGTAAAGCGGACGCCGGTAGCTGTAAAAGAGGCATAGGGCCCTATCATGACATTCTAAAGTGCATCGTCACTCGTCAAAAGTCTATTCAAATTTAGTAGGATGTCCAGTTCACATTGGGAGGGGTTTCGTTATCAAATGTGGAGCGCATGGCGCAACAAGGTGTTCCTAGGTTTTTTAAGCAGTCATATGGGTGTGTTTGGGGCGTAACATCATTTAAACCAATTCCCTTTAATGGCGCAAAGCGCGATATGTTAAATAAATGCATCGGTATTTTGGCATTCAACGGCGCATTTGAAGGAGGCTGCTTGCGAGACTGTATGGAATAGTCATTCTTAAACCATGCTTTACTAAAACCTAGCATAGCCTTCACGCATTTGCACTCGTCTATTATTTGAACTCATTGGCAAAGTGAAACTAACTTCACCAAGGTGTCAACGAAGACAGTTATATGCAGTTATTTTCACTATTGACTGACAATGGGTTACCATCGAAAACATAGGCTGGAAAAAGCAACACTTACCCTAATATTGCTCAAATGACTGAATAAAACAACATTTATCCTGCAGAGGAGTTGCTTATACAGTATATTGTGACAGTGCATCTTCAGCTGTGCTCCATACCTGTCTATCGCCTCTCCTCTAATCACTTTTAACCGTCATTACCAATTTGCAAATGATGGTGAATAACTACTCATCATGAGATGTACAGTATTTCGTAATATCTTTATTCTAATTATGTTTCCCATTGTAATCTTGCAATTTGTAATGCTTTGCATGGACGTGCGCTGGTGTGCGTTTTATGAATGATAGAAGGATGGTGCGTGCACCTGCCAATATGACTGTTGACAATGCGCTCTTAAAATAACATATAAACAACTCGCCATAGACTTCTGACCAGGTGTACAATAGCGTTTTTTTAGACATTGCACCAGGCCCCTCCCTAGGTTGTTAATTGACACACCCCTGGGCGCATTGTTTAAAAAATAAACGTGCAAAATACCGAATTAAAACGAGTTTTACGCTATGCACTGGTGTGCAAAATACAGCCCTTAGTCTGAATGTACACTTAATCGCGATTTCTTGTTTAACTTTTACAATTATTATTGTCAATATCTTGTAGGCCTAAACCAGATGTGATAGTAGAATCTGATTATCTCGCTTCTCCAGCAGCAGCGATTTCGTTGTGAACAAGTTTAACTCAAGTGCGTTCAGGTGACGTAGATGACTGTTTCACTGTTGGTCATCATCTGGCATTATCATATAATATATGATTCACCCAAATGATTTCCTTGGCCTGAACACATCTTTATTTGAGCATAGAGACTTCTCAATGCAATGACTCCAGAAAGAAGTCCCTGCCCTTACATATTTGTTACGTTCCTGGTTTTCGTAAAATGTGAAGATCAGAAACCGTTGTCAATGGGATCTTTTTCCAGAAATTCAAATTTGTGGTTTTGTCTGTTTGTTTGTTTTGTCCCCAGGGGGAGGTGAAGTTGAAGGAGTTTCTGGAGCAGAATAAGACAGAAGCCAACTCCATCCTGATGGCAGACGAGAGACTCACCGAGGCCGACAAAAAGATGGCTGGTAAGATGTCCACCTCGCCTGGTTAGCACCAGACCTTATCTCAATTGAAATTGAGATTGGGTCTGGACAAGGTTCATTCACCTCCCTTTTCCAAGGGAACCAACTGACATCATTCAAATGGCCTCTGGACGGAATAGACCTAAAATCAATCAGAGCAATGAAAGAGACAACATATGCAGAGCAATGGGAAGAAAAAAATCACGACAAATGGGTGTTTTTCAAAAACTGCTGTGATGTCATCATGTTAAGCCTGCCTAGACCAGGGATGGGCAACTGGCGACCCGTGGTAGCATGCGGCCCTCGTTCAGACTCCGTACAAGCCTCAGATCAATTTTGAAATGTCATTAAAATGTTGGTTTCGTTTCACATGGTTTTTACCACATCCTTATTGTAATGATATGATAGGGGCACTTCCTATATAAAAAGTTCAGCGAAAATGAGATACAGAGAGCTATGATCGGTTTATAAAGAAAATTGTACCTTTCAGGCAAGATGGGAAACAGCTGATCTTATCACTGAGAGTAAACGAGAGTGGGTCTGGGGAAGATTAGTTCACAGCCCATTTCCAAAGGGCACTCCCAAACCGACGCCGAACAAAATGTCTCCAGACGCAATAGGAGAAGTCAAAAATCAATCAGAGCAACGAAAGAGACACAATTTACTGTCTGGTTGTAGGGAGAACCAGAGCCGTATAGGCTCTGTGGAGAACCAGGAATAATTAAACACTTTTAATTAAACGTAGGCTAATTTACAAAGACATTGTACCAGACGGAAAGCTAATATTTTGTCACTAGCAACCTACATCTGCCCTCTGTCAAACACAATAGCGTTTTCAGCTCTGAACAAAACCGTTATGATATGGTATGATGAGACTTGAAAGCAATAATTGTTTCAAGGCAAACACTGAAGTGTATCTTAATGCAGCTAGTGGTCTGTAAATCATTTTCTTCCCATAAAAACTCTCAATGTTGCAATGTGTTCAGGCTAGCCTAGGCCTATTCATTTTTTGAGCATTCTGAGTTTCTGGGTGAAACGTTGTAGCCTTACAGTGTGGCCAGACAGACTTTCAGAGCAAATCTCAAATTTGCCGGAAGTTCGTCTGGGTTTTTCCCAGGCTAGTGTTTAGTAGGCTATGCTTAGAAACAAAATCACCCTTGAAAGATTTCAACTTACCTCGCCACTACAACACCATGCACAACAACAACTAAAATTAGGCTACACAAGAGCTGCTACAGCCACTGTATAGGACTATAGGAAGGAATGAAAAGAGTGCCATGAAATTGCAAAGATGTGTTGGCTAAATGTAAGCCTAACAACATTTATATTTATCGTTTGATTATGGGCAATTCCACGAAAAATTAACTTTTTGTCACATCCATAACGCCAGTGAAATGCCTTGGCATTTGTATGATGTGAATGATAACATTAATGTTTTGTGCATTTTTACATTATATGAAAATGGATGTTCCATGTAAGGTTTGTCATTCTCAGGAAATGCTCTAATTAGTGGGTTTGATCCAGCAAGCCCACTATTGTTCTTCTTAAGTTTACTTTATTTATTAGTGGGTTTGATCCAGCAAGCCCACTATTGTTCTTCTTAAGTTTACTTTATTTATTAGTGGGTTTGATCCAGCAAGCCCACTATTGTTCTTCTTAAGTTTACTTTATTTATTAGTGGGTTTGATCCAGCAAGACCACAGCATGGCGAAGCCATGCTGTGGGCTTGCGGAGCAAGCCCACTATTGTTCTTCTTAAGTTTACTTTATTTATTTATTTATTATTCCTTTTCACCCACTTTTTGGCCGAACTACTGCTCCTAGACCGTTTGAGCTATCGACGCAGTTCGAACTCCAAAAATTCAGGCCCGAACCGGTGTAACTTGCTTGTTAATTTCGTGTCGCTGGCCCTTGTCGTTTTCGCGGTATTCCCGTTTTTCTGCGTTTTTTGGGCCCATTGAAATGAATGGCGGAATGTTCAGAATTCAAATTTCGATTGTGACATCACAGCTCTAATTGCTTAAGCTTGCACCTGGAAGAGTTCTAAGCCACCTGGCAGAGCTCTAATGGGCTGGGCTGGGCTGTCTGTGTATATGAAGGTGTGTGCATGTAACTTTTGACCCGTATGTCCGATTTTCATAAATGAGGTACCGTTGGAATCCTTGGATGAGGCCGAGTTCCATGCCCCTGATCAAACCCACTCTTGCAGTTCCTCGGAACCGCAATTCTAGTTTATTTATTATTCCTTTTCACCCACTTTTTGGCCGAACTACTGCTCCTAGACCGTTTGAGCTATCGACGCGGTTCGAACTCCAAAAATTCAGGCCCGAACCGGTGTAACTTGCTTGTTGATTTCGTGTCGCTGGCCCTTGTCGTTTTTGCGGTATTCCCGTTTTTCGGCGTTTTTGGGCCCCATTGAAATGAACGACGGAATGCTGGGGCTTTATGACATCACAGCACCTCATTACTTGCACCTGGTAGAGCTCTGCTGCTAGAGTTGATTACTTGCACCTGGCAGAGTTCTAAGCCATCTGGCAATGTCTAATGGGCTGGGCTGGGCTGTCTGTGTATATGAAGGTGTGTGCATGTAACTTTTGACCAGTATGTCCGATTTTCATGAATGAGGTACCGTTGGAATCCTTGAATGAAGCCCAGTTCAATGCCTTGCCAGCACTAAGTGTAAAGGTCATGTAAGCCAAACCATGTTCATATAGGTCATTAAAAAAAATAAATAAAGTATTTCACCAATCCATTCAGCCCAGTCCTATACCCAGCTAGCTCCATTTCCATTTGAACTTAGTCATGTGTATAGTTGTATAGATTATTACATTGAGAAACACACTTTCATACAGATATCATGCATATCCATGCAGCATTACTAATCAAGTTACTCATCGTTGCCCAGCAAGAAGTCCACAATCAATTCAATTGTCTTGCCACGATCTGTGGAGCTTACAGACAACGTTATATTACTATAGGTTCTGTATGCTATTTAAAGCCGACCTAACGCTGAGTCCCTTCTAGACGGTGTGTTGCAATGCATTCTGGGTGCTGTGCTGTGATTCGACGGCTCGTCACCTGACCCACCAAACAACAACTCTCTGGGATGTGGCAAATATCGCGTAAAAACCTTGTTGCCGGAACAACAGGGAAAAGGCAACAGGATAGCAGCACGAAAGATACACAGGATACACACGGAATTTTGATGGACGTCCTTATCAGTCTATGGTCTAACTTATAAACGTGTCGGGTCAACGTCAACGATAAGTAAGTTAGGCTAACGTAAACGTTAGCTATTTGCTGTTGTCATATGCTAGTGCTATATGCTTTAGGCTACGTGATGGCCATTTATCACACTAATTTTAGGTACTACTTTTACGAGGTCTGTAGTTCTGTCAAAATGTATCTTATCGTTGAACAGACTACAAGGTTATCTTCCTTAGACTTCGTAGATGTAGTTACTACAATTTGGAAGCGAATTTCGAAGTGTAAATATGGTTTTAGTGTGTAAACAGACCAACCGCGATTTTGCAATGAAGTCAATGGAGCCTTTTATGTAGGGCTTCTAGGCTACTTTCACGAAGTCTGTAGTTCTGTCAAAATGTATCTTATCTATGAACAGACTACATGATTATCTTCCTTAGACTTCGTAGATGTAGTTACTACAATTTGGAAGCGAATTTCGAAGTGTAAATATGGTTTTAGTGTGTAAACAGACCAACCGCGATTTTGCAATGAAGTCAATGGAGCCTTTTATGTAGGGCTTCTAGGCTACTTTCACGAAGTCTGTAGTTCTGTCAAAATGTATCTTATCTATGAACAGACTACATGATTATCTTCCTTAGACTTCGTAGGTGTAGTTACTACAATTTGGAAGCGAACTTCGAAGTGTAAATATGGTTTTAGTGTGTAAACAGACCAACCGCGATTTTGCAATGAAGTTAATGGAGCCTTTTATGTAGGGCTACTAGGCTACTTTCACGAAGTCTGTAGTTCTGTCAAAATGTATCTTAACCATGTAGTATGTTTATAGATATCTTCCTTAGACTTCGTAGATGTAGTTACTACAATTTGGAAGCGAATTTCGAAGTGCAAATATGGTTTAAATGTGTAAACAAGACGCCTGATGTTTAATGTTAATGAATGGGCACAGTATTATTGTGTACAGTAATGGGCTATCAGTAGTATGTAAACAGTTCATGTGTTATGTGATCTACATAAACTAGTAAACAACATACATGTTAAAAGCTGGTATTGTGTTTCCTGAATTCTTACATTCAGGCATTCAAATGAAATGTAATTAAATAGCATATCAATCATGCAACAATGCAAAAACAATGAAACTAGTGTAGGCCTAATTATATTTTACATTAGTAAAGCAGTACTCTGATGTGCATGCTTTCACAAACTTTTGTGAACAATCTTAGCACTTTAAACATTGACTGTTTTGAAGTGCATGTATAGCAATATAGTATAAAAATAATAATAATTGTGATGATATTACAATTTGATGGGGGGTGGGAGGAGGGGGTGGGTTCATGTAGGTGGGCCCTATGACCCCAAAGTATGCCTTGACTGGGCCTCAGGTCAAAGAAGTTTGAGAAAGGCTGATGTAGACGACAAAGCAGCAAGGAGGCGTCGTGTGATCATTTAAACAAGTTTTATGACAAGGTCGATGAGGGTGGGAAAAATCGTACATTTCTGTGCAAACTTTGCCCGCACTTCAGTCACATTGTCTTTTAAGAAAATGCAGTCCATTTTTCGGTTTCAGCAGTCAACAACCTTGACTATTTGAAGATACTAATCTATTGTGTACAGTAATGGGCTATCAGTAGTATGTAAACAGTTCATGTGTTATGTGATTTACATAAACTAGTAAACAACATAAATGTTAAAAGCTGGTATTGTGTTTCCTGAATTCTTACATTCAGGCATTCAAATGAAATGTAATTAAATAGCATATCAATCATGCAACAATGCAAAAACAATGAAACTAGTGTAGGCCTAATTATATTTTACATTAGTAAAGCAGTACTCTGATGTGCATGCTTTCACAAACTTTTGTGAACAATCTTAGCACTTTAAACATTGACTGTTTTGAAGTGCATGTATAGCAATATAGTATAAAAAAAATAATAATTGTGATGATATTACAATTTGATGGGGGGTGGGAGGAGGGGGTGGGTTCATGTAGGTGGGCCCTATGACCCCAAAGTATGCCTTGACTGGGCCTCAGGTCAAAGAAGTTTGAGAAAGGCTGATGTAGACGACAAAGCAGCAAGGAGGCGTCGTGTGATCATTTAAACAAGTTTTATGACAAGGTCGATGAGGGTGGGAAAAATCGTACATTTCTGTGCAAACTTTGCCCGCACTTCAGTCACATTGTCTTTTAAGAAAATGCAGTCCATTTTTCGGTTTCAGCAGTCAACAACCTTGACTATTTGAAGATACTAATTTATTGTGTACAGTAATGGGCTATCAGTAGTATGTAAACAGTTCATGTGTTATGTGATTTACATAAACTTGTAAACAACATAAATGTTAAAAGCTGGTATTGTGTTTCCTGAATTCTTACATTCAGGCATTCAAATGAAATGTAATTAAATAGCATATCAATCATGCAACAATGCAAAAACAATGAAACTAGTGTAGGCCTAATTATATTTTACATTAGTAAAGCAGTACTCTGATGTGCATGCTTTCACAAACTTTTGTGAACAATCTTAGCACTTTAAACATTGACTGTTTTGAAGTGCATGTATAGCAATATAGTATAAAAAAAAAAATAATTGTGATGATATTACAATTTGATGGGGGGTGGGAGGAGGGGGTGGGTTCATGTAGGTGGGCCCTATGACCCCAAAGTATGCCTTGACTGGGCCTCAGGTCAAAGAAGTTTGAGAAAGGCTGATGTAGACGACAAAGCAGCAAGGAGGCGTCGTGTGATCATTTAAACAAGTTTTATGACAAGGTCGATGAGGGTGGGAAAAATCGTACATTTCTGTGCAAAGTTTGCCCGCACTTCAGTCACATTGTCTTTTAAGAAAATGCAGTCCATTTTTCGGTTTCAGCAGTCAACAACCTCAGAACTGACCCTTCAGGCCTCTCAGGAGGCACTGGCCTTCTAACCTAGCGACCACCTGAGCAACCAGCATGATTGCCCTAGCAACCAGCATAGCAACCACGTTATTTATGCGTTTTAGCTTATTGGATGTTGCGTTGATGCAGATAACTTTTGATCCGTGTGCCCGATTTTCATAAATGAGGTACCGTTGGAATCCTTGGATGAGGCCGAGTTCCGTGCCCCAGATCAAACCCACTCTTGCAGTTCCTCGGAACCGCAATTCTAGTTTATTATTCCTTTTCACCCACTTTTTGGCCGAACTACTGCTCCTAGACCGTTTGAGCTATCGACGCGGTTCGAACTCCAAAAATTCAGGCCCGAACCGGTGTAACTTGCTTGTTGATTTCGTGTCGCTGGCCCTTGTCGTTTTTGCGGTATTCCCGTTTTTCGGCGTTTTTGGGCCCCATTGAAATGAACGACGGAATGCTGGGGCTTTATGACATCACAGCACCTCATTACTTGCACCTGGTAGAGCTCTGCTGCTAGAGTTGATTACTTGCACCTGGCAGAGTTCTAAGCCATCTGGCAATGTCTAATGGGCTGGGCTGGGCTGTCTGTGTATATGAAGGTGTGTGCATGTAACTTTTGACCAGTATGTCCGATTTTCATGAATGAGGTACCGTTGGAATCCTTGAATGAAGCCCAGTTCAATGCCTTGCCAGCACTAAGTGTAAAGGTCATGTAAGCCAAACCATGTTCATATAGGTCATTAAAAAAAATAAATAAATAAAGTATTTCACCAATCCATTCAGCCCAGTCCTATACCCAGCTAGCTCCATTTCCATTTGAACTTAGTCATGTGTATAGTTGTATAGATTATTACATTGAGAAACACACTTTCATACAGATATCATGCATATCCATGCAGCATTACTAATCAAGTTACTCATCGTTGCCCAGCAAGAAGTCCACAATCAATTCAATTGTCTTGCCACGATCGATCTGTGGAGCTTACAGACAACGTTATATTACTATAGGTTCTGTATGCTATTTAAAGCCGACCTAACGCTGAGTCCCTTCTAGACGGTGTGTTGCAATGCATTCTGGGTGCTGTGCTGTGATTCGACGGCTCGTCACCTGACCCACCAAACAACAACTCTCTGGGATGTGGCAAATATCGCGTAAAAACCTTGTTGCCGGAACAACAGGGAAAAGGCAACAGGATAGCAGCACGAAAGATACACAGGATACACACGGAATTTTGATGGACGTCCTTATCAGTCTATGGTCTAACTTATAAACGTGTCGGGTCAACGTCAACGATAAGTAAGTTAGGCTAACGTAAACGTTAGCTATTTGCTGTTGTCATATGCTAGTGCTATATGCTTTAGGCTACGTGATGGCCATTTATCACACTAATTTTAGGTACTACTTTTACGAGGTCTGTAGTTCTGTCAAAATGTATCTTATCGTTGAACAGACTACAAGGTTATCTTCCTTAGACTTCGTAGATGTAGTTACTACAATTTGGAAGCGAATTTCGAAGTGTAAATATGGTTTTAGTGTGTAAACAGACCAACCGCGATTTTGCAATGAAGTCAATGGAGCCTTTTATGTAGGGCTTCTAGGCTACTTTCACGAAGTCTGTAGTTCTGTCAAAATGTATCTTATCTATGAACAGACTACATGATTATCTTCCTTAGACTTCGTAGATGTAGTTACTACAATTTGGAAGCGAATTTCGAAGTGTAAATATGGTTTTAGTGTGTAAACAGACCAACCGCGATTTTGCAATGAAGTCAATGGAGCCTTTTATGTAGGGCTTCTAGGCTACTTTCACGAAGTCTGTAGTTCTGTCAAAATGTATCTTATCTATGAACAGACTACATGATTATCTTCCTTAGACTTCGTAGGTGTAGTTACTACAATTTGGAAGCGAACTTCGAAGTGTAAATATGGTTTTAGTGTGTAAACAGACCAACCGCGATTTTGCAATGAAGTTAATGGAGCCTTTTATGTAGGGCTACTAGGCTACTTTCACGAAGTCTGTAGTTCTGTCAAAATGTATCTTAACCATGTAGTATGTTTATAGATATCTTCCTTAGACTTCGTAGATGTAGTTACTACAATTTGGAAGCGAATTTCGAAGTGCAAATATGGTTTAAATGTGTAAACAAGACGCCTGATGTTTAATGTTAATGAATGGGCACAGTATTATTGTGTACAGTAATGGGCTATCAGTAGTATGTAAACAGTTCATGTGTTATGTGATCTACATAAACTAGTAAACAACATACATGTTAAAAGCTGGTATTGTGTTTCCTGAATTCTTACATTCAGGCATTCAAATGAAATGTAATTAAATAGCATATCAATCATGCAACAATGCAAAAACAATGAAACTAGTGTAGGCCTAATTATATTTTACATTAGTAAAGCAGTACTCTGATGTGCATGCTTTCACAAACTTTTGTGAACAATCTTAGCACTTTAAACATTGACTGTTTTGAAGTGCATGTATAGCAATATAGTATAAAAATAATAATAATTGTGATGATATTACAATTTGATGGGGGGTGGGAGGAGGGGGTGGGTTCATGTAGGTGGGCCCTATGACCCCAAAGTATGCCTTGACTGGGCCTCAGGTCAAAGAAGTTTGAGAAAGGCTGATGTAGACGACAAAGCAGCAAGGAGGCGTCGTGTGATCATTTAAACAAGTTTTATGACAAGGTCGATGAGGGTGGGAAAAATCGTACATTTCTGTGCAAACTTTGCCCGCACTTCAGTCACATTGTCTTTTAAGAAAATGCAGTCCATTTTTCGGTTTCAGCAGTCAACAACCTTGACTATTTGAAGATACTAATCTATTGTGTACAGTAATGGGCTATCAGTAGTATGTAAACAGTTCATGTGTTATGTGATTTACATAAACTAGTAAACAACATAAATGTTAAAAGCTGGTATTGTGTTTCCTGAATTCTTACATTCAGGCATTCAAATGAAATGTAATTAAATAGCATATCAATCATGCAACAATGCAAAAACAATGAAACTAGTGTAGGCCTAATTATATTTTACATTAGTAAAGCAGTACTCTGATGTGCATGCTTTCACAAACTTTTGTGAACAATCTTAGCACTTTAAACATTGACTGTTTTGAAGTGCATGTATAGCAATATAGTATAAAAAAAATAATAATTGTGATGATATTACAATTTGATGGGGGGTGGGAGGAGGGGGTGGGTTCATGTAGGTGGGCCCTATGACCCCAAAGTATGCCTTGACTGGGCCTCAGGTCAAAGAAGTTTGAGAAAGGCTGATGTAGACGACAAAGCAGCAAGGAGGCGTCGTGTGATCATTTAAACAAGTTTTATGACAAGGTCGATGAGGGTGGGAAAAATCGTACATTTCTGTGCAAACTTTGCCCGCACTTCAGTCACATTGTCTTTTAAGAAAATGCAGTCCATTTTTCGGTTTCAGCAGTCAACAACCTTGACTATTTGAAGATACTAATTTATTGTGTACAGTAATGGGCTATCAGTAGTATGTAAACAGTTCATGTGTTATGTGATTTACATAAACTTGTAAACAACATAAATGTTAAAAGCTGGTATTGTGTTTCCTGAATTCTTACATTCAGGCATTCAAATGAAATGTAATTAAATAGCATATCAATCATGCAACAATGCAAAAACAATGAAACTAGTGTAGGCCTAATTATATTTTACATTAGTAAAGCAGTACTCTGATGTGCATGCTTTCACAAACTTTTGTGAACAATCTTAGCACTTTAAACATTGACTGTTTTGAAGTGCATGTATAGCAATATAGTATAAAAAAAATAATAATTGTGATGATATTACAATTTGATGGGGGGTGGGAGGAGGGGGTGGGTTCATGTAGGTGGGCCCTATGACCCCAAAGTATGCCTTGACTGGGCCTCAGGTCAAAGAAGTTTGAGAAAGGCTGATGTAGACGACAAAGCAGCAAGGAGGCGTCGTGTGATCATTTAAACAAGTTTTATGACAAGGTCGATGAGGGTGGGAAAAATCGTACATTTCTGTGCAAACTTTGCCCGCACTTCAGTCACATTGTCTTTTAAGAAAATGCAGTCCATTTTTCGGTTTCAGCAGTCAACAACCTCAGAACTGACCCTTCAGGCCTCTCAGGAGGCACTGGCCTTCTAACCTAGCGACCACCTGAGCAACCAGCATGATTGCCCTAGCAACCAGCATAGCAACCACGTTATTTATGCGTTTTAGCTTATTGGATGTTGCGTTGATGCAGATAACTTTTGATCCGTGTGCCCGATTTTCATAAATGAGGTACCGTTGGAATCCTTGGATGAGGCCGAGTTCCGTGCCCCAGATCAAACCCACTCTTGCAGTTCCTCGGAACCGCAATTCTAGTTTATTTATTATTCCTTTTCACCCACTTTTTGGCCGAACTACTGCTCCTAGACCGTTTGAGCTATCGACGCGGTTCGAACTCCAAAAATTCAGGCCCGAACCGGTGTAACTTGCTTGTTAATTTCGTGTCGCTGGCCCTTGTCGTTTTTGCGGTATTCCCGTTTTTCGGCGTTTTTGGGCCCCATTGAAATGAATGACGGAATGCTGGGGCTTTATGACATCACAGCACCTCATTACTTGCACCTGGTAGAGCTCTGCTGCTAGAGTTGATTACTTGCACCTGGCAGAGTTCTAAGCCATCTGGCAATGTCTAATGGGCTGGGCTGGGCTGTCTGTGTATATGAAGGTGTGTGCATGTAACTTTTGACCAGTATGTCCGATTTTCATGAATGAGGTACCGTTGGAATCCTTGAATGAAGCCCAGTTCAATGCCTTGCCAGCACTAAGTGTAAAGGTAATGTAAAAAAAGATGAGACAGCGCGAAGCGCTGTCTCATCTTTTTTTTAAAGCCAAACCATGTTGATACAGGTCATTAAAAAAAATATATATATATTTTCCAAATCCATTCAGCCCAGTTCAATGCCTTGCCAGCACTAAGTGTAAAGGTCATGTAAACGCGCTGTCTCCTCTTTTTTTTAAAGCCAAACCATGTTCATATAGGTCATTAAAAAAATAAATAAATAAAGTATTTCACCAATCCATTCAGCCCAGTCCTATACCCAGCTAGCTCCATTTGAACTTAGTCACGTGTACAGTTGTATAGATTATTACATAGAGAAACACACTGCACTGCACGAAACATATCCACGCAGCATTACTAATCAAGTTACTCATCGTTGCCCAGCAAGAAGTCCACAATCAATTCAATTGTCTTGCCACGATCTGTGGAGCTTACAGACAACGTTATATTACTATAGGTTCTGTATGCTATTTAAAGCCGACCTAACGCTGAGTCCCTTCTAGACGGTGTGTTGCAATGCATTCTGGGTGCTGTGCTGTGATTCGACGGCTCGTCACCTGACCCACCAAACAACAACTCTCTGGGATGTGGCAAATATCGCGTAAAAACCTTGTTGCCGGAACAACAGGGAAAAGGCAACAGGATAGCAGCACGAAAGATACACAGGATACACACGGAATTTTGATGGACGTCCTTATCAGTCTATGGTCTAACTTATAAACGTGTCGGGTCAACGTCAACGATATGTAAGTTAGGCTAACGTAAACGTTAGCTATTTGCTGTTGTCATATGCTAGTGCTATATGCTTTAGGCTACGTGATGGCCATTTATCACACTAATTTTAGGTACTACTTTTACGAGGTCTGTAGTTCTGTCAAAATGTATCTTATCGTTGAACAGACTACAAGGTTATCTTCCTTAGACTTCGTAGATGTAGTTACTACAATTTGGAAGCGAATTTCAAAGTGTAAATATGGTTTTAGTGTGTAAACAGACCAACCGCGATTTTGCAATGAAGTTAATTGAGCCTTTTATGTAGGGCTACTAGGCTACTTTCACGAAGTCTGTAGTTCTGTCAAAATGTATCTTATCTATGAACAGACTACGTGATTATCTTCCTTAGACTTCGTAGATGTAGTTACTACAATTTGGAAGCGAATTTCGAAGTGTAAATATGGTTTTAGTGTGTAAACAGACCAACCGCGATTTTGCAATGAAGTTAATGGAGCCTTTTATGTAGGGCTACTAGGCTACTTTCACGAAGTCTGTAGTTCTGTCAAAATGTATCTTAACCATGTAGTATGTTTATAGATATCTTCCTTAGACTTCGTAGATGTAGTTACTACAATTTGGAAGCGAATTTCGAAGTGCAAATATGGTTTAAATGTGTAAACAAGACGCCTGATGTTTAATGTTAATGAATGGGCACAGTATTATTGTGTACAGTAATGGGCTATCAGTAGTATGTAAACAGTTCATGTGTTATGTGATTTACATAAACTAGTAAACAACATAAATGTTAAAAGCTGGTATTGTGTTTCCTGAATTCTTACATTCAGGCATTCAAATGAAATGTAATTAAATAGCATATCAATCATGCAACAATGCAAAAACAATGAAACTAGTGTAGGCCTAATTATATTTTACATTAGTAAAGCAGTACTCTGATGTGCATGCTTTCACAAACTTTTGTGAACAATCTTAGCACTTTAAACATTGACTGTTTTGAAGTGCATGTATAG
Source organism: Alosa pseudoharengus (assembly GCF_046254945.1). Taxonomy (NCBI): domain Eukaryota; kingdom Metazoa; phylum Chordata; class Actinopteri; order Clupeiformes; family Clupeidae; genus Alosa; species Alosa pseudoharengus. The sequence goes on along the minus strand of NW_027468564.1, from coordinate 19,451,161 downwards.
CAATATAGTATAAAAAAAATAATAATTGTGATGATATTACAATTTGATGGGGGGTGGGAGGAGGGGGTGGGTTCATGTAGGTGGGCCCTATGACCCCAAAGTATGCCTTGACTGGGCCTCAGGTCAAAGAAGTTTGAGAAAGGCTGATGTAGACGACAAAGCAGCAAGGAGGCGTCGTGTGATCATTTAAACAAGTTTTATGACAAGGTCGATGAGGGTGGGAAAAATCGTACATTTCTGTGCAAACTTTGCCCGCACTTCAGTCACATTGTCTTTTAAGAAAATGCAGTCCATTTTTCGGTTTCAGCAGTCAACAACCTCAGAACTGACCCTTCAGGCCTCTCAGGAGGCACTGGCCTTCTAACCTAGCGACCACCTGAGCAACCAGCATGATTGCCCTAGCAACCAGCATAGCAACCACGTTATTTATGCGTTTTAGCTTATTGGATGTTGCGTTGATGCAGATAACTTTTGATCCGTGTGCCCGATTTTCATAAATGAGGTACCGTTGGAATCCTTGGATGAGGCCGAGTTCCGTGCCCCAGATCAAACCCACTCTTGCAGTTCCTCGGAACCGCAATTCTAGTTTGTTGACAAGTACTGTCTGCTGTGTTCAGACTTTGTTAAATAAAAAAGATTGTTTATATCTCACTACTAGGTTGTAAGTCTGCTAATACAACTAAGGTTGTATCAGCGATTTCAGGCCAAAAAAAGGCCCAAACGTAAATTATCTCATTCATCTAATCTTTCCTAACGATCCCCTAGCTGTCTGCCCCATGAGTAGGCCGTCAAAAAAACATGTCTCTGTAGGCAGCCTAGGCTCCGAGATCTGTACACAAAAAACAATTGCTATCAACAAGGGTTGCAACCACTCAAAGGAAAAATAAAGTGTTTCAACCAATAACCAACAAGATGCGCGTTTTGGAGAGTTTTAATTGCACAGGGGGAAGAGGGAGGGAGTAGCGAGCAAGCTCTCTTTTTTGTTTGAATATCAACAGAAGTGACGTATCCCCGCTATCGCTGATACAACCTTTAATGCATTCTGTCAAATCAAATATCATATATGGCTTTAATAGAAAAATGTATTTGATGTATCGTGATGCATCAATATCGAATTGAATCAAATTGAGAGATTAGTGAAGATTCACCCCTCTAGTCTGCCACCATGCCAAACACGGTCTGTTTCAGCCAAACAGAGCTAAACTGTGCCTCAAGAGCCAATCAGAATAATCAAATACCTCAATCCTCTGGTTGCATGCTGATGTGAGTAAGTTGCTGTTTTATGGGCCTATCTGACTATCTGACTTTGGAATTTGTCAGCAAATTTGCATGCGACATTAGTAATCGTAATGTTTTACATTTCTTCCCTGATGATGATAGAGCCCTGTTGTTATCCACTGTCATTATGGAAATGGCAACAAATATCGTCAAAACTACTTGTCGTCCTTTCTTGGATACTTGAAAGTATTAATTACAGGGAGCTGCTAGGGACTAAAAAGTAGATGTACATAATGCCATCATCAATGTGTGTTGTTTTTAGTCCAATGTTCTTTACCAAAGTCACCTCTGTGTTACACACACACACACACACACACACACACACACACACACACACACACACACACACACATCCATCCAAAACACTCAGGAAACCAATGGGACAGTTTCCCTCCCAAAATGCCTCTCTCATATGAACTTTTCCTTTCTCCCACCCCTACCCCCCTCTATTTTCTGGACCTGATGGGACTTCTGTGATGCAACTCTGTGGACATCACCTCTCATGATGTGGACCAATGCACCGACCCCTCCCCTAATCAAACCCTTCTGACCTAAAACCCCAAAACTGGACCGGCACTGTTAACCCCCACATCACTCCTCTCCCTCCACTCCCAGAGGACTGTGAGCAGGCTGCAGTTCAGGAGCAGCAGGCCAAAGTGGCAGCGCAGTTCCACGGGCAGCTGCAGCGCGCCCTGGAGGACGAGCGACGCAGCGAAGAGGAGCGCATGAGGCGAATGAAGGAGAAGATGGAGGAGGAGAAACGCCTCCAGCGTGAGGAGCTGGAACGTGCCATGGAGAGCAAGCTGAAGGAGCAGCAGGAGATGCTGGAAAAGGGCTTCAGGGACAAGGCCGAGATCATGAGCCAGGAGATCGAGCAGCTCAAGAGGGAGAAGGAGAAGGAAGCAGACCCGGGATTCTTCAAGAAATACATCATTCCTGTGGCCAAGATCGGCATTACCATCCTCTCCACCGCCCTACCCTGGATTTTGCTTTAACAAGTACTGTCTGCTGTGTAGATTTTGCTCAATAAAAAAGTTTGTTTATATCTTACTACTTACGTATTTTTGGATGAAAACATAACCATATAAAGTAATATAGAAAACTGTATTACATTGAACTATACAGTATCTATCTTGATGCATTCTGTCAAGTCAAATATCATATGGCTTTAATAGAAAAATGTATTTGACACATCGTGATGCATCAATATATCGAATCGAATTGAATCACTGACATGATCATCATAATTGAATCAAATCGGGAGATCAGTGAAGATTCACACCTATATTTTCAGCCAATCAGAGCTAAACTGTGCCTCAACAGCCAACGATCAAATACCTAAATCCTCTGGTTGCATGCTGATATGACTAAGTTGCTGTTTGATGGGCCTATTTGGCTATAGATCAGCCCTAACCTTAACCCTAACCCTAAACCTTGCTTAACTCTTGTGCCTTCCATGCAGCTCTGCCTGGAAGATGACGTTGGGGGTAGGGGTGCACCGATCCGATATTAATGTCGGATATCGGCCCAATATTGAATTCAATTCAATTCAATGTATTGTGCTTATAGAGCGCCAAAACATTACACATGTATCATGGCGCTTTACAGAATGTAGGCAATCAGGGAAAAGAAAAGAGGGAGAAAAGAAAGAAAGAAAGAAAGAAAGAAAGAAAGAAAGAAGGAAGGAATATTGACTAAATAGCTGGATCAGGGATCGGAAAATTGATCAGATCGATGGGCCGATCCATTTATTTTCATTTCATGGACTGAGCCGTGGTGCGCACACAACGCACAACTATGTGCTGCCACTAGGCCTATTACTTTTGGTGTTTATCATTAAGCCCCATCATTGTCATTAGGGTAGACTGAGTACAGTTGAGACATGTGTACAGTTGAGACACCTTAAATATCTTGCTTGCACAGCAAGCCCAAGTCCCTCTTTGATCATGGACAATTTGAATGACACAAGTATCTCCCATCCAAGGATATCGGCAAATGTTTGTTTTCCAAGGTAAGAATTTCCCTTCACCATGCACCTTTGACAATGAATAGCTCATTACACTTATGTTACTGTTAAACGTAACTGGTATCATTACAAACATTATTCTGTGTCCTAAAAACTGGCATATTTTATGCCATTGTGTCATGTAAGGTCGTTGCAAAATCTAGAGAAATGTGTGAGGTGGTCAGTGGGGGACAATTGAGACACACATCGGATTGTGTTATTACTTGAACATTCCATTTGTAGGCTACTGTTCGCCATATCTGTTCCTGTGTCACATTTTGTTCATGATGTATTCCTTTTAACCAACGCTAATTTAGATTAAATGAATGAATTTGAACTACAAACACTTTGCAATTGCTATGTTTTTATTTATTCAACTTTTCAACTAACAGTTAGTTAACCATACATCATTAAAGATGGGTGTCTCAACTGTACCAGGTAGGTACTTCTTTTCAGTATCTATTTTTTGTTTGATTTTGTGTGGGCAAAAAGTGTCTCAACTGTACTCAGTCTACCACAGTTTGTCAGGCTTTATATTTCTGGTTTACTATTCATGATGTTATTAACCACCATTTGCCATAGATTAACTACCATCGTCACCGGTTTTTGTTGCATTTTTAGGTAACACGTGAAATGTGTGATGTTCAACACAAAATACTCTAAACAAATACATTGTCATTTTCATCTGTTATCTGTATAAACTTTGCCTGGTATCAAAAAATGTGAACAATCACACTGCCTGTTAAAAACTTGTCATTTATTAGTTAAAACGTACAACTCCGTTTACCATTTTATTCACCAACATTCAAACTTGTTCAAACTCTGTGTGAACTTCCTAAGGTGGAAAAACCGGACTGCACCACTATGGGTAAATAGAGGGCTTTCACAGGTCATTAATGGTGTGAACCATTTTGGCAGGGGTGTTTTAATGTATATCACTATATACCTTTATCTGCACAAGCTTTTTTGGTGGGAGAAAAATTTTGTATTTGTGTGTTTTATGTCTCCATGTTAGATTAATTACTTGGTAATAACTGTTACTTGAATTTGAATGCTGCTTCAAGTTACTGCTGCTGCACAATTGTTTATTTTTATTAATAATAATAATAAGAAGAAGAACAATTCATTATTTTTGTTATTTAGTTACATTTTGTCTTAGGAAATAAATGTTTAGTTAGGGAAACAAATGTTTAAGTCAAGCCTGATGCCTTTAATCTCTTCCTCATGGTAAATTAGGCTATACAGTTTATTAATTCAACAATGGTATCGGATTGGTATTGTATATCGACCGATACACAAAGGGTTGAGGGTTAGGTGTCTTGCTCAAGGGTACCTCATCATGTGGGAGAGCGCAGTTCAATCACCCCCCCACCCACATTTTTCCTACCAGCTGCCAAACATTTAGCAGCAGATTATAAATATGATCCCATATACAGTATGAATACTCAAAATGTCTCAAAACACTTTTTAGATTTAGATTTTCTTTACAGTGCATGAGTAGAAAATACATTGTTTTGTCACATAAGGACTCTATTCATATTGTACAGACCTTTTAATGACATGTTGAGTCTGTTAAGAGACAAAAAAGGCACGTTTAGATGATGCCCCCAGACCAAGCATTGTATGTAGCCTATTGTAGTGGGAGTAACTGGCCATTAGCTGCAGCTACTCCAGTTCCGTAGCACCGATTTTGGTCATTATTTTTCCTATCAACAGTACTCAGCGACGTGTAGCGATCAAGATCCATGTAAAAATCAGCCAGATTTCTCCTTAAATTATTTTGCAGTTTTTAATATAGGCTATGTGTAGATTGTTTTGTTTCACAAATATTAAGCTGTCACGTCTGTTGCTAGGCAACCCTAAACAAATGCTATGCGGTCTGTTTTAAAGGAACCATATGTAAGAAATGTATTTCAATTAATCATAAAATGGCCCTGATATGTCACTAGACATTCAGAAATCATGTTCATTTTAAATACTTATATCACTGACAACAGTAGTCCGGACAGGATATTGCCATTTAAAAAGTGAAGTTGCAGCCCTCAACTGATGTTGATGTTGTGTTTTGTCATGTCATGTTGTGTTTTGGCCTGATGCGCCACCCTCTACCTATCTACTAATCACAAAGTCAGTAGTGTTTTGGCATCCGGGTTGGCAACCTCGAGTCAGGGGGGAGGGGGAGGGGATACACCACTCAACAGTAATTTGATAGTGATTGCAGTACCAGTTTTGGCCACAATCTTACATATGGTTCCTTTAACATATCTCTGGTTTTATTGCATCGTATTCCATTCTAAAAGTTCCCGGTTCAGCCCCGATTCGACCGTATGTGGATATGTGTGTGGGTCTGAAAATAAAAGAGAAAATATGATAATAATTGTGGTATAATATAATAATAATAATATAATAATAATGGGGTATGCTAAGGAAAAGGAAGAATGAGAAATGGGATTGAGCCTTAGTCTGTAGCATTATGAATGTAACATTATGCTTCCATACTACCTCATTGTTAGATAGCTGGCTTAACCAAAGACATTAAAGACAACTAAAGACATTAGGCAATAGTTTAGATCAGGTGCTTCACTAGAGCCTTTTTACCAAAGATTCTAAAACAGAGCCCTGTTCTAGAATATTTGCTTTTTACTGGGGCACGTGGGTTAGCCCCCATGCCAATAAACTGAATCATCACACATTCTACCTATCGATACACATTAACATCGCTAACTGTTAGTGACAAAATCATACTTACAGCTTGCAGTTGTGAAGACAATACGGTTGGAACAGCCACTCTTTTCAGCAACAGCAGCTTAGCAAATCCTGCTTTAAATTGTCCAAAGTTTTCAAAACTGTCTTGGGTGAAATGGTTGGAGCAAATGAATAATTTAGTGTCAGACTTCACTGGGATCTTCTTCAGCCATGCCCGTCAAGTATTTGGTTCCTTGGGAAGACTATGAAAAGTGTCAGCATTCCCTGAACAGCCTGGAACACTGTATTTACGAACGTGGCTCATTGACTAGAATGTCCTTTAAAAACCTGGCGCTACCTCCATTCATATTTCCGGGTGCCAGAAAGTGGGCTGGTGTGTATGCACATTTTGGGGCGTTACAAAGATACAGAGCCAAATAAGGTGCACTTCCCAGACTTGACGTCAACTATTAGTTGTGATATTTGCAGGAAAGTGGTGTCAATGGGATGGTGAGGTTCTCTGTACTATGCCAAGATAAACTCGGTTTTGCATTCTATGACCCCTTCAATCAAGCTGTGTTGCAAAAAATCCCATCAGTTGGACACATATAAAATAAAATATTGTCATAGTGTACAGTAGTCTGCCTTGGAAAATAAATAGCCTAGCTAAGAGAGGGCCAGAGACTCTGAGTATATCAACCATAAACAGCTTAGTGCTGTGAACAACAGCAGTCTATCTTAGTTGAATATTCCATTACATTTAATCATAAGCTACTGCAATTTAATACCATTGCTAGCTGTGTTTATGTTGCCACCATGCCATATCAGTGTAAAATGTAGCTCAAATTAAATAATACTAATAAAAATACTCTGTTTCTTTGCATACATAGCTCAAGTTGTGAACAAGCAATATCCTACAAATAATTTAAAGTTATCAAACTATGACAGTTTTATGAAGTGCTGGCAAACACATCTGAAATGACCACCGTTCTAACTTTCACTCACCTGATGAGAACTTTGAACTCTGAACATTTGAACGTGTGAATAAAACATAGAAATAATTATCCCAGAAAGTCCCAGAAATATGACTTGAATAGAAGTTAGTTATTAACAAATAATTACGTATAAAACGTTTAGAATACTTTGAGCACTGATGCAGTCAGCATAGGCCTCTTACATTGTTTGCAGGTAGGCCTACATTTCATTCCGTTTTGATGGCAAACGCGAAACAACGCCAAAAAACCACCAGTGGACAAAAGGAGTATTACATGTGTACTGTTAAGACTCGCCATAGAGAATGAATGGGGTAATTACGGAGGTTATAGTTTGACGATGTCGTACTCCCGTGCGGGCCAGATGCTATATACCACGGACATGTTTTGGGGGGTCACCCAAAATGAGTTGGCGGGCCGTAGTTTGGGAACCACTGCTGTAGGGACATAAAGTAATTGTTTTGATCAAAACCAATGTTTATATTAAATAATGTCATCCTTTAGATTACTTTAATTCATTTAGATGACTTTCATTTCCCAAAGTCATAGGGTTCTATTGCAGAGGACATATTCAACTGAAAGACCACATAGTCACAGAGCCCTCCCCTTCAGAAAGTGTGCCAATCCATGCCCAGAGAGACATAGGGATCCTTCACATATCCCCCTGACAGCCTTTCCCTGCCCTGTAAAGCCATCCATATCTGGTCACACACACTGGGCATGCCTTTGGATGGCTCAACAGCAAGCCAGCTCACTACCCCATCTATAGTGAGAGGAGAGAAGGGTCACCCCATTTGCCCTTGAATGGGCCTCTGATGTGCCAAAGCTGTAGCCAAAGAGACAGGATGGGTGACTGCAGCCTCTATCCGCTAAGCCCCCCCCCCCCCCCAGACTGTGGTGTAATTCGCACACTGCTAGCTGATGGTTAGCCTAAGCCATGGTCTATAACTATTTTGATACGGATTTCCCCAGACGTCGATGGGAGAAATGAAAGGGGAACTCCGGAACATAAACTCTCTCAGAGGAGGGGCTTGACTGTTGAGGTCTATTGCAGACTGTAAACCTTGTTTGCATGCGTAGATGGCTACTCGAAAGTGAAAGTAATAATAATAATAAGTTTATTTTATATAGCGCCTTTCTCAAACCCAAGGTCGCTTTACATAGTAGGAAGGCAGGGAAACACAATAACAAACAAACAAACAATACAAAAGAGACAAAGGCAGGGAAATACAATAACAAACAAACAAAACAATATAGTGGGGGGCCTTAAGCACATTTTCGCGCAAATTCATCTAAAAGCGCCAAATTTTGCATAGATGTAGCTTAGGTCATACTGAAATGATTTAGCTAGGGCGCCGGAGACAGCGACCCTTGGGGCCAAGATGGCGGCAAAATCCAATATGGCCGCTGCGCGAAAAGGGTTCCGGCTATAACTTTTGAACTACATGAGTTACAAATACAAACTTGATATCTTTTTCAGCTTAATTGATCATGGGGAATACATAGGAATGTTAATATTTATGACCCGGTGCATCTGGACCACTTATTCCTCCAATTCTAATATGGCCGCTGTCCAAAAAAGCAGTTTCAGCTGTAGTATGGGGCCTTACACCCCATTGTTTGTGCAAATTAATCTACAAGCACCAAATTTGGCACAGATGCAGCTGAGGGAATAATGAAATGATTTAGCCAGGCCGCCCGAGCCAGTGGTCCCTGAGACCAACATGGCAGCCAAATCCAAAATGGTTGTCGCCTGAAAGGGATTCGGCTATAGCTTTGGAGCCAGATGCGATACAAATACAAACTTGATGTCTATTTTACCTTTTTTGATGATGGGAAACCCATAGGAATACTTACATTTATGATTGGGTTTATCAGGACCCCCCAAATTCCCTAAATTCAATATGGCTGCTGTCCGAATTCCGAATTGTGCTTCAAATTTTGAACCAAATGCGCTACAAATGAGGATGTTGTGTCTATTTTTAGTTTATTGACCACAGGAAGTCCATTGGCATATTTATATGTATGCTTGTGTAAGTCTGGAACCTGTATTCTTTTCAAGACTTTGGTTGAAAATCTTTTTTTACCACAACTTTGAAGGTTATTCTCAATGTGGATTAATTTCCTTATAAAAGTGAAATGCTTTCAATGTACCACAGGTGAATACATTTTGAAATGTAATCATATAAGAAAGAATAAGACACAATTATTATTGCAAGGCAATATTTATAATATGTCAAATTGTTAAAAGAATAAGATAGTCAATTAATTTGTCCAAAACTCTTCAAAGGTTTGCTTAGCATATCAAAAAAACAGCAATAACAAAAAAACAACAACAGTGAATTATCATGGTCTCTCTCATGATTTTTTGCCTGAAGAAGACCCAGCAGGGTCGAAACGTTGCCTGTTGTGCATTAAATATATGGGAGTCAAAAGCAGTGTTGCGGACATTATATTTTTTCAATTGAGTAAGTTTTAATTTGTCCTGCACCTGCCAGAAGGTGGAATGTGCACACAATAACTGTTTGCTCTCTCATGAATTCTCATTCTTATGGTCTCTCTCACAATTGTAGTCATAAGAACAAAACACTTATGGAAAAAAGTACACCTGGTTAGGAAGGAAGTTGGTAGGAAAGGAAGTAGTTGGCTAAACACTGTTGTTGGTCATCTTCTGAGACCACAGGTGACCACTACATGGACCCATTACAATTTGCATACCGTCCAGAGGTGGGTGTGGAGGATGCCTTAATCTACCTGCTTCATAGAACACACTCTCACCTGGACAGGGGCTGGTAGTATTGTGAGGATCATGTTCTTTGATTTCTCAAGTGCTTTTAACACCATACAGCCTATGCTGCCTCGTGACAAGCCTCCACAACTTCATGGATTACTGATTACCTGACTGACAGACCACAGGTTGTGAGAATGAAAGGGTGTGTGTCTGAACAGGTAGTCAGTCGCATAGGAGCACCACAAGGAACTGTGTTGTCTCCTTTTCTTTTCACACTGTACACCTCAGACTTCCAGTACAACTCTGAGTCATGTCACCTGCAGAAGTTCTCAGACAGTTCAGAGACTGCAGTTGTGGGGTGTGTCAGTGATGGTGAGGAGACGGAGTACAGGCAACTGGTGGACCACTTTGTGACATGGTGCAGAAACAACCACCTTGTCTTGAATGTGGCTAAGACAAGGGAAATGGTGGTGGACTTTTGTAGGGCCAGGCCTGAGCTAAATACCATTTCAATACTGGGTGAGGAAGTTGTTGAGAACTACAAATATGTGCGTGTTCTTATAGACAATAAACTGGATTGGAGGTACAACACTGATGCTGTATACATAAGTATATATACTCTTTTGATCCCGTGAGGGAAATTTGACTCTGCATTTAACCCAATCCGTGAATTAGTAAAACACACTCAGCACAAAGTAAACACACAGTGAGGTGAAGCACACATTTATCCCGACACAGTGAGCTGCCTGCTACAGCGGCGCTCGGGGAGCAGTGAGGGGTTAGGTGCTCAAGGGCACTTCAGTTGTTCCTACTGGTCGGTGTTTGAACCGGCAACCCCCCCGGTTACAAGTCCGAAGCGCTAACCAGTAGGCCACGGCTGCCCCAAAGAAGGGTCAGAGCAGACTCTTATTTTTTGAGAAAGCTTAGGGCATTTAATGTGTGGTCATGGTAAAAAAAATAGTTTTCATCTGTAGCTTATTCGGTTCAAAAGTTGTAGTCAAAACCCTTTTTCGGACAGTCACCATTTTGCATTTGGGGACTTTGAGGGTCCACATATACCCAATCATAAATATATATTTCCCATAGCCAGAAAAGGTGAAATATTTATTAATTTTACATTTGTATCTGATCTGGGTCAAAATATGCAGCCTACAGTAATCCCTTTTCAGGTGGTGGCCATATTGGATTTGGCAGCCATTTTGGTCCCAGGGGCCACTGACTCCGGCATCCTCGATAAATCATTTCAGTATGCCCTCAGCTGCATCCATGCCAAATTTTGTGCTTGTAGATAAATTGGCGAAAACAATGGGGTGTAAGGCCATATTGGAATTGGAGGATTAAGGGGTCCAGATATACTGGGTCATAAATATAAACATTTATATGTGTTTCCCATGATCAATTAAGCTGAAAAAGACATCAAGTTTGTACTTGCAGCTCATGTGGTTCAAAAGTTATAGTCGGAACCCTTTTCGGGCAGCGGCCATATTGGATTTGGCTGCCATCTTGGCCCCAAGGGTCGCTGGCTGCGGCGCCCTAGCTCAATCATTTCAGTATGACCTGAGCTACATCTGTGCCAAATTTGGTGCTTGTAGATAAATTGGCGCAAACAATGGGGTATAACTACAGTCAAAACTGCTTTTTTGGACAGGGGCCATATTGGAATTGGAGCATTAATCTGTCCAGATATACTGGGTCATAAATATAAACATTCCTATGTGTTTCCCATGATCAATTAAGTTGAAAAAGACATCAAGTTTGTATTTGTAGCTCATGTGGTTAAAAGCTAGTCGGAACCCTTTTCGGGCAGCGGCCATATTGGATTGGCTGCCATCTTGGCCCCAAGGGTCTTTGGCTCCGGCGCCCTAGCTAAATCATTTCAGTATAACTTGAGCTACATCTGTGCCAAATTTGGCGCTTTTAGAAGAAATTGCGCGAAACGACCTATTTATGTGCTTAAGGCCCCCCACTAATACAACAAAGACAAGTTATCTGTAGGAACTATGTGTTCGGTGTGGAGGAGAAGTGATCATTAAACAGAAAGGTCTTGAGGTGTGCTTTGAAGAAAGGAAGAGAAGGACAGGCACGAAGGGGTTGGGGGAGGGAGTTCCAGAGTTTGGGGGCCAACGCACTGAAGGACCTGCCACCCAGGGTGGAGAGTCTGGAGCGGGGGATAGCCAAGAGGTTTTGGTCAGAGGATCTGAGTGAGCGGGAAGGAGTGTAAGGGGTCAGGAGGTCGCAGATGTAGGGGGGAGCAAGGTTGTGGAGGGCTTTGAAGGTGAGTACTTTGTATTTGATCCGGGACGGAACTGGTAGCCAATGGAGTTGATGGAGAATGGGGGTGATGTGTGCTGATCGTCTGGTATGGGTGAGGAGCCTAGCTGCAGAGTTTTGAATATATTGTAGTCTTTGAAGGGTTTTAGTGGGGAGACCAAGGAAAAGTGAGTTGCAGTAATCTAAACGGGACATAATGAAAGAGTGAACCAAAGTCTGTGCACTAGCAGAGAGGAAGGGTCGGAGGCCTGCAATGTTACGGAGGTGAAAAAAAGCAATCGTGATTTGATATGAGGGTCTAGCTAAGGGTGGAGTCAAGCTGAATGCCAAGGTTTTTAACAACAGGGGTGGAGTGGACAGATGAGCCATCAATGTTGACAGTGAGATGGGGAGATTTGGTGAGGATGCTTTTAGGGCCAATCAGCAGAATTTCGGTTGTGCGGTGGAGGCTTTGCACAAACTGAGTTTTGTTTGTTTTGTTTTTGTTTTTTTCAGTAGCCTATCGTTTGTAGTGTAGTTTGCTGCATAAATTACAGCGCTGTCAAACCCCAGCATTGCATTGCTAACCATGTGCGTGCAACTGGTTTTGCGTGATTGTTTTGATTTGCTTGTCACTTTGCATATATATCTATGGTCACTTTCTATGGCCTACAAGTAATGTGTGCGTAGTCAGTAAAACCGCTACGTGTTTTATAGCCTAAGCAGCGCAGTCGGTTTCATTTTCATCCTTTTTAGGGTCTGCACTGCGTGCTTATCTACCATTCTGCAACAACTGCACGCCAGTGAAGTTTGAATCTCCTGTCGGCAAGTTCTTTAAGCTACTAAAGGTAAGTTAGAAGTAGGCTATAGGCTACAAAACTAGTTTGAGCCTGCGTTTGTGTTACCCTTTTCATTTTCCAGATGTGTCTCGCGGCTACAATCATAATGTAATATCTTTATAACCCAAAAATAATCGGTCGCGAAGTGAAAGGATTTTTACACAGTGTTCAGATTATTGAGGCTAACCATGCACTTGATGATGCGATTCAGAAGGACATTTGTCTATAATAGCCTAATAATAATAATGTTATAGCAAATGTCTATACTGGAGGCAACTTTCGCTGTGAACAGTTAAATTATGTTGTTGTCGTTGTTGTTTAAAGGGACACCAGGCAACGTTTTCGTGTTAATTACTCATCTTCGTAAGTCGGTACATGGTTAAATGACTCGTTACAGGGCGAATGAAGACTCTCTCGCCCGCCCCTACTGCCTGTAGGAAGAATATCCTGCTTGCAAGTTCAGTGTATCCTACCCACCGACCGAAGCAGGCAGGCTAACAAAATGCTAGAGATTGTTGCAAACGTGTGTATAGGAAAAGAGTTTCAGACCGAGCTTGGGGGAGTTTCGTAGAGAAAAAGCATCAGGCTTGCCTGGTGTCCCTTTAACAGTTGAATGTGTTGGCACAGATTGATGTATTACTTGATTATTGATTGACTGTCCTTTGTCATAATGCAGCCTGTTGACCCCCCCCCCCACACACACACACACACACGCACACACACACACACACACATACACGCACACACACGCACTCCACATTCTCCTACAGTTTTCCTTTCATTTCACAATCAGATATGTGACTTACAACCTGCGCTATTGTGTCATTTAAGAAGACCTTATCAAACAAAAAGCTAAGCACTTCATCCCTTTCAGGAACTCTGACCTCTAGCAACACTGTAAAAAACAATGCGTTAAATGATGAAGATTATTCAGATAATTGAATAACGATTTGTTTGTGTCTTTTATTTATCCTACCTATTTAAGCAGGTGCAATTTTTTATTATTATTATTTAAACAGTGTAGGTTGCCCAATCATCTTTGACCCATCCATGTCAAAGAGTCCACAATGAGTAAAATTATGATGAAGATTATTCAGATACATTTGTGTCTTTTATTTTATTTGTCATATATATCTAAGACCTATTAAAGGAGATGTGTTGGTTTTGTTTTTAAGTTGTCCAGTCATCTCAGAGCCAGCCATGTCCAACGGTCCACCCCCCATGCCAGCGCCTGTGTGCCTGATTGAGAACACAGACCAGGGCCTGCAGACGGTGGAGTCGGCCCTCAACCTCCTGCGGAGGATCCAGCAGCCCGTGGTGGTGGTGGCCGTGGTGGGGCTCTACCGCACCGGCAAGTCCTACCTCATGAACCGGCTGGCCGGGCAGCAGTCAGGTAAGCTACAAAACACACACATGCAGACACACACACACGCACACATATACACACACAGACACAAAACGTAAGCTACAAACACACATATATGCAAGCAGCAAGCACATGTACATACACACATAAACACTTTGGAACACAGAGAGGAAACAGGAGCAATAACAAGAATAGGAAACACATGCAGACACACAGTCTCACATACTGTACATTGACAGACAGACGCACGCACGTAAACACACACACACACACACACACACACACACACACACACACTATAAGCGTTTAATTACAGCTTCTTGTTTAAGTTATGAGTACAATACTGTGACAGTAAAGTGTTGATACCACCAGTTGTTATAACCAGCTTGATTTTATTTGTTCAAGTAACTGGCTTTGGAATCATCTTCAAATTAATGTTGATGGTTTATGATCATATGAAGGTCAGATAAATGCATGTACCATTCCCATCAGCCATCTGGGCTGTACACTATGCAGCTGTTTGTTCCGGGTACTGGGAACTCAGGAAACACTAGGGGGGGAAAGCAGCGATGGGCAAAATGTAGTAAGCGAATACTAGGGGGGAAAGTTAGTATGTAAGCAAGTTAGTATGACAATTTCATAACACCGCATTGGCATATCGCCAGAAGTGGGTTCAGAAGAAGGTTCTTTGTTGAGTTGGCAAGGTTGTGTATGCCTTTTAGGCAGACCGCTCACTAGTTTAGACTTTAAACTGTAGTGCTGCTTTAAGTAGGTATGTACAATCTAAGTAAGTATGTGCAATCTATGTACCTTTATCTCTGTCTCTCTGTGTAATTCCAGAGGAAAGGTTACTAGATAAGATTATGGCTCACCATATGGCCCATCCTACAAAAAAAGGATAAAAATGTGACTACACTGATGCAGTTGAACACTTTATTGCATGTCAAGATTGGTACACCCCCTCACACGCACACCATTACTCCACACCCCCCTCACACACACACACACACACACACACACACACACACACACACACACACACACACACACACACACACACACACACACACACATCATTACACCATACCCCCACCCCCCCTTACACTCACCATTTCACACAATATACCTTTTTAATTACTATTAAATTATTCTTTAAAGTTAGCTGAAGGATATCCATTAGTCGTAATTCATTTTATGAATTATGACACTAAACTACTTGAAATTGAACTTGAAGGTTGGCATATTTAGATCCACTAACTAAGGAACCACTAATAGTTCTGGAACATCAACTCATTCAGGCAGGAGGTGCACTGGGTCCGTTTCAAATAGAAGGCAGCTGCCACCTTTCTAGTGAGTCATTTACAGTAATAAACAGACACACACACACACACACACACACACACACACACACACACACACACACACAGAGGGAGAGTGCAGAATTGTGAGATCACAGTGATAGAGAGCTATGCATTTGGTGTGTAATGGCTGTTAGCTGATGCATGTGTCTATGCTGCTACGACAGATAGTGAATGAAATACACAACATCACATCACAGTCACAGTAAAAGTGATCATGTAAATTATTTCATTCAGGCTTCGCCCTGGGCAGCACCATCGAGTCGAAGACCAAAGGCATCTGGATGTGGTGTGTGCCTCATCCCATGAAAAAAGGTGGGCAAATTCATGACTTCATTTCATTCATTCATTTGTCTGTTTGTTTGTTTATCCATCCATGTGTCCTATTGACACATTTGTAAATTGACCTTTTAATGTTTCTTAGGCTTTAGAAAAAGCACATGGCAATTTGTCAATATTAAGAATAAGGAGAAATATATTTAGTATACTAAAGCATGCTATTTGTTGGCTTGTGTGTCCATTACAACTGTACAAATCTGTAACTGTCCTTGTGTGAGGTGTGGTATTCTAGAATTTTTAGTGGTGAATCACTGTCATTGTTGTCACTATAGACCTCCTACAAAAAAGCCACCATCTTTGCCTATATAAGAAGGTCCGGTATCTTGATATTTTTTTCTATGGGAAAATAACATGGGGATTTGGATTTATCGCACCTCTTAAACTCTCGTGGGGACAAAATCGGAAATGCAGACATTTTCCTGAACACACTTTGAAGGTGCATGAAGGTGGCACACTTTGATTTTTGCTGCCCCAGAGCTATCTTGCAACGCAACTTGCCATTAATTTGTTAGCAACTTACCTCTGGGGTAGCAAAAATCTCAGTTTGCCGTCTTAACGTACCGGAGATCTCTATGGTTACCATGTGGAACATACAAAGTAGAATGCTTTAACAATGGGGTGAATTCTGTTTCAGGACACACACTGGTGCTGCTAGACACTGAAGGACTTGGTGATGTTGACAAGGTGAGGACAGTTACATTGAGGACAGTGTAATTTCAGATGTAGGCCTATACAGGTTATGCAGTGTAGCAAGGGCATTTCCCACAGATGCTAAGCAACAACCAAGTCTGTTACACAACATGAGACAGGATACAATAACATGCATGCCAGTGGCCTGGATGCCCAACCAGAACCCACACAGGAAATTCAACAAAGCTGTGTTAATGAACAACAAGTAGGTGTCTTTAGCAGTTAAATGCTCATGCCCTGTTGATGCAGGGCAGGTTCTAAGCAAAGCTTTTAGCCTGAGTGCCCCAACAAATAACCAAAGCAGCAACGACAGACCATTCATGAGCATTCCACTGGGTTTTCAAGCTGGCACCTTCTTCTGTTAAATTAGGCCCACAACACTGCCTGAGGACTCACAATGGTATCTGGCGACCCAGACCCACGTCCCTCAGTTTGGGCTTCCGTTAAAATTACATTTATTCATTCTGCAGACGTCTTGTTTTTCCAAAGCGACTTACATGTCAATTACATTCCAAGGCATTGTTACATTGTCCACGTAGCAACTCAGGGTTAAGTGATCAAGGGCACAACGGTGGAAGCCGGCAATTGAACCCACATCTTTCTCGCTGCTGCATGCAAGTCCAGCTCCTTAACCACTACACTACAACACTAAGTTACAGGAGCATTCTCATGCCATCAACAGCACCATAACTCAAGTGTATTACTGTATGAAAGCAAACTGAAAACTGCACGAATACACAACCTGATGAATGTTCCTCATTAAAATGTCATCTTGACGATCTTGTTCCACAGGGCGACTCAAAGAATGACGCTTGGGTCTTCTGCCTGGGTGTGCTGCTCAGTAGCACCATGGTCTACAACAGCAGAGGCACCATCGACAACCAGGCCATAGAGAAACTCCAGTATCCTTCCATCTCACACACGGCTAGCACCCCCCCCCCCCCCCCCCCCACAACACACACACATAAACATAGGCTACATTACACACACACACACAGACACACACACACACACACACACACACTCACACACACACATAAAATACTACCCAAAGGAGTAATTGTTTTTGGCCTTTCATGCAAGCAAGAACCACTTAATCATTAAAGCTAAATAAATTCATTAAAGTTACTACAGCTACTTGTCCTCAGCCAATCACAGTTACGTGGCGGAGCTGACCGAACAGATCCAGGTAAAGTCCGCAGGGGCCAATAAACAGGACAACGACGAGATGCCGGAGGAGTGTGAGTTTGTCCGCTTCTTCCCCAGCTTCGTGTGGGCTGTTCGAGACTTCACTCTGGAGAGGAAGATCGATGGTCGCGATGTGAGTGAGGATGAATACCTGGACTTTGCCCTGCAGCTTAAGAAAGGTTTGTCTCATTGAATAAGTAAGGGATAATGGACGACACGGTGGTCTGTTCACAGAAGTTAATGCACGGTCGAGGTTGTAAAACGGCCCCGACGTGAAGCGGAGGGCTGTTTAAACCTCGTAGTGCATTAACTTCTGTGAACAGACCACCGTGGAGTCCATAATCCCGCTTATTCCACTGTTGCCACTTGCGTTGTGTTCATTTCCTGTTACAATTTAAACGTTTTAATCGCTAAAACTCTCTTGTTTGTAGAAGTAATTTCTTCCGACACATATCAACTAATTTCTCAACTCACAGGACAAACTGCCGTTACTAGTTCTAAATGGATGGTTGCTACGGCCAAAGGCCAGTCGTTAGTTCTATCTCTCCCGCTGTCAAGCGGGCGTATCCCAAGATTCTGATGAACTTTAGCTTTGAAACATCGCTATTTTACTTAGCCTGCTGTCATCCATCTAGCTAAAAGCCACCTCCGTCATATGCTACAATGTTGCAATGTTCTGATCGTCTGCATTTTACAGCTCGGATGCAACGTGACAGTTCATTTAAACTTCACGAGTTTGGCGAATTAATATAGGCTACAAGTGTGATACGGCCAAAAAAATGGATCTACTTCATAGGTGTGCAGATAACATACATGTACGGTTAATGGTCGTTCTAAATTACGTGGGCCAATGGGAAATTCAACCAAGCAGTGGAATAACACAATGTAGATTTGTTTTGTTGACAAAAGGAATTACAGTTATTGCTATTCTTTTTTAAGTGCAGCATGTTGTTTCACCTAGTCATACACGTCCTGTGTTAGTTTGAAATTATATATAGAAATATATAACACACTATTTAAATATAAAGCTTTCATTTTAAACAAGTTGAGAGTGAATTCAGTTTCAGTCTGGATGTCAATCTGGATCTGGATCCACAGGTTACGGTCCCAAAGTGGTGGCCTACAATCTCCCGAGGGAGTGCATCCGGAACTTCTTCCCAACCCGGAAGTGCTTCACCTTCCCGTTCCCGACGGAGGCGAAAAATATGACGCGCCTGGATTCCATGGCTGAGGCCGACCTGGACCCTGACTTCCTGAAAGTAGCTGACCGTTTCTGCAGCTACGTCTTTGCGGAGTGTCGTGTGAAGACTGTGAAGGGAGGTCACACAGTCACTGGCAGCCGTGAGTCACAGAGTCTTTCTTTGTATTTATGGAAGCCTGTTTCCGTCAGATGGAAAATTAACTGACAGCCCGGCCATGTGTAAACAAAAAGGATGTTATGGGGTACACTGACTATATCATTAATGCATTCTCGCCACCTACTGGTGAATAGAGAACACAACAATCCTGGTTTGCGCATAGCCTCGTTTTGATTTACAATGGCCACCGTGTTGTAAATCAAAATGGCCACCGTTTTGATTTACAATGGCCACATTGTACACATTTTGAATACTAGAACACAGCTGGAAATATGTTAGGCCTAATAAATCTACTCATGTTTAAAACTTGATGTCTTTCAAAGTGCAAATACATGAATCAATTTTACACTCAAAAATTAAAATGTTACTACCATACTACTGTTTTGGGGAATTTAAATGTATGTGAAAGCAATTTTCTAGTGTCACTTATACCTTGAATCCATTCATTGAATTTGAGATCTAGATTGAGTGACCACCCCTTGCCTTCCACTCATGGTCTCTACAGTTCAGCCATCTAGTGAAGATCTATCTATATTTGCAAATTTACACTCAGAGCTTAAAATGTTATTATGGTACTACTGTTTACAAAAATCTGAAATGAATGTTCTTATTTTACTTATACCCTGATACAATAGGATTTGAGATCTAGATTGAATGATTTGCACATTGTCTGTAGGGTTCAGCCATCTTGTGAAGATCTACGTGGACACCATCAACAGCGGCAAGGTTCCCTGTCTGGAGAACGCAGTGGTTGCCATGGCGGAGATCGAGAACCAGACGGCTGTGAAGGAAGCTTTCCAGCTCTTTGAGCAGGGCATGGAGAACCTGAAGAAGAAGTTCCCAGTTGATCTCGGACCTCTCTCGGCGGAACATCAACGCCTCTCTGCCATGGCAACGCAGGAGTTCCTGAAACGTTCCTTCAAGGACGTGGAGGGGAAGTACATGGCACAGCTGCAGGTGAGTGTTGATGAAAAAAAACCTTTTTTTATCAACCTGCAAAGTTGTAGGCCTGGCGTGCAGTGTTTTGTTTGTTTGTTTGTTTGAGTATTTATTTTGATTTATTCATTCAGGAATAAATTGAAAGACTTACAGTGGTATACAGTATATACAGTGGTATATATACCGTTTCCATCAATATGTGCTCCTGGCTAGAGAACCCATTCTCCTTACAAACTCTATTGTCCAGTTGCAATGGTGTGCTGAGGCCACATACCATTTCAATTTCAATATCTTATATGTCCAATATGGGCAATCTGTGTTACACACCAAGCAAAAGAACACATAGCAGACATGATGCACAGTAATGTCCTGTGTATTAGCCACATTGGGTATAAACCGCAGGGCAGCATTTTATGCAAGTAAAAAAAAAAAAAAAAACATATTAATATCATATCAACTGCTCTGATGTATTAACCTCATAGCTGAAGCAATTTTGCAAAATCAATGTTTAAACCTCGGCCAGTAGTTGGGAAATTACAACAACAGAACACAAAATATTTGACATAAACATGTGAACGAAGTAACTTGTAAAAATACCTATACCTAACCTATAGTACTAAGTAAATTTTTTTTAAAGGACTGTTTTATATTCTGTTTGCCATTGACTATATATATTCTAGTAGTCATGTTGACTGATTGAAAGTGTATCTTATGGCTCCTCCTCTAACAGGAGAAAGTGTCAAAGCTCTATGAACAGCTGGTCAATGAGAACATGGACGCCTCGGAGAAGCAGTGCCGGAAGCTTCTCTCTGATCTGTACGCGCCTATGGCTGGCAACATTCAGCAGGGCATCTATTCCAAGCCAGGCGGGTACGAGATCTACTGCCGCGACCGAGACGCCATGGTGGCCAAGTACCGGCAGCATGACAAGAAGGGCATGAAGGTGAGTGCCATGTGTGTGTGTGTGTGTGTGTGTGTGTGTGACTGTGTGTGTGTATGTGTGTGTGCGCGTGTGTGCATCCTCTCTAACTGTATGTCCTGTGCTGTCCCCAGGGGGAAGAGATGTTGGAGGAGTTTCTCCAGCAGAAGAAGGCCGAGGCCAACGCCATCCTCATGGCAGACGAGAGACTCACCGAGGCCGAAAAAAAGATGGCTGGTAAGTAGGGCTG
This sequence comes from Alosa pseudoharengus, assembly GCF_046254945.1. Classification (NCBI taxonomy): domain Eukaryota; kingdom Metazoa; phylum Chordata; class Actinopteri; order Clupeiformes; family Clupeidae; genus Alosa; species Alosa pseudoharengus. Next base: position 19,429,974 of record NW_027468564.1, on the reverse strand, counting down.
TCAAACGGTTACATTTTTTAATCATGATTAATCGCTGAATTCCTATAGTTAATCACGATTAATCACATATTTTATCACATGATTAAAATTCTATTATTTTGCCTTTCTGAACTTTCCAGGAGTCCATATTAACAATATAAGGCAATTATTGTGTATCTTGATTGGGATTTAAATGAAAGCAAATCAAGTTACTTTATTAACTTAACTTTAAGTAAATACTTTATACTTTTTGCGTTCCCTCGCAATACATTTTTGAGTTCCCTCGCAATACTTTTTGTGTTCCCTCCCGAAATATTGTGCTTGACGTCATTAACATGTGAATGTGTTTTGAACGACAGTGCTTGCTACCATGTTTAACAACAACTGAGCTAACATTTGGAGAAACACCCAGTCAGCAGTCAACAGTCAGAGCACGCTCTCCCTCGATTCTGCTGCTCCCTCAGCGAGCCGCCCCACATCCCATGTCGAATTGGACAAACGATACTTTAAAATCCTCACTTTAATGTTACTTTGTGAGGCTGGTAACTATAGTTATGCCAGTTCATAAGGAGCCTCACAGCTGTGCAAGTTGCAGCAACTATTTCTCCCCAGCTCTCCCCCCACTAGATCCCACTCACTAACTGTGCGCTCTGATATAACACTGACTATGAACTTAATATGATATTAGGTACTCTGCGGTTATAAATTATGAATTCAACTAACGCGCTGACAGCGCTGCGTGAATGGGGACTGAAATGTACGAATGCCAAGTTGAAACTGCAAAGCAACGAAAAAAAATGATCCTGAGGAGCACAAAAAGGTATTGCGAGGGAATGCAAAAAGTATTGCGAGGGAGCGCAAAAGTGTTGCGAGGGAGCGCAAAACTATTGCGAAGGAACGCAAAACTATTGCAAGGAACGCAATAGTGCGGTCTAAAAATATTTACCAACGTGACCCTTCCTGGACTCTGTAGCAGCCAAAGAGGATTGTTTATAACAGAACAAGTAACGGTGAAAAAATATTTGGCGGCACACCATTAATGCGTCAGCCTAGGCTACTACTCTTTGGCCGGCTCGTAAGCCCAAACAAGTGTGTAGCATGCCTTTATGTAGCCTACTAACGGCACATCATCATAAAGATACATTTAATCTGCATCACGCCCCATTTTAACGGAAAACAAGTTAACATTATATCATTGATTCCAATGGGAAAGACAGCTAGTAATCACACGTTGACGTTACATCTAGTTACTAATTCACAGGACATTCAATCATTTTACAAACACAGCAGTTATGAAGAATTATGTGTATGTAACTTACTCATGCCGAAACTATGTACGTTACCAACCTAATTTCTTTCCAATACCCCAATGTTGAGGACAAATTTAGCACGTAGCTACACTTACCATAGCTTGCTACCTAGCTAACTGTAGAACTTCAGTAAAACATAGCCAATTATCTCACCTAGTTGTTACGTTCATATTACAAGTGATAGAATGAATGTGTGACTTGTGTTTAGTTGATGTTATGACATGTAAAGTTAAGCTTGCCGAACTTAGTTATAGTCAGCCACGGGCAGTTTGACTGTGCCTACATTCTTGACACTCCTGTTAGTAAACTGGAAAGAGCAAAAAATAGGAACATAATGGTCACATTAATCCCATAAACACACAGATAACTCTTACACCAACCTTATTTTGTGCCTTTTATTCACGTTTGTTTCAAGATTTACTTTTTGCTCCCCACTTCAATGCAGCATAGGTTTCCATTATATCCAAACAGTCATCTTTCCCCTAAAAGGGGACGTGTACGTGCAGCACACACAACGTTCCATTCCATCCGTCCACCATTCGTCAGTGCGTATTGTCAGAGCCCGTCTACGGAGAGCCTTGCCACTCCGTATTAAGTCCCATTGTACCGAATTTTGGTTGCAGTTCCACCATATTTCCACTGGGGGCGATCGCCATGAGTGCAGAATGAATGGGAGTCAATGGAGCTAGACGGCTAAATTTGTCTCTTTCACCTGATTGTCGTTGACAAATCTCAGATTTGATTGTAGTTTGTAGAACTTCAACATGGGTTATAGGTCAAAAGTTGAATGAACGAGTACTTAAGTCCTTTTGATTTCTTACAGTTTGGGTCGTTGTTGCCCATAACACGCTAGCATTGTGCTAATGAGTGACGTCATTGACACGTTTGAAAGGCTTTTTAGAACAATTAAGTGACTTTAAAAAATATAATACTCCACCAAGTGTATTTTCTTTGCCTCCCCTTTCGAATACAATGTTCAAATTACTTGAAAAAAAATTATATCCCGAGAAAAGTGGATTTTGAGGGGTATAGCTCCATAGACCTCCATGCATTCTGCACTCGTGGACGAGCGCCCTCATGTGGAACCACAGAAGGAACTGCAACCAGTTCAGAAACGGGAAGTTTTCCGAGAGTGGCAGTTCTCCCCTTATTAGACATTCTCTGGTATTGTTTAGTTTTCGGTCTAGCTAGATCCGGTGTGGTGTGGTAGTTGTTCTAACGTTACTAGTTGTTGCAACAGCCCAAATAGCAAAATCAGATTGGCAGATAGCGGACCGCTGGTGGTATGCCGCCGGTGGCGTGCCACTTGTGGTCCGCCTCTGGACCACCATCTCTTTAAATTTAACTTGTCATGAATATTTAGAAAAGTTCATGAAATGACATATGGAGTATAACTGAACAAATGAAAAAATGTTTAGACCAATAGTGGCAAAATATTGGCCAATTTGTCTGCAACCCGCCAGCGGACCGCCAGAAAACCGATGAGCAAAATGCCAGCGGACCGCCAGCTATGCCTCCAATGGACCGACAGTGGTCCGCCAGACTCTTGCTAGCATGTGAAAAAACGACAAAATTTGTCAGACCAAAAAGAATGTTAAAGGTTTACGTTAACGCCATTAATAACGCGTTTAACTGACAGCACTACTGGTAAAATGTCCGCCTCGCCTGGTTAGCACCAGATCTTATCTCAGTTGAAATTGAGATTGGGTCTGGGCAAGGTTCATTCACCTCCCTTTTCCAAGGGGCGTCACCAGAGATCAAAGCATATGATATGCAAAGCAACGAAAAAAACAACATCCCAAGCGTTTTTCAAAAACTGCAATGTCATCATGTTAAAGAAGAATTCCGGTGTGATATTGACCTAAAGTGTGTTGAAACATGATACCGAGTGTTAACGTTTGTCTCATAGCTCACCTCGGCTTGTCCCCCTGCACTCAGAAATCTGGCGCTAGTTAGCCAATGCTACCAACAGTTTTTCGTTGGGGGTGCCTCGGGCATCGGCCTAGCCATGCAAATAAATCACTGTTTTACACAATTTACGAGGCTCAAAGTAGCTCCATACTTCATTGACATTTAAAACGAGACATTGAGAACTTTGAAAGAGCACTGGTAGTTTATTTACAAGACGATTTATACAGACAGTACCTTAAGGAATTTTACCATTCGACGCCATCTTGAATTTTTCAGCTCTGTCTGTTTCAGCCAATCACAACTAAACTGTGACCTCAAGAGCCAATCAGAATGAGCAAATACCTTGATCCTATAGTTGCATGCTGATGTGACTAAGTTGCTGTAAGATGGGCCTTATACCTGTTGGACATCTAGAGTTTATCTGACTTTGGAATCTGCCAGCAACATTAATAATTGTGAAGTCACTGATGATGATAGAGCCCTGTCATTATGGAAATGCCAACAAATGTTGTCAAAACTACTTGTCATCCTTTCTTGGAAGCTTGAAAGTATTAAGTACAGGGAGCTGCTAGGGACTAGAAAGTAAATGTAGATAATGCCAGTGTCCATTATCAATGTGTGTTTTGTTACACACATACACACACACACACACACACATACTCATCCAAAAAACTCAAGAAACCAATGGGACAGTAACCCCCTAAAAGCCCCTATGAACTTTCCCTTTCTCCCACCATTACCCCCCTCTCCCTCTTATATTTTCTGGACCAATGCACCGACCCCCCTAATCAAACCCTTCTGACCTAAACCCCAAAAACTGGACCGGCACTGTGAACCCCCACATCACTCCTCTCCCTCTATCCTCAGAGGCCTGTGAGCAGGCGGCGGTTCAGGAGCAGCAGGCCAAGGTGGCGGCGCAGCATCAAGAGGACCTGCAGCGCGCCCTGGAGGACGAGAAACGCAACCAGGAGGAGCGCCTGAGACGCATGGAGGAGAAGATGGAGGAGGAGAGACGCCTCCAGCGTGAGGAGCTGGACCGTGCCCTGGAGAGCAAGCTGAAGGAGCAGCAGGAGATGATGGAGAAGGGCTTCAGGGACAAGGCCGAGATCATGAGCCAGGAGATCGAGCATCTCAAGAAGGAAAAGGAGAAGCAAACTGAGCCGGGGTTCTTCAAGAAGTACTTCATGCCTGTGGCCAAGCTCGGCGCAAACGTCCTCTCCGCTGTCCTGCAGTTCAAAGCAATGGGCAAAATGTTGAAATAGACCCGTTTACAACTTTGTTTACGCCTTTAAATTAGGGTCTGAGAGTCTGAGTCCATTTATCCCATAAAACATAATTTACTTTGACATCTGGGCCGAACTGTTGAACTGTTGATAAAAACAGAGAATAAAGTAAGTTATGTGTATGATCAGTATGTGTTTGTTCCCTTTGTATCTGCTTTGTCCTCTGAATCAGCAGCAGTTCAGATTGCCTTTACTATCGTATTATTTTTTTCTGCTCTCATGGTGAAGTGGTACCGTTATCAAGTCTAGTATAATTTTTTTTCTCCTGTCACGGTGAAATGTGGTGCCATTATGAAGTCTATAACTATTTGCCGTTGACACACTTTTTTGTTTTATTTTTTATCACCTTTCACTTCTGTGAAACAAACCTGGTTTGGAGGAGCAGTTCAGGTTGCTTCTACTATATCTTGCCTGTCATTCCTGTTTTATGTTGCAAAGCTGTCTGCACAATAAGCCATTAAGTAATTCAATTGATTTAACTGATTGATATTGCAGTGTTAAGTCCCAGCTTCCAAAGTCTACATTTGCACATGTAAACGTTCTCTGCCGGCACAACACATTTTAATAAACATGTTGAACCTCAATTTGGATTTGTATGTGTTTGGGAAGATAATTTAGTTTTTTGTTTTTTGCTTTTATTTACTTTTTTGCTATTTGTAAACTTAAATTCATTTTCATTTGGACTGAAGAGATTTAGATGAGGTTCAGGCGGCTCCTTTTTTACCATGGAAGATGTAAAGTAGTGTCACCACAGATGTGCTGGGCCCATATGGAAACCTTTCATCAAGAATTCAAGGAATTTGATTGGCTCTGGTTGAAGGGTAATTGACTTAATTCTTTGATTTGGAACAATTGTCACCCTCCTCATGAGGCAAAGTTGAAACTGAAAACAGGTAGTGGTAGTAATGGAGTTGTGGGCTGTGACTGGTTGGTGATATGGGATGTTTTGCACTTACTGGCTGTAAAGAAGAGTGAGGGGAGCTGTGATTGGACAAGTGTTTTTTTTTCCTTTCCTCTACAGAGGAGGCGCAGAAGATGGCGCTGCTGGAGCAGGAAAACAGGAAGGAGGAGGAGAAGAACAAACGGCTAGAGAGCCTCCTGGAGGAGGAGAAGAGGACTCATGAGGAGAACCTCAACCGTCTGAACGTGAGTGTGTATGTGTGTGTTTAGTTAATCTGTGTTTGTATTGTAGTGTATGTGTGTTTCTAAAACTGATAGTTCCGGTCTTTGATTGTGATTGGCTGAATCATGTTCGATGCTGTTGTAAAATCCAGCACAAACATACACCTTGACCGCATTCCGTTCTATATTACTGCGCTACCACAACTTGATACTCCGTTAGCGTGTCGTGCCTAACAACGCCCCTTAGCATTTGTAGAGTCAGCGTAACCTACAGTACGGCCTCTCGGGCTTATTGCTTAAGTTTGTGTGTGTGTGTGTGTGTGTGTGTGTGTGTGTGTGTGTGTGTGTGTATTTGTAGTGTTTATGTGACTGCCTGTGCTTATAATTGAAAACATTTAGTAGTGGATTATAAATATCTCCTCTCCAACCCACCATCCTCCCTCCTCCTCCTCAGGAGAAGCTGAAGCAGGAGTATGCGCTGCTGGCGGGTGAGCAGGAGAGGGCGCTGGAGAGCAAGCTGGCGGAGCAGACGGTGCTCCTCATCCAGGGCTTCCACCAGCAGGAGCAGGAGCTGAGGGAGCAGATCCAGCAGCTGAGGAAGGAGCAGGCCCAGAGGGAGGCCGAGGAGGCGCGCCTGCAACAGGAGGAGGAGCAGCAGCAGAAATCTGCTCAGGACACCATGCAGGTAGGAGGAGCAGGATCAGAGAGGTCGGGTGTATCGGGGTAAATTACTAGGGCAGGTATAGGGGGTACTGGGGTAGATTATATTACTAGGGCAGGGGGTACTTGGGTAGTATAAGGGGTACTGGGGTAGATTACTAGGGCAGGTATAGGGGGTACTGGGGTAGATTAGATTACTAGGGCAGGTATAAGGGGTACTGGGGTAGATTACTAGGGTATGGGGGTAGATTAGATTACTAGGGCAGGTATAGGGGGTGCTGGGGTAGATTATAGGGAGCAGCAGAGAGTTGGTGGAGGAGGTGGAGGTTTTATAATTTTCTGTGCTTGTTTTGAAACAGTTTGATCGTGTCACTATCAAATAGAGGACACTGATAAAGTTATATTTAAATGTTGTGATCTTCATGTTCCATTAAGTGCAAAGAGGTGTTTGATTTGAGACAACACTATTCTGTTTAAAACCCTCCACGAGTAAGCACACAGCACACAGGGCACTGCGTTAAAGTGCACTGGCGGAAATGTGCCGTTTGAGACGAGAGAGAGTAAGACTAAAACCAGTGAGTGAACTACAACTAAAAACAAACTGTAATAACGTTGTGTACCCACTCCAGTTGTTTGGCAGGGTCATGGAGATGTACTACAAGTTCCAGCAGAAGAGGGAGGATCGACTTCTCCAAACTGTTCTGGCCCAGAAGGAGAAAAACGCCTACAAGATGTCGAAAGACACGGCACAAATTGGGGAGGTTCCAGAGGTGCCAGTGGTGAGGAAGGTGCCAAAGGTCACGGAGGTCACTGGGTCATCAGAAGATCTTCCAGCTGGACAGGAGGAGGATTAAGATTTTTTTTTTTTTACTAAAACCAATTATGTGGTATAGAGATTTATAGATTTGCCAAGGTACTTGTGGTTAATGTTTGTCAATATATTTCTACACTGCGTTCAAAATTATTATGCATTTTTTTTTTCAGATTTTCCTAAATAGTTGATGCAAATTACAGTCAGTATAATTTCCAAGTCATCAACCGTTAGAGTATAATTCCAATTTTATTGAATTGGAGGTTTCCCAATGATGACAATATTTTTTTTTTTTTTCAAAAATAAAAAAAACTCAAAATGCACTGTTCCAAATTATTATGCACAACAACACATTTTATAGATTGTAAAGAACAAAAAATGGTAATTTGTTGAATTTGCAGCATTAGGATAGCCTGGACAATCCAGACCCTGATAATCTAGAAAGATTAAGGGTCTGGCAAAGAACAATGTAATGGCGCAACTCGAGGGGCGACAACAAGCATGCATTTAAAAATCTCACTGCTCGCAACTGGATAACACTAGACCATGTTTACTCTGAATGATTTCGGACTTGGACGCAATCGGATAACACTACGACCAATGTGTACTGTCCTCCAACGTTGCAACGCTGTCTTCATCAGTTTAGCTGGTTCCCCGGAATGTTGGAGTAAAAGTAACGTGCATCATTGCTCTTTGCCAGAGTGTCTTGCAGAGACAATTCCTTTGTGCTCTCGCGAGAACTCTGGATTTTCAGGGTAGCATTAGGAGGTGATATAAATTAAATCAAAAGTTATTTCAATCAAAAACATCTTAACAGGACGAGTTACACGTTAACATAGGACCCCTTCATTGATATCACCTTCACAATTCTTGCATCCATTGAACTTGTGAGTTCTTGTAGAGTGTCTGCTTTAATGTCTTTGCAGAATAGCCTCCCAGAGCTGCCAGAATGTCAGAATAGCCTCCCAGAGCTGAAGGAAATGTCAGAATAGCCTCCCAGAGCTGCCAGAACGTCAGAATAGCCTCCCAGAGCTGCTGCTTGGATGTGAACTGCCTCCCGCCCTCATAGATCTTTTGCTTGATAATGCTCCAAAGGTTCTCAATAGGGTTGAGGTCAGGGGAAGATGGGGGCCACACCATGAGTTTCTCTCCTTTTATGCCCATAGCAGCCAATGACCCAGAGGTATTCTTTGCAGCATGAGATGGTGCATTGTCATGCACAAATATGATTTTTCTACGGAAGACACGGTTCTTCTTTTTCTTAAGTGGTCAGTCAGAAACTCTACATACGTTACCGAGGTCATTTTCACACCGTCAGGGACCCTAAAGGGGCCTATACCAGCTCTCCCCATGATTCCGGCCCAAAACATGACTCCGCCACTTCCTTGCTGACGTCTCAGCCTTGTTGGGACATGGTGGCCATTCACCAAACACACCTACAAACACTCATTACTTCTTCCAGCAGGTGGCCTATCAGATGTCAAGAATGTCACAAGTTTTTAAAAACCTACGAGTATTTGTCAAATTGCACATTTTGTCAAATAACAAATTGCTGTTTTTGTTGTTGTTGTTACTGTTACAATTGCATTAGCTTGCATCTAGACATTGACAATTATTTACCGATTAAGTAGGCTCTTTGGCAGTCTCCCGTGACTAACCTGCAGTAGGCTATAGGCTGTTATTGAGCAAACAATTCCTTGTGCATGCGTAATAAGGGGCGGCTACTCGAAAGTGAAAGTGCGACGTCAGATGTTGTTTGCCATGTCCAAAGTGAAAGGGTTTGATTTGTGTTCAAAGCCTTCAGAAGCTAATTTCAGTTTCATGTTGCTCATGCTGCAGTAGGCCTATAGGTTGAATACATCAGTAAGAGGTCATTTGAAACTCAGAGATTCGGTGGTTGTTTTTTATATCATTCTCATTGCTGCAATGCCTTACATTAACACACTTGTTATTATTCCAAAGTAGTTGTTAAATTCTCCCTAAATGAATCAGACTGCAGTTTCAAAGATCATAGTGACTCACCCCCACCATCACTGGATATTGCACCCCTCCCCCACATGGCTACCACGAACAAAGAGGTGACAACGACCCCAGTCAACAGCCATCAGACACACAGACCTCACACAGACCATCATTGCTGATCAGGCTATCGCACCTCTCCCCCACATGGTGACCATGAGCAGTGCGACAACAATGGCTTCAGCCAATGGCCATCAGTCTCTAGCCACACGACAACCCTCACAGAAGCACCCGTCCTCCTCCTCACCCTCCACTCCCCTCATCCCCCCCATCATTTCAGCGGACCAAGTAAGTTATCTCTTAAGGAAACTCCATCCTCGTAAGGCGGCCGGGCCTGACAGACTGTGTCCAAGGCTGCTCAAGGCCTGTGCTGCTGAACTGGGGGAGCCACTGAAGCACATCTTCAACTGGAGTCTACGTCTCGGACAAGTTCCAACACTGTGGAAGACATCATGTCTCACCCCCGTTCCCAAGAAACCACACCCCAGCGAGCTGAATGACTTCAGGCCTGTCGCTCTAACATCACACGTGATGAAAACAATGGAGCGGCTGGTCTTAGGGATGCTCAGACCCCAGGTACGCCATGCACTAGACCCGCTACAGTTTGCATACCAGGAGAAAGTGGGCGTGGACGATGCCATCACTTATCTTCTACACAGGACACATTCTCACCTAGACAAGGGGAAAAGTGCTGTGAGAATCATGTTCTTTGATTTCTCAAGTGCTTTTAACACCATCCAACCCCTCAGACTGCGAGATAAACTCTTGCAGATGGGTGTGGATGCTCACCTGGTAACCTGGATTACAGATTACCTGACCGAACGACCACAGTTCGTCAGACTGAAGAACTGCCTCTCTGACACTGTGATCAGCAGCACCGGAGCGCCACAGGGAATTGTGCTCTCTCCAGTCATGTTCACCCTGTACACATCTGACTTCCGCTACAACACCGAGTCATGCCACATGCAGAAGTTTTCTGATGATACTGCAATTGTGGGGTGTATCAGGGACGAGCAAGAGGAGGAGTACAGGAGCCTGGTGGAGGACTTTGTGCAGTGGTGCAAACTCAATCACCTTCAACTTAACACTTCAAAGACCAAGGAGATGGTGGTGGATTTCCGAAGGTCTAAGCCCGCTCTGCTACCAGTCTCCATTGATGGGGTCAATGTGGAGGTGGTAAGCACCTACAAGTATCTGGGTCTCCACCTGGACAATAAACTGGACTGGTCAGCCCTGATGCACTCTACAAGAAAGGACAGAGCAGGCTGTACTTCCTGAGGAGGCTGCGGTCCTTCAATGTGTGCAGCAAGCTCCTCAGGATGTTCTATCAGTCTGTTGTGGCCAGCGCCCTCTTCTATGCAGTGGTATGCTGGGGAGGAAGCACAAAGAAGAGGGATGCTGGGCGACTTGACAGGCTGGTAAGGAAGGCTGGCTCTGTAGTGGGAGCTGAACTGGAGTGCATCACTTCAATAGCTGACAAAAGGACCCTAAACAAACTGATCAACATCTTGGACAATGAATGTCATCCACTCTACAGCACTATCAAAAACCAAAAGAGCTTGATCAGCTGGAGACTTCGCTCACTGCCATGCACAACTGAAAGGCTGAGGAAGTCATTTGTTCCTAGGGCCATTGAACTGTTCAATGCCTCACTAAAGGGGAGAGGAGAGATAGACTTCTCTGCTTAGTCTGTCTGCCTCTCCACCCTCTCCACGTCCATGTTTTTTGAGTACTGGCTGCCCACTACTGCCTACTACTGTTTTACTACTGTTTTACTATTGTACACAGCCTAATGTTCTCACTACTGTTTAACTGCTACACTGTTACCTCAACCCGTTCTTGCACTGAAATAGTTTTTATTTTACCTTGTTTACATTACACTTTTCTCTCCTATTTGACTATATTATTTATGCTGGTCTCTAGACCCTACTGTTGCACTGTTGACTAATGTTGGACTACTTTTTGCACCTTCACCATGACACCCACTCTCTTGAGCACCTTGCCAGGCACACACAACTAAGGACTTTGGTTGGACTACTGTTTGCACCTTCATCATGACACTCACTCCCTTTAGCACCTCACCAGTCCTGGCCCTGTCACTACAAGCGTCTTATGCTTGATCACCCTCAAGCACATTGGACTTTCTTAATTTAACTTATATAGTGCATTTAGTATTTAGTTAGATTCTTATCTTATCTTCTACTGACTTTATTGTACAGTGGAGTTTAGTTATATGTTTATACTTATACTAATGTTTACCATTTCTGTTGTAAGTGCATGTTGTGTGTTATGTCTTTACGCTACTGAGACCCTTGAATTTCCCCTTGAGGATCAATAAAGTATCTATCTATCTATCTATCTATCTATCTATCTATCTATCTATCTATCTATCTATCTCTGACTGTTATCACAAAATCCTTCTATACTTTTCCAGTTCTAGGCATGATAAATTGGTAGGTCAAACTCCACAATATCCTTTTAATAATTTTACTTATGATACTTAACAATACTAATAAGACAAATGTCAAGTTTTTAAAAACCTACGAGTATTTGTCAAATTGCACATTTTGTCAAATAACAAATTGCTGTTTTTGTTGTTGTTGTTACTGTTACAATTGCATTAGCTTGCATCTAGACATTGACAATTATTTACCGATTAAGTAGGCTCTTTGGCAGTCTCCCGTGACTAACCTGCAGTAGGCTATAGGCTGTTATTGAGCAAACAATTCCTTGTGCGTAATAAGGGGCGGCTACTCGAAAGTGAAAGTGCGACGGGGATTTCAATAAATCAGGTCTCTTCGTGTAATACTAACCGAAATGAAAGCACACGCTGCAAATCCTAGCCTACTGGTTGTTCAGGTCAGTCCTGTATGGCCGCTTCTTTTTTTTCCTTTTAGGCGTTGCATTGTGTGCTAAAGTAGGGTATTCTTCGACGACAGTAGGCTACGGCACTGGAGTCCGACTCTGATTCCTCTGTTAACAAGACCATTAAGCAAAGGTAGGTTATTTTGCAAATCTAAATATACAGGCTTGTGTTTCTGCAGCCTTTTATTTTATGCTCAACATCAGCAAAACCAAGGAGTAGATAGCGGACTACAGGGGCTACAGGAGAGACAGCGGCTCTTATTTCTTTGGCGGCCATGTTTCGGTATGGACGGTGAAATATACTGGCCGACTTCTACCGCAATAACATTGCGAGTATCCTGGCTTTCAGCATCACAGCATGGTATCTATGGTAACATCATCACCCATGACTGCAAAGGGTGGTCAGGACAGCACATTACAAGGACCTGAGTTACCAACTATCCAGCAGCCTACAGCCAGCGCTGCAGGAGAAAGGCCAAGTGGATCCACTCTGAACCTAGTCATCCCAGCAACCATCTCTTCACCCTCCTACCACATACAATGAAACAGCTTTTTCTTAGATATTATAGATTTATATTTAATAACTATGCTTAAAAAGTAGCTATTTTCTCACCTAACCCCTTCACTGCAAACAATCTGAGGATATATACTCTGTTTTCTATTTTCAACACTGTAGGTTATCCAGCCATCTCACAGCCAGCCATGTCCAACGGTCCACCCCCCATGCCAGCGCCTGTGTGCCTGATTGAGAACACAGACCAGGGCCTGCAGACGGTGGAGTCGGCCCTCAACCTCCTGCGGAGGATCCAGCAGCCCGTGGTGGTGGTGGCCGTGGTGGGGCTCTACCGCACCGGCAAGTCCTACCTCATGAACCGGCTGGCCCAGCAGCAGTCAGGTAAAAATTGTTTGTGATTGTTTGACTTGTCTGTTTAATTGCACATACTGTACACATGCCCGATATAAAGCACAACATCACATCACAGTAAAAGTGATGTAAATTATTTCATTCAGGCTTCGCCCTGGGCAGCACCATCGAGTCGAAGACCAAAGGCATCTGGATGTGGTGTGTGCCTCATCCCATGAAAAAAGGTGGGCAAATGCATTACTTCATTGTTTGTTTATCTATCTCAGGGGTTCCCAACATTGTTGCTGCGCAAATTTACATTTTGGCAACTACGTTTCAGCGTTAATCTCATCTAATGAGATGGATGCGCGCTATGCACGGAACACAGCAAGTCCATTCTTGGTTTAATCAGAGACTTTCTAATGTAGAGACACAGCACTCAAAAAATACTCCATAGAAATGCATGGGGTTAGTTTGTCACGCCAATATGGCCGTTGTCTACACATATCCCACCCCTTCCTCGGCAAAACGTCGACATGTGAATACATTGAGCCAATCATGTGGTGTGATGTGAATACATTGAGCCAATCATATGGTGTGTTGTGAAGACATCGTGCCAATCATGTGTTGTGATCTCGCCGCTGGAGCAAGATTGGTGTCGTGAAGCCTTGCGCACGCGCAGTTCGACCCAAAGACTGTGCCCGATGAGTGCCCATAAAACGTTGGTATATGGCCGCCGAGTGGAGGGACTTGTCTAAAAGGACTTTGGTTTAATTGTGGAGACGGCCACACGGAGATCATCCTCCACATTTAGACGCGATCTGTATTTGTTTTTAATATATGTCAGTGCAAAGAACGGCGTCAGTACGTCCATCGCGGCCTTAGCTGTGGATATTCCCTCTCGACGGAAATCCAGAACTCAGCAAGCGTCTTGGAATTAAAATGTGTCTTTAAAGTGCGGTCACATGACAGCTCAACCAGTGCGTCCTCCATGCCGGTGTTCCAGTTTAGATGGTGAGCAGGTTAACTTGTGATATTTGCATAAAATTTGTGAATATTCAACAAGACCCTGCCTACTTGTTAACAACGCTTTGCTCTGCCTCCGCCCTTCCAGTGCTGGAGATTCACATTTTCACAAGCCTACAGTGCGTGACAGAATATGAAGCAAGATGTTGTCGAAAACATGCGGGAATCGCTATGTATAATGCATGTCTGCTTAAGCATCCACACAAAATGTTGTGCAAACAGGAAATGTGTCAAAGTAAATCAGCAAAGGTTTTGTTGGGTTTCGAACATGAGTCTCACTGAGGCAGAATGTGCTAAGCAGTAAGCACTATCACCACTACGCCACAGAGAGCAACGCTTGTTATTAGTCTATTAGACTAGTCTACTAGCTTACTAGCTATCCTGATGTCCATGTTAACTGGTGATAGCCTATAACATGAGCAAACACAGCGAATGCATGCCTTTGAATAATGCAGATTAATTTTGCCTCAGTAATTTTGCATCACAAACAGTAACAAATGACCCCATCAGACGTTGCTCGTTTTTTGTGCAGAAAGCAAAAATTATGAAGATCACTTAGGCCTCGAACTGCTCACTAAAATAGCAAGCTAGCAGCAATAGTCCACCCTGCTAACCAATTGCACCACTGGTTATTTTGTATCTATGCAATAGCATGGTGTTCCTATTAAATGAATGTAGGTCTATGTTGTCTTGTGACAGCTTATTTGTCAATCGATCAAGATATTCATTATAGCAAACATCTAGGCTAAGTGAATGTTTTGCAACAGGCTGCTGAACGAGCAGTAAGTAGGCTAAACAATTTTCTAATTAAGGCTACGTGGGAATCTGAAACAGCAACATCTATATTTCTCACTTATGTTAACCTGTGTTAACTTTGACTAACAGTTCAATATATACATAGAAATCTGGCATCAGTTTCAGCAGCTCGTAGTGTAGTGGTATAGACGATGTAGAAACTAATCCAATCAACTTTCTTGTGCATGCATGGTTCGAATCCCAGCTAGATCGCTAGTTTTATTTTTTCCCATTCATTCAGTATGTGTCATATTTGTGGATAATGCTTAAACGGACATGTATTAGACATACACTGGTGATGTTTTCAGCGATATCCGTTATATTGTCTCACTTGCAAACACTTCGTGAAAATGTAGCCTAATATAAACCTGCACTATCGGAGGCAGAGCAGATTAAGAAGTAGACATGGTCTTGTTGAATATTCACTGATTTTATGCAAATATCACCAGTTAAACTGCTCACCATCTAAACTGGAACACCGGCTGACAGATGACTTGCGGTGGTTACAGTAAATGGTGATCTTATCCAGTCATAATTTTTCAGAATTTTATTTTTTCCAAATTTATTTGATTTATGGAAATCATTTCGCGACCCACCCCTCGCCGTCCCGCGACCCCCACTTTGGGAACCCCTGATCTATCTTTCCATTTATCCATCTATTTATTAACTTAATTTGTTGGTTGGCATATTTCTGATTTTGTAAAAGTAACCTTTAGCATTTTAGGCTTTAAAAAAGCACATGGCAATTTGTCAATATTAGAAAGAGGAGAAATGTATTTAGACCCCCCCCCCACCCCACCCCTGTGCGCGCAACAAAACAAAAAGGTCAAGTTGGTGTGAATATACACCTTGTCCCTCGTTGAGTTTGATGGTATACGCACATTGCGTACGGACGTACACCTGCAGGTGTGCCACAACTGAACTAGGGACTTCCCAGTTTGAAGTGGGGGCTTTGTAAGAGATTTTTTGACGTCACTCAACGTAGTGAATGCTCTCACTTGGGAAGTGGGGAGTTTAGAAGTGGGAAACTTCCCACTTCCTAGCCGCATGAACACACTATGCCCTTGTGTGTTTGGAGGAGAGGTGTGGTGTTCTAGACTTTTTAGTGAATCACTGTCATGATCTGTTTACTTACACAATCTGATTGTTCGTTTGCATGTAACCGCACTGTGTGTCACGGCAGTTACTATTTGTGTTATTGTCACTAAGTGGAGCACAGGAAGTAGAATGCTTTGACAATGGTGTGAATTCTGTTTCAGGACACACACTGGTGCTGCTAGACACTGAAGGACTTGGTGATGTCGACAAGGTAAGGACCGTAACATTGAGGACAGTGTTGCACTATTCGCATTCTGTAACTTTAGATGTGCACAGGTTATGCAGTGTAGCAAGGGCATTTCCCACAGAGGCTAACCAACAACCAAGTCTGTGTACACAACATGAGACAGGATACAATAACAATGCACAATTGACTGCCAGCTGTCGCAAATGCACCACATGTTGTACCCGCAAATATGCTGCCAGAAAAAAAGCAGGAAAAACAACAAACTGCCTTTGTGAGCAACAAGTAGAGGCTTCTTTTAGTAAACGTTCATGCCCCGCTGATGCAGGGCAGGCTCTGAGCTTTTAGCCTGAGTGCTTAGTTATAATCAACTAAATGAATACTCATATGTATTTTGGCTTACTTAAAGAATTTGCTTCAGAGGAAAGAGAAACAAATAAAATATCATGACATATAAAACATTGTCCGATGTTGTTAGCACTTGTCTTACTTTGTACACTGCTCTTCACACATAGTATACGTTAATCAAATAATTTTGCTTCAAAACCTGCTAAATACCACTCTCTACCTGGTCTGAAATATCAATTTGTAGGCAAAAACCTACAGTATAGGAGCCTAAAAGAAAAGTGGTCAGGCAGATTTAAAGGGTTTTGCATCTGAACAATTGTACCATTCACTGGTCTTCACTGGATAGAACAAATATAATTTTGACTTAATTTGACTCAAGGAGTCTTATCAACGCACTGGCAGACAATGTGCTTGTTTTCTAGGACCCATTTGTTTAACGCTCTAGCAGACAAATTTGATTGTATTCAGGATAAGATGTCTTGAAATAAGTCAAACTTCTTAAATGAAGATTTTATGAGAACGCGCTAGGTACATCTCTTTATACTGAAAAACAAAATCTAATAACACTAGATTTTATTAGATAAGCAGTATTGTTATTGTACAATGTGTGTGGGTGTTGGTGGGGTTGGTGTCATCATCAATCATCATCATCATCATCAACTTTTACTGCCAGACTCAAGGTCCATTCAGAAGACACAGACATGACATACAACATTAAAAAGACAAAGTTAAACATATATAGAAGTATATGTTTACATAAGTAGAGTAAACTGCCTGAATACACAACCAGATAAATGTTCCTCATTAAATTGTCATGAAATCTCATCTGCAGGGAGATGAGAAGAACGATGCCTGGATCTTCTGCCTGGCTGTGTTGCTCAGTAGCACCCTGGTCTACAACAGCAGAGGCACCATCGACAACCAGGCCATAGAGAAACTCCAGTATCCTTCCATCTCACATATGGCTAACACACACATACACCCCTCTCACAGACATATAACCCCCCCTCCACACACACACACACACACGCACAAACCACTATCAAAAGGGTTCCTTCCAAAATTGAACCTGCTATGTTATACAGGTTTAATGCACTCGCTAGCCTATCAGGTTTTATGTCCATTTGGACAATGCTAGCACTCGCTAGCCAAGCTAAGATCATACCATGAAGCTAAAATTAGTTGATAACAGCGGTCATGTAATGGAAATCGACTAGCTGTTAGCCAATCAGACTCAAGCAGCTTAGCTTGTTGAATATTAATGGCGCAAATCGAGCCGAGTCTTCCTGCAGCTTTTCTACATCACGCTAGAATGGCTTAAAACAAGGTAACCAAGGCATTTTTTCCACAAAAAATTTTACAGACTCCATGGTAGAACTTACCACAAAGTAATGAAATATGTGTGGCAGGGGACCTTTAACCTCATAAATGCCATTCAAATCTACAAAAGACATAAATCATTCTTTTATTTTGAAAACGTAAGTAAGGATGAACTACCTATAATTAAATAGTGTCATCACATAAACAGAATAAATATTTTGAACCAAATTTCACATTTGCTCGAGGTTTGTGTTTTTTAAAGTTAAATGCAATACTACAGCTACTTGTCCTTAGCCGATCACAGTTATGTGACGGAGCTGACCGATCAGATCCAGGTAAAGTCCGGAGGGGCCAGTGAACAGGACGACGATGAGATGCCGGAGGAGTGTGAGTTTGTCCGCTTCTTCCCCAGCTTTGTGTGGGCTGTTCGAGACTTTACTCTGGAGAGGAAGATCGATGGTCGCAACGTAAGCGAGGATGAGTATCTGGACTTTGCCCTGCAGCTTAAAAAAGGTTTGTCTCATTCAGTGTAGTTTTGTTTTTCACACATCAGGAAACACTATTGAATAATCACACTATTTAAATGTAAAGCAGCATGATGAGAGTAATTGGCCTCAGTTTCAATCAGTATTTGGATCTGGATCCACAGGTTTGTCTCCCAAGGTGGTGACCTACAACCTCCCGAGGCAGTGCATCAGGAACTTCTTCCCGACCCGGAAGTGCTTCACCTTCCCGTTCCCGACGGAGGCGAAGAATATGACGCGCCTGGACTCCATGGCTGAGGCCGACCTGGACCCGGACTTCCTGAAAGTGGCGGACCGTTTCTGCAACTATGTCTTTGCGGAGTGTCGTGTGAAGACTGTGAAGGGAGGTCACACGGTCACCTGTAGCCGTGAGGAAGAGCCTTCTTTTTACCATATTGAAGCCACCACACAGAAAAAAGAGGCCACATAATCATCTCATAATTATGACATGAGTTTGTGACCTCTTTTTTCCAGAGGCAGAAAACGGGCTTCCATATTGTGTTCACACATGATAGATTGATCACACTTTAGTTTAAGTAAGGGATAATGGACAACACAGCATTCAGTTTACAGAAATACAGTAAAATGCATGTTAGAGGTGGTAAAACGGCCCTGACACGCCAGCTTATACCACTGTTGCCACTTGCGTGCTGTTATAATTTAAATGTTTTAATCTCTAAAATTTAAATTCTATACATTTAAATCACATGTGTTGTGCTTGACTGTCTATAAAAGTGCAAATTCATATAGCAACTTTACGCTCAAAGATTAAAATGTCAATATCATGTTTTGGGGGATTTAAAATAATGTGATATCACTGTTCTAGTGTTACTTATACTCTGAATCTATTGCTATTCAACACCCCATGCTTGTCTTTTGCTCATTGTCTGTAGGGTTCAGCCATCTTGTGAAGATCTACGTGGACACCATCAACAGTGGCAAGGTTCCCTGTCTGGAGAATGCAGTGGTTGCCATGGCAGAGATCGAGAACCAGTCGGCTGTGAATGAGGGCTTCCGGCTCTATGAGCAGGGCATGGAGAACCTGAAGAAGAACTTCCCAGTTGATCTCGGACCTCTCTCGGCGGAACACCAACGCCTCTCTACCATGGCAACGCAGGAGTTCCTTAAACGTTCCTTCAAGGACACAGAGGGGAAGTACATGGCACAGCTGCAGGTGAGTGTTGGTGAGCTGTTACAAAAAAGCCCTTATTTTTAAAAATCTGCAAAGAAGAGTTGTAGGCCTGTATGTGTAATCCTGGCTATCGAACCCATGATCTTGATAACGATGTGCAAACATGTGAAGGGGCATGGTGTTAAAAACATGTAGTGCGTAACTATGTAGTGTAGTTCTGCAGTATGGTAAATCAAAATTCCTCTGTGATGGATTCTGCTTCCTGATTTTCTCTTAGAACGTCGTCGCGTCGTCGCACTTGGTAAACAACGTTTCCTCTGTGATGCTTTCCTGATTTTCCTTGTTTTCTTCCTTATCCCTACTTGAATGCATAACAACACTTCTCCTTACAAGCTGCCAATTGGAATGCCACATACTGCTTACTATTATTATTTGGAATGGCACATACTGCTTACTATTATTATTTGGAATGGCACATACTGCTTACTATTATTATTTGGAATGGCACATACTGCTTACTAAATTATTATTTGTTGAAGACTGAGAATTTGTGTTGTACAGCAAGCAAAATAACACACAACAGACATGAGGCATACAACAACAGAACACAAAATAGTTGACATAAATAAACACAATGATATTACTGGTGTTGTCCTACCTGTCAGTTGACAGCTGCATTAAACATCGTCTCCATGCATTGGCTATGTCAACAATATGGCCATTGCAATCATTAGTACATAGATTGAATAAGCTCAATAATACCTACCGAGATAGCAACACACTTTGACCCAGCAGCATAGCAGATGTTGGCTTGATGTTGTTTACTGACTTTGGGCCAATGTCATTTTAGATATACAATTGAAGAGTTTGGTTCCAAAACACTATATCTCAATTTAAAAAAAAAAAAAAAACATTAATCATATTATTTAATTGTGTATTTCAGTTAATATCAATGAAATTTGAAATTGCAGTTGTGTTTTGATTGAGCAAGGATACATAAAAAAAATCCACAATTACAGTTCCACTAAAATTACCTGGGGAACAAATTAAAAAATATGTATTTATGCAAATACATTAAAATGGAAGATAGCGTTTTGGAACCAAACCTTTCAATTGGTTGAGGGGTTGACGTTGGTGCAACGTTGAACTTCCACCTCTGACACTGCCAACGAATACCAACAGGTAGTTAAGTATTTTGAAAATACTGTTTTATAATTGGTAGCTATTGGCTGTTTTTATTCTTATAGTCATGTTATGGCTCCCACTCTCACAGGAGAAAGTGGCAAAGCTCTATAAACAGCTGGTCAATGAGAACTTGGACGCCTCCGAGAAGCAGTGCCGGAAGCTTCTCTCTGATCTGTACGCGTCGATGGCTGCCAACATTCAGCAGGGCAACTATTCCAAGCCAGGCGGGTACGAGATCTACTGCCGCGACCGAGACGCCATGGTGGCCAAGTACCGGCAGCATGACAAGAAGGGCATGAAGGTGAGTGCCAGGAGTGTGTGACTGTGTGTGTGTGTGTGTGTGTGTGTGTGTGTGTGTGTGTGACTGTGTGTGTGTGTGTGTGTGTGTGTGTCTGTGTGTGTTGGTGTGTGTGTGTGTGTGTCTGTGTGTGTGTGTGTGTGTGTCTGTGTGTGTGTGTGTGTGTGTCTGTGTGTGTTGGTGTGTGTGTCTGTGTCTGTTGGTGTGTGTGTGTGTGTGTGTGTGTGTCTGTTGGTGTGTGTGTGTTTGTTTGTGTGTGTGTGTCTGTTGGTGTGTGTGTGTGTGTTTGTGTGTGTGTCTGTTGGTGTGTGTGTGTGTGTGTTTGTTTGTGTGTGTGTGTCTGTTGGTGTGTGTGTGTGTGTGTGTGTGTGTGTGTGTGTCTGTTGGTGTGTGTGTGTGTGCAATCTCTCTAACTGTATGTCCTGTGTTGTTCCCAGGGGGAGGAGATGTTGGAGGCGTTTCTCCAGGAGAAGAACGCAGAGGCCAACGCCATCCTGATGGGCGACGAGAAACTCACCGAGGCTGACAAACAAATGGCTGGTAAGATGTCCGCCCCCATGCCAAACACAGTCGGTTACCACCATGCCAAACACAGTCGGTTACCACCATACCAAACACAATCGTTTACCACAATGCCAAACACAGTCGGTTTCAGCCAATCATTCAGCCAAAGTATTAAGAGCCAATCGACATCTGGAGTTTATCTGATCTTGGAATTTGCCAGTGACGCTAATAATTGTGATTTTTACATTTGTTCACTAATGACAGACCCCAGTATTAATAAGAGGGAAGCCAGCCACAAAATTTTAAAATTTGGTCTGGAGTCGCTGCATTGAGCAGTCTCTATTTTGCAATCACGTCTATTGTACAAGTTAAGGACATTTCAACGAATCAAATCATCAAAAACTGCATATTACAAAATTGGGGACTGTGAAAGCACATTGTCCTCTTTTTATGGAAGCTTGAAAGTATAAAGTACAGGGAGAAGTTTCCATGATCAATGTGTTTAGTCCTGTCATATTTTGCACCAAAATTCACTTCTGGTATCACAAGGGGATATGAGAACAATGGTTATTTAGATTATTTAGATTTGTGTGTCCATGAATGTATATTATGAATGTTTGTCATGTATTTGTCTGTGTGTGCACATAATGTTCTGTATGTATTCACACACACACACAGACACACACAGACACA
This sequence comes from Alosa pseudoharengus, assembly GCF_046254945.1. Lineage (NCBI taxonomy): Eukaryota > Metazoa > Chordata > Actinopteri > Clupeiformes > Clupeidae > Alosa > Alosa pseudoharengus. The sequence goes on along the minus strand of NW_027468564.1, from coordinate 19,408,063 downwards.
CACACAAACACAAACACACGTACATAAACCTGATTGCACTTCGTTGATGCAACTCATCCATCACATCACCTCTTGTGATGTGTGGTTCAATGATACACTTCATTGATGCAACTCATCCCCCCATCACCTCTCTCCCTCTATCCTCAGAGGCCCGTGAGCAGGCGGCGGTTCAGGAGCAGCAGGCCAAGGTGGCGGCTCAGCGTCAAGAGGACCTGCAGCGCGCCCTGGAGGACGAGAAACGCAACCAGGAGGAGCGCCTGAGACGTATGGAGGAGAAGATGGAGGAGGAGAAACGCCTCCAGCGTGAGGAGCTGGACCGCGCCCTGGAGAGCAAGCTGAAGGAGCAGCAGGAGATGATGGAGAAGGGCTTCAGGGACAAGGCCGAGATCATGAGCCAGGAGATCGAGCAGCTCAGGAAGGAAAAGGAGAAGCAGAAGGAAGCTGAGCCGGGGTTCTTCCAGAAGGTCTTCATGCCTGTGGCCAAGCTCGGCGCAGACGTCCTCTCCTCCGTCCTGCAGTTCAAAGCGATGGGCAAAATGTTTGGCAAAGGAAAGAAGCAGAAAGTCTCCGCTGCCCAGCCATGACAAAGCATGAGGGTGAGAACAGAGCGGTGTATGCTCACTAGCCAATATGTGGAGGCTCATTAGCCAATATGTGGAGCCAAATAGTCACCTCACCAGGGCCTGAATCTGGAGTAAGCGCCTCTTGCTACGTCGACCATATTTTCAAATCTATTTCAAATCACCGAGTTAAAGGCCGTTCACACCAGAAGTGATAACTATAAAGATAACTATAACTACGGTATAACAATAAATAAATAAATGTGAGGAAATAAATAATGCAATTGACTGATCTGATCAATCTATTTTAATCTATTTTCATTTTGATTAAGTTTACAGCGTTTCCAACTGTCAGGGTTCCCACAGATCATGGAATTTCTGGAATATCATTGAATTGTAGAAAGTCTATTTCAGACATGGAAAGTCAGGGAATTGTATAATTTTTGAGGCAAAGTCATGGACTATTATGGAATAGGGGACTACTAGGGAATTTTGTTGTAGCAGTTTAAAATGTATTTGCTAGGGCTGTCAAAATAACTGATTAATTTCGATTAATTAATTTGAGAAAACATAACTGATTAAAAAAAATAACGCAGATTAATCGATTCCGTATGACCTTTGACCCCGAGCCGTTGTAGTCAGTAACCATTAGACTGTAAAATGAAGGAGAGGGAAGAAAATGTGCTGCCTAGATCATTGATTGGAACATTTACTTTTAAAAAACGGCCTGATGGTGTTGATAAAAATAAAGTGTTGATTAAAATAAAGTCCTCTGCAATGTCTGCAGCAAGGAATTTGCATATCACTGGAGTTCATCAACTCTAAAGTCGCACATGTATGTGAAAAAAAACGAAGCACTTTTGAATTTATTTCCTCAGCATATTAGGTCATATCATACATTATTATGCCCATTATTAAAATAATAATAAAATAGTTTTTGAACTTTAATGTCACTAATGCTGATTATTCAATGATTCATTTGAATTTAAATATTTAAAATATGTTCACAGCAAAAAATATATATGTGATTAATTTAGATTAATTAATCACAGAGTATGTAATTAATTAGAATAATTGTTTTAATCGATTGACAGCCCTAAAAAATATATATGTGATTAATTTAGATTAATTAATCACAGAGTATGTAATTAATTAGAATAATTTTTTTAATCGATTGACAGCCCTAGTATTTGCCAGTACAAATTACCGGTTACCGGTACACTTGGTGGTTATTTGGTTATTAGCTTTACTGCTTGCGTGAGTAACCCAAATGTGTTTATTCAATGGCTGTTTATTCATCTCCAGCTCTAAATCATTGGCTAGTATATTGTACTATTCTATAGTCAGTCATGGAAATTCAGGTTTTTTGTCAGGGAAAGTTGGGGAAAAGTCATGGAATTTTACATTTGACTTAGAACCGTATCTATCCCCAGATCTCTGTCATGGAAGTAAAGCCGGGCAGACTAATTTCTGATTTGTTTTGATTTGGTATGAGCAGACATTTGTCAATCTTCCAAATCATCTACATTTCCACATCTTGTCTGTATAGTATACTTGAAGTCACATAGTATCAATAAACATGTTAAACCTAAATTTCGACTGGAGTGTAAGTGTCTTTGTGACAACAAGAAAACAGTGTTTTAGGTTTGTTTTTAAAGATAATTACATTCATTAACTAAAATTAACAAGATCTAAACCTTTATGGGTAACATCATCAGATCATACCTTTAGGAGACGGGTAACATCATCACCATGGCTTTTTCCCAAAGTCGAGGAAGCATATTATTCAAATGCTGCCTTTTCAAGATCGCCACGTCATCGAACGCCGCCAGTCACTGTTCCAATGTCGAGTATGCTCCGATATTCGCGTCCTTCGTTCTGAGAATTTTCAGGGATGCATCTGTGGCTCCTCTGCCTTGACAAGCATCGGAGCAGCGCCCCTACTGAAACAGAACCGTGCAGTTAAAAGTGGAAGTACTCAGACAGACCATGGTGACGTGCACGTTCACACTAGCTAGTCTCTTCCAAAGTAGAGTCCGAGAACGCTAGGGAGGCCTCTAACCTCATCTTCATAGAAACCGACTCGCAAGGAAGCATGCTTGACTTTGGGAAATAGCCCATATGGACTATGTATGTAGGTAGGTCATCATCATCACCACTGAGATCATGCCTTTATGAGGATGGGCGTTATTAGGGGGTGGACAAGGGGGACCCATAACTTTCAAAACAGTGGTGTTTGTCCCCCCCAACATTGTCATCTAAAAGATGGAGAAATGCCAGCGACAGAGACAAATCAGTTCTAACTACTGACCAATGATTTTAGCAGCAGGCTATGCGCGTAAGATAGCCTAAATAAAAACGAGATCACAAAAGGAAAGCAGATAGAAAGTATTATACAAATCTACAACACGCACACAGTTTTCATGCACACGGGAGAGAGAGAGCACGCACAGGTCTTACATGATTGTTGGTTTCTAGCTTGCTAATCACTGAAGAAACAGTCTTAAAGCTGCAGTTGGCAAGTCTGACAGATTTAGGGGACCCTCTCGTTGAGTTTGTGCTCGTCAATGTGCACCAGACTGTGATTGACAGTCAGATCTCACACAGCCCTGCTCTGATTGGACCAGAAGAACTGGGAGCTGTGGATTTTTGCAAAACAAATAACAGGCTCTAGGTGGAGGTAGAAGTGCGTTTTTTTTTCTAAAATCGGCTGATTTATGTTGTTCTGTCGGAGCATAGTGTCGGTTTCAGTGAATATGATCAAAAAAATCTTGCCAACTGCAGCTTTAAAGGTGCCATGAGTAAGAATTGAGGTAAAAATATCCCAAAAAATGAGCTACACGCATCAAAAGAATAAGAAATAAGGGTGATGTCATTAAAAAAATGCAGCCACAGCCCAACAGGTGTATACTCTTTGATTCAAGTATGCCCACAAGCTGTGCGAGTTATTCGTGCATTGCAGTTTGGCTGGCGGTTATGTTGCCCGCATACCGCCTCCCATGGCCGAAACTGGTATTATGAGACCTGTCGGGCTGTGGCTAGTAATTTAGCATGCTAATTCAGGTTGATATCTCTGCAGCACTATACCTTGTCATTCTTTTAATGACATTCTTATTTCTTCTCATTCTTTTGATGTGATAGCTAATTTTTTGGATATTTTTACCTCAATTCTTACACATGGCACCTTTAAGGTTTGTGAATTCTCCCGATTATCAAGGCAATGAGGAGTAGGATGGAGGACTCTCCTGACTCGACTGGCTATAGATAGATAGATACTTTATTGATCCCCAAGGGGAAATTCAAGATTGGTGAAGGAGAATGCTTAATTGTAGCCAGCTAGTTGAACACAATGATTCTATGCTTTTGTGAGAAAGCACACCATTTATGAAAGCAACGATTTCCCTGGCAGACCTTTATGAAATATGACAGCTGTGTAAAACATCATAATATATGTATTAATACCAACACCAAGCACATGGCTCTCACTCAAGCACACCAGTGTGTGTGATCATAGCAGTTGCAGGACCACTGTCCCCACGCATTGTCGGCTAGTGCGCTGAGCTGGAAATCTGGTCGGATAGGCCCTAAATCTCAGGTTTTTTTTTTTAACACTTCCCTTGTGAGTTAAATGTTTTCATGCAGATATCTGGATAATAGGTGAGGTAACAGATCATGCAGATCATTTAAGATTAGCATAGGTTTTAACCTTTGTTGTGGCATCCATGTTTTTCACACATTCCGCAGAGCGCATGAACACGCCTTTAGGATCATCATCATAGAGATCTAACATCATCAAAATAGACGTCATGCCTTTAGGAAGAGTTGGCTAACAACATCACCATAGAGACCATGCCTTTAGGAAGAGTTGGCTAACAACATCACCATAGAGACCATGCCTTTAGGAGGAGGTGGGTAACATCATCAGAATCGGGTAACAATACAAGGAGTATTATTCCCTCTCCTGACTCAATGCATGTCTGCATTTGCTAGATCAAGCCTTTGCTCAAAACCCGAGACACTTAAAATGAGACTAAAACTAGTTAGTGCACAACAACTGAAAATAATCTGAAATCAAACACCAAACTGTTACAACCTTGTGTACCCACTCCAGTTGTTTGGCAAGGTCCTGGAGATGTATCTATACTACAACTAGCAAGCAGAAGAGGGAGGACCAATGGTAACAGTCGGGGAACTACTAAAGGTTCCAATAGACCTCTGAAGTTTACCTACAAAAAAGATCCAAAACGGCCATCTTTGCCCATATAAGGAGATCCGGTTGTTAATTGAAGCTAACTACCTATGGCAAATTGCATTGCAAGTTAGCTCTGGAGTAGCAAACATCTAAGTGTGCCGCCTTCACTTACCGGAGATCACAGTATCCACTCGAAGGCAGAGGACAAAAGTGGTTCAGGAAAGTGGTGTTCAGGAAAACGTCTGCATTTCAGACTTTTTCATCCCCACGAGACTTTAACAGGTGCGATTATTCAAAATCCCCATGTTATTTTCCCATAGGAAAAATCGCCAGATACCGGATGTCAAAGATGGCAGCTTTTTTGTAGGCGAACTTCAGAGGTCTATGGAGAAGGAGGTGTCAAAGGTCACAGAGGTGCCAAATGTGTAGGAGGTCCCTGGGGCATCAGAAGGTCTTCCAGCTGCCCATAAGAAAGCTATAGGTTTTATTTTTTAATGTTTTTTTTTTGTTTGTTTGTTTTTACTAAGACCACAATTACAGTATATGGAATAGATGTATAGATTTGCAAAGTAGTTTATGTTTAATGTTTACAATTAATGTTTGCACTAGGGCTTTAGGGTTGGGATGCAAATGGTACCATGGTAAAACACAGAAAGTTGTAAATAAATAGAAACATACTGTTGTTGGTATAGTGTGTACAGAAATAGACATTTGTCTATACATTGTCATAATCATGTTTTTTTTGTCACATATTTATTTCTTTATTTATGTATTTGGATGAAACACTGTATTATCAAAAAAAGCCTATTCAGTGAACTGTGATCTAATCATTTTACTATACCCACAAACAAAATACCCACTTGACTAACTCTTCACAAAGTTGACGTGCACAATGGATGTATCCATGTGGACTGGTTTCCTATTGGGCTCGGAGGTGGGGCTACACATGTCAGGCATATAGGCAGGGTGCGATTTGTAGGGGGGGGGATGGTTAGGATTTCCCCCCCTCTGGTTTTCCTATCCCTACCTCTGCTAAATTATTTTTATCGTCGGGGGGGGACAACATTTATCCCCCTCTGCCCCTCATATTGATTAATGCTACTTCATATAAGTAAAGCGCTGCAACGTGAGAACAGTCTAGTAGGCTAGCCTACATAATAATCTGACATCAGAAACGCACCGTCACCGTCAGCACTGATGCTGCTGACACAGTGGCTGCGTGATAACTTAATTTGGCCTTGATCGTGGAGGACATTTCAGAATGTCGAGTGTGTAATCCATCATAAATGGCTAGGTTCAATGGAAAAGTTAGCTGGACAAATGAAAGAAAACGAGAAGGATTCAGTGAAGCATAATAATGTTTTAGAACCTTCAAAATTAGAAAACTGATGCAACTGAGATGGAGGACAACTGCACGTAGAGTAGAACGTAGGCCTATTGTCCGAAGGAACTTACATTAAATGAGGAGATATTTGCTGAATGTCACAAAAAGTGTTACAGAAATTGCTTGGCATTGCTTATTCAATGGCTCTCTACCGAAACACCTGTAGTTTGCGGAGGACGAACGAGAAAGCATCGTTTGATAAATCAGCCAGTAGTAGACAAATAATTTTTAGAAATAATCTGTACTGCAAAAACGAATGTTGGTGGGTATTTAAACTATCTAGCGGGTGTTTTAACAGTTGCAAGAAATAGAAGCTTCATGGTCTTTATGTTCTGGTTCGTAAATTATTTTCATAAAACTTCAAGTTGCCCTATAACTTTACTCTCCAAACTCTTCACTGCACTGTAGGCAATTAACTGACAGTATGATAGGCTATTTATTTTCTGTAGGCTACAATAAACACATTTCTTTTGTCAACTTCTGCAATATTACACACTTGGCTACTGAACGCAAATCAGCAGGAGAGAGAATGCACGTAGCCTATGCAGAGTGTAGCGCAATGTGTATGTAAAGGGGCTACAGCGGAATACACTGCCCCCTGCAGGTTTCTTTATTTGAACACGGGCACTGAGCAAAGGAAAACACCAGTCTACTAGCTATATAGAAAATAGGTTTATTGTACAATAAATTTCACATAGAAAGTTAAAACATTTGGGGGGAGAGCAATCACTCCAGAACTCTGGCTGTTGTAAAGTGCTATGTGCCGAGTCATAAATAATTAGGCTACATGAATTTAAGTAACAACTATGCCGGACCACCGGGATAAAACATAATATAAGTTAATATAAGTTAGCAGATAATTACACATAGAAAGTGCACACGTGCTCAATGGAAATGACAGTTCATCTCATAACACAGTTCATCACAAATTCAATCATAAAAACGAAGGTACAGAAACCACTGTGCAAACACTGCAACAATAAATACACAAAGGCTACGTATATCACCCCCTCATTCCCGGCCACCGCCAAGGCTCAAATTAAATTATTCAGCACCAGAAGGAGCGTTTGTTTTCTCTCCCCCCTCTCACACATATACCTGCCGGGGAGTAGGCCTACACTTCCCCGGAAAAAGTACAAAGAACACAGGATTAATATATAGCCTACATTAAATCACCAAATTACTGCTGACTCAGTCACCACTGCTGCCGGACGTGGGGTTCAACGAAGGACATAAAACAGAACAGCGATCGCACTAACAGGGCACAAACTCCCTAATTTAGGCCTAATGGCACTTACCCCGAATGATTGGTCAACCACACCGACGCTAAAAAGGATTGCCCGCGTCCCAGCACGGCAGCCGTTGGTTCTACTCAGCTGTCCCTTCCACCTGTTCAACAAAGACCTTAGCCATTTATCCCATCCCTCATTAGCAAATGCAGCACAGGTGTGCTGCTGCATCCACCCCAACACCACAGATCACGGGACTGGACCACGCCCTCATCCACAGCAACTATTGTTGCAACACACCCGCTTACATGTTGGCTATTTGTTTACCAACTAACACTGTTAGCCAATTCACTAACTTAAGACTTCAGTGCCATACAACGTTTTTTTACACAACAAATACAGAAAGGATGGAGGCAGCAAAAGTAGAGAAGTCCTTTCAGATGGGGCAAGAACAAGGTGAATTTGTATGCTTGTCAAAACGTAGTCCTACCCGGCATTAGAGGAGCTGATCATCATACCAAGCACACTCGCTGTTTAAAGTCATACACCACGGTAAACTAAAACTAAAATGTTACAAAGGTGGCAAAAACAATATAGGGTATTATTAGCCATGACATTACTAGGCTATGAATCGTTCGTTCTTTTTTTTTTGGGGGGGGGGGTTACAAACTTATTCAAAATCATCCCCCCCTCTGGTTTTTACACAAATCGCACCCTGCATATAGGGCTAGGTCGTTTGCTGTTTATAAAGTGTGTGGATAATGTTTTACGTTCTCAGAGGCTCATTTGCCAATTCCATTGTAACATTCACGTTTAGCAAGTTACACATTGATCTCGGTGGAGTTGGCCAGCCCTATAAGCCTCGTTCAAAACCAGGCTGCTACGCTGTTTGCAGACTCCGCAGAGCCGTATCGCAGTCTCTGAGGACATCTAGTGGCGGTTATCAGAAAAGGCTGTTTTATGCCAGTGAAAATGTCCTGTGATGATACATTGGTAGAATATGCTCCATAATATCTGTTTCATATTGTAACAAGATAACGTAACAACTTAACAATAACTTAACAAGATAAACTTTAAGGTTTATATATATTTTATATATATATATATATATATATATTTATTTATTTATTTTATTTTTTAACATGGATTTGTCAAATTGCACATTTTGTCAAATGGTGTCATATTTTAGCCTACACAATATTAGTAGGCTAGGCTATTATTAATATGTCATTGTTTTTGCATGTAGCTTGCGTCTAGAGTAGACATTGCGACATAGTACACATTGATATTTCTCAGTGAATAGCATCCCTCCATTCACTTTGATATTTCTCAGTGAATAGCATTTCTGTGCCATATTTGACGTGCTCCTAGTAACTGAAATTTGCGTCATAGACTGATGGTTTCGATTGTGGATGCGCTCTTTAAAGTTAATAGCAGCCTCCTCACATTCCCTATTATTTCGGATTTAAAACATACACCATTGCATTATATTAGGCTACAATTTAAATGGACATTTTAAAAGCTGTCCATCTAGGCTACAGTGAAAACACATTATCTTTTGGCTATTTTGCAATTTCTGTGCCATATTTGACGTGCTCCTAGTAACTGACCCGGCGCGTAGGCTATTTTTAATCTACTGAGCAAACAATTCCTTGTGCATGCGCAATAGACGCAGCTACTCGAAAGTGAAAGTGTGACAAGGATTTCCGAGAAATCAGGTCTCTTCGTGTAATGTAGTATTAATTATGCTCCTATAGCCTACGATAACTGGGGCGGAGATTCTACACTGTGTGCTAGATCTTCAGCGTTTTCACTGTCCTTTCCTAAAGGCGAATGCTGCACACCTAACCGACTTTAAAGCACAGTCGACGGTCGGACAGTCCTGTTTGGACTTTCCCTGTTAGACTTGGACTGCGCGCTGAATAGGTCAAGAGTCTGAATCTTCCGTCAACAAGATCTTCAAGTAAAGGTAGTTTGCATTTTTAAGATAGCCTTAAAAGGTAGGCTACGTTTATTCGGTCCTTTTCCCGAATTGTTAAGCTAATCGTTAGCCTCTCTGTAAAGCTACCTACCGCTATGGCTCGTGGAAAAACCTCAAACATTAGGCTAAACGTTTCGGCTAACCTAAGTCAGGTTTATCCATTTATTTAGCACTAATTAGGGCTACGTTCAGACTTGGGTTCTTTTTTGAAGCTACCAGCTTTCGTTTTATAATCCTATGAAGTAGACCGTGCTTTCAAAAAAGTCCTCTGCTTCTTTTAAAACGCTACCGCGGACGTCGTTTTCGGCAACTCGAAGCTGTTTTTAAAGTTGAGAAATGTTCAACTTCTAGCTATAAAATGCCTTACGTCACCCTCTTTTTGACAGCTGACCAGTCACAAGCGGATAACCGAAACCCTTCCGGCTGCTTTTTGGAACGAAAACGAAGGCAGAAAACAGAGGTCTGCACAACTTTTCTTGTCAAAAAAGAAGCCGAATCTGAACGTAGCCTACTCGGCAGCCAAATTAATCTTTTCGACCATCGTGGCAAACGGTAGCCATACACTTGTGGTGATTTGATTCAGATGTAAAGCAGATAACAATCACCACAACATCAACCGGCAATGTTATTGCTTGCCTACTGTCCCGCGCCACTGAAGCCTACTCGCTTAAGACCGTGGTAAAGTTGGTTTTATATTGGACGTTGGATATTCGACACATTCGAAAAATCTATTTAGCACTGACTACGAGGGTCGAGTTTGTATCAAACCAACTTTAATGTGTTTAAACAAGGCCTGCCTATATTACACAAAGCTTCTTTTGTCCAAAAACCCATGTTTTGATTTTATGAATTTTTTAGGCTGATAAAAGATTTCAATCTATTATGCGGCTTCACCTTTTGACTTACCCATACTAAAACACATCTCCTGAACTCGGCTTACTGCCCTTTCTAGTACACAAAGCTTCTTTTTCCCTAAAACCTACTCTTTGATTTTATACAATTTTTAATGTTAAATGTTTCAAATCTATTATGCGGCTTGCCCTTTTGACCTACCCATGTCAAAACACATCTGGTGAACTCGGATTACTGCTCTATATAGTACACAAAGCTTCTTTTTCCCAAAAATCCATTCTTTGATTTTATAAATATTTTTTAATGTAAAAAAAATGCTTTAAATGCTTTAAATCTATTATGCGGCTTGACCTTTTGACCTAACCATGTCAAAACACATCTGTTGCACTCAGCTAACTGCCCTACATAATACACAAAGCTTCTTTTTTCCAAAAAACTCACTCTTTGATTTTATATTAATTTTTTACTATTCAAAAATGCTATAAATCTATTATGCGAATTGACCTTTTGACCAACCCATGTCAAAACACATCTGCTGCACTCAGTTAACTGCCCTACATAGTACACAAAGCTTCTTTTTTTCAAAAACTTACTCTTTGATTTTATATACATTTTTTACTATTCAAAAATGCTATAAATCTATTATGCGGCTTGACCTTTTGACCTACCCATGTCAAAACACATCTGTTGCACTCAGCTAACTGGCCTTCATAGTACACAAAGCTTATTTTTTCCAAAAACTCACTCTTTGATTTTATATTAATTTTTTACTTTATAAAAATGCTATAAATCTATTATGCGAATCGACCTTTTGACCTACCCATGTCAAAACACATCTGCTGCACTCAGCTAACTGCCCTACATAATACACAAAGCTTATTTTGTCCAAAAACGTACTCTTTGATTTTATATTATTTTTGTATTATTCAAAAATGCTATAAATCTATTATGTGCCTTCACCTTTTGACCTACCCATGTCAAAACACATCTGTTGCACTCGGCTAACTGCCCTACATAGTACACAAAGCTTATTTTTTTCAAAAACGCACTCTTTGATTTTATATTATTTTTTTACTATTCAAAAATGCTATAAATCTATTATGTGCCTTCACCTTTTGACCTACCCATGTCAAAACACATCTGGTGAACTCGGATTACTGCTCTATATAGTACACAAAGCTTCTTTTTCCCAAAAATCCATTCTTTGATTTTATAAATATTTTTTAATGTAAAAAAAATGCTTTAAATGCTTTAAATCTATTATGCGGCTTGACCTTTTGACCTACCCATGTCAAAACACATCTGCTGCACTCAGCTAACTGCCCTACATAATACACAAAGCTTATTTTGTCCAAAAACTTACTCTTTGATTTTATATTAATTTTTTATTATTCAAAAATGCTATAAATCTATTATGCGGCTTGACCTTTTGACCTACCCATGTCAAAACACATCTGCTGCACTCGGCTAACTGCCCTACATAGTACACAAAGCTTCTTTTTTCCAAAAATGCACTCTTTGATTTTATATTAATTTTTTATTATTCAAAAATGCTATAAATCTATTATGCGGCTTGACCTTTTGACCTAACCATGTCAAAACACATCTGTTGCACTCAGCTAACTGCCCTACATAATACACAAAGCTTCTTTTTTCCAAAAACTCACTCTTTGATTTTATATTAATTTTTTACTATTCAAAAATGCTATACATCTATTATGCGAATTGACCTTTTGACCAACCCATGTCAAAACACATCTGCTGCACTCAGTTAACTGCCCTACATAGTACACAAAGCTTCTTTTTTTCAAAAACTTACTCTTTGATTTTATATACATTTTTTACTATTAAAAAATGCTATAAATCTATTATGCGGCTTGACCTTTTGACCTAACCATGTCAAAACACATCTGTTGCACTCAGCTAACTGCCCTACATAATACACAAAGCTTCTTTTTTCCAAAAACTCACTCTTTGATTTTATATTAATTTTTTACTATTCAAAAATGCTATACATCTATTATGCGAATTGACCTTTTGACCAACCCATGTCAAAACACATCTGCTGCACTCAGTTAACTGCCCTACATAGTACACAAAGCTTCTTTTTTTCAAAAACTTACTCTTTGATTTTATATACATTTTTTACTATTCAAAAATGCTATAAATCTATTATGCGGCTTGACCTTTTGACCTACCCATGTCAAAACACATCTGTTGCACTCAGCTAACTGGCCTTCATAGTACACAAAGCTTATTTTTTCCAAAAACTCACTCTTTGATTTTATATTAATTTTTTACTTTATAAAAATGCTATAAATCTATTATGCGAATCGACCTTTTGACCTACCCATGTCAAAACACATCTGCTGCACTCAGCTAACTGCCCTACATAATACACAAAGCTTATTTTGTCCAAAAACGTACTCTTTGATTTTATATTATTTTTGTATTATTCAAAAATGCTATAAATCTATTATGTGCCTTCACCTTTTGACCTACCCATGTCAAAACACATCTGTTGCACTCGGCTAACTGCCCTACATAGTACACAAAGCTTATTTTTTTCAAAAACGCACTCTTTGATTTTATATTATTTTTTTACTATTCAAAAATGCTATAAATCTATTATGTGCCTTCACCTTTTGACCTACCCATGTCAAAACACATCTGGTGAACTCGGATTACTGCTCTATATAGTACACAAAGCTTCTTTTTCCCAAAAATCCATTCTTTGATTTTATAAATATTTTTTAATGTAAAAAAAATGCTTTAAATGCTTTAAATCTATTATGCGGCTTGACCTTTTGACCTACCCATGTCAAAACACATCTGCTGCACTCAGCTAACTGCCCTACATAATACACAAAGCTTATTTTGTCCAAAAACTTACTCTTTGATTTTATATTAATTTTTTATTATTCAAAAATGCTATAAATCTATTATGCGGCTTGACCTTTTGACCTACCCATGTCAAAACACATCTGCTGCACTCGGCTAACTGCCCTACATAGTACACAAAGCTTCTTTTTTCCAAAAATGCACTCTTTGATTTTATATTAATTTTTTATTATTCAAAAATGCTATAAATCTATTATGCGGCTTGACCTTTTGACCTAACCATGTCAAAACACATCTGTTGCACTCAGCTAACTGCCCTACATAATACACAAAGCTTCTTTTTTCCAAAAACTCACTCTTTGATTTTATATTAATTTTTTACTATTCAAAAATGCTATACATCTATTATGCGAATTGACCTTTTGACCAACCCATGTCAAAACACATCTGCTGCACTCAGTTAACTGCCCTACATAGTACACAAAGCTTCTTTTTTTCAAAAACTTACTCTTTGATTTTATATACATTTTTTACTATTAAAAAATGCTATAAATCTATTATGCGGCTTGACCTTTTGACCTAACCATGTCAAAACACATCTGTTGCACTCAGCTAACTGCCCTACATAATACACAAAGCTTATTTTTTCCAAAAACTCACTCTTTGATTTTATATTAATTTTTTACTATTCAAAAATGCTATAAATCTATTATGCGAATTGACCTTTTGACCAACCCATGTCAAAACACATCTGCTGCACTCAGCTAACTGCCCTACATAATACACAAAGCTTCTTTTTTCCAAAAATGCACTCTTTGATTTTATATTATTTTTTTACTATTCAAAAATGCTATAAATCTATTATGTGCCTTCACCTTTTGACCTAGCCATGTCAAAACACATCTGTTGCACTCGGCTAACTGCCCTACATAGTACACAAAGCTTATTTTTTCCAAAAACTCACTCTTTGATTTTATATTAATTTTTTACTATTCAAAAATGCTATAAATTTATTATGCGCCTTCATCTTTTGACCTACCCATGTCAAAACACATCTGCTGCACTCAGCTAACTGTCCTACATACAGTAGTACACAAAGCTTTTTTTTTTCCAAAAACTCACTCTTTGATTTTATATTAATTTATTACTATTCAAAAATGCAAAAAAACAAGCTACCTCTTTGTAGGTAGACATACATCATTTATATTTATTAACTTAACTATATTTTGTTTTCCATCCAAAGTTCCATTTGGCTGTATAAATCAACTGGATTTTTTTTACATTTTCAATAAATGTATAATATAGATTTATAGCATTTTTTGATAATAAAACATCTATAAAATCAAAGAGTGGGCTTTGGAAAAAAATAAGCTTTGTGTACTATGTAGGGCAGCAGATGTGTTTTGATATGGGTAAGTCGAAAGGGGAAGGCACATAAAAGATGTATAGCATTTTTGAATAGTAAAAAATTAATATAAAATCAAAGACTGCGTTTTTGAAAAAAAGAAGCTTTGTGTACTATGTAGGGCAGTTAACCGAGTGCAGCAGATGTGTTTTGATATGGGTAAGGCGAAAGGGGAAGGCACATAATAGATTTATAGCATTTTTGAATAGTAAAAAATGTATATAAAATCAAAGAGTGTGTTTTTGAAAAAAAGAAGCTTTGTGTACTATGTAGGCAAGTTAGCCGAGTGCAGCAGATGTGTTTTGATATGGGTAAGTCGAAAGGGGAAGGCACATAATAGATTTATAGCATTTTTGAATAGTAAAAAATGTATATAAAATCAAAGAGTGCGTTTTTGAAAAAAAGAAGCTTTGTGTACTATGTAGGCAAGTTAGCTGAGTGCAACAGATGTGTTTTGACATGGGTAAGTCGAAAGGTCAAGCTGCATAATAGATTTATAGCATTTTTGAATAGTAAAAGAATTATATAAAATCAAAGAGTGCGTTTTAAAAAAAAAGAAGCTTTGTGTATTATGTAGGGCAGTTAGCTGAGTGCAACAGATGTGTTTTGACATGGTTAGGTCAAAAGGTCAAGCCGCATAATAGATTTATAGCATTTTTTAATAGTAAAAAATGTATATAAAATCAAAGAGTAAGTTTTTGAAAAAAAGAAGCTTTGTGTACTATGTAGGGCAGTTAACTGAGTGCAGCAGATGTGTTTTGACATGGGTTGGTCAAAAGGTCAATTCGCATAATAGATGTATAGCATTTTTGAATAGTAAAAAATTAATATAAAATCAAAGAGTGAGTTTTTGGAAAAAAGAAGCTTTGTGTATTATGTAGGGCAGTTAGCTGAGTGCAACAGATGTGTTTTGACATGGTTAGGTCAAAAGGTCAAGCCGCATAATAGATTTATAGCATTTTTTAATAGTAAAAAATGTATATAAAATCAAAGAGTAAGTTTTTGAAAAAAAGAAGCTTTGTGTACTATGTAGGGCAGTTAACTGAGTGCAGCAGATGTGTTTTGACATGGGTTGGTCAAAAGGTCAATTCGCATAATAGATGTATAGCATTTTTGAATAGTAAAAAATTAATATAAAATCAAAGAGTGAGTTTTTGGAAAAAAGAAGCTTTGTGTATTATGTAGGGCAGTTAGCTGAGTGCAACAGATGTGTTTTGACATGGTTAGGTCAAAAGGTCAAGCCGCATAATAGATTTATAGCATTTTTGAATAATAAAAAATTAATATCAAATCAAAGAGTGCATTTTTGGAAAAAAGAAGCTTTGTGTACTATGTAGGGCAGTTAACTGAGTGCAGCAGATGTGTTTTGACATGGGTTGGTCAAAAGGTCAATTCGCATAATAGATGTATAGCATTTTTGAATAGTAAAAAAATAATATAAAATCAAAGAGTGAGTTTTTGGAAAAAAGAAGTTTTGTGTATTATGTAGGGCAGTTAGCTGAGTGCAACAGATGTGTTTTGACATGGTTAGGTCAAAAGGTCAAGCCGCATAATAGATTTATAGCATTTTTGAATAATAAAAAATTAATATAAAATCAAAGAGTGCATTTTTGGAAAAAAGAAGCTTTGTGTATTATGTAGGGCAGTTAGCTGAGTGCAACAGATGTGTTTTGACATGGGTAAGTCGAAAGGTCAAGCTGCATAATAGATTTATAGCATTTTTGAATAGTAAAATAATTATATAAAATCAAAGAGTGCGTTTTAAAAAAAAAGAAGCTTTGTGTATTATGTAGGGCAGTTAGCTGAGTGCAACAGATGTGTTTTGACATGGTTAGGTCAAAAGGTCAAGCCGCATAATAGATTTATAGCATTTTTGAATAATAAAAAAATAATATAAAATCAAAGAGTGCATTTTTGGAAAAAAGAAGCTTTGTGTACTATGTAGGGCAGTTAGCCGAGTGCAGCAGATGTGTTTTGACATGGGTAGGTCAAAACTTCAAGCCGCATAATAGATTTATAGCATTTTTGAATAATAAAAAATTAATATAAAATCAAAGAGTGAGTTTTTGGAAAAAATAAGCTTTGTGTACTATGAAGGCCAGTTAGCTGAGTGCAACAGATGTGTTTTGACATGGGTAGGTCAAAAGGTCAAGCCGCATAATAGATTTATAGCATTTTTGAATAATAAAAAATTAATATAAAATCAAAGAGTGCATTTTTGGAAAAAAGAAGCTTTGTGTATTATGTAGGGCAGTTAGCTGAGTGCAACAGATGTGTTTTGACATGGGTAAGTCGAAAGGTCAAGCTGCATAATAGATTTATAGCATTTTTGAATAGTAAAAGAATTATATAAAATCAAAGAGTGCGTTTTAAAAAAAAAGAAGCTTTGTGTATTATGTAGGGCAGTTAGCTGAGTGCAACAGATGTGTTTTGACATGGTTAGGTCAAAAGGTCAAGCCGCATAATAGATTTATAGCATTTTTGAATAATAAAAAATTTATATAAAATCAAAGAGTGAGTTTTTGGAAAAAATAAGCATTGTGCACTATGAAGGGCAGTTAGCTGAGTGCAACAGATGTGTTTTGACATGGTTAGGTCAAAAGGTCAAGCCGCATAATAGATTTAAAGCATTTAAAGCATTTTTTTTACATTAAAAAATATTTATAAAATCAAAGAATGGATTTTTGGGAAAAAGAAGCTTTGTGTACTATATAGAGCAGTAATCCGAGTTCACCAGATGTGTTTTGACATGGGTAGGTCAAAAGGTGAAGGCACATAATAGATTTATAGCATTTTTGAATAGTAAAAAAATAATATAAAATCAAAGAGTGCGTTTTTGAAAAAAATAAGCTTTGTGTACTATGTAGGGCAGTTAGCCGAGTGCAACAGATGTGTTTTGACATGGGTAGGTCAAAAGGTGAAGGCACATAATAGATTTATAGCATTTTTGAATAATAAAAAAATAATATAAAATCAAAGAGTACGTTTTTGGACAAAATAAGCTTTGTGTATTATGTAGGGCAGTTAGCTGAGTGCAGCAGATGTGTTTTGACATGGGTAGGTCAAAAGGTCGATTCGCATAATAGATTTATAGCATTTTTATAAAGTAAAAAATTAATATAAAATCAAAGAGTGAGTTTTTGGAAAAAATAAGCTTTGTGTACTATGAAGGCCAGTTAGCTGAGTGCAACAGATGTGTTTTGACATGGGTAGGTCAAAAGGTGAAGGCGCATAATAGATTTATAGCATTTTTGAATAGTAAAAAATGTATATAAAATCAAAGAGTAAGTTTTTGAAAAAAAGAAGCTTTGTGTACTATGTAGGGCAGTTAACTGAGTGCAGCAGATGTGTTTTGACATGGGTTGGTCAAAAGGTCAATTCGCATAATAGATTTATACCATTTTTGAATAGTAAAAAATTTATATAAAATCAAAGAGTGAGTTTTTTGGAAAAAAGAAGCTTTGTGTATTATGTAGGGCAGTTAGCTGAGTGCAACAGATGTGTTTTGACATGGTTAGGTCAAAAGGTCAAGCCGCATAATAGATTTAAAGCATTTAAAGCATTTTTTTTACATTAAAAAATATTTATAAAATCAAAGAATGGATTTTTGGGAAAAAGAAGCTTTGTGTATTATGTAGGGCAGTTAGCTGAGTGCAACAGATGTGTTTTGACATGGTTAGGTCAAAAGGTCAAGCCGCATAATAGATTTAAAGCATTTAAAGCATTTTTTTTACATTAAAAAATATTTATAAAATCAAAGAATGGATTTTTGGGAAAAAGAAGCTTTGTGTACTATATAGAGCAGTAATCCGAGTTCACCAGATGTGTTTTGACATGGGTAGGTCAAAAGGGCAAGCCGCATAATAGATTTGAAACATTTAACATTAAAAATTGTATAAAATCAAAGAGTAGGTTTTAGGGGAAAAGAAGCTTTGTGTACTAGAAAGGGCAGTAAGCCGAGTTCAGGAGATGTGTTTTAGTGTGGGTAAGTCAAAAGGTGAAGCCGCATAATAGATTGAAATCTTTTATCAGCCTAAAAAATTCATAAAATCAAAACATGGGTTTTTGGACAAAAGAAGCTTTGTGTAATATAGGCAGGCCTTGTTTAAACACATTAAAATTGGTTTGACACAAACTCGACCCTCGTAGTCAGTGCTAAATAGATTTTTCGAATGTGTCGAATATCCAACGTCCAATATGAAACCAACTTTACCACGGTTCGCTTAAGCTAGGCCTACTGTCCGGGGCCACACTTACCGACCTGTCCAGTCTGGTACCACTCTAGTGTGTCCCGTAGGCCAGTGTTTTTCAACTTTTTTTGTGCCACGGCACTCTTTTGACACTTAAAATGTCCCACGGCACACTAACATCCTGTGTGAAGAAAAAATAAACATACCATAGCCTAAAACTTCAAATAATACACAGATATGGCCTTATTATGGCTTCTATGCAAGACCTGCAGAATAAAACAAGCGCCATCTGTTTCATTTGTAGGTGACTATATCTAATTTAATTGTTGTTATGAACTGGATATGTGATACATGTGATTGTATGTTGTACAATGCCTGCATACCACAAATAGTGCAATCCTACAATCAATGAGAGCATGTGGTTATAAATTCTTTGATGCAACAGTTGCTTTTCTGGACCAGTGAGTGACATTTGGGTAATTTTCTGCGGCACACCTGATGAACACTAGTGTGCCGCGGCACAGTGGTTGAAAAACACTGCCGTAGGCTACTACCACTGGCACCTATGCACTTGCCAGCTGTTCCATGGGTTATGATTGAGTTAGCCTCAGGTTGGAATAGTTTTTGAGTGGCATATGGAACAGTGGCGCAGCACAGTAGCCGAGTGTTGTGGGACCGCAAGTGTCGATTGATATGTCTTCTGTGCCTGTAGACTAGGCTACTTCTCCACTATCTCCACATTATCCTCTTACAGGTTGTCATCTAATCAGGCATGTCACAGCCAGCACATTGGATATGTAGGAAGATCTTACATTCATATTTTAAAAGTAGCTATTTCGTCCCTTATATCCAGGTTGCCTCACCTAACCCCTGTCCTTCACTGCAAACAATCCGAGGATATACTCTGTTTTTTGTTTTCAACACTGTAGGTTATCCAGCCATCTCAGAGCCAGCCATGTCCAACGGTCCACCCCCCATGCCAGCGCCTGTGTGCCTGATTGAGAACACAGACCAGGGCCTGCAGACGGTGGAGTCGTCCCTCAACCTCCTGCGGAGTATCCAGCAGCCCGTGGTGGTGGTGGCCGTGGTGGGGCTCTACCGCACCGGCAAATCCTACCTCATGAACCGGCTGGCCCAGCAGCAGTCAGGTAAGCTACTGCAAAACATACATGCAAACACACACACACACACACAAATTACACTCACATACATTCACACACACACTCACACACACACACAAAACGTAATCTACACGTATGCCAGCAGACACACATACATTGTACTGTACACACACACACACACACACACACACACACACACACACACACAGACACATACACATACAAATTAGACTCCATTTACATACTGTAGATTTGTGCCTACTTCTCACGTGGGATAGCAACAGCATGCTTAGCACGGTATATTTGCACATTTGCCACTATTGACAGAAATCAGACAGAGTCTTATGACTGATATGTCTGAAGCTTAATGACTTTTATCAGATTCCAAGGACAGACTGGAATTAGTGGTTAGCAGTTTGTGAAAAAAGATACATAGCCTAGTGCATTGGTTCCCAAAGACTGGGTCGTGACCCAAGGGTGGGTCGCAGGAGATTTTATTTGGGTCGCCAGCACAATTTATGTTGTGTAATTGGCCTAGCGTATACCATTTAACCAGGAAAGCTATCCGTTTTCTATTAGGATATAGTTTG
Organism: Alosa pseudoharengus; assembly: GCF_046254945.1. Lineage (NCBI taxonomy): Eukaryota > Metazoa > Chordata > Actinopteri > Clupeiformes > Clupeidae > Alosa > Alosa pseudoharengus. The sequence goes on along the minus strand of NW_027468564.1, from coordinate 19,387,718 downwards.
TATACCACAGTCACGGCCCTAGAATAGCTCTGAAACTGGGGGCGAACGCGTCACAGAGGGGACAGTGTGCATCTCACTCGAAACATTTGAAATTTGAAATGAAACATTTCTGTGGGGCGCCTGCTATTGACCTCGCACTTGCAAAATGCAAGGGACATGAATCAGCACGAACATTAACGGACAGCTGCTTCCGTTGACCGATTAGAATCTAGTTATCATGCTGTCAACTAAAGCAGACATCAGTATACCGGGCATGACTATTCAATTTGCGTCATAGACTGATGGTTTCGATTGTGGATGCGCTCTTTAAAGTTAATAGCAGCCTCCTCACATTCCCTATTATTTTGGATTTAAAACATACACCAGTGCATTATATTAGGCTACAATTTAAATGGACATTTTAAAAGCTGTCCATCTAGGCTACAGTGAAAACACATTATCTTTTGGCTATTTTGCAAAAGCCTCTTGTTCTGATATTTATTCATTTCACATTCTTACAACAATATAGCTTGTCACAACATCAATACAGCCTATCCCCAAACTATCGGATGCGCATTAAAACTTTATCTTTTAGGTAACTTTCCATGCTGATGGTGCTCAAAATGTAACACAGCTGTGTTCAAAGCAGGATGAGGAAAATCTGTTGTGTGTTTGTACAAAACTGAGCGAGAATTTATAGCTTTGAAAATATTATAACATTATAACATTGTTTTCACGTAACACACACTCACACACACACATACACAAACAAAACACACACAGATGGTGATTCATTGGAGGCTTGTCCTTAATGACAAAAGTTCCAGCTGAACAACAGCATAGCTGATGAAGTATAATTACTTCACATCCACACCCATACACATGCAACCAGAGGTTTGAGAGATTAGTAATCAGGTCAGAACTGTTTTTTTTTTTTTTTTTAGTGTGTCATGGTTGTCTCATGAAAAGGTAAGATAGCTGACGCTGCAGGTCTATTTAGATTGTATTACTACGCACTTCATACAAGCATTACCCCATTTCCCTCAATATATTGCACACATATGAGGCTATATATTGTACATGCACACACACTCACACAACCTCTTTCCTATACTGTGTACACATAAGAAAAACAAGGAAAGGAAAAAAGTAAATAGGTGAATTGACAATGTCTGTGCTGCCAAGGTACTCCAACGGCTATGTATTTAACTGACCCCTGACATCACTGATTTCAGTGGCAGTCCATCCACACAGATTCAACAAATGTGGTCGTCCTTTGGTGCTTGATACTGTAGTTTGCTTGTTGGCTCAGGTATTGGACAAACATACTATACATACTAGAGACTTAGGGCGAATTGATCATGCGATTGCATTTTTGTTTGAATTCAAAAGACTTTGGTTATGATTCGGCCTCCCGTTCACAGTTCAGTGTGATAAATGACACATGGAAATGGAGATAAATGATATATGACACAACATCACGGTAACACTAAAGGTGACAAAGCTTTATTTTATTTTATAATGGATTATTTCATTCAGGCTTCGCCCTGGGCAGCACCATCGAGTCTAAGACCAAAGGCATCTGGATGTGGTGTGTATCTCACCCCTATTCACCAGGTGAGCAAATCTAGTTATTAATCTATACGTCTACTTATTTACTGAATTTGTTTGTTGACATGCTTTTTATTTGTCATTTATTTTTCTCAGGTTTTAAAATAGTACATGACAATCGGCCAGTAAGAATGTCAAGAAAGACCATAGACTGTATAGAGTATTACAGGATGCTGTTTGTTACTACTGCTTTGTGTTTCCATTGGAATTCTGTTACCACACTGCACTTCTCTTCCAAACACACACAAACATTGTATATGCTCTAGAATCTGTGGTAAATACAGTGGTCAATCAATGTATTTACAGTTACTATTATTAACTGTTGTCATTATGGTGACCATGTGTAACAGGGGAAGTAGAATGCTGTGACAATGGGGTGAATTCTGTTTCATGTTCTTATAAGTCAGTTTTCAGTTAAGTCAGTTTTTTTTTTAAAGTGCATTTAACATGCACAGAGAGCAACCCAAAGCGCTCCACAAACAAGACACATAACAAAAAGACAAATGATGCCAGATGGAGCGGCGTAGTCACCAGTGTGCCCGTGACATCAAGACATGACAAATACATTTAAAAAATAACAAACACAAAAGATGCCAGACGGAGCGGCGTAGTCGCCAGCATACCCGTGACACCAAGACATACAAAAAACAAATTAACAAATAAAAAGTAAAAAGAAAATCAATTTCAAAGCAAAAATCAGAGCCCTATTTGGTTATTAAGTGATGATGCAATAATGGAATTATAAATAACTTTACGGTTCAATGGCTTTCAGAGTCTCTTTTTTCACAGTCTCTTTTTTCTCTTTAGACAGTGTTTTTTTTTTTTTTTTCGCAAAAAAATCCTATTTTTCACGGAAGCCTGGACTTTACCCTTGATTGTATCATCTGGCTGCACAGTAGTTAGTTTGTTGAAGTTAAGCCATTTTGTTTTACTCTCACTAAAATGGAGATGATGGTAACAAGGTTTATAAGTTGTGAAAACCGGCTGGCTGAGCTGGTAAACGTTTGTTGACGCAAAAGCTGTTGGGCCTGTGACGTTGAACCTAATAGGGCTCTGGTTATATCTATTAATAATCTGTAAAGTCCAACACCCACTAGCAGCGACATTCACACCTATGGATTTCACGCTCAAGAGGTGAGGTGTGCTCCTCTAGAATATTTAGTGGTGAATCACTGTCAGTGCATGATCTTGTTTGATTTCATGTAACCACACTGTGTGTCACGGCAGCTACTATTTTTGTTAGTGTCACTATGGTTACCATGTGAAGTAACAAGGAAAGTAGAATGCTGTGACAATGGGGTGAATTCTGTTTCAGGACACACACTGGTGCTGCTAGACACTGAAGGACTTGGTGATGTCGACAAGGTGAGGACAGTAACATTGAGGACAGTGTTGCACTATATACAGTTCATACTAAGAAGTTACACTGAGTATGATGTTTATTGCACTGGTATGAAGAAAGTAAATGTTACCATATTTTCCGGACAATAAGTCGCTCCGGAGTATAAATCAAAAATTGTGTCATGAAGAGGAAAAAAAAACATATATAAGTCACACTGGACTATGTCACATTTATTTAGAAATGTATTTCACGAAATCCAAGACCAAGAACAGATATTTAATCTGGCAAGTTATTCAACTACACATTAGCACACAGAACAGGCTGAATAAGTGTCTGGTAGCTATGTTAACATGAAACAGTTTTTCAGGTACCCTATTTAGCCAGCTTAGTGACAAGGGAGCTTGGTGACAAAGAAATTAAAATGTCAGTTCCTGGTTGCACAGTTGTATGTGATGTCTCCTTTCTGCCAGATGTGGAATATTAACGATGACTAGATGTTTGTTTGCTTACCCTCGTTTGAACTGCCGTTGTCCTTTGTGTAATTTGTTAGCCGGATGCTAGCAATTAGCGAATGCTAGCGGTTGGCTGTGTTGAACATCGGCCTGGGAAGCTGAATAGGCTGAATTAACATGACAAGCCAGCGTGTCACAAGCCTAGAGCACCCTCTCGCAGCTGTAGACGGTCATGTTACCTTGGTTTGTGCAGAGATTCATGTCAGTCAGCAGGAATTAACATTTAACAACATGTTATATATCAAAATATATATAATTTAAGTCGCACCTGACTATAAGTCACAGGACCAGCCAAACTATGAAAAAAAGTGTGACTTTTATTCTGGAAAACACGGTAGTTTTATTCAGTGTATTCAGTGACATGGCTCAAATGTATTTAAGTATAGTAAGATACAGAATAAATGAATGAGTGCACAACCAGGGGTGTGTTTTGATTCCGAAACCCACCGTTTTGCGTCTGTGTCACTTTGGATAAAATCATGTGTTGAATACCAGTCACTTTTTTTACATTAAAATGACATGAAATTGCACTATTATTCAAGAGTATTTTATCTCACTACAGTAAATTGCATAAATACACAACCAAATTAATGTTTCTCATTAAAATGTCATCTTGACAATCATAGGGCGACTCGAAGAATGACGCCTGGATCTTCTGCCTGGCTGTGTTGCTCAGTAGCACCATGGTCTACAACAGCAGAGGCACCATCGACAACCAGGCTATAGAGAAACTCCAGTATCCTTCCGTTAATATCTCTCTCTCTCTCTCTCTCCACACATTCACAGCCCTAGCAGTTTTTTTTTTACATATTGAACATCACACACACACACACACTCACATTGTCATTGTCCTCAATGACATTAGTATCCTGATACAACAAAAAAATGAATGTGATGTATTGCCAAATCGATATTTTGTCTTGCTCATAACACACACACACACGCACGAATAAAAGTTATTGCAGCCAATTTCCTCAGCCAATCACAGTTACGTGACAGAGCTGACCGATCAGATCCAGGTAAAGTCTGCAGGGGCCAGTAAACAGGACGACGAAGAGTTTCCAGAAGACAGCGAGTTTGTCCGCTTCTTTCCTGGTTTTGTTTGGGCAGTTCGGGACTTCACTCTGGAGAGGAAGATTGATGGTCGCGACGTGAGTGAAGATGACTACCTCGACTTTGCCCTGCAGTTGAAAAAGGGTTAGTGAAAAATGAAAATAGCTTATTATTTTTTCACTCATCTAGATAACATGAAAAGAAAATACACATTAAAATAAAAAAATAAAAAACATTTAATGTTGTTTTAGCTTAGTTGTATCATAATATTCTTCTCTATGCTTGTTTTAGTTGAACATTTGTCAAATGTAAGATGTAAAGTTTAGACGACATTGAGAGTCTGGATCTGGATCCACAGGTTTGAATCCCAAGGTGGTGACCTACAACCTCCCGAGGCAGTGCATCCGAAGCTTCTTTCCGACCCGGAAGTGCTTCACCTTCCCGTTCCCGACGGCAGCAAACAACATGACACACCTGGACTCCATGGCTGAGGCCGACCTGGACCCGGACTTCCTGAAAGTGGCTGACCGTTTCTGCACCTACATATTCGCAGAGAGCCGCGTGAAGACCGTACAGGGAGGTCATAAGGTCACCGGCAGCCGTGAGTCACAGAGCTTTCTTTGTATTGTGTTTCAAACTGGCAGATATTGTCCATATTTATGTCTGGTCTCTTATATTGTCCATATTTATTGCTGGTCGCTAGATTTTAATCCTGCACTGTTGCATCATTGGACTTGTTTGCACTACCACTAGGGCTGGGCGATAAAACGATAGCGATATGTATCGCAAGACATGTAACCGATATCAATAAAAAAATACGTTCGATAGAACATTCGATAATTAAAAGCAACACACACCTCCCGCCTTACGTTGTCTATAAATAAATAGGCTACATATAGCTTGCATTGTAGTATGTGCAACTCTACCAGAGTAGGCGATAGAAGTAGGCCTACCTCAACACAGACTCTCAGTGAGTCCTTGCCCTGTGCACTCTCTCTCTGTCTCTCCCTCTCAACAGGCGCATCCCTCCTCAGCATACACATATAATCCAAACATTCACAATCATGCAAGACACTGGCTAAATTGCTATTAAATTCGGTTAGCATCATTAGCACGCTGCACAAATTTGTTCAAAACTTTTGCATTCAAATTGACTGCTAAATTCTAATAATCCCAACGCGATGCAAATGGAAAAGTATTTTCCAAGACTCAACGGGCCTGTCCCAAGGAGAAAAAGTATTCACGTGGGGAAACTGAACCGTCTAACCAGTAGACTATGATAAACTAGCAAATTAAGCTACTTTGTTTACAATATTTCCAGGCTTCAACCAGTGCTGCTTATCATTCAGACTTAAGTGCACATTTATTTTATGTGAGTTTTTTTCATGATTATGTTGCTATTTCTTTTCCCTGTTTGCTTTGATTGATAACTGTGGTGATTAAAATCAGAGGAAGGTTAAGTTTAAAATAAAAGTGTTTAAATTGAACTTTTTTCCCCCTTCTGGTCCTTAGGCCTATCTGAAATAGATTTTTTTTAAAAATCAATAATTATCCATATCGACTGATATGAAATATTTATATCGTGATACAGTTTTCAGCCATATCGCCCAGCCCTAACTACCACCATGACCCACACCTCATTGAGCACCTTACCACTGCATACTGAAACACTGGGTCAGTCCCTGCCCTGTCACTCACTGCAAGCGCCTCATGCTTATACATCCTTAGTACATTCATGTAGATCCTTGTTTTGTTTTCATGTGGATTTGTTATTTTTATCATCCTTTTATGTTGGAGTGTATGTTGTGTGTGATGTCTTAAACTACTGGGACCTTGAATTTCCCTCTGGGATCAATAAAGACTCTATCTATCTATCTATCTATCTATCTAAATGGTATCAAACGAAGAGTTAAATAGATGTAGAGGGGGAAATATGAAGGAAAAGGATAACATGGATGGATGGAAATTTGGTCATGCTTAATTCTGATACAATGCACCTAATGAATACACAATAGCACATAGTTATAATGTAAATATGTTACTAACCCTATTCATGTTTGACTGATATGTCTTTCAAAGTGCAAATACATGAAACGACTTTACTCTCAAGGCTTAAAATGTTATTATCATACTACTATTTACAATAATGTGAAATCAATGTTCTAATTTTACTTATACCCTGATTCCGCATCTTGGATTTGAAATCCAGATTGAATGATTTGCTCATTGTCTGTAGGGTTCAGCCATCTTGTGAAGATCTACGTGGAGACCATCAACAGTGGCAAGGTTCCCTGTCTGGAGAACGCAGTGGTTGCCATGGCGGAGATCGAGAACCAGTCGGCTGTGAATGAGGGCTTCCGGCTCTATGTGCAGGGCATGGAGAACCTGAAGAAGAACTTCCCCGTTGATCTCGAACCTCTCTCGGCGGAACACCAACGCCTCTCAGCCTTGGCAACGCAGGAGTTCCTGAAACGTTCCTTCAAGGACACAGAGGGGAAGTACATGACACAGCTGCAGGTGAGTTTGGAGCCGTTAGAAAAAAAAGCCCTTTTTTTTTAATCAATCTGCAAACAAAAGTTGTAGGCCTGGCCTGCAGTGTTTTGTTTGTTAGTTTGTGTATTTCTTTTGTTTATTGAATTGTTTGTTTTAATTTGTTTGCTACATTCACATATATTTTGTTGCTTTGTTTGTGTATTTAGTTTGCTTATTTGTTTGTTGCATTCACATATAGAATACTGCATTAGAAGACTGCATTTATTTGAAAACTTAAAATAAGAATTGTGAAAAGCGTTTGTTTTTTGTTCCTGCATTTACATTTATATGTATTTTATTAAACTATGGTGTACTATACAAGGATAGATCAATACATGTGATACTAGATATCAAACCCATGATCTTAATGATGATCTGCAGATCCACAGGTTTTATAGATGTTCCAGATGTACAATTAAGCTCACAATTAATCATATGCATGGCAAATTATTTATGAAAATTCATTCAAATGGTGGATATTGCATTTTGGAACCAAACTCTTCATTTATTCATGCATTTTATCCAAAGACTTAAGCACTAGAAATAATGAAGTGGCAGTGGCAAACATAACTGAGACCATAATAAGTTATTTCTCGTTCCTAAGTTACACAAATGGTTTGCCTAAACTGACAATTCAATTCGCTCGCTTTGAAAGTTGAACCAAGTTCAACGCTAGCACTGCCACTGTTCCGCTGCTGAACCATACAGAACAATAGGAAACCTGCCGCTTGCTGCTGGTCAGTGTGATCCCAGCCCTAATATAGGTTTTCATCCGTACACGTGGTACTGGATACCTAACACATGATCTTTATAATGATGTTGATAAACACAGGTTTATAGATATTTCAGATGTACAACTAAGCTCATAATAACTAATCATATCCATACCAAATTACATGTAATGTGAGATTTAATGTTATCTTGTGTTTGACAAAACACACATAAATATCTTTTGTTTAGTTGTTTGTGGTTGTTGTTTTTTTTATTCATACCTCTAGCACAGTGACTCATTGTTTTATTTGGGGGTTTTTGTTCCAATGTATGAATTGCCAAGATGGATTCCAATGTCTAATTGGAATGGTGTACAACAAACACACACTGTTGCACTGTATATTCTGGTAGCCATGTTGCTTTGCTGTGGTTGAACATGTGACTGAATACTGTGCAAATTCAATGTATTATTTGTCTAAGATGTGCAATTTGTGCTGCACAGCGAACATAAAAACACATAGCAGAAATGAAACATACAAGAACAGAGCACACAACAGTTGACATACTTGACAGCTTGTAAGAACACCCAGTATAATGCCAAGTTAGTAAGTTAATTAAATTACTGTTTTATACTCTGGTAGCTATTGGCTGTGGCTGTATGTATTGGTGTCGTGTTGCATTGATTGAACATGTGTGCTGTGGCTCCCCCTCTGACAGGAGAAAGTGGCAAAGCTCTATGATCAGCTGATCAATGACAACATGGACGCCTCGGAGAAGCAGTGCCGGAATCTTCTATTTGATCTGTATGCGCAGATGGCTGCCAACATTCAGCAGGGCATCTATTCCAAGCCAGGCGGGTACGAGATCTACTGCCGCGACCGAGACGCCATGGTGGCCAAGTACCGGCAGCATGACAAGAAGGGCATGAAGGTGAGTGCCATGAGTGTGTGTGTGTGTGTGTGTGTGTGACTGTGTTTGTGTGTGTGACTGTGTGTGTGTGTGTGTATGTGTGTGACTGTGTGTGTGTGCATGTGTGTGTGTGTGTGTGTGCATCCTCTCTCACTGTTTTTCACTTTGTGTCGTCCCCAGGGGGAGGAGATGTTGGAAGGGTTTCTCCAGGAGAGGAGTGCCGAGGCCAACTCCATCATGAAGGCTGACGAGAAACTCACCGAGGCCGACAAACAGATGGCCGGTAAGATGTCCGCCACCATACCAAACACAGTCGGTTTCAGCCAATCAAAGAAACAATGTGACCCTAAGAGCCAATCAGAATAAGTCTATCAGCAAATACTTTTTCTTTAGTTGCATAGAGGTGTGAGCGGAGACTTTCTAATGAGGAAACACAGCACTTAAAGAATCCTCCATAGAAATGCATGGGGTTAGTTCATAACGCCTACACATATCCCGTCCCTTCCTATATGCCTCCCCATTCAGTTGAATAGGAAAATAGCTGCCCGATAACTTCCCAAAGTGCATTGCAAGATGGCTGTCGAGTGGGGAGACTTGCCTAAAAGGGATTTGGTGTGAATAATGTCAAAGTCCTTTTAGGCAAGTCCCTCCACTCGGCGGCCATATGGCAATGCTTTTTGGGCACTTATCGGGCATCTATTTCGGCAGAAATGCGCGTGCACAAGGCTTCACGACACCAATCTTGCTCCAGCGGCGAGATCACAACACATGATTGGCACTATGTCTTCACAACACACCACATGGTTGGCTCAATGTATTCACATGACAACATTTTACCGTGTAAAGGGCTCAACATGCTACAATTTTTTGGAGGTGCACGTCGAGCTACGGCGGAGGGGTCGGAGAGGGGTCTGCTGGGGTACGCCGTCGATTTGACGCAGAAGCATAAAACAGGCTGAAGGGGTGGGATATGTGTAGACAACTGCCATATTGGCGTTACAAACTAACCCCATGCATTTCTATGGAGGATTTTTGGAGTGCTGTGTCTCCTCATTAGAAAGTCTCTGCTAAAGTTAGATCGGCCATACTCTGGGTTGGACCATGTTGCCAAAACTAGTCAATACTGAATTGGGGGCTGTGAAAACAGATAGCCCTTTATTCATGGAAGTTTGAAAAGTTCTGGCCATAAAGTACAGGGAGATGAGGAACTCGGGGGAAGAGAAACCAGGAGATGAAGCCTTGTTTGCGTCTAATATGGTTTTAGTCCACAGTGTCTTGTGAATATTTTGCGCAAAAATTTACTGCTGGTCTCGCAAGGCTATGAGGACATTGACTATTTTGCATACATACAAACATACATGAACACTCATCCACATCCTTCATGGTTACAAGTAAACGATAGGACAGTTTTCCCTCCAAAACGCCTCTCTCATATGACCCTTTCCTTTCTCCCCCACCCTGACCCACACTCCTCCCCTCCCTCTTTGATTTTCTGGATCTCATTGATGCAACTCTGTGCACATCATCTCTCGCAATGCGGACGGATTCACCGACCTCCCCTAACTGAACACTTGCGACCCAAAACCCCAACTCTCAATCCTCCCCCCACCCCCTACCCCCACCCTCGCCACTACCCCCAGAGGCCCGTGAGCAGGCTGCGGTTCAGGAGCAGCAGGCCAAGGTGGCGGCACAGCGTCAAGAGGACCTGCAGCGTGCCCTGGAGGACGAGAAGCACAGCCAGGAGGAGCGCTTGAGACGCATGGAGGAGAAGATGGAGGAGGAGAAACGCCTCCAGCGTGAGGAGCTGGAACGTGCCCTGGAGAGCAAGCTGAAGGAGCGGCAGGAGATGATGGAGAAGGGCTTCAGGGACAAGGCCGAGATCATGAGTCAGGAGATCGAGCAGCTCAAGAGGGAGAAGGAGAAGGAGAAGGAGGCCGACCCGGGGTTCCTCAAGAAGTACCTCGTGCCTGCTGCCGAGATTGGCAAAGAGGTTCTGTCCACCTTCCTGCAGTACAAAATGTTGACAAGATTGTAATAGGTTCCCTGAAGATAGGGCAGTCATGTCAGAAACAGACCCGTCAGCAGAAAAGAACTGTTACATTCATTCACATTATTTAACAAACATCATTAATAAACTAGAAAATGCAATTCCAGGGAATTACCATTGCATGTAAATGCAAAAAAGCTGCTGTGTATAACATTATATTACTTACAGTATGATTATTCAGATTACACAGTCTTACAGTATTCTTGAAAACCACTTACTTGGTTAGATGTTAGCTTAGAGTATATGACAGTCAGTAAAAATAAATGGTCAATTCAATATTGATCAACATTATTTGTTTTAATACAGCAGAATGATACTCAGAATACACTAATGAACACTTACCAATGTAAGCTTGAAGTAAAAATCACAGTTGTGTATATACAGAACTTGATAATGCCAATCATATTATCCTAAGACAGATCTATTTATCAGTGGTAACTCTGAACTGGCAGCAACAGCTAGAGGCCTCAATTAATGGTATTAGGTCAAATTTGATGGTGATATATAGCCTACACTGAAGAATAAAAGAGTCAGCCCTTCAGATGATCAGTTTTAGACAGAACTTAGGTTAGAATCTTATTTTTCACACAGCACAGCTCAGGTCTAAAAAGAGAGGTCTAACAGCACAGCTATGTTTCACAGATGTTACAGCACAGGAATGATTCAAAGGTATGAATGGTTGACAAATATGATTCACAGGTATACATGTTTCATATAGTTAGTGAGTATAGTCCTCACACAACAATATAGTTCTCAGAATGTCTCAGTGTAGATCTCAGATAAGTCTCAGTATGGTTAAATGGTATGTGCACAGATATGGTTACATGTTTGTAAGAATGTATGTTAGTATGTTGCTAGCAACATTGTCAGAGATGTATGGTTGACAGGTGTGCACACAGACAGGCACACACATAATGTCATACATGGTCATCACCACTTGTCTGGTCTGGAACCTAAAAGACAAAAGCAAACAAGTTTAACAGTTATGCCAAAACAATTCAAGGAATGTCTGCAATTGTCCTAACAGTAGCCTATTCATGGCTTTCATAAGGTCCCTTTCCACAGGAGTATAATCAAGCACCAAATGCATTCATAATCTAGGTGCTTGATTGTATACACCTGTGGAAAGGGACCTGATGAAACCCATCAATAGACGAACTATGATAGCATACCGTGATAGTGTTTACTTAGGCTACGTAAGAATCAGGAGCTTAGAATGAAAACGTAGCCATGGCCTATTTGATACACAAACAAGCGGTAAACAACGTTACAAAGTTGGTAAAAATAAAAACAGGAGCATATTTGTTAGCTTTAACTAAAATGTGAACGGTGGAAGCTATAACGTTATGACCATCAACAATGAGTCACGTTATTCATGCCCTTCATGACACCCATGATGGGTTTCATCAGGTTCCTTCACACAGTATAATCAAGCACCAGTTGCATTCATAATCTATTCTTGGTGCTTGATTCTATATACCCGTGTAAAGTGACCTGATGTCGAATAAAATCAGAGCCATAGTAGGCCTATCTGTAGGCCTACTTACTTCTCTGGTTTACGTTAACATTCTAGTTAAAACGCTGCTGGTTAGTAGGCCTAATGAACAAATGTAACGTTAAATTTGATTGTCGTTAGCTATCGAAACCTACAGCTAATAGGTCACTGTAAAGTTGACAACATATTAACGTTGATTAACAGTGGGTTTCCTTACATAATACATATCAACGTAGCAAGGTGCTAACGTCAACTATTTCACTAACGTTAACGTTACCTAACATTATAACGTTAGTTTAGTTATGTGTGACCCATCATTTCATATATATAACGCTAACGTTACATAATGTTTGACGACATAAATTACTCAAATACCAAAAACCGGAACACTTACCTTGTCTGTAATTAGAGAAATGTGCCCCTGAAGGAGAGTTTTACAAAGTGACCACGGAACAGCAGGCGAAGACGTTCAGCAGATTCACAGCTCCAGCTTTAGCTCGCGTTCAGCTGTTGATTGCTTATTTCTTTCAGCTGCAGGATCACGTCATAATGCTAAAAGTTGCCGCCAAGGCGGTCAATGTTAAGTCAATGGGAATTTATTGCTCTTTTATCGTAAATATCTCAAAAAGTATAAAGTTTACAAATGTAAAAATTATATTGTACAATTGTCCGTTACAAGACCTTTGTAGGAGTGTTTGAATGACGTCAGACGGTTCAGTGGTTTTACTGTCATTAAACGTCGAATTTGGTCGGAAGAAGAATAATAATAAAAACAGATAAGAAGAACAGTGATAATAGTCCATTGCATTTACATGCAATGCAATAATAATAGATCACTAGTAGATGATTAATAAACAATAATAGATTAATGATTAACATAACATGATAAATGGATTTGTGAAGAATTGAGATATTAGAGCAGGGGTGGGCAAACTGCGGCCCGCGGGCCGGATCCGGCCCGCCAAGCACTTTCATCCGGCCCGCCAAGCATTTCATTTGGTTATCAGGCTGCTCGCTATTTTTTTTGCTGCGATAGAGACGACGTTGGTTAGCTTTACTGCAAACTGCTTTTCACTCTCCTTAGAGAACGTTTACAATGTCAATGTCAAAACATCATGTTAAATAGAGATAACATCATGTTAAACTAAGTTAACTCTTAGTTATCTCCTTTGCAGCAGATCTAACGTGAACATTATGCGATCCATTTAATTGGGAACGCGTCTGCACTCACGAGAGGGAGAGAGAGCCGCAGGTTCCAGCTGGCTTGTCATTGTTGATAATTGATATCTCCTTCTTATAAGAAACTTTTAGGAAAGGAAATCATGAAGGCAACAGTAGTTCCCACTACTGACCATTTAAAAAACTGTGAGAGGGCCCAGCCGTAGGTACAGCACTAGCCATAGCGGAGCAGGCAGAAGATCATTAAGAAATAAACGTGAATTAAAGTGACTGTCTTAAAGCGACAGTGCACAATTTATACATTTGTTAAACAGCATACAATTAGCAGTATTTTAAAGCAATTAATATTTTTAAAAGAAATACTTTTCATACTAAATTATAGGCTATAAAAATTTTTTTTTTAATGTGTGTGTCGTGTGTGTGGGGGGGGGGTTGTTGTGCGGCCCGCCGGCCAATTTTCAAAACCCAATGTGGCCCTTGAGCCAAAAAGTTTGCCAACCCCTGCATTAGAGTAACACGAGGGGGAGTTTATATACATACAGCGTTTACATGCCTACAGAAAGTGGTCAGCTGATCAAAAATGCGTAGAATGCCAAATGCCCTGGAGCACCTAGCATGTCTCTAAAGTAGGTTGCGTGCCTTTTTTGTTGTTATTGTCGTTTTTGTATTTAATTTCTGTCACATTTCAGGTCTCCAGATTTCGTAAAAAGTTCTAAAGGTTCTACATCTTTTTGTATTATCTATCTGAATGGTGTATTTTAAGTTGCATATCAATAAACATGTTGAACCTCAACATGAATTTCAGTGTATGTGTTTTTGTGACAAGTTTTTTTGGAGCAGCTTCTGTTTATCACATGTATCACCGCCGGTGTAGAAGAGATTTAGAGAATTGCATGTGGCTATCATTGGATTTTCTTTACCTTACAGTAGAAGAAAAAAGTATATAGTATAATTGGGTCAGAAGAATCCAGACCATTACAGAGATGACACAAAAAAGGAAGAAATAGGAGTTTGATTGGCTCTGGTTAAAGGTAAAGTGATTCTGATTGGCTCTAAGGAGAATAAAGGGGCTGGGATTTGACATTTATCCAACCGTAGAAGTTCTATGATTTACCCAGAAAACCATTGGCTGTTAAGAAGAACGAGGCGAGCTGTGATTGGACAAGTGTGTTGTTTTTCTCCTTCACAGAGGAGGCGCAGAAGATGGAGCTGCTGGAGCAGGAAAACAGGAAGGAGGAGGAGAAGTACCGACGGCTAGAGAGCCTCCTGGAGGAGGAGAAGAGGACTCACGAGGAGAACCTCAACCGTCTGAACGTGAGTGTGTATGTGTGTGAGTGTCTGCGTGTGTAAATGATTGCATCTTTAGAAACATTTTATTACTGAGATTCTAAATTGAGTGAATTTAGTGTTTTGTCTTTGTCTGTAAATATTGTCTCTACTTATTATTTCTCTAATTATTTCAACCACTAATTCCATACATAGTTGAAAACATTTAGCAGTCAATATCTTATGAATATATTTCCTTGTTTCTCCCCTTTCCTCACCCACCATCCTCCCTCCTCCTCCTCAGGAGAAGCTGAAGCAGGAGTATGCGCTGCTAGCGGGTGAGCAGGAGAGGGCGCTGGAGAGCAAGCTGGCGGAGCAGAAGCTGCTCCTCACCCAGGGCTTCCACCAGCAGGAGCAGGATCTGAGGGAGCAGATCCAGCAGCTGAAGAAGGAGCAGGCCCAGAGGGAGGCCGAGGAGGCGCGCCTGCAACAGGAGGAGGAGCGCCTGCAGAGGGAGCAGCAGCAGCAAGCCGCCCAGGCCACCATGCAGGTAGGAGTAGCAGGGATGTGATACCGACAGGAGGGGCAGAGGCACACCACCACATACTTTTAGAAGTTCAGTACCACCACAGACTTTTAGAAGTTTAGTACCACCACAGACTTTTAGAATCTCAGTACTGGCACCACAGACTTTTAGAAGTTCAATACCACCACCACAGACTTTTAGAAGTTCAGTACTGCCACCACAGACTTTAAGAAGTTCAGTACCATCACCACAGACTTTTAGAAGTTCAGTACTGCCACCACATACTTTTAGAAGTCCAGTAACACCAACATAGAATTTTTGAATTTCAGTAACATCTTCATAGACTTTTAGAAGTTCAGTACCACCACCACTGTAGACTTTAGAAGTTCAGTACCACCAACACTGTAGACTTTAGAAGTTTAGTAACCCCCTGAAGACTTTAGAAGTTCAGTACTGCCACCACTGTAGACTTTTAGAAGCTCAGTAAAACCACTGTAAAATAAAAAAAATAAAAAATAAATATGTTGTTCGCAAACAGAACGTGTCTCACTTTACTTAGAGCAAACAGTTACGTCAGGGGCGGAATGAGGCACTAAAATCCACCGGGAAAATTCTGACGGCACCGGCTACATCATATCAACATAAGCTAGCTTGCGCTAGTTTCTCCCTAGCAATAACGTCAATGCTTTAGCTCCGCTAACCTTTCTCTCTGCCTTCCATCCATGTGTAAAACAGCAAGCAACCACGCAAATCCGTCGACTAGTAATAGTTTTCCTCGAAATTGATCGCTTGTAGGGTCATGCCATTAGACGAGGGGCCGCTCATTTATCCCCTTACATTTCTGTAAATAGACTTGACCTGCAATCGGTTCATTGGATAAACCAGAGACACATTCCCAGGAGGCTTTGCTCCATTCTAGCCTAGGCCTACGTTAACAACAAACAAACAAATTAAATTGTCTTTTTTTTTATTTGTGACCATGAAAGTTCTGTAACGCCTGAATAAGACAAAAATGAATTAAGATAAAAAATTAAGGCTAGCCTACACAAAAATCAGCATGGGAGAGATGAGTGTGCAGGGCAGTGTTGGGGTAGTTACTCAAAAAAAGTAATCAGTTACTAGTTACTAGTTACTTCTGTAAATTGTAATGAGATTACTTTACTAGTTACTGGATTTGAAAAGTAACTTCACTACTTATTACTTTACTTTCCCGTTTCTTAATTTACTGTGTAGATACATGGACAAACATCACTTAGCCTGCCCACCAGTGTTGCCAACTCTCGCGAGACAAATAAGCAACTCTCACCTCAAAAAGAAGCCCAAAAGAAGCCCAATACCGCTTTAACCTGTCACAGCCTTAACAGCGCCTATTTGTATAATGAGTGAAACAATACTTTCCAAAGCCAAAACTATCATTTATTTTACATTGTATTAAAATATTTGCCCCGCAAATGTAACAACATAGGCTACACATTCGCACAAGTATGTGTGTGTGTGTGTGTGTGTGTGAGTGAGAGAGAGAGAGGTGTGTATGCTATTCCTGTGGTTTATTACGAATATGAATCAAACAGTAACAATAAAAAAAATCAACAATAAAAAAGTTGACCAATAGGCCTAACCCACATGGAAATTATTACCCCGGCTTGTATTTGGGGACCGGTCTTTATTTGTTCGAATCAAGATGCCCCTGGCTATTATCAGAGGCCCGGCTATAAATAGAGAATATAATCTCGGCCATAATTTGAGGATTTGTATGGCCATAGGATCTGCTGAGTGTTCAGGGTATAACCTACATTGAAGACAGGTATTTTTGTACTCCTGCATTTGTGAAAATAATTCCGTTCACACCTGATGATGAAAACAGCCATAGGTTCCGAACTCATTGATCAAACAGGTGACCAAATCAGAGATTCCAAACCAACAAGGGAACAGTGTGAAGCAATGCAAAACGTCGCAAAAGTTCGAAAAGATTTCGGTGTGTAGTCCTCGAACAGCTGTAGCGATTGTCTGGAAAAAGAATAATAGTTTTAGATGTGCAAACTGTTACACGGGAATCATATACGTAGGCCTACGGAAATTTTCATTCAGCTTTGCGCAAGAAATGCTGGTGAAACATGGAGTCGCATTTTCAAAGTCTCGCCTTTTTTCTCGCATTGACCTGACCCTTGTTCTGACTTAGACCTCTCCTTAAATTGATTATTGTGACTTCATTTGAGCAAAGTAAGAGTCTGCAACCCTCAAACACCCTCAAATATCATGCTAGAAAAGTTCCATCAGCGCTGGCGCTCGTTTAGCATGGTTGATGTGCGCAAAGGTTTGTCCTGACCATGCACGGCATTTCAGAATGTCATTTCAAGACAGCTCGTTTACCTGGAAAAGTCGGAATACTATGACGTCTTTTGCCGGGATGGAGAACAACTCCAGTCCACGCAGAGCAGAACAAGGAGGTAGTTATATGAACTCTTATTAGCCCGCGCTGCCATCCTCAGAGAATTTACAGCGAATTGCATGGGCAGCCCCTTTGACAGCACGTCAGTCCATAATTCTTTGAATTCGCCTTACTGTCACTTAATGTCACGATGTAGGCAAACGACCATGCATGGAAATAAATGGGTTAGACAGTACAACAGGTTGTTCAAATGAAAATTTTAGGCTATGGTATATGGGCGATTGATTAGGATAGGCCTATGCGAAAATCGGAATAGCTGTTAATTTAACCTACACTATGAAGTGTTTTACAAATAAATAATAAAACATCCAGAAACAGATTTTCTATTAACTCTGCGCTCATTATGTGTATGATAGAAATTTCATACAAACTAAATTGGAGTCGATTAAGCAAAGTTATTGCAGAGTTTAAGGACATCATAAGCACAACACGATGATGAAACGTCTCGAAAATCGCCTCTGATTATCACACACATCACAGTCTACCCTGATAGCATAGGCCATATAGGCGAAATCTTAGCTGAATGAGGGATATAGGCTAGTCGGCGCAGCGGGCTGTATTGTCTCACTGGATTCACTCATACAGGCTCAGACGAAACATGTGTCGCCCGACCCATCAGTTTGCGCGTTGTATGGGCAATCTAGAAGTCAGGGAGAGGACCAAGCAAACAGCTTCGAAAACCTCACAAACAAACTATGCCTGGAAATGTTCCAGTCAATTGAAATGTAAAAAAAACCGAGTCGCGTATTATTATTTTTTTTAAGCAACCACGTTTTCAAAAACAAGCCCAAAAAACCGCAACCGGCGACTCCACATTTTTCCAAGCGACTTTCTGTAAAAACAAGCCCAAAGTCGCGTATTATAAGCGGACTTGGCAACTATGGCAAAGATTCTAGAGCGTAGTCAAGCACACACACAAGCAGCACGGCATGCACACACCACCTACTGTAAACAGATCAGAACTTTAGCCTACACCAAGGCATGGGTAACGCCGAAAAGCGCGTTCCTATAGTCTAGTAAAGTAGTGTAGTTACCAATATTTTTAGTGTAATGCGTTACTTTACTTCGTTACCCAAAAAAGTAATATCGTTACTGTAATCCGTTACTTTGTAACTCGTTACCCCCAACACTGGTGCAGGGTAACCATGAATGACATGTAGACAGTGAGCGAGTGGTATAGATATTGGTTGGACTTCTTTGAACTCTGAAGTGTAGATCTCGGAGATTTTCGCGGACAATTTTAAATGCATTTCTCATGTACGAATCACGGCCGCGATAATAGCTCTGAAGGCCGGCCCGCACCTCGGCCGTCCGACCGGGAAAACTCCCGACTGTCCCGATTGCCACTCCGCCCCTGAGTTACGTCTTACAATGTCCTATATTTAGTCTATACTTCTTTATGCCTGCCTATGATGTTTTATACTGGTATGGACATTTTTACACTTTACTTAAAGCAAGCAAAAACATGCTGTCACATTAAAAATGATTATAAGGTATCATTCCATCTTGTGAAATCACTAAGCATAAGTTGTATAATGCATTAGCACAGTGCCAAGGATGTGTATTTATGAGTAGGTAGGGTTGGAGGTATAATGCATTACACAAAATGACCTGAGATTTTTTTTCCACAATGATATAATCTGGTTACCATTAGTTACAATTCATTAAAGCAACAGTTCATAATGCATTATGAAGATTGCTATAGAATTGTATGCTTGTTTGTAAACTATTGTAATTATTATTATTATAATGACTTATGATCACATTATAATGTTTTCATAGAAAGTGTTACCAACAAAACACTGTGTGGAGTTTCTCTGGGTGTTTTGTTTTGTCCTTGAATTAAAAATATAATGTACCTAGTTTTAGACAAAAGCATCTGCTAAGACATTTGAATATACATACTGCATAAACATAAATAAACACAATGTGCAACTGCTGACTTCACATTTAAATGTGTTGATGTCGTCACTGCAGGTCTTAGGCAACACCCTGGAGACATACTACAACTACAAGCATAAGAAAGAGGATCGTCGCCTTCAACAGGTCAGGGCCCAGAAGGAGAAATATACCTACAAGAACAGGTTGATGGCTGCGGCAAAGAAAGTCGGGATGGAGTCAAAGGTCACGGGAGTGCTGAAGGCCGGGGCAGCTGCACAGAAGGCCGGGGCAACTGAACAGAAGGCCGGGGCAACTGAACAGAAGACAGATTAAGATTTTGCCACCAGATATGTGGCATAGATTTCCAGTCACTTGTAGGCCTACTATATATATTATTTTACTCAACAGTCTTCATTACTGTTCAGGTGTACTGTTACTTCTAAGGTGGGAAGAGTTTTTTTTTTTTTGACAGCATCAGTAACTCGCTGATTTATTGAGCTAGAATTCTCAAATTTTTACAGAAAGCGAGTTTTCATATGGGTAAATAACATTTTGAATGGGAATTTTGAACTATCACACCTGACCCAGATGTGGCACAGTCTCTGATTTGACCCTTTTACACTTTTGGCTTTGAGTCACCTAACAGCTCCACATATAGACAACACACACACACACACACACACACACACACACACACACACACACACACACACACACACACACACACAATCTTAGGTTTCAGAATAGTAAAAAATGCTATTGCAATCATTCCTTTGTTATAAATATCCCGTTTCCCCTGAACTCAGTGGTTGGGGGTTAGTTGGGGTTTTCGAGCTGTGTGATGCACTGAGCAGTCAAAATAGATCCACAATGTTGGTCTCCTGGCAAAACCGGTGGTAGTAGGCCTACATATAAATAAATAAATAAATAAATATTTTCCATTCTGTGTTCATCTCAAAACCCTTCAGATGTATCTGCTTATATAGTAGTCAGAGGTATGATTTCCAGATATTGGACCTAAAGTATCGTGACAGACAGAATGACTAAGACACGTGCAGTTGGCCGTTGTTGCTGCTTGTGGGAAAGCCAGCTAGTGTAGAAATAGCACAGGGGACAACTCTCAGGAGAAGGGCTCTCATAGCACAGGGGACAACTCTCAGGAGAAGGGGTCTCACTCATGTCAGGGTATCAGCAAGCATAGATGAGCGGAAGTTAATGTAATTGTTGCCGTAATGATATCTGCAACATGTGTGTTTTTCTCAATACATAGGGTTAAAAACTGTTTTCTCTTTCTTCTGATATTAGTCATTTCTTGTGCTGTGATCTAATAAAAGTTATTCTCATTTATGTATCCATCAATCCCTCTTCCCCACTATTAGGAATTAAGTGCAATTGCCTGCATGGATTAAGCTACAAAAACTCTGCGTTAGAATCCTAAACCCACCTCTCTCACTGCAGTCTGCTGATAATGGGCTGTATCAAGGCTGATTTTTGAGAAACTGGGTAAAACCGAAAGTGAAAATTGGGTGCAGGGGTGTGTTTGCGGGTGGAGATTGCAGAAATCATCTGTCCACCCAAGATATGAGAAATGATGACCACATTAACCCTTAAATGAATAACTCAGGTCAAAAGTGAGTTTTCTATATCAGCAATAAATTAGTTTCACCCTTCAGTATTCAATGAATTCCTCATTTAACTTGTTTTTGACCATCACAAATCTCTAGTTTAATTTTTCCTTTCTTTCTTTTTTTTTTAGAAAATGTTATTGATGTAGTCCACATGACCCCATTAGAAAAAGTTGGGTTGTGTAAAATGCAAATAAAAACAGATTGTGATACAAATCTTGTAAACCCGCATTTAGCTGCAAAAAGGACATAGACAACATATCAAATGTTGAAAATTAACATTTTGACTATTTCATGGAAAATATATGTTCATTTTGAAGTTGATAGCAGCAACATGTTTTGAAATAAGTTGGGACAGGGGCTTGTTTACCACTGTGCTGCTTCACCTCTTTGTTTAACAACATTCTGTAAATGTTTAGGAACTGAGGAGATCAGTTGCTAGTTTTGATAACATATCTGTTGCTCAACAGTATGGGATATTCTTAATTATGTTTTTCATTCCATGATGCACCTAATTTGACAGGTTTGGACTGCAGACAGGCCAATGTGTAGAATGCATTTTGCCATTGTTTTCCTGAAATATTCAAGGTCTTCCCTGAAAAAAGACATTGTCTGGATGCAAGTATATAGTGCTCAAAACCTGTGTACATCATTCAGAATGTCTTGTGTCTTGTCAGATGTGCAAGATGCCCGTGCTGTAAGCACTAATGCTCCTCCACACCGTCATACTGTAGATGTTGGGTTTCAAACTGAGCACTAAAACAAGTTGGATAGGTTGGATTGTCTCACTCTTTAACCCAAAATAGTCCATGATTTCCAAAAAGACTTCCAAATGTTGATTGGTGTAACCACAGGACATTTTTCCACTTTACCTCAGTCCATTTTAAATGAGCTCAGGCCCAGATAAAGACGGTGGTATTTCTGTATCATGTCTAAATACAATTTATTATTTTGTACGGTAAAGTTTTCACTAGAATTTGTGAATTGAGTATCAGACTGTGCTCATAGACAGTGGTTATCAGAAGCTCAGTACTGTCACCACAGACTTTTAGAAGTTCAGTACCGCCTACACATACTTTTAGAAGTCTAGTAACACCAACGTAGAATTTTAGAATTTCAGTAACATCTTCATAGACTTTTAGAAGTTCAGTATACCACCACCTCTGTAGAGTTTTTATAAGTTCACAGAGGTCATTCAATGTAGGCCTACTATACATAAACACAAGCAAGCAGGAATAGCTACTAAAAGCATAGAATGTCAATAGTTAAAGAATAGTTTAAAAAGTAAATAATAATAAAAGAAAATATAAAACATGCATTAATAGTACATAAAACATAAAAGGGCAATTAAACGTGTTTAAGAATAATTAAAACACATACAAATGGCAATAGTTTAAAAGTGTTTAAAAATTAATAATTACAACATGTGATTATACTAGACACGCACCCAGTGAACACTTTATGGAGATTCTTGAAGTACTCCAATCAAACGACAGACAAACCCTTACCCTAATACCAATTAGTGCACCTTCTACAAGGCTCCCATTGGGGAGTCACTAGAAATGGGTGTGGTCCCATCAGGAAACTTATTGACATTCAACACAAAATACAAGAAAAACAATATATACAATTTGACCAATTTGATCAGTTCTAATGAGCATAGATAACTTTGCATTCCTAATAAATAAACCTTAGACTACAAGAAACACCTTTTGTGTTGAATGTTGAGTTGCTTCTAGGTTATGTAAAATATATTTTACCAGACAAATAGAATGTATTCAGCCTTTCTGGATTCTATTAGGGGATGGAGGGGGAGCTGTGCATGTGCGTGTCTGGCAGTGCGATGTAGAAAGTAAAAACAGATCTAAAGGGGAAAAAAGGTTCTTACCAGGATGGCATTCGTCACTTTGTGAGCAGAACATATGATGGATTAAATTCAAGTCAAAAATAACTTCCTCTCCTTTCGGTTTTGCTTTCGATTTCCTGCCCGCTTCACACTTCCGAGAAGTAGCCTAGGCTATGACCTCTGGCACCAAGCAGGAGACGCGGCGCAACTCAGACAGGCGCAGCCTCTAGATTAGGTGTCAAATGTCTTGTTCCATTTTGCTGTATGAAATCTGGATTTTTGTTTTAAGCATCATGATTGCATGCACACATATTTTAAGTGCAAGGTGCGACTCTCAACTTGCATAGGCCTATGGGTTGATATCCAAATAGATCATTTTTTCTATTTGCAATTATATCAGTCTGATAATAGCCTAATAACAAGATAAAGTAGAATAGGATGAAGACGATGACGCTATCAAATAAGCTAGTTATAGCCTACAGCGCATGTCCCGGATAGCGACACCCATGGTTTCATCTATGAAGTCTGATTTCCGAGAAGTCAGATGGTAGTAGGGCTAAAAGCAAAGTTAATTATTTTCACATGGCAGGCGGCCAATCTGTAGTCTATAAGAGTCTCTGGTCACCGAGGCCAACCGTGAGAGCCAGACTGCACAGAGAGACGGACAGGCTGATCGAGCTTTGGGTGAGTTGCGGATAAGACCTATGGCTATAGCCATACTCTTCTGTTTCTTCTTCGTAGCCTAATGTTCCATTAGGACACTTAGTACACGGATCATGTTTAGCGCAATGTCTGTCCGCAGGGTTGAATTTATGAATAGGATTTTTTCTTTCATCAGATCAATGCATGACGAGTTGTAGCTTAGGACGGCTTTTTTGCAGGGTGAACGCACGTCAAAATGATAATGCCATGCTACAGTAGCCTATTGTAGACAGTGTTGGGGAGTAACGGAATACATGTACCGGCGTTACGTATTCAGAATACAAATTATGAGTAACTGTATTCCGATACAGTTACAAGTTAAATAGTTGGTATTTAGAATACAGTTACATTGTTGAAATCAATGGATTACACGACGATACTTCTGTTTCATAAGTTTATTCACTCTCTAAATAAATTAAGGCAACTCCATTTCCCAGAAGCTCCTGAAAGCAATCTATTATGAAATTGTTTCCATGTTTAAATCCAAGCCCCGCCGTCTTGCACTAGCCTCAAAACGCAGCCAGCGCGCATTATGGACGCGTCATGGGAGACCCTGAAATTACTGTTTGCGCAGCAAATTAGGAGTAAAGTAAGTGGAGGTAACTCCTGTTCCTCACTGATTGTGGTTCCTGATGTCTGTTCAAAGGATATTTTCCCAAGTATTAATAGCTCAGGCTACTTCAGCCAATCGGTTAAACAGTTTGCTAATCAATAAACAAAGCCTAGTTCACGTGTTGATTTAGACCTACAATAAAACCAATCTCTAAAATAGGCACTGCATTCTAAGTTTTTTATTCTAACTTAAAAATAGCTTTATGGATTTTTTTTTCTAATTAGATCTACATTTACGTTTTAAAATGAATTATATGGTGCAGCCATGAATTATTCTTGCGAGTAGCATATTTTAACGTGCGGTTTTTGATTGTCATTACGCGATCACGTCCATTTTGAGAGCCCTGATATACAGTAGCCTAGCGCAGGGGTTCCCAAACTTTCCCACGACAAGGCCCCCCAAATACCAGGTTCTGGCCAAGGACCCCCTTGATGTGTTATTAAACCCATCGACAATACCACGGCAAATGTAAAAATACATTAAGCCAATCCTAATAATTATTTTAGCCACAACCACATCGCGATGGAGCATACAGTGTGTAAAAATGTTCTTTGGGGCTTTCTGCTATATGAGAGCCATCACTCTACTATTATTCCAAGTCATTATCATGGGAAATATGTTCAGATATGCGTCACATTATTATAATGGCATTGTATAACAACCCTCATAATATATTTTAAATGTTTCAAATGTATTTATTTCTTGCTTTTATTTTTCCCTCCAACTTGCTGAGGCCCCCCTGGCACCCCCTCGCGGCCCCCACTTTGAAAACCACTGGCCTAGCGTATTTACATTTACAGGTCATTTGCGTTCCACCTGTAATATGAGCCCCTCGTACTGGGTTGATGCCGCCGAAAAATCAGGCACACCTTAATTATAATTTCTGGCTACGCCCTTAAAGTAGCCTATTTATTTTGTTTGTTTTAATTAGCCTAGTTGCCTGCTGTAGTTTTAGTGGTCACCTTGCTATTTTAAAGTTGTATCAGGTAGCTTAGTTGACTTTACATTCTCCTATGTGGGCCTAACACTTCAGCTATTTGGAACAGAAGAACACACCAGAATAGGCCTGTTTAGTAAGTAGGATTTGATGGCCGCATTCCTACACTTATAAAATGCAATTCAATGTAGAAGTAATCTAAGTATTCAGAATACGTTACTCAGATTGGGTAACGTAACGGAATGTTACAAATTACATTTTTGGACATGTATTCTGTATTCTGTAATGGAATACGTTTTGAAAGTAACAACACAGACTGTCTTGTTCTATTTGCAAATCTTGCCAGACAATTTCACTTCTTTGAAGTAATCTTTCCACAAAACAAGAAACTTTGAGAGTGAGTGTCCACTTGCACTGCTCCGGCACTTAGTTCAATACACATAGCCTATTTAAGGACTCAGGATTGCATATTCGTGAGTGTGCCTGACCGATTGTAGTGGGCCGTTTGGGGCAAAAATGCCCGGGACGATTTTTTGTCCCAGTCCAGCCCTCAAAGCCTAGCCTATAGCCTACTCCACTACCGGTGTTCTGTGCTTGCATGGTAGCATAACTCGACAGGTAGCCCAGTTTGACAGAACACCGCGGCTCAACATGCCTCGACTCTTTACACGCCTTTTTGGGTTTTCCATTAGCAACTGGAAGGCTACCTGGCCTGTAGGTTATGTTAGCTGATATAGCCCATACCTGCCAACACTCCCGTTTTTCCCGGGTTTCTCCCGTTTTTAGCCCTATCTCCCGGACCCCTCCCGGTTTGTATTTTCTCCCGGGAAACTCCCCTAATTTGCATGGCCCAAACTCCTTTATGAATCGGACAAATATGTTTGTCTAATGTTGACCAGTTGCCAGATATTGTATCAAATGCATTATATTCACACAACCCACACACACCATATACAATTTCAACCCGTTTGTCACCTTAACCTGGCAACCCAGATAGCAAAACCACACTGGGGTGGATCTGGCCCACACCTACCATGCGACTCGGCCCAGATCCATCTCACGGACATGGTCCAGCGTCCAAACGCACAACGGGCCAAAAGTGGTCAGGATTCGTTTCATGGCTCTGCACCGGAGATGGGTCAGCGCTGGCCCACTCTCGTACCAAAACAGTAAAACCACACTGGGGTGGAGCTGGCCCACACCTAACATTCCATCCGCGTCTGATCCGTTAAACGGACACGGCCCAGTCCCGTACAGGAGCGGCTTAGATCCGCGTACCAGATCGATGCCAGCTATATGCCTTATTTTCGGCATTTATAGTTAGCCTATGTTTAGTCTATCATTTAGGCTACCTTATATTTAATTACCCTACAGCCAGAAGCAATAATCATAGGCCATCCACAAAGTATACATTTCAGAATATAGG
Organism: Alosa pseudoharengus; assembly: GCF_046254945.1. Taxonomy (NCBI): domain Eukaryota; kingdom Metazoa; phylum Chordata; class Actinopteri; order Clupeiformes; family Clupeidae; genus Alosa; species Alosa pseudoharengus. The sequence goes on along the minus strand of NW_027468564.1, from coordinate 19,361,077 downwards.
GCAATGGAAAATTATTTTTTTGTAACATCTATAACGCCAATAAAATGTGATGGTAGGCCTATGATGTGAATGATTGCATGACATTTGAGCATTTGCTATTTTTGGCTGAAGAATGTAAATGAGAAAAAAATGCACAAAAAATTAATGTTATCATTCACATCATACAAATGCCAAGGTTTGGAATTGCCCTATAACAATCATAGCACGTGTCGCTTGCTGTAGGCTTGCTGCATAGCCCAATACCCCATCAGAATCGAAGAAAATGTTTACATTTAAAAAAAATCTTTATTTAAAACATCACATGAACATAGAACAATTAATCCAACATTTAGCTGGCTTCTTTCATCGCGCTGGCGCTTGCTACGCCCTACTCCATTCAAAACATGAACAAAAAACATAAAATCCAAAATTTAGCTGGCTTTCTTCTTGTTCTTCACGCTGGCGCTGGCGCTTGCTACGGCCCCCCTCCCGGTCATGCGCCAGTGCGAACCAGCGTATGGCGCACTGGTGGATGTCAAGTCAAGTCAAGTCAGTTTTATTTGTATAGCGCATTTATGCATAGAGTGCAACCCAAAGCGCTCCACATATAAGACATTGTCATGACACATAGACTAACAAAGACAATAGCGGACGGAGCGGCGTAGTCGCCAGCGTACCCGTGACACCAAGACAGAACTACATTTAAGAAATAACAAACGCAAAAGATGCCGGACGGAGCGGCGTAATCGCCAGCGTACCCGTGACACCAAGACAGAACTACATTTAAGAAATAACAAACGCAAAAGATGCCGGACGGAGCGGCGTAGTCGCCAGCTTACCCGTGACACCAAAACATAGCCTACAAGACAGACAACAAACAAATGAATAAATAAATACAAATTAAAAATAAAAATTAGTCCAATTTCCAACCGGCTGAAAATGTCCAAGGGCAATGATGACTTGCGTGAAACTGCGCACAGCTGTGTCTCCACAACCGATGCATGCAACGCCAACAAAGTTCTTCATCTCACTGGTAGTCTGGAGATAACGTGAACGTTAGGCCTTGTTAGTCTGGAGATCACTGGAAGCATAACAGTCCGAAGTCATATGGGCGATCTTGTAGATCAGCAACTCGGTGGACTTTTAACAGCGACGTAGTTGGTCCGTAATGCAGAGTCATTCAACGTTAACGTTAGTCTGCTCAATCCAGATTCCAGGCAGTTGGCATGGCAGCTCACTGGTCAGAAACAGCTCGGCGGCCTCGGCAGATCTTTCGCAGAGTAGCTCCAGCTGCTGTCCCGATGTCTGGATGTCTGTGTCTGTTGCCTGGGCAGTCACTGGACACTTGCGTACCGCTCCGCTATGGAACAAGATTATACGTTAGTGTGCACTGTACTGTAGGGCATGGGCAGGCAATATCGGTTTACATTATGCTAAATATAATTTATTATTCACCCTTTCTTTATTTTCAATCAGTGATGAAATGTTGATCGGTAAAAAATAACCGAATGTGGGCTTAAACTAGGCTAATTGTATTGTTAGACCATGAAACATGACACCAATATCGTGAAGCATAGTCACATCGTATAAAAACCACAGGTAGGCCCTAAACGGTAAAAAAAAAAAAAGATCATCCAACAGCTCGGGCGCAAGTAATTTTCGGCTGGAATATTCTAACATACAACATAGGCTAAGTGTTAATAGAGCGGTTCCCATGGTAATTCTTAATTCACAAGTGCACATTAAAGGAGATATTTACAAGAAACTCCCTGCTCGAGATTCAGAGATCGTTTTATAGCCGGATAGAAAAGTATCACGTTTAAATGATAATCTTTTGACTGATTGATCCCGCTCGACACATAGGAAACTAGTTTTAATTATAGCTCAGTTATCATTAATTGATTGTTCGTAACCTAGCATAGGCCTAGGCTATACTTAATGAATTATGTGTCACGAAATGCATTATAGAATCACGAAATCAGTTTTGTGACCTGCTAAAATATATTTCGTGAGTCAGCAGTTTGCGGAATTGGGTAGCATTTAGAAGTGGCCACTTCATTTGCGCCTCCCGTTAATCACAGAGATCCGTGAAACAAAGGAAAGCCCTCTATTTGGACGGGCAAGTAGGCATAGGCCTATGCGCGCACTCCAGCAAGGCGAGTGATATGAGCTACCTATAGGCCTACAACAAGTCGCGATTTATTAGCCTATCCAATCGCTATACTGTTTTCATGAACATAACAGGAATCCACATCATTCATTGTTTTAAGTATCGTTGCTTAGCCTACACACGAGTTTGTCAGTTTCACTTGCACAGACGCGCATAGACTTTGAATGCGCACTCATTGCCAATCACTGCCGTTGCAAAGCCTCTAAATGCAGTCAGCAGCCCTGTTTACCGGCAATGCTACAGCGGACATAAGCTGCCACCTCGTGGCGAAAAATTGCAATATATTTCACGCAGCTCTGTGAATGAAGTGTCACTTCTAAATGGACCCACTGGCTAATTCATTCCGCAAACTGGTGACTCACGAAATTTATTTTAGCAGGTCACAAAACTGATTTCGTGATTTCAAAATCGGATATTTCAGGCAGTAAAAAAGTCCCGGTAAGAACCAAACTAGATTTTGTTCAAATCTACACACCTATGGCTACTGAAAAATGTAAGATTCATTTAGCAAATGTTCTTTTGAAGTATTAAAAAACATCGTTGTTTTAAGAATTTTCGAACGAAATGATTGGTAATTAGCACGTTTACAATAGCTGTTAGTAGCAAATAGTGGCATGGGGCAAACAAAAACTTAAAGCAGAAACTTTCATAGTCCAATATTTCACACTATATTCACCATAATCACACAATTGACAACGAAATATAGTATTAAAAAGCAATATACGTACCCATGTTGGCATCCATCTTCTTATGTGCGCCAGTGCCGGTTTTTTACCCCCCACGACGTTTTTTTCCCACGATGGCAATACCATTGCTCCTGGATAGTGGACAGTTGCTAATGTATTTTTTTTAGTTATGTGGTGAATCTTCCATTTTAAGACAAGCCTATACTTTGTTAGTGAATTAACCATTTTTGTGTAGGCTACTTGGGAGTGTTCAATTGTAAGATTTAACAAATCAGGATTTAATAAGGAAATTGGCAATGGGCACCCCCACAAAAGTTTTATTTGCTCTTTTCCAACGGTTTCTGGTGCCTGTGGCTGTAATCCGTGGTACTGATGAGGGCCAAATCAGCATCATGTTTCTCAAACAGACGGACCTCACTCACTTGGCGCGTTCGGCTCTGTTCAGTAAACCAGCGTGAGAAATATGCATATTCTAGAACGTTAGCAACAAGTCCAAGTTTAGAGGTGGTCTGGGTCCGTATTACAGATGTGGGCCACATCAGTGAACTGTCTTTGTGGAAGCTTTGGTTCTGATGTGGTAAGTGGATCTGGGCCAAATGTGCTGACTGTTAGAAAAACAGCACTGCTTGGATTGGAATGCTTAGCTGAAAAGTGTAACTGGCACAGATCTGGTCCATAGCCAGAAACCGTGTGTAAGCTACGCCCGGATCTAGAGGCTTTTATGCGGATCCGGTCCAAAGGTAATTCCTATCTGGGAACCTATAACCCAGTTGCGCAGTCGCGTTTAAACGAGCCTATGGCTGGTGAAGGCGGTCGCGGTGTCCCCGCAAAGAAACCGAAGTAGGCCTAGCCTACACTTGTACATTTCAGCAATGTTGGACGCAACAATTTACGTGTATCTTACCCAGTCATATCGACAACCTCCACGCTTTTTGTAAGGTGTGTCGTGTTGATTTTAATGTAGGCCACGGAGGGAAAAATGACATTAGTCAGCACATTAAAACACAGCGGCACCATCGCGCAGAAGAGGCCAGTAAGGGCACACAGGCGATCTCATCCTTCATCACGAAAGGACAGACAGAGGCAGAAAACGTGATGCAAGCCGAACTGAAGATGGCAATGTTGATAGCGCAGAAAAAAATCTAAAGAAATATCAATAAATTAAGTTATGTCTTCATTTATGGGTATTGCAATATTGACAAGGAATATTGTGAAATTTGAGCGTGTGGACTTCAATCAAATGTCATTCATATCTTCAGTCCCTCTGTTTCAAGTTAACATGAGTGCCATTTGATTTATATAGTCACAGCAAATGAAACATGACCTGTGCGGGTCAGTTGTAACACTTGTCTCTATGGCAAAATGAACTGATTTTATCGCGCATGCGCGCACATTCTCATTGCGAGTTATGGATAATGATTTTTGTGCCGCGATCACCCAATTAAAGTTAACACAGCAACTTGAAATATCACTGTTGGACCAAATGCTTCAGACATGTAAGAAATAAGCAGTTTATCAACTATATTTACTGGTTTTATCAGGTGGATATGGCCAAAATAAGCATATTTAAAGGTTATTGTGAGCTAGCATAACACCGTAACATATGCTGCAATGGCTAATCAATAATGCAATAAATTAGCTGTAACAGTCTTTTTTGTTGATTTTATATGAAAACAGATGCTCTTTGTTTAACCCAGCAGTGTTTTGTGTTAAAATATGTTATAGAATTTACGATTTTAGCACTGTTAGATTCATTAGGCCTACGCTATACTGTTACAACTGTAGCCTACCGCACTTTTTTATGGCTGCGTCAAGGTTGTAACAAAGGTAGGCTACATGTCGCTGTTAAGTTAAATTATTGACAAACTATAACATATTTTTTAAATTCTGTTTCAACTTTCATGGAGTAGACATGTACGACTCTGTTCTGGTCAAATTTCACATCTCTCAAGTCTATCGTCTTTGTGTAAATCGAGTTTGAATTGGAAAAATAACTGTAATAACTACTGTATTTCAACTTGTCAATTTTCTTAGACTCAGCCATGGGGACGACACCATCAGGTAGGACTCTACACTCTCTGTTCATTGTTGCTCCACATTCACAACATTTGGAGAACTTTAAAGTAACACAATGTATAAATCCCCCTTTTAGTACATTTAGTACTCAGGAGGTGGTAGGCTAGTGAGAAGTTGGCACCCTATGAAAATATGACTTGTGTTGCTGTGAATTTCACATTAGCTGATCAGTATAGGCCTAATAGATTAAATGCTTTTGTGTCATTCTGTTGGTGGATCTATTAATCTGTTGATTGATTTCTCTTTTTTTACAGCACCAAAACTTCAAGGTAATTTGACGTAACCAAATGGCAAATCAAATTGTATGTCAATTCAACAATGAATTAGAAGATGCAATTCCTTCCTACACAATACTACACATACTAGTGATTATTTAATACTGAATAGAAATAGAAAATTTAAATAGAGAGTAGGCTAGAATAGAACATTGCTTCTGCTCTGCATCTTTATAAAAAACATGTCGATATATATTTATTTGTGTTTTTTTTTTTATTATTATGTTTAAATGACCAGAGAACACAGGAAATATGTCCACAGTATTTTAAATACACATAAACAAATCTGATACCAGTCCAATTTCAGTCTCAAGCTGCCATTTGATTTGTTGTTTTAGTGTTTTAATGACCAGTCACCCAAGAGGGAAGCTCTTGACGGAGCTGTTGTTCCCCACCCAGGCCACTGGCGGGCATGCCTGGTTGAATTGTAATGAAGACAATGAAAAATAAGCACGTATGGTCATCATAGCATTGCTAAAACAACAAATCTAATGGGTGCCTAACACTTTAGCACAGTACTGTATATTTTATATACAGCTCTGGAAAAAAAATAAGAGACCGCTGCACATTTTCTGATATCATTCTACAGTTGCGGAGAGACATTTTAATGAGTTGATGGTCAGATTCAATTTTGCAAATTTGAATGTCACTCAACAACTGTAGGATGACATCAGAAAAATATACAATGCATTTTTTCAGAGTTCTCTCTCTTGCTCTCTTTCTTTCTCTCTTAGAGAGAGGTTATTATATTATTTTGTTTTTGTTAATTTCATTGCTCAATGCAATAAAATGTATGCAATAGAATTTAGGCTATATATATATATATATATTACTATAACAATAATAATTATTATTATTATTATTGTTACCTTTTCATGTTTTTTTTTTTTTCTTGTCAGACCAATGTGTGAAAAGAGGTCAGTCCATATTGTTCAGTTGGAAGGCGAACACTGGGGTTTATGCCGAGTGGATGAAGGATGGTAATACACTTGTAAATGGTGGCAGGATCAGCATATACCAATCAAAAGATTATATGGACTTCACACTAACGATCAGCGATGCCAAGAACGAGGATGAGGGGAGATACACTTTGGTACTGTGGAACAGGAAAGGCCGGGTATCAGGCTCTGCAACCGTCAAAGTCCTGGGTAGGTTTTAATTTGCTGTCACTTGAATTTTACTTTGTTGCATTCTTGAACTCGTCAACACTTATCACCCGGAGAAAACCAATCTTTCTGATTGGCTGGTGGGGTGGCTATTAATTCTGAAGAACGGGACACCTATGATGTAGATCTGGTAAAAAAAGTTGAATCACCGTTCCATATCAAAGCTTATGAATGGTAACTACAACAACCATAGAAGGACGATGATTGGGCCTAGAAACAACTTTCGCAACAATGGAATCAACTGTAAACAAGCTGTCCACGCTATTACTGTTAAGGCCAAAAAAGTTGTGCAATAAACTGAACAAGTTGACTGCTTTGTAAACGGAACTGCTTGTTTCCTTTGCGTAGGCCTACTATAAAGGCATGACTTGCCTATAGTGGCAATCGGGTGATAAGCGGGATAACATCCTTCAAAATGTCCCGTTATACAGAATTAATGGACTCAGGCAGAGTTCTTTATCTCCACCTCGTCCATTAATTCCATATAATGGGACTACTCGGTGGCCATTAACCCTTACTTGAGATATGGAAAAAAAAAAAATGAATTGCCTGATGATCTTGGTTGAAGTAATATTGTCTTCACTGACAATACAGTGAAACTGTTGATAATGCTGATCGTGTGTGTGTGTGTGTTGCAGAGTATGATGTGGACTGGAGAACAGTAGACTGGAGGTAAATCTGCATCCCTTATTATGTATGGCTCACTGAACGTGATAGAAACTGTGAAAGAAAATATATTTTTATTATTTTATAATAATTATTATTTTATGCATCTTATTCATTATGTCTTCATTATGACTACAGCTCCAGTTGTACCAGTAGGCTGGAGAATATTTGTAAAGGATACCCTTTGATGTTGGCCTTATATACATTGTTTGTGTGTGTGTGTGTGTGTGTACGTGTCTGTGTGTCACAGAGGAAATGCCAGCATCAAAAAGGTACTAAGAGAGTTGCGCCCCAGTAACCCCAATGTAAATCACCTTCGCTTCCTGCTGCATGGGCCAGTTGGAGCAGGGAAATCCAGCGTGATCAACTCCATCAACTGTGTCTTCCAGGGATGCATCAACGTGAACGCACCCGTAGCTGCAGCATCAGGCACAAGTTACACTAAAGTTGTAAGTTTAAAAGTTGTCTAAAACACACTATTACATTCACGATGACACTCTTCTGTATTCCTTTACATTGAATTATCTGTTTTAATGTTTCATGTCAGGATTGAGACATGAAACATTAAAGAGATTTAGAGATTTGTTGTTGTTTGTTTTAAGGTAGTTTTATATGTCAGTAGCTAATCCGAGTGATCACATGCATCACTTCAATTAGCTATAGGTTTTGTAACTAACAACGTTGCCTTTCAGTTCAAAACTCATGCTATTAAAGATAAGGACGGAAAAGCGTTGCCATTTGTCTTCAACGACATCATGGGCCTGGAGGATAACAAAACCGCCGGAGTGTCAACAGCTGACGTCATCAGTGCCTTAAGAGGTCATATCAAAGATGGCTATACGGTAAAACATAAACACATACTCATACATACAATGTATATTTTTTATTTATACATACAGTCTATATTTTTATTTATATAGCCTACAATTGTGACTAGAAAGTAAACACATTATGAATACATTCAAATACACACCTTCCCTGAATGGGTATTCCTCAAGAGATAATGTAGGCTGCTATACAATAGTACTTACTTTTATATGCCCGTTTAGTGAGAGTGTTAATGTAATATAATACTAATATAATATAATATGTATTAAACATACTATTATGTATACAGTACATACATACACATATACAGTGAATTGTACAGAAAAAGTACAATTACAACTGTTATCACTAAAACACTATTACAATAACACATCTGCAGAAGTGTAGAATGCAATCTGATCTGAACCTTAAAACGACACACAATAAATGACAACACACTTGTGGAGTAATGAAGTAATTACTCAATTGTATTTTTTTTTTTTTCTGCCCAGTTCAACCCTGTGTCCCAGTTGTCTGAGAATGATAAGTACTACAACAGCAGCCCCAATCTGAATGATAAGATCCACTGTCTGGTGAGTGTGATTCCTGCAGATAAGATCCCACTGCTGGACGACACTAGTGGAGTCATCGTGAAGATGAAGGAAGTCAGAGAGCTTGCTAATGACATGGGTGAGAACTCAGAGAAAAACCTGCACAGAGACACCTGCACAGAAACACCTGCACAGAAACACCTGCACAGAAACACATATTTATTTGGGGGCCAGATGCGAAGCTGCGAGGACCTCATTGTGTTTCTACGTTTTCCTATTATTATTATTATATGCAATGGAAGTCAATGGCAGCCCATAGAACCGTCTGGTAAAAAGTTGGGAAATTTGGCACACTAATTGAGGACGGTCCCATGATTCATGTCACCAAGTTTCATGTCGGCAACTCGAACCCTCTAGCGCCACCAACAGGCCAAAGTTGGAAGTGTGTTCACTCACGTAACTTTTGACCCGTAGGTCCGATTTTCAAATGTCAGGTATCGTTGGAATCCTTGGACCAAGTCGAGTTCAACGCACCCTATGACGTAATTTTCCGCCATGATGGATTTTCCGCCATTTTGGATTTCATCAAAAACACTTAAAATGTATCAGGGGTCACATACTTTCTCTGATTCCCACCAAATTTTACACAGATCATCTTGAGACCAAGCCTCACAAAAGTGATCACTTTTCATCTATCACCGTAGCATCTATCAAAACCAATTGGTGAGCAAACTAAGTACATTGACTCCTGACCTAATTGGGAGAACACACAACCAATCTGGTAACCTTTGACCGCTAGGGGGCGCTGTAATTAGCAAAACCTTTTTTTGCCCGTAGCTGCTGAGGTGTATTATTCTGCCATGGAAGTCTATGGCAGCCCATAGAACCGTCTGGTAAAAAGTTGTGAAGTTTGGCACACTGATTAGAGACAGTCCTGTGATAAATTTCTTCAAGTTTTAAGTCGGCACGTCATACACTCTAGCACCACCAACAGGTCAAATTTGGATGTGCGTTCATGCTCCTAACCTTTGACCTGTCGCTCTGAGTTTTCAAAAACCAGGTGTTGTTGGTGTCCTTGGACTAAGCTGAGTTCAATGCACCCTATGATGTCAATTTCCGCCATGATGGATTTTCCGCTATATTGAATTGTATCAAAAACGCTAAAAAGTCTTCAAAGGTCACAAATTTTGTCCGATCGACACCAAACCTGACACACTTGATCTTCAGACCAAGCCTCACAAAAGTTATTCCTTTTCGTCTTCGGAACTCAAACCGTTCGTAACAGCCAATCGGAATATGCGGCGAAGCCGCCAAACAGGAAGTGAGCACATATCTCAGCAACCCATTCATCTATCATAACCAAACTTAGTACATGGACTCAAGGCCCCATTAGAGGGAAGCTCAAGAAATCTGGTGACCTTTGACCTCTAGGGGGCGCTGTAATAAATAAACATGCTTTTTGGCCTGTAGCTGCTGTTGTGCTTAGAATTAAATGGCACTAGTGGTGTCTTGGTAATACTGTTTGAGGTCCTTAGGCTGACTCAAGCCAATTTGTGATGTCATCGTAATTGATTCGGCCGCCATATTGGATTTAATCAAAAACACGTACAAGTTATTGCAGGGCACAAATTTCAGCGAATCCTCACCAATATTGGCAGAGACCATCTTCAGACCATGCCTTATCGGTGCATTGCTTTCTGGAACAATTGATAGAAGCATTCGGCTGTAACAGCCAATCGAAATTTGCGGCGAAGCCGCCAAACAGGAAGTGAGCTCATATCTCAGCAACCCTTGCATGTATCAAAGCCAAACTGGGTGCATGGACTCAGGACCCAATCAGGGGGACACTCATGAAATCTGGTGACTTTTGACCTCTAGGGGGCGCTGTAATTAAGAAACATGCCTTTTGGCCTGTAGCTGCTCTTGTGTTTGGAATTAAAATGTACTAGTGGTGTCTGGTAATACTGTTGGAGGTCCTTAGGCCGACCCAGGCCAACTTGTGATGTCATCGTAATTGATTCGGCCACCATGTTAGATGTAATCAAAAACATCAAAACGTTTTCACAGGTCGCAAATTTCATCTGATCTTCACCAACATTGGCGCAGACCATCTTCAGACCATAACCTATCAATATATTGCTCTCTGGAACAATTGACAAAAGCATTCGCCCGTAACAGCCAACCGAAATTGGTGGCGAAGCCGCCAAACAGGAAGTGAGCTCATATATCAGCAACCCTGCCATGTATCATAACCAAACTTACTACATATATTCATGACCCCTTCAGGAGGATGCTCAAAATTGTTGGTGACCTTTGACCTGTAGGGGGTGCTGCAATTAGCAAAATTGCATTTTGATCTGTAGTTGCTAATGTTTTATCAATCTTTTATTTTTTGATGTGAAATTGATGACAACATGTTCCATCCAGTTAATTCTAATGCGTGCGTGCAAGAGCAGGGCAGGGCAGGACGGGGTGGGACGGGCTAGGGTGATTAGGTGGGGGGGGGGGGGGGGGGGGGGGGGGGGGGGGTTAGGGCTGGCTGGCGGAGACGGTGGCAATACTCAGCGCTGTTGATCCCGGGTGTCTGCTGAGTTCTATCTTGTCACTGTGGCTACTCCGGCCTATCCTGCTTGGCCCCCTCATTGCTGCTTGCAGCTATATTTATTTTTGAGATTTTAATTTTTCTCAGAATAAATTTGCTTCCCTTCAATGTTCTCTCATTGTATACATGTTTTATTTACATATTATTACACATATATGTTACAACACACACACAAACACGCGCACACACACACACTGAGAGAGAGAAAGAGAGGGAGAGAGAAAGAGAGAGAGAGAGAGAGAGAGAGAGAGAGAGGTATATCCAGACATTTCTACACATGTTTGTCCTTTTGTCTGCCTGTCTGTCCATTTCACAGGGATACCTCAAGTAGTCTTCATGACCCATGTGGACAAATGTTGTCATTTGGTGATGGAGGATCTGAAGCACATCTACTCAAGCAAGAAAATTAAGCAGGCAGTGAGTGTGTGTGTGAGAATGTGTTTGAGACTGTGTGTGTGTGTGTGTGTGTGTGCGCTTTGAGCGTGTGTGTGTGTGTGTGTGTGTGACACATTAGGCGCTTTCAGATATAACCTCCGGAGTACATGCGGAGGTTTGTCAAACGGAGGTCCTACCCTTCGGATGATTCAGATATGATGCTAACCTGCGGACCTAATACTGACCTTATACGGACGTATGTGTGAACGACATACACGCACATTACAGAATCTCCGTGTGGTTGTCGAGTGAGGGGTGGGGGCTTGTAGAGTTCACAAGCTGCGAGATATGACGCAGAATATATGCGGCCGCTGCCTGTCACAGCTGCTTTTTGTTTAAAAAGTGTAGCCTATGCATTATAGGCTAAAGAAGAGAAATCTATTGTGCGTAGGCTAATACTTGAAGTAGGATAGTCACATAAGTGCGCACATACAGTATTTGTATGTGTGCTTCGAATAAACACATTTATCTGTTTTCAACGTTATGTACCAGAATCTGGTTTGCGTTGGAGAGAGAGAGAGCATGCACACATTTTATGGTAGGCTACCAGCCAATTCAGTAGGCTAACTCAAGACTTCAAGGCCATCATACAACGTTTTTAAGCAACAAACAAAATACTAACATAACAGTGAAGATTTTTCATGGTTTATTTCTTCCCTAGCATGCTATGATTTGAATTTAGACAGCTACGCCATTTCAGCGCGGTGTAGCCTAGGCCTAAGAGCGAGAAGTTTTATAATGCCCTTGCCACTTAGCCTGGCGGGGCCATCCTATATCATTGAGATGTATAGTCTGGCATCGAATCATTCACCTCGCTTAATCCAAGGGGCGGGCAGAGAATTGTCTTTCAAACTGCCTAGGCATGCAATAGGCCAGCGCTACGACCATATCCGTATCCGGTAGGCAAAACGGCAAACACATCTTTCTTAGAAAGGAATGACTTAAGTGCATTGTGTTGCTCAACTTTCAAAGAAAAGCACAAGTCCAACTCCTCCAAAGTTGACGCCAACGCCGATTCAAACAACCGCTCTTCGTTCGCCATAGCCACCTTCCTTGTTGTTCACCGTCACAGGACTGTCGTTATCCTGTTAAGCCCGCCTTAAGACTCTCTAACGAAATAGAGCGCTGTGATTGGAGAACATCCACGGTGTTAAGCCAATAGAAATTCCTATGGTTCGATACTAGACGTACAGGCTGAGCAAATTAATTTGCCGCCGCTAGGGTGCGTCTAGATTTCTAGGCTACTTGCCACTCCGACTCATCAATAAAAACTGTGTGCACACACACCAGACCAGCACTTGACTTTACATCATTAAACTATTTCAGTATATTGCTTTTCTGATTGTCAAAACCACACCTAACTTATGGCGTCTCCACTCCACAGCAAAAGTGTCCTAACCACGTTACAGCTGTTTCTATCTGAGCGACTCCAATAGTGAAAGAATTTCAGTGTCATATTTCGGTGGCACTAGCTAAGCTGTCGTGGAACTCGAGATGACATGTCTACTGATAGGCAACAGGTCTCACCAACACGAAATTCTAATTGCAAAAGATGCATCCTACCTCATCTGTTGTACTGTAGTTATTCGAAATTGGGCTTTTCACAATCCAACGATATATCCAAAGTGCGAACTATTTGGTGATGGTCTATGAAAACTGCCAGTAGGCTATGCATGCTACACGGAGTTCTGACAGGGCTGTGCATGGCCTAATAAGCAGGCAAGATATAACCCACAATCGCCATGGTTTCGTTGTCAATTCGTGTTTGTGGTAATAATGACAGCAACAATAAAACCATCTGTATCTTACGATCTTCATCATTCTTGACAGATCACCAGCCTCCTCTGGATGGTCATATGGAGCCTATAGCCTACCTTTAGTTTTCATTTAGATTTTAAACACGAATCTACTGTCTTTACTGCCGGGAGAGAAAAAAAATCCTGTATTCTTTTCTGTAGCCTAATTCTGCCTAAGGCTATCAATGAACAGAAAACCGTGTTGGCTAACAATTTATTAAATACTCCTGTTATTGTCGTCAACGACGTCGCTATAGGCTACTGCCTTTTCAGCGCCTTCTGCTTATGATGATTCAGTCTTTTGAATTCGTTTGGCCTTGCCATGCAGTTGTAGGCTACAACGTGCCATTCCCTTCATGTGTTCTATCAAAATGTTGTATGCCCTCATGGACAGTAGCTCCGTGATGTCTGCATCTTTCCAGGTCGGAGATTTTCTGGACAGCACTATGCCACTCCATCATAACACTGGCATTTAAGTCAGATCTAACCACATGGACGCACGAAAGAAACATCACCAACATGCCCTCTCACTAGGTGTGATTTTAACCGCATGTTCTACTTCTTGTTCAGACACAGCACATTTACATAATATCCGGAGGAAATACTAGGGGGGGAGTAGTATAAACACCGGGTGAATTCGGACTTCCATATGACCAGTTATGTCGTTCAGATATACGGCCCCACCGTTTAACATCGGGAGAACCTCCGGTCTTACACGTATGTCTGAAAGCGCTTATTATGACATGGAGTCTAAAGGCAAAAACTTTTTTGGTTTTGCTCAGAGTAGAAAAGTATTTGTGTGTGACCTAGTTTATTTCAGGAGCCATCAGACGTGTAGAGAACATTTCTTTAGTGTGATTTCTGTACCAATATGTTTAATATTGATAGGGGTGAAATGACATTTAGTGTGTGTGTGTGTGTGTGTGTGTGTGTGTGTGTGTGTGTGTGTGTGTTTCAGATGCAGCATTGCAGCAACAAGCTTGGTGTTCCTATGAACTGCATCTTCCCGGTCAAGAACTACAACGAGGAAAATCGTGTGGATGAGAAGATTAACTGTTTGATCCTGGATGGCCTGAACCAAATTGTCAACTTTGCCAATTACTATGTGGGAAGTATCTAAAAGACAACATATTACAGACTGAAAAGAAAACTGAAGCTTGACATTTTTTTTGTTCCATTAGATTGAAAGGAAAACTGAAGTTTTGACATTTAGTTTCTGTTTTATTAGTTCTGAATTCTCCAATAGATTTCTTGGTTCAAATTAAAGGGAGATAAATAAATGAACAAACAAACAAACAAACAAACAAGCTAAAACGTGAGTGCTTGTCTCTTTCAGTTCCCTCTGGTGTTCTCATCAGTAGAGATATGGATAGGATGACAAATTGCAATGATCCAATGTATCTCATGGGGGCAGTGCTGATGGCCTTGCATGGTATGACTCTGGTTGAAAGGTGTTTGAGGTGTCGTAATTTGAATGCCAATGTATGTTGTAACTTGGGTTTGTAATTTGTATGGCAATGTATCTTGTAACTTGAGTGTGTAACTCATATGCCAATGTATCTTCTAATTTGGATGTGTAATTATGTATCTTTTTTCCTTATATTTACCCAATAAACTTTATAATTTACTAGACACATATAATGTATCAGCATTTCTTGATTGGATTCTGTCTATCATAGGGGCTGGAGGTGCAGCTTAATCGGGGCTGTGTGATGTGCTAGAAATTAAATATAATACTAGACTTGATAGACTATCGTAAAGTTGTGTAGTTACAACAACCTGTGGTGGAATGATAGAAGCATTCTAATTGATATGTACACTTCTAACCACCATACATCTATACTTTAAAATGCTTAAGGCAGAAAATACATAAGTTAAAAGTCAATTTGCAGCCACTTGCAACCACTGCTGTCACGTCATCTGGAGAAATAATCTTTGGTCACCGCTATTGGCCGATATCCAGCTCCCATTGACTTACATTGAACACATGTAAACAAAACATCAATTAGGTTATGTGCTCAAACTAACGCCGCTGACTTATGCCAGCAACCATTCCAAGAAACTACATTTTCGTACAACATATATACAGCATGAATAACATAATTTGGATCAAGCAACGTTGAGAAATCTCAGGAGGAAGAAAATGGACGCTGCGTGACGGGGAGTGCTTTGCATTTCCCATTGCCCATGAGTCACGTATAACAGGTTACTGTTCCCAAACTTTTCCACGACAAGGCCCCCCAAATACCACTAGGTTCTGGCCAAGGACCCCCGTGATGTGTTATTAAACCCATCGAGAATACTACGGCAAATGTAAAAATACATTAAGCTAATCCTAATAATTATTTTAGCCACAAACACTTCGCAATGGAGCATACAGTGTGTGAAAATTGTATTTGGGGCTTTCTGCTATATGAGAGCTATCACTCTACTATTATTCCTAGTCATTATCATGGAAAATATCATGTTCAGATATGCAACACATTATTATAATGGCATTGTATAACAACCCTAATAGTAATAAGTGTGTCATTTATCAAATGTATTTATTTGTTGCTTTTATTTTTTCTTCCAACTTGCTGAGGCCCCCCTGGCACCCCCTCGCGGCCCCCCAGGGGGCCCCGGCCCCCACTTTGAAAACCACTGCCTTAGGCTACTTGTCAGAGTAATTACATTCAAAAACATACCTTCATATTACATCACAATTTATAAATGAACGAAGTTTAAAAAGAAAAACACAATATATCAGAGGGATTACACGAGTAATTAGTAAGAAAAAATAAGATTTCTACCATAATTTCCTGTTAAATTAAATATTTCATGGCGCTATGTGCTACACGGCCACCAGATGACGCCATTTCACTGCTTGACTGCCAAAGATTATTTCTCCGGATAGCGAGACGGCGGCAGATACTTTCTAATGTGGAGACACAGCACTCAAAAAATCCTCCATATAAATGCATGGGGCTAGTTGGTAACGCCAATATGGCCGTTGTCTACACATATCCCACCCCTTCCTCGGCAAAACGTCGTCATGTGAATACATTGAGCCAATCATGTGGTGTGATGTGAATACATTGAGCCAATCATATAGTGTGTTGTGAAGACATCGTGCCAATCATGTGTTGTGAATTCGCAGCTGGACTTTGAGGGCGGTCACCTAACCAAAGTCATTTTAGGCAAGTCCCTCCACTCAGCGGCCATATTGCAACGCGTTTTGGGCACTCATCGGGCATCCTCTTCGGCAGAAATGCGCGTGCACAAGGCTTCACGACACCAACATTGTTCCAGCGGCGAGTTCACAACACATTGGCACAATGTCTTCACAACACACCATTTGATTGACTCAGTATATTCACATTACACCACATGATTGACTCAATGTATTCACATGTCAACGTTTTGCTGAGGATGGGATATGTGTAGACAACGGCAAACTAACTCCATGCATTTCTATGGAGGATTTTTTGAGTGCTGTGTCTCCTCAGTCTCTGACCTACTAGCGCCGCTGTAGCAGGAAGCTCACTGCTCCGGGTTAGTGTGTGCTTCACCTCACTGTGTGTTCACTGTCTGCTGTGTGTGTTTCACTAATTCACAGATTGGGATAAATGCAGAGACCAAATTTCCCTCAGGGGATCAAGAGTATACTTACTTATCGTTATAGTTATCTCATTATAGTTATCTCATTATAGTTATTGTTAGTTATCATTATAGTTCTTGTTATATTTGTTGTTATAGTTATCGTTATCGTTATAGTTATCTCATTATCTCATAGTTATCGTTATAGTTATCATTCTTGGTGTGAACGGGCCTTTACTGTCCTCATTTCTCCAGTGTGTAATTTATGTAACATTGTTATGTCCCAGTAATGATAAAGCCTGGTATTATTCTAATCACTATACAATATGCATTGTTTAAAAAAATCCTAAATCTTAGAAAAAGACCTACTACAGTTCCCCTACAAATGTGAAAAGTAAGCTTGCCTACAAAATGGCCCTAAGCTGTAATTTTTGCCCATATTTGGAGCTGTAAATACGGTAGCTTTTGGGTTATTTTTGTTGGTGAACTTCAGAGGTATGTGGGTAGATAGATTAAATTCAAATGCACTCACAGATTTGTCTGGGTTCACCCAGGCTACTGATAGGCAGCTTTACCTTTCAGTATACAAGCTATGAATTGAAGACCAGCAAAGAAGGGTGTTACCATTTGTCTTCAATGACATCATGGGCCTGGAGAAAAAGGAAAAGGGCGGGACATTGACTGCTGACATCATCAGTGCCCTAAATGGGCATATCAGCGAAGGCTATAAGGTATGTGATAAAACACAAACATATGACAAAAATACATTTACATTTGTTCATTTTGCAGAAGCTTTTATCCAGAGCAACTTTATGTCAGTAATATTACAAGGCTTTTCCATTTTTGCAATTCTCTGAAGTGCCAGAGACTAGCAGCTGTTTGTTAAACCTCTTAAATGTATGATTTTTTGGACATGTCACAAATGCGTACAGCGAATCACAATTATCTTTCTATTCACAAAAATATAAGGACATAGTATTGCTACACTAAAGGTTCAGTGTGGCTTTGCATAGTTAAACATCCTATAATTACCTAGAAATATCAACAGAATGAATCCTCTGAAGATAGGGTGCATAAAGCCAGGCCCATAAAGGCCAGACCTCAGGGGTGAGTTTGGTGTGGATGGGCTTGACTGGCCCCCAACAAACACCTTTAGGATGAACTGACGAGATTGCGAGCCAGGCCTTCTCACACATAATTTCCCAACTTTGAAAAAATTCTTCAGCTATGATTATTAATACACAGGGCAATTACAATGTGTCGGGTTTTGTCGGGTTTAAATTACGTAGAAAAATGAACGTTTTCTATGTCTCTATTTCTCTCTCTCTCTCCAGTTCAACCCCGTATCCTTTGTCTGTGGGGAACCACGGCTACAACAGCTACACCTCTCTAAATGACAAGGTCCACTGCCTGGTCAATGTGATTCCGGCCAATAAGATCAATCTGTATCAAGACGGTGATGGCGTCATAACAAAGATGAGAAGAGTCAGAGAAGTTGCCAGAGACCTGGGTAAGAGAATCATGAAATAAATTAGCCTAAAGCCCCATTCAGATATAGGCCCCAAGTTTGGCAGTGATGTTTCCATGTTATAAACAAAGGCTTTCATCCTGCTCAGACATATTAAATGTCTCCGGAGAGAGGGGAAGCTCGGGAACAGCTATGTGGACTCTGAAATGGGCGAGACCTCTCTGGTGAAGGGAACTTGAATAAACGAACCACATGCAAACAGCCAATCTGTCAATTGGCAAATACTGTACATGTCAACATTCCCTTATGGTAAGAATGGGACATTCTGCCATTCAAATAATAAGCAGAACAATAGGAGTAGGATATAGCCAAAATACTTACGCGATATTGGCTGCTGTGCTCAGTATCTCTCTCAGCCTCCTTGAGCTGAAGAAGGTTTTAAGTAATTTGCTGAAATATTTTGTGAGTTCAAAGAGGGTCCACTTCATTATTCAAACATGCTATCTCAATGTGACAATCTTTACTGTAATAGAATGACGTGGATTTATGCAACTTCCATTAAAACAGAACACAGACTATATAAAACACTCTCTAGCATTAAGTATTACAGTCAAATTTGAATATAACTTGGCCAACAGCTATTAATTAGTCTTCGTGTTAAAGATCTCCAGATCAGTGATTTAGCCTACTGTATCTGATCCATCATTTACCATTGACAAAAGCTGCGTTTCCTGAATCCTTATACATTCAGGCAAATGAAATGTAATTAAATAGCATGTAAATATTCTTTCTGCCTACCAGTGTATGATGCTTGCATGAGGGAAACCAAAGTCCTTTTAGGCAAGTCCCTCCACTCGGTGGCCATATTGCAACGCTTTTTGGACACTCATCGGGCATCCTATTCAGCAGAAATGCCACGTGCGCAAGGCTTCACGACACCAATCATGCTCCAGCAGCGAGTTCACAACACATGATTGGCACGATGTCTTCACAACACACCATATGATTGGCTCAATGTATTCACATCACACCACATGATTGGCTCAATGTATTCACATGTCGACGTTTTGCCGAGGAAAGGGTGGGATATGTGTAGACAACGCCCCATGCATTTCTATGAAGGATTTTTTGAGTGCTGTGTCTCCACATTAGAAAGTCTCTGGGGAAACATCCTAAAACAATGGCACCCATAGTTGCTTTTGTTTTGAGAAATATTTGTCATGCACGCATCATGCAACCATGCAAAACAATGAAACTATAGAGCATCACAGTCCCGCCCACAGGAGTTTCCGGAAGTAAGAATTCAATGCAATTTCTCCATTGACAATTCGGGTATAAGCCATACAAACTTAACTGCACATGGTAGACTCAAAACCAGCTACGGCTGTACTAAGCGATTGTGTATGCTCATATACACCAATCCGCCGCGAACTTTATGGGCGCTGCCATCTTGCCTGCCGCCATTACTGCGTGCCTGTGGAGTGTGACGGTGTGACACTTGCTAATGGCTTTTCAATGAAAGCATCCTGTCAGAGAATATCAAATAGGAGATCCTGCTCATGAAAAAATGTCAGGTGAAAGGGAACATTGGGTAGATGATGTCAGGCAGTGGCCAAAACTTACCGATTAAGGTAATTTATTGACAACATAATGTATTAAGACGTGTATTAATTAATGACAACAATAAACCGAATGCTATCATTAGTAGCTGTGTTGCTTATATGTTCACAAGCTTCAGAAGTTGCAAATAACTATTAGCCACGACCACTTGTAGCAGTAAAATACATGTTCTTACAGGTATTCAGGATTATTTTATTAATCGTATGTATTTCATCCACTTTTAACGCACATCTTGGTCCTCCACTCGACAAGGAACTCTGTGTAATCCGTAAGCCTGTAAACATGGGCACTCAATGTGCAACAAAGGTTTGTGAATTTCACAAACGGTTTAATTCTAGGTCTGTATATTCCTACTGTTGTTAAAACAGCCGACCACACAACACGCTTTTCCCGGCATCACTGAACAGCATACGTACTAAATAAAAATTAAGAAAAAGAAGAAGATTTCGCATCTACAGCTAACGTCTGCTACAGCCGCCTACGGGACCAACACATTATTTTGCTACTTCCTTAGCAGCAAGGCAACGCAGTAATGGCGGCGCTGCTTTACTTCCGTGTTTCGCCGGATTTGTGTATAGACGCCAAAAGTTCACGG
Source organism: Alosa pseudoharengus (assembly GCF_046254945.1). Lineage (NCBI taxonomy): Eukaryota > Metazoa > Chordata > Actinopteri > Clupeiformes > Clupeidae > Alosa > Alosa pseudoharengus. The sequence continues at coordinate 19,340,606 of NW_027468564.1, read as the reverse complement.
GGCACTAACCTCGTTTTGAGATAAATGTCTTTTATTCGCGATGTCTTGGATAAGTACTTCATTACCCACAATCCTGAACAATCCCACAATCCCACAGTGATGCCTCTGATTGGTGGAAAGGCCGTTCAGTCATAGTTTGAAACTTGAATCAGCGAAAATTATTGACAAAGATGGCGAAAATCTTAATGTGAATAAAAACTTTCTAGACGAACATTGGTACTTGTATCAACAAGGATTGTGGTTTATATATCACACGAACTTAGTCAGGGCCAATACACCATCAAATAGAACACTGTAAATGCTAGTTTGAACACTTAACTTTCCAGGTAGCCGATAGCTAATCATTAGCCTTTCAGACATTATAATGTCATTATAATGCTGCTAACATTAGCCTACATGCTGCAACACAGGTATGAAATATATTATGTTTTAGTGACCTTGTAGTTTCTATGAACATGAATTGTTGTTTATATGAAACATCAACTTAGACGAGGCATAAAAAGCCCTGTATATCCCCATTAAGAACTTAAACCTTTGAACTAGCTAGCTAGCTGATAGCAAAGCTGGATGCTACCACCTGGTAGACACTGCAGTAAAATGGTTAGCAAACCGTCCATGCCCCCGGCCCGTGAATATTTCAGTTTCAAGGACGAAATCAAGAGTGTCCAAAGGGGTGAAAACCACTTTAAATCGGGTCACATTATTGACTGTTGTGTGTCGAGGGTCAGCTTGTGGGTTATGTATGGGCCAGCATGAGGAACAAGACCTATCAAACCTACGAAGTTGTGTGGTGAGTTTTGCAGGGAGGTTGGTAATGCTAGCTAACATTAGCTAGGCTACTGTAGCCTTCATACTGTACGAGCCATATCAATCATTAACCTAGAAATACTTCTTCGTACATTTAATGAACATTTTGTGTAATATTTCAAGTTAATAAACTGAATATGGTGGTCCAAGAGTAGACCATGCACCGGTCCATGCATCAGGATGGCAGTCAGATACGAAGCACTGTACAATGTTGCTAACGTTAACGTTAACCGCTTTCACACACACGATATAAAATACACGATGGTAAATATAACATTCAATACCAAAACACTATTATTTACACGGTTACTCCTGAAATAACTGCTATTAACTATATAAAAATCATTGTTTGGGGGAGAGGGTTCGCTGCTGTCGCCGGTTGGAAATGAATAATTTCGCGCTGGTTCGTGCTGCTTATATATTTTTCAGTGAGGCCCAGTGGTTTATGGGATGAGTAGTTCCTTCGCTCGGAAATGAAAATATGTACACAGTCTTGTACCTTTGACTTTTTTTGGACTTTCTCTTCGTTTTTTAACTCGAAATGATATGTTGTGTGCTTATGAGTTACTCCGTAGCTGGATATCCTAAGACATGCTCTAAAACTCTTTAAATACGGATTTTTCCAGAACGTCAATGGGAAAAATGAATGGGAAAGCTACTTCCGGAAACTAAGCTCTCTCGGAGGAGGGGCGGGACTGTGATGCTCTATTGTAATTATATTTTACATTAGTAAAGCAGTCCTCTGATGTGCATGATTTCACAAACTTTGTGAACAATCTTAGCACTTTAACATTGACTGCTCTGAAGTGTATGTAACAATATAGCATAACTAATAATTGTGATATCATAATGAAATAGGGGGTGGGTTCATGTAGGTGGGCCCGGACCCCAAAGTATGCCTTGACAAAGAAGTTTGAGAAAGGCTGGTGTAGGCGACAAACAGAGTGCGAATTACCCCACCATAATTGGGGGGTACTGCTCCTTCGCTTCTTCCATGACCATCATGGTCCACTACCATATCAATCCACACCGTGATCGCCAAGTGCAACACATAAGGTCTAAACATGCAACAAACTGATAATCAGTAGGCTACAGAATATCTCATCGTTCTTATATATCCTGTCGTCTCCCGGGGCCCTGCTCACGGCTTTCATCCTGTGCCTCTCCTGTCTGCTGAGCACCCCTTTCATTAACACATATGAACAGTGTATAAAACCTAACTGCACCTACATTTTTAATGTAATTGTTTGTAGATCTTAGTGTAATATATCCTGCTTACTCTTTTAGCACCAAAAAAGTGCCTGATGTCTGTGTGCCCTTTCCTTTTCCTCATAGTGTCTCTTAGAATAAAATAAAATCTAAGATAGTCAGGGTTCTCAGATGAAACTATTTATCAAAAACTAGCACATAGCCTACTATTTAGCTTAGGCTACTTGGGTCTTTTTATGTTTCCACAGGTTTCACTGATATTATGTAGACTAAGCTACATCAGACCCTCTTGTGCATACATACCGTATAATATAAAAACACAGGATCTGTGCCAAACTAATTTCAAAAGGGCACAATAATTTATTCAAGATAAAAATGAGAATGGACACCTAGGCTATGGAGTTCATCTTCTTACCTCACCACAATGTAAAGCTTGATTTAAATAGAATTAGCCTATCTTGCTAACTAACCTTGGTAACTAACCAAGGTCCACTTTACTAGCCTCAGTGGGTAAGTAGCAAATAAGTAGCCAGTAATTCAATGTATGAAGACGTGACATGAGCTATGAAAGAACAAAACACGTTTATAAATGAAGGTTGTAAAATAACACATTTTCAACAAGCTAGACGTCAGCTAGCAACTTACATTTACCCATGCACATCAGCAGCAAACCAAATTTAGCCTACTGGAGGAAGTTACCTAGCGTTTTGTCATTCAATGTTGACACTTGCTTGAGAAGTTGAAGTCGTTCTCTATCTCAGTTGCTTCTAGTGCCACGGTGATTAAAAATGGTATGGTCCACAATAGGGGTGACTGAAATCGCTTTACATGAAAATGTTCCTACAGTGAAAATAGGAGTTGACTTGTATTGTAACTGTATTGATATTTTTTCACAATATCAGAAAAATATCTGACCCCCCCAAAACTGATATTTTTGTCTCTTTGGGGGGTACTGGGTCTTCATTGGGGGGTATAGTACCACCCAGTACCCCCTGTAATTCGAACTATGGCGACAAAGCACAAGGACAAGGTCGGTGATGATGAGATAAATCGTACATTTCTGTGCAAACTTTGCCCACCGGCTTTCAAAAAGAAAATCTGCCCTTCACTCACATACAGCAATCAAAAGACAGTCAAGACAGATCCTCGACCCAAATCCCATTAACTGCATTATGCCTATGGGCTGTGGCAATAATTTTGGAAAATAATAGCTCGCACCAACATTTGAAAAAAATAACTATGAACTAGTTAATTTTGTGGAACTATGAACTTAGTTCAAATCTTTGAATTATGAACTATGAACTGAACTAGTTAATTTTAAAATTTGTGAACTGAACCTTGAACAAGTTCATGTAGAAAGTGAACTCAACACTGCATGTTATGTTCTCAGTCTCATACAGACACTGTTAATGCATGTGGAGATACACCCTGTCCCTTTGCACATAACATACGAATTTCAAGGAAAAGCATTTCATATCCAGATTACAGTTTTTTTCTGATTGCTTGAGCACATTTTTTGTGACTATGGCTATTTTTGCTCTACACACAAATAGGAAAACCTTTCACCAAATCAGTGAAACATTGTAGTTCTCTTGCAAAAGCTAACACACCTTGCTTAACTCTTCACACCTTCGTAAAAATTGTTTTCATATCAAAACACAAGCCATCACAATAAGCACACAATGTGCCAACTAGCCTACTCACTGATGGTATGGATAAAAAACACATCTGGCTTTTGCTTTCTCTGTGGACAAGGTAGGCGATGTCAGTTTGAGGTCATAGGCTACTTCGTTCTATAAACATACAGAGATCCAAACTTCAAGTATTGGTGTTTAATATGCACGATATGCAACCGTAGCCTATATTAGATAACCACAAAGTAACACGCTCAACATTACCAGTTACCAATTTGTCTGCGTATTTATGGATCAACTACGATTGATAAAGTAGCCATGGCTGGCGGGAATAGCTTTTAAGTGAAGGTTTGGGTGGCTCTTAAAAGAGCCTTTGGAACAACAAAACACTGGGCTTTACTTGGAGCTGGTGTACTTGGTGACGGCCTTGGTTCCCTCGGACACGGCGTGCTTAGCCAGCTCACCGGGCAGAAGCAGACGCACTGCGGTCTGGATCTCCCTGGAGGTGATGGTGGACCTCTTGTTGTAGTGAGCCAAGCGGGAAGCCTCTCCAGCGATGCGCTCGAAGATGTCGTTCACGAACGAGTTCATGATGCCCATCGCCTTGGAGGAGATACCGGTGTCGGGGTGAACCTGCTTCAGGACCTTGTACACGTAGATGGCATAGCTCTCCTTCCTGGTCTTTCTGCGCTTCTTTCCTCCCTTTCCCGCCGTCTTGGTAACAGCTTTCTTGGATCCCTTCTTGGGTGCAGACTTCGCTGGCTCAGGCATATTTAGTTTATTGTATACTAAACAACTGTAACGCTCCTCCTCGATACCTCAAAGCTATATAGAAAGTCTTATGCAAATTAACAACTGAGTCATGCCTCTTCTGCTGAAAAGAACCAATAGCTGTGACTGTTGTTTAGCCAATAGGGCCTCAAACTTCCAACCAATCACCGACTATTCCAAAGGACGTCTCAAATCAACGGGTGCTCCCATTTTCCTTTAAATCATTGTTTTAAAATACGTACAAGTTGAAGTCTATTTTAACGTCCTTATACTTACATATTTACCTGATGCTTTTATCAAAAGTGACTAACAACTATCCACGTTCAGTACTTTTTTTTGTTTAATTGCATTCAATATATCTGAAGAACATGTTTAAACTGTAATTGATCAGAGCAGTGGCGATTGTATTATTTTCCTTAAATTTAGAAGGTATATCCAGTTACTTACAGCAATAAAAATAACATTCAAATTGTGTAGGCCGTTTACAACAGCATGTCAATAGCATTGCAAAATGATGTTAGTATGCAGTAATTATACACTTCCGTTGCAGAACATATAGAAGGAAGTTATCCATAAACCCACAGGTAACAGTTCAGTATATTGAATGCCTTGGCCTTTTCCGCTCCCGCAATTTGCTGAATTTGCTCTACAGCTAGAAGTATAAAAACCAACCTTGGGTGCCTGAAATGAGCTTTTAAAAACATACATCGTATGGAATCAAGCCTTTTTCAGGGAAATGTGGGTGGCTCTTAAAAGAGCCTTTGGTGTATAATTCTGATGGATGCAAATTTAACCTCCAAAACCGTACAGAGTGCGGCCCTGGCGTTTCAGAGCATAGACCACATCCATGGCGGTGACGGTCTTTCTCTTAGCGTGCTCGGTGTAGGTGACGGCATCACGGATCACATTCTCCAGGAAAACCTTCAAGACACCACGAGTCTCCTCGTAGATAAGACCGGAAATACGCTTCACACCACCACGGCGAGCCAGGCGGCGGATAGCGGGCTTGGTGATTCCCTGGATGTTATCGCGGAGAACCTTGCGATGACGCTTAGCGCCTCCCTTTCCAAGACCTTTGCCTCCTTTTCCACGTCCAGACATCTTTGCAGTTCAGAACTCCACAAATGAACCAAATAAGTTTCAAAGAGGGCGAGTGAATATTATACCAGTCAAAACGACCTACGAGAAGACTGCGTTATATAATGCCGCCTTTGGATTGACGTCACCAAATCGCTCAACCACTAAGAGAGGCATTTTCATATTGTGTTTGCTTTGCATGTTTTGTCTATAAAGGGTTTTGATAAACGCCATCTTCTGCATCTTACAACGTAATTTAAAAGTCAGTAGTCAGAATCCATTGTAGTGTATATGCTACATATGGTTTGAGAAGTTTAATCTTATTAGCTTGTGTAAATTATAAATTCTAATACTTAACGTATTGTAAAGAAACCAATGGCCATGCACCTTAATACACTAATAATTACAGTAATAATAATAATAATGGTAAAAGTAGTAAACATGATATTAATAATAATAATACTAACGACTGTATGGATTACTAGTCACCGTCCAACGTTCAAAATACTCCATGTCTGGTCTCCCCCCTGTGACAGTGGATGTGTAATTTATCTGCATGATCATATTTTACTAAAAATAATGTATGATATTTCGTTGGGAATTTACATCAAATGGACGTTAAACATTACATAACATTATATTAAATCATACTTCTCACAGTTGCACACATGAACTGTAAGTTAACGTTAAGTTAGCAATAACTTAGTCGTTCAGCGTTGCAGTTGGTTCGTGTGTTTCACTGAGCACAAAACAGCCACAAATTGACCAGATCCGGAGAGCATTTAGAGGCCGTAAATGTATTAGTCAAGTTAACGAGACCCATGCTATTACTTCCAGAGTTATGTGGATATTGTTGCTCTTGATTTTCTACACTTTCTACACATTATAACACCCCTTAGCCCACAATATCGAGTCGATTTCCTCGTTGCAGCACTGGCTTTCCTGTTTAGCACGACTAAGGAAAAGGACAAAACTCGGATTTCATTAGATCGTCGAGAAGAAAACAAACTCTTCTGTGTCACTCTGAGATTTATTTCTGAGTTTGGCAGTACTTTATGACTAATTATCTATGTAAATGTGCGAGAAGAAAACACAACTAGGTGCTCGCCGGGGTGCAGTGAGCGCAGAGCTTATGCCACTGAGTCTAAACGGTTCTCATTGTGAGTTTAATGTCTCCCCGCTTCACAAGCACGGCACTCACACATTCTCAACTGTTGAACTGACGTGTTCGAATACATCGAGAAGACAATGGCAGAAGTTGCTCCCGCTCCAGCTGCAGCTCCGGCTAAAGCACCCAAGAAGAAGGCAGCACCCCGTCCCAAGAAAGCCGGGCCAAGTGTCGGTGAACTTGTCGTCAAAGCTGTGTCTGCATCGAAGGAGAAGAAAGGAGTGTCCTTGGCTGCATTAAAGAAGGCTTTGGCAGCTGGTGGATACGACGTTGAGAAAAACAACGCTCGCGTCAAGATCGCCGTCAAGAGTCTCGTTACCAAGGGAACTTTGGTTCAGACCAAGGGCACCGGCGCGTCTGGCTCCTTCAAGCTGAACAAGACGAAGGCAGAGCCGAAGAAGAAGGCCGTCAAGAAGGCTGCTCCCAAGGCGAAGAAACCCGCTGCCAAGAAGCCCGCCGCAGCAAAGAAGCCCAAGAAGGCAGTGGCCAAGAAACCAGCAGCCGCCAAGAAGTCTCCGAAGAAGGCAGTCAAGAAGCCTGCAGCGGCCAAGAAAGCTACCAAAAGCCCCAAGAAGGCCAAGAAGCCCGCCGCCCCCAAGAAGGCAGCCAAGAGCCCCAAGAAGGCAAAGGCAGCCAAGCCCAAGGCAGCCAAGCCCAAGGCCGCAAAGCCCAAGAAGGCAGCTCCCAAGAAGAAGTAAGCAGGCAAAATAACCACCGCGGGGGCCCACAAAGGCTCTTTTAAGAGCCACCCACTCAAATCAATGAAAACATTATTCCAACCTAATTTACGTAGTCAATCCAACATCATTACTACAGTGATTAAACAGTTCACTCTTAGATGCTACCACTTCGGTGACATTCTAGTGTTTTACGACGCTCAATCACATCAACTTTTCCAAGTTAATAATATAAAGTATCAATTTTCAGTAAAATGTTCAGACTTTTGTGTCACAATTAAAAATCACTGTGTTATTAATAGTGTTACATGTCATCAGACCCAGTTTACTATTGTAATAACACCCAGTCAAACGAAATAGTAAAGTTAACCTGCTATCAAGAAGGCTAACGTTACATTTATACATTTATTTATTAAGTAGTGCGTAGAGGCCAAGCTGTTGACCACTTACTGTGTCAGAACTGGAGGTATCTGTCGGTTTGCTGGTGTTTTTCTACTGGTCAGTTACAGACATCAAATTATGGACAACTAATTTTGACTAGCTAGTGAAATTGAACTTATGAATTAATTTCATATCAGCTCGGTTCGTATTATTCCTTAATATTTAGCCAAGTTAAATTAAGGACGATGGTGGACTAGGCATGTCATAACGTTAACGTTACATCCAAACAAATCTACCATTGCTTCTTTTGGTTGTATGCCTTTTAGTGCACTTTACACTGACATGTTTTTCGATATATATTTAGCAGCTAAACGGAGGGATTTTATGATCATATCTTGGAACAAAGTCTCTGCCGTTCACAAAGACATGACATCGCGCCAGAACCGATTACGGAGATGTGGGCAGGGCTTGTTATCCATCTCTGTGCTACGATTGGCTCTCAGTATTTACCTTTCAGCCAATGAAGCGTTCGACTATTTACTATATATATAGTTGGTAGCGTAGAGCTAGGGTATTGTAGATTATCACATCGACATAACAGCAATGAGTGGAAGAGGCAAAACCGGAGGCAAGGCAAGGGCGAAGGCCAAGACTCGTTCATCCAGGGCTGGACTTCAGTTCCCCGTCGGCCGTGTACACAGATTGCTGCGCAAAGGCAACTATGCTCAGCGCGTTGGCGCTGGTGCACCGGTCTACTTGGCCGCTGTGCTCGAGTATCTGACCGCTGAGATCTTGGAGTTGGCCGGCAACGCTGCCCGTGACAACAAGAAGACCCGTATCATTCCCCGCCATCTGCAGCTAGCTGTCCGCAACGACGAGGAGTTGAACAAACTGCTCGGTGGTGTGACCATCGCTCAGGGTGGTGTGCTGCCTAACATCCAGGCTGTACTGCTGCCCAAGAAGACCGAGAAGTCAAAGTAAAACACTTTGTCTTTAAAAAAAATCAAAAGGCTCTTTTAAGAGCCACCCATATATATCTTTTGAAAGCTGTTATATTCCTGTGTGTAAACCCTATAACCTTATATACATAGTGTTTATTTTGCTAGAAAGTTAAGTTAAAAATAGGCCCGTCATGAACACATAAAGGACAGGTTTCATGTGCGTCATATCGCATGCTAGTGTTGCACATTCTGACCAGCCATCGTAGCCGGTAAGCGTTCCTTGTCTTACCTCGGTGGCAACATGCATGAGTCATGGACGTGAGATTAGTGATTTTATGCATAACGGTCGCACAAATACTGAAAGGCAGCAAGACCAGACAGTAGTACAAACAATACCTTTTCGAAATAAAACTATTAGATGTGTAAAACAATAAGGCCAACACGCCATACTATGTTTATAGATGCATTTTCTGGAGGGGATTTAAAACACTGACATCAAACCCAAGAGTACAAATAAGATCGTGTATGTTAATCTCCTATTATGTATAAAATGTGACCACTTAGTATTGAACAATAAATATACCGTGTGTACATTAAATAATAAATAAATACACAATAACATCCACTGAAGCTAATGATAAAAAAAAGTACATGACAGACGTTAAAACCAGGAGAAATGTCCCGCTCTTTCTGAGAAGGCTGGTCTAACTCATTTAAAATTAAGGCGCCACACGGAAATGAAGCAGGTTGTCCAATGGCTATTGAGCATGCTCATGATGGTTACCCAATCACTAGAGGCCAACCAACTTCTGGAGGGTATAAGTTCACACAACAGTTCGTTAAAGCCATACTTCTAGAGACTTTTTAAGGAGAGTGATAGAAATGGCAAGAACCAAGCAGACCGCTCGTAAGTCCACCGGTGGCAAAGCCCCGAGGAAGCAGCTTGCTACCAAGGCTGCCCGTAAGAGCGCCCCGGCCACCGGTGGCGTGAAGAAGCCTCATCGTTACAGGCCCGGTACCGTGGCTCTGAGAGAGATCCGCCGTTACCAGAAGTCCACCGAGCTGCTGATCCGCAAGCTGCCCTTCCAGCGTCTTGTCAGAGAAATCGCTCAGGACTTCAAGACCGACCTGCGCTTCCAGAGCTCTGCTGTCATGGCTCTTCAGGAGGCCAGCGAGGCTTACCTGGTCGGTCTGTTCGAGGACACCAACCTGTGCGCCATCCACGCCAAGAGGGTCACCATCATGCCCAAGGACATCCAGCTGGCTCGTCGAATCCGCGGGGAGCGTGCTTAGATTAATCAAAGTCCCTTTTTACGCAACAAAGGCTCTTTTAAGAGCCACACAATATTTCTGAAAAGGCATTTGTTTCATATTTTCTTAATCTAAAACGATGTAATATCCCTGTTTTCGCCGTTTTTCAATACTCGGTGTAATATAAGGGACACGTGCTGACCGCCCAACACAGTATTTTATGTTTCAGTATAAAGCATAAAAGGCATAACCGAATACGATGAGCTTTTGAGTAACTGCTGAATTATTTGAAACAACTAATGAATATGCATAGCAAACGCCAAAGCAGAAATTGTGGGTGGCCATACGGCCCTTAAGAAAATGTTTCAAAAAAAGATATTTAGAGATGAATCCACCGAAACCGTCTAGATAGACCACCCTCCCTATAGCAGTTTTTTCCCCGCATTTAAAATCTGTCGACCAGACCTTGGAATTCTTGTAGTCATCGTTTTCTTGTATTGTGAGAAGATGGTGGATGACTACATTTCAATTCATTTTGATTTAAGATTTAGGGCATACTTATATAATACGTGAAAAGCTCAGTGTAAAAAACATTCTGGAATAGACTTTTTTAAGGAGTTGGGTGGCTCTTAAAAGAGCCTTTAGGTTCAAGTCGATGGGGAGATAACTTTAACCACCAAAGCCGTACAGAGTGCGGCCCTGGCGTTTCAGAGCGTAGACCACATCCATGGCGGTTACAGTCTTTCTCTTGGCGTGCTCGGTGTAGGTGACGGCATCACGGATCACGTTCTCCAGGAAAACCTTCAGCACACCACGAGTCTCCTCGTAGATGAGACCAGAGATACGCTTCACACCACCACGGCGAGCCAGGCGGCGGATAGCAGGTTTGGTGATTCCCTGGATGTTATCACGGAGAACCTTGCGATGACGCTTAGCGCCTCCTTTTCCGAGTCCTTTACCGCCTTTTCCACGTCCTGACATACTGGTTTCTTACTATCTTCAAAGCTGATTCGACTATGATACGAAGGTGTGTGCAGAGGTGAAAAGTATAGTTCAGAAGAGGACCTTGACGAAGACTGTTTGTGTGATTTACATAGCCCTCCCTGTTAGTGTGACACTCCGACGGACCAATCCGAGAACACAAAAAAGTAAGCCCTGCCCAGAGAATGTCTAAAATGGTAGGCTACCTTTTACAGCGGATACATTTGATGCATTCTAAAAATAGGCAGTTACAGTTGTTGCGCTGAGGAAACAAAACAATGTAGCACTTAGCTCAGATTAGTGGTGTAGTAGTCTATGTGGTAGGCTACCTGTAATGGTATGAACAAGTAATTTGGTTATTACAGACCGCAAAAAGGTTATTACGAGTTTAGCTGTATGTAGAGCATGCGCAGTAGGCTGCTAAAAGTAGCGCAGAGTAGAAAAGTGATGAATGGTGTTCATCAAGTGTAATGAAAAGTGTTCATCTATCTATAAAGCAAGAAGCGTCTGTGTGTCTGTGGCACGCATATCTCGCAACTTGGCAGGTGTCTTGCTATGGGCATGAGTAAGTGCAGTGCCAAATTTGACGTTGTTTGAATAAGAAATGCAAAAGATATCGTTAAATATATCGGTAAAAGAAGCACATTGGCTTTCGCCGCTAGCCACTCCCCCTCCCAAACACCACTGTAGGCTACTGTAAGCTACCAGTGAGGATAGAAGCAGGGCTTTGGCAGAGCTGAATCAGTGTAGGTTACACGGGTAAAAATGTAACATGTCTGACCTCAACAATAAAGTGAACTCCGCAGATTTTGCAACAACACGCCAAGACACACAGGTATGCAGTGGCTCTTCAAAATGACGTAAAAAATGATGTGCAATAAACGGACACTTCGAATAGCCCAGGCTACTTTGGACTGTCTTTAAACTTTGAATAAGCAAACAACATTTCCAACTGCAAGGTCTTAAATTGAAACGAGCGATAATGGTCCCGAATTAAAGAACGTTTCAGAATGCCACACATGCAAAGCATAACCAGCGACAAGCAACGTGGCAGACAGAGTGTGATGTCACTTATAGGCCACCAGAGACTGTTTTTGTGTCACACTGTTGCAAATTTCATATGATGAATCATTCCACAAAATGGTTTGTTTTCTCTATCATCAAGTTATTCGATAGGCTAAGCATATAGCATTGACTCAAAACAGCTGTTAGGATTATGTAATTTTGATTTGTAAAAAATGTCACATGTAGCCATGCTTAAATTCTGCTCACTTCACATTTATTATATTATTATATTATCTGTAGGCCTATTCATTATTGAATGCTTACCTGGAATTATGTTTTTCCCTATTCTATTTTCAAAGCAGGCCTACCTGCAGGCATGTAATTGGGCTACAGGAATAGCATGTTTGAACGGGCACTGCACTAGTCAAGTGTAATGCTGAAACCAAGTAGGCCTAGGCTAGGCCAAAGTCCTTTTAGGCAAGTCCCTCCTATTCGGCAGAAATGCGCGTGCGCAAGGCTTCACGACACCAACCGTGCTCCAGCGGCGAGTTCACAAAACATGATTGGCACGAATCACGATGTCTGCACAACACAGCACATAATTGGCTCAATGTAGTCACATCACACCACACGATTGGCTCAATGTATACACATGTCGACGTTTTGGCGAGGAAGGGGTGGGATACAAACTAACCCCATGCATTTCTATGGAGGATTTTTTGAGTGCTGCGTCTCCTCATTAGAAAGTCTCTGGCTAGGCTACTCATCGGGCATCCTATTCGGCAGAAATGCGCATGCGCAAGGCTTCACGACACCGACCTTGCTCCAGCTCACATGATTGGCACGATGTCTTCACAACACACCATATGATTGGCTCAATGTATTGAAGGAGTGGGATCAAGGGGGCAGGCGAATTCCCGGAAGTAGAAGAATCGATGTAGGCTGGAGGGACCACCTCTCTGCTAACTCCCATAGAAGTCTATTCTTTCCAGGATTTTTTTGAAATACCATAACTTCATATAACATATATCCTGTGCCGATATTGTAGCTTCTGTGTAATCTACATAAACACTACAAAGGCAAAACAGACTCCATTACCTCGTCCGTAACGTTGGTTACCCGTAAGAAGAATGGTTAGCTTGTTCGGTTGGAGGGAAGCTAGCTTTGACGTAATCTTATAAGCAAAACCTAGCATACACGACCGTATGTTAAGGTAAAGCATTACACAGAGGCAACCTTATAATAAAAAAGTAAACCTAATTTTTTAAAAAACGGCACTAATCATATCAGAGGTTTTCGATGGATTGACCGTAGGTCGGAAAAGTGGAAAGAAGATTAGCTTCAAGGCTAAAACTTTTTTGTTTTGTTTTAGCATGACTGTTTTTGAAGATGATCATGTATGGTAGCTTCAACATTAACACGACTTGGTGAGGATGATATTAATAATAATACATAAATAAATGTTTAACTTTGATGACTTTGAAGGCGAAGGAAGTGTGAGAAGAATTTCTGTGTATCTATCATATGAGTTACAAGATTCAGTTCGATGGCTAACGTCACAAAGTTAAGTGTGAGTCTGCGCAGTACTGGGGGGACCAACTGAAAAATCGTTCTATTTGACTCAGTGCCCTCCCATTGAAAACGACGGAGTCTGTTCGTCCATTTCTTTTACTGTCTATGAGTGGGATATGTGTAGACAACGGCCATATTGGCGTTACAAACTAACCTTGTGCATTTCTATGGAGGATTTTTTAGTGCTGTGTCTCCTCATTAGAAAGTCTCTGCTTGTAATGTCCTTTACAGAGACCAATAGGCTAGTCATGCATTGTGGAGTTTCTGTTGCAAAACAATTATGTTATCTTGGATAAAGTTAAAAGCTACATTTCAAAAATTCTAAGTGCATCTTCCAGGAAATACAAAAGACAAAAACGTAAAGATAAAGTCAATAACTATCTAGGCATAGTAGGCAGTAGGCTAGCCTGATCAGAATAAACACTCATAATCAAATGGGTCAACAATGACAACCATGGCATGATGTATTTTTAGGGCCCGAGCACCCGAAGGCCTGATGGCCCTATTTTTGTAAGGATTATTATTATACTTGTTCAGACTTTTAACCTTTCTTCTAAGATGGTTCCCATAGGAGAAAAGTCTTGGAATTTAGAATTTAGAATTTAGAATAGAATTTAAGAATTTAGCACACACATCCGGTATGTGAAACAATGCTTTGGGTGACTTGCCATTGATCCCGTGCTTGGCATGCTTTCAGCTAGACATACCCATAGACTGTATATATAGAACTGGACAGTGTGGTTGCATTCAGCAGTGTTCTATGGAATTGAAGCCGCCGAGGCGACGCCATCTTGGAAAATTTGCAACCAATTTGAAGTGCGGCTGCGCAGCAGAAGTTGAAGCATGCGCAGTGAAGAGGAGTCGCGGTCAGGCACGCCCACTCAGTTGCCACTCAGCGAGTTAAACACGCCCCTTGTCAAGTGAAACCCGCCCCCTTCTCCTTTCCACAACGCAGGTCGACTCGGCGCTGAAGGCTAGCTGGCTGGATGAATTTTGCGGCTGTGAGTTAGCTAAACAGTACAAACAACAATCGGTTTGTTCTTGTCTGGTAAGTGTTGCGTATCAACTGAAACGTTTTTTTTGTCTATTGTTGTTCTTAAATACGTCTAAGAGAGCTTATTATGTTGATTATAGACTGTGACAATTTAGTATGGTGAATACTAATGAGCTAACAACAGAAATACGGACAACGAATTACATGCTAACGTTAGCAGCTACAAGGCTAAGTTAGTCGTTGAAGTGAAGATTAGCACACAGCTCCCGTAACAGTCGATGCATGATATACTTGGTTTTATTAGTTGTTGCTGTTTTCAAATATCTCAATCTTAATGTATGCCATCTCAACATGGAGTAACCATTGACTGTACATGGGGATTAATAACACTAGACAGTCAGTACAGTATATGATGTGATAAAGCAACGGTATGATGTGATAAAGCAACGCAAGTTAACGTTAACGTAATGTGAAGCATGGACCTCATCAACCTGTCATGTTAATGTAACTACTAGCCAGTTTGCCAGCGTTGCATTTTTTCTAACGTTAACGACAGACACCTCTGTTAGAGCTACTTCTGTGATGGTAGGTCGGTAGCATAGACTGTAAAAAATAGATCGGTAGGTCGGTAGGTCGGTAGTTGTAGACCGCATAAGTGAATGATTGATAAATGAAACGCCTGCATTAAACACTACGCCAAGAACCAGTCACTTCCCAGGGATATCGGTGAACATTTGAGAAAGACCTTAGTTAGTCATCTAACGTCCATGATCAGTCATACTGATAACGTTATTTTTCAAGCTGACGCAAGTTAATGACATTTCCACCGCATATTTAAATTAGAGATGCACCGATATGGAATTTTAGGGCCGATAACGATAACCGATATTTATTGGTTTGTTGTGGCCGATACCGATACGATAACCGATAATATTACTCTTGAAAAAAAATTGTGAAAAGTGATTTGGGGAAAGCATTTAATAAGCATAATTTTATTGCAGTAATTTTACCTACCACCAAATGATGGACAGAACTCATAATAGTCCTCAATAGTAAGGCAGTCAACAACATAACAGTAGCCTAGCCCTACAGTATGTGTGGCTCCTTTAAGTGAACCTGACGTCAGTGAATTGCGAGTGAGTGGCTAGAGAGTTTGAATCGTTTTCATTTAGGACTAAACGCTCATAAACGGCTCAGTTTGGAATAAGCTACAGTATAGCGACCAAATCAGTGTTTGTGAGGGAAACTTCACAACTTCAACTGCGGGTAACTGAATAAAGCTGCAACTCCTCAGACTGTATCTTATGTCCGTCTACTCTGTTGCGCACAACCTGCTGCAGCAGAAATGAAGGGAGTTAGCCCCGAAGGTTTTAATAACTTTTTATGATGACCTGTCTGGAACTGAAGCACGAATGGTTAGCATATTTCTAGGTAATAATACAAAACCCAAGCTAAAGTAATGCAAATATAATACTAAAACAGAACTTAGAACTAGGCCTACTTATGTACTCGTCCCACTAACGAGTTTGTTTATTTGTTTCCCCGACCAGCGCGGTAAAGTGCAAACACACCAGCACAAGACGGCTCTAGATAGGGCTGAGCTCCGCTCTGTTAAGGTTAAATGGCGGATCATTCACGAGAGGATTTTGAGATGCAGATTCCCAAATGAACGCATATCCACAGATTTTGTTAGAGTGGTGAAATACATTCACACCGCTGACATTATATTGAGGAAAAAGTATAGCCAACCAAGCTCAAGTAGCTCAGTGTAGCCAGACAGACCTTAGGTAGCCTAGGCTTAAATTAGGACTTTAAAAAATATCGGCGCAAATTATCGGCCAGAATTCTGTTATCGGACCGATAATAATATTTTCATTTTTTCACTTATCGGCTAATAATATATCGGCCGCCGATATATCGTGCATCCCTAATTTAAATGTGTAGTTAACATTAGGTAGGCTGTGAAGTTTATTGCACACATATATTTAATTCATTGGTATTACTAGTGGTGTTGAGTGCCTGATTAGATGCTTTGTAATGTTGTAAAATTGTCTGACTAACTTTATTGTAACTTTCCTTTTTGCAGGTAAGATGGCTGAATGTACTGGAGGTGGCGGCAAGGTGGTCTCCATGGTCTACATTAGTCTGCAAGCAAGGGAATGCCTACGTGAAGTGGTTTGGCTGGGGTGGTCTGAGGTGGCATGTCCTCCTCCTTTCTCCAAGTCCCCTGACATCCATCTCCCTGACATCACCCACCGTCATTGGATCAACCTGAAGCCCCTTATACATGGGACATGGCACAGCACCACTACGTTCTGAAAACACATGACTTTCAATAACTTGCACGGCACCAAGAAAGGTCTGCCGCTGCTCTGAACCTTCTGTTAATGTGACATCATTCATACTTGAGGCTGTACACATCCCTTTGTTTCTATTTTCTTTATTGATGTCACCCAAACTTCAACTTTCTGTATGCCCCTGAGCTCACACAAATTTTAAATTGCAATGCGCCATTTAACCAGTGGTGTAGTCTAGTTAGTTAGTTGCAGTGGTGGGTATACTGTGAGCAACCCCTAATGTTATTGAATACGTATCCTTGCCTATTTTAAATGGGTATACTGAGATGATGATGCTTTTTAAATGGGTTTAATGTGTAGTCCTGTGTATCACGTAGACTATACCATACCACAGTCATTTAACTGCCTTGGTATTTACGTCAGAGGCCATTGCTTAGTATTTAACTGTAGCCTACACAAAGATGTAGACGTTACAAGAATATTAATATCAGAATAATTATTGGTTGATACTAAATCAATATTGAATGTTTTTTTTTTTATTTCTTTTGTGTGATATATCATTCAGAATGTTGCAACATGACTGGTCTTCAATCAGCCAAAGAGGACACATCGTAACTCCTCTCCTAGTTACTCTCCATTGGCTCCCTACAGTAGCCAGAATTAAATTTAAATCTCTCACTTTGGCCTATAGGACACTGACTGGATCTGCTCCTTGTTATTTTAATTCAATGATCGATCAAGATATACATCCCCAACCGCCCACTGCGGTCTTCTGATGAGCGTCTGTTGTGTCGACCAGTCTTAAACGCTAGGTCAAATTCAAGACTCTTTTCCTCAGTGGTTCCATGTTGGTGGAATGAGTTGCCCAGTGCTCTTCGTTCTTGTGATAGTTTTTGGTCTTTTAAGCACTTATACATTATGGTTTGTATGCAGTAGTACTGTTTTATTTTCATTATAGGCTGTTGATTAATTTGACATTGTTTATTATTGATATTCTCCTTAATGTAGTCTTACCATGTTATTGTTATTATATTATTGATTGAATGGGCATTATTATTTATTATTGCTTTCCCCCCTCATTTTCATTGTTTATTTCATTAGGCTATTGATTGATCCCTGTTTTAAGTATTATATTGTTTTGTATTTGTTAAGGGTAACCATAACCATCATCATAATGTGGTATTTTCTTATGCACTTGAAACAAAGAATAAAAATGTTTCTTTAAACGTAGTACCACTTTAAACACATCACACACTGAACAGCAAAGTAGCTTCCTGATTATGTGTAAAATGTTTATGGAGTATCCTGATGTAGTAGGTCCATGTTCTCATATTTTTACAGCTGACATGAAGGCTGCAATATTACATTTTTGATTTATAATGGAGCACCCTCTCTGACTAGCAAGCCTGTGGTAGAGGCATACGATTACAGACATATTAAGAGAGCCTATCAATGAGTTGTCACAGTTTTCAATTTAGACGTATTATTTTGAAATGATGTACGTCTACGGGAGGATTACACATCACTGGCAAGACCTGATCAAATCATACCAATGTAAAATGCTTCTCCAGCAGTGCAATCGCAGGTAACAACGATACCTTAACGCATTTTCAGATACCGCTGTTCTGAGCATACTAAGCATTTGTAACTTTGAATCCCTCCTCACGTTAAGCTATGGTCCAATAATGTGTTCACTAAAACACAAGTAACGTTATTTGTCGGGCTGATTCATAAATGGGCATACCGAGGTTGTCGACCTAGCAGGCTAGGTGGCGTTTATTGCCATTCGCAAAACTAAGCAAGAGTTAACGTTAATGAAACTTAACATCGCCTTCTCCAGTGACTTAAGTGTATTCAAATGAAGTTGCAACGATGATGGCGGCAATCACTGGTTACGTTATACCATTTGAAACAAGTAGGACTGTAAATGATGGTGACTATGGCTAACGTCACTTCAATATAGCAGAGCCCTTTTACTTTACATAGCTGCTATCAACTGGCTAATGCTAGCATGATGTAGCATGCTATGAGCTAATATACTTAGCATCTACGAAAGAACAGCACATATCTTTTTTCACAAAGAATCTGTCACAACTAACAACGATGTCTCTCTCTTACAAACAACTACACAATGTATGACTATTAATTTTATATTCAGTCAGACTGTGATAAGATATAGCCTAATGATAATAACAGCAACACTTATTTAGGTTAGATTATGTGTCGAAATCAGGTGTCGTTAAAATAAGTGAGCGATGACGTGGTAGTGACTGCAGCCTAGACGTTAAAACATAATGGACAAAGCGACGTGTCTGCAGCCAGCCAGCTGTCAATCATAGGTGTAAACACGCCCTTTTTAGATTTGTTCATATAACATTAAAAAAAATAATTTCAGCGAGAAAAGAAAAATTGTGTGTATTGAAGCATCTTGAAAACTATTTTTTCGAATAAAAAGTTGTAGATACAAAAATAGTTTTAGGGGAGAAAAGTGACACGGAAAGTTGGCTACTTGGCCATTGAAATACATGGGGATGGGCGGAGTTACACATTGTACTGCAACCAGCCACCAGGGGGCTCTGGACTAGCGCTCGCATCACTCTTAACAGACCGCGCACTGTCCAGTTCTATATATACAGTCTATGGACACACCAGATTTGGTAGGTGTTGTGTGTGTATTTCCCCAAGATTAACAACTTTTGTATGTGCAATGCATTAGCCACACCCAACAGGAAGTGATGTTTTTTTTTTCTGAATGCGTAAACCCTAACCTTGATTCTTATAGCACAATTTCTAAAACTATGAATAGGCCTACTAGCAAAACCACTCACTGAGTTTGCAAAACTAAAAGCACAAACACTGCTTTGCACCAGACTTTCTAATGAGGAGACACAGCACTCATAAAATCCTCCATAGAAATGCATGGGGTTAGTTTGTAACGTCAATATGGCCGTTGTCTACACATATCCCACCCCTTCCTCGGCAAAACGTCGACATGTGAACACATTGAGCCAATCATATGGTGTGTTGTGAAGACATCTTCCCAATCATGTGTTGTGAACTCGCCGCTGGAGCAAGATTGTTGTCGTGAAGCCTTGTGCACGCGCATTTCTGCTGAATAGGATGCCCGACGAGTGCCCAAAAAGCGTTACTATATGGCCGCCGAGTGGCCGCCGAGTGGAGGGACTTGCCTAAAAGGACTTTGTTTGCACTCAGTTTGTAATTTTGTAACACATACTTTGCAAAACTGTACAATTCACTGCACAGCACTCTTTTTTGTGGAACTATAAACACAACTCACTGCTTTACACTCAATTTCTAAATGATCAACAAACTCCTAGCAAAACTATACATGTATGGCTATTGTTTACACTATTTTGCCAACTGTTTGGCACACTGTCACATTTGAAAACTGTTTTAGATAATTAGTTCACTTTGCAATTAGCCTAAGCACTATATATAAGCAAATTGCAAATAATTCCATAAGGCTATGAGAAATACAGCGCATAATTGAGGATGACACCACCTGCCAAAACATACACAATGTGAGCATTTCTGTTTTATGTCGTGTACTTGCCCGCAACAGAATCTGAATGAATCTGAGTCCCTTTTGAAAGAAACAGTGAACGTGTAAGACAACTGCGATATGACTGTGCAGGTAAGCTATAGTATCATTGGTACTGAATCTGGAAATGCATAGTGCTGTGCATGGGCCTGCAGTGCTGCATTTGTTTTGTCTTGTCCAGAGAGTGATGGAGCTAGAGGCAGATGCCATGGGTCATCAGCTGCTTTTTGTGGATGAGGCAGGTTTTACAGTAACCTCACTAAAACAAGGAGACGTGGCAACATTACTGGACACCGTGCCATAATCAAAGTCCCAGGACAACATGATGGTAATATAACTATGTGTGCAGCTATAAGCCAAAATGGTGTTGTTCACCATCATGCAACCCTAGGCCCATATAACACTGCACACATTATTACATTCCTGGACACCTTTCATGACATGCTCACTAATGTTCAGAGACCAGAGCAGACCAGATACGTCATCATATGGGACACTGTTAGTTTCCATATGGCTGCTTTGGTCCACAACTGGTTTACAGAACACCCACTCTTCACTGTAGTCTACCTCCCCAATACTCTCCATTCTTGAATCTAATTGAAGAGTTCTTCTCTGCCTGGAGCTGAAAGGTCTATGACCGTCATCCCCATCAACGCATAGCCCTTTTACAGGCAATGGAGGAGCCATGTGGGGATATTGACCAGGCATCATGTCAGGCCTGGATACGGCATTCCAGAAGATATTTTTCCCGGTGCCTGGACTACAGGACATTGCATGTGATGCACACGAAATTGTGTGGCCCGACCAAGGGAGACGATAACCTGACTCTTGCCAGATGAATTTCGTTCCACCTAGCTCCACTCATCCATCTGATCAGATGTAGACTGATTTTTTTTGTCTCAGTGAAATGACTATTTTGTGTTTTGACTTGGAAATAAACACTTGTGTTTGTTCTGATGTTTGGATCCCTGTATGTTTACAGAACTATGACAAAAGTATGACCTCAAACTGACATAGTCTACCTTGTGCACAGAGAAAGTAAAAGCCAGATGTACCTTGTGCACAGAGAAAGCAAAAGCCAGATGTGTTTTTTTATTCACACCATCAGTGTGTAGTTGGCGCATTGTGTGCTTATTATTGTGATGTCTTGTGTTAACTGTTTGATGAAAATACCATTTTTACGAAGGTGCGAAGACTTAAGCAAGGTTTATTAGCTTTTGCAAAAGAACTACAATGTTTTGCTGATTTGGTGAAAGGTTTTCTTATTTGTGTGTAGAGTTTTGCAAAAATAGCCAATAGTTACCAAAAATGTGCTTAAGCAATCAGAAAAAAACGTTTGTTTAAAAAAAAAAGTTTGTCAGATTCATGTGAAATTTGGCAAATATAATGGCAAGATGACGCTGATGTTGAATTGTGAAGGGATTTTTGATATGTTCTAATATGTTATGATATATCTTGCACATAAACAGGAAATGTGTCATAAAGTCAAAGTGCATTGAATGAACAGTCTGAAACTTCTCAGGTTAATAGATATTATGATTATGAGAATATCCAGAAACCCAATTGGCCTGCCTGGCATAGCGCCACTACCTGGCCAAGCAGGAAATGTTCCAGAAATGGGCAATGCCTTAACTGATTTATTTGAAACTTGGTAGGTATAAAATATTGGAAATCATTATTGTGATGAAATTCACATATGTCATTCAGATGCCAAGCATATAGCGCCATCTGGCCAAGAATGAAATGTGCCAGAAATGTTCTATGCTTGTGTGAAGGTATATAGGCTATTCATAGGCCTACATCTTCCATGATCAATTATAATGACTATCATTATAGGCCTACAGACGCAATGTAAACGCTGAAAATGAAGGGATCAACATTAACAACCTATCTAACGATGGCATGAAATATTATTATTAATATTATTATTATTATTATTATTATTATTATTATTATTATTATTAATATTATTATTATTATTATAATTATTGTCACTGCTGTTGTTGTTGCTGTTGATGAAGGATTTGATCTTTATACATTAGGCCTAGACTAGGCCTGTGATCATTTCATTGAGCAGAAAGCCAATCAGCACCCTCCTTTACTGCCTTACCAGAGAAGCATTTTGTGTGCTGGTTTCCATGTTGGCTGTAGTTTAACAGTGGAAAGATGAGAGTTAAAAGTGCATCTGTTTTCTATATTGTAAACAATCTGTTACATGTCAAAAGCAGGCTCTCTCATAAATAAAACACAAAAACTTAAGTAGTCACAGTAAATGGTGGTAACATTATGACAATTACACCTTTCTAAATCCTCCGAAAGCAAGACATAGGGACTGGCGTGGAGAGTAGTGATGTTGCCATAGAGATAGCGGCCCAGATACCCCAGATGCCAACATCACTCTGGCCCACCTCTGGGCCACTCGCCTCGCTGCAGTGTCGGCACTTCTGAACGGACCCCCGATCCAGGAATGACCTAAGGTGGGAAAGTGCTGAGAGGGAAGAGGGAATATATGGCAGGGCGCACACACACACACACACACACACTCTGTGACCCTCTGATCTACAAGAGTCCATATTGTGTAAACGCAAACGAATGTGCCTCACCTGTTCTCTCTGATAAGTTATTGGTCAATAAGTCTACAGTAGGCATACCACACACATAGACACACACTCACACACACACACTACGTGACCCTCTGATTTACAAGTGCCCATATCGTGTTATTGCCTGTAAACGCAAAAAGAATGTGCCTCATCTGTTCTCTCTGATAAGTTATCAATTAGGCTAAGGCACACCACAGTAGGCTATTTGCACCAGATTTACATTAGATAATATGATAAAGAAATATTACTTACATGAAATGTTAAGAAGTAAACCTTTTAGTATATTAGTATGTTGGTTTGGAGTGTGATTCAGAATGGTGAAATCAGTTGAAATTTAAGTTGAACTTTAGGCTTAACAGATATGGAGGTGCCATAAGAGTGAGACACACAGATATAGCGAGACAGGCGGCACACAGAGTTCTAAAGCACACGTTGGACCATCTCTGGTGAGGTGTGAGATTTAATCTTATGATGATATGTGTGCTTAGTAGCCCTTAACTACTTAAAGGAACCGTATGTAAGATTGTGGCCAAAACTGGTACTGCAATCACTTTCAAAATACGGTAGAGCGGTGTATCCCTTCCCCCTCCCCCTGACTGGCAGAGCTGGCTACCCGGATGCCAAAACACTACTGCCTTTGTGATTAGTAGATAGGTGGAGGGTGGCGCATCAGGCCAAAACACAACATGTCAACATCAACATCAGTTGAGGGCTGCAACTTCACTTTTTAAATTACAATATCCTGGCCGGACTACTGTTGTCAGTGATATAAGTATTTGAAATGAACATGATTTCTTAATGTCTAGTGACATATCAGGGCCATTTAATGATTAATTGAAATACATTTCTTACATACGGTTCCTTTAACACTTCTTATTTCAGAATTGCATTTAGTTCACCATTATAATGGTGTCTTGTTGTTGTTTCTTATCATTCTTGGCATTGTTTGTGTGCTTATTTGGTACAATCAAAGTCCTTTTAGGCAAGTCCCTCCACTCGGCGGTCATATTGCAACGCTTTTTGGGTACTCATCAGGCATCTATTTGGCAGAAATGTGCGTGCGCAAGGCTTCACAACACCAATCTTGCTCCAGCGGCGAGATCACACCACATTATTGGCTCAATGTATTCACAACACCACATTATTGGCTCAATGTATTCACATGTCGACGGTTTGCCGTGGAAGGGGCGTGATACACGTAGACAACTGCCATATTGGCGTTACAAACTACACCCATGCTTTTCTATGGAGTGCTTTGTCTCCTCATTAGAAAGTCTCTGGTACAATGTATGAATCATTCAGATGTAGGCCCTGAATGTTATTTATGTATTATGATGTATTTCCTGCTGAAAAGAGGGATAATTAGTTATAATAAGGGAAAAGTGAGATTCATGTTGTTTTTTAATATTATTACTGATGCTGTAATTAAAATTCCAACATAACTCGTCTGTGACACAATGTCTCTCAGTATCTAGGTTCCAAGTTATGCAAGATTATATATTTGCTTATTCTTATAACTAACTAACTTTATCCTTTAATTGTTGTCTGTTACTGATGCACCGGCGGCAGAGGGGATACTGGGGATATGGCGCCCGCAGTTGTAAAGAGACGGCAATCGCCCCCCTCACTTTTGGCTGGGGATGTATACGATATATGTCAAATATATAAGTATAAGTATTGATCCTGTGAGGGAAATTTGGTCAATCCTTGAATTAGTGAAACACACACAGCACACAGTGTACACACAGTGAGGTGAAGCACACACTAATCCCGGCGCAGTGAGCTGCCTGCATCAATAGCGGTGCTCGGGGAGAAGTGAGGGTTACAGGTCCGAAGTGCTAACCTGTAGGCCACGGCTGCCCGAATATATAAGACAAAAAAAAGCAAAAGTAGTAAAAAAAGTAATAAAAGACAAGGTATAATAATTTTCAAGGCAGAGTCATTTTCAATGAATAAATGTTTTAGAAATAAATGTTTTAGAACTTAAATGTGGTGTAAGAGCTATATACTCATCTTGTATTAGTGAAAACGAGTTGATAAGCAGTAGCTTGGGTTGGTTATTAAGTAAGGGATAATGTATAGAACGCCGGTCATTACTGGGAAAATAAGTCCCGACAGGGCGAACCGGACCCCGACGCGCAGCGGAGGGGTCTTGTTCCGCCCTGAAGGGACTTATTTTCACAGTAATGACCGGCGTTCTATACATTATCCCGCTTATTATACGGCTACTTGCCAACACGAAATAATAAACTCCCCACGATATCACTTTAGCCTAAATAACCTAGCCTATTTGTTACTGTTCATCGTGGCATTTGCTGAGAAACAAATAGTTCGCAACAACACACACTGCTGAACTTGAATCAAACATTCTTTAGAACACAGCTGATCAACCGTCTGCTTTCACGTTTGAATGAAGTTCCAGTCCTTGCGTAGTGATATGAAAGACGTATCAGAAGCACAAAACCCGTTGCCATTGACAGCGGTAATTATATGTTTGCAGCGGTAATTACATGAATATATCTTACCGCTAGAACTTTGGGAAATCCCATTCAAGTCAATGGAGCGTTCTACTAGCATTGTGAAGAGCCGTATAATAAACATAAATAATAGTTAACGACGGGAGAAGCAGGATATAATCATAAACTAAATTCAATAGCCATCATAAAATAAGTGGATACTTACGACGTTACACAATGTAAATAAATAAAGGATAAACTATGGTGCTTTTCCATAGGCCTACTAATAGAAATAAACATTGCAAGACACTTATCTCTTCTATGATCCCAGAAAGATGTTATTTGACTTGTTAGTTTTTTGAACATTTATTTTATCTAATGAGATGAAAACATGATTAATTGAATCCACATATCCTTGCACTATGCGCAACTAAGCCTACTAACTTACTGTAATACCATGAGACTGAAAGGTAATTACGTTCTTCTTAAAGTGACAGGCACTCAATTAGACAAACACACCACAAATGTGATGACAATAAAGACAAATGTAGTCTAATAATTTAAATATCAATATGATATGCATATCATAAAATAATATACTTTTTTTTTAAAAATATATAAACGTTTATATGAATACCAAAATATGAAATAGAAATGTTAAGATGAGTCTGAAACATAACAACATGTGGAAAAAGTGAAGCGCTATGAACACTTTTTTGTATGCACTGCATGTATGGAATGTTAATTGCAAAGAGACAGAAGCAGAGCCACTCTTCCGCTTACCTCTGTATTACAAGAAAAAATCCGATATGGCATGACGGACAATCTTAAACAATTCTACAAGATTTGGCTGCCATTCTTAGATCATATTGCCCACTTTCACGGAGACCTTGAACAGTTGTGGGATTCACAATAGGCCACTCACCTCTTCTTTGATATGTTAATTTAGTGATGCAACAGTACATTTCATTGGCTTGAGTTTTACACCATGTATTTTTTATTTATTTACTTATTTATAAAATGTATTTATTTATTGACTTTCTTCTTTTCTTTTCATATTGACATATTTGCTTACTCTTAATCCCTTTGTACTATATATACTTATATATATATATATATATATATATATATATATAATCCCTTTGTACTATACTACTTGGAAAAAAATAATAAACATATTGGGGGGAAAAACACCCACACTGGGCTCAGTGAACTTGTGGTATACAGTTCAGAGATAAAATGTATCAAATGGAGATAACATGAGGAGAGATAACATTATTATGCAATGGTGTTAAAGATTGTGTGACCTTTGCCAGGTTGAGATTATTTTGCATGTTTGCTCAGTTTTTCTGAGTGCATCATGTTCAACATCTTTATGTTCTCTTTGGTAAAGTTTATTACAAACTCAAGTCACTGCTCTTTGGCCTGCTGCCATTACAGCCTCTCTGTGTCTTTTGCAATATTGTATGCCTGATGCCCACCTGTTTTATTCTTTATAAACGATTTGTAACTCCCTAAAAGGCATGGAACATTTTGTAGCTTGTTTATCCTAGGTATAATTCAGCTCATTTAACACCAATATAAAATTAAGTGTGCTGCGTATAAAATTAAGTGTTTCTTAATTTCAAATGCCATGCCTTCCTCTTGTGTCAGCCATAGTCCATTGTATACACTCTAAAAACTGCTGGGTTGTTTCACTGACCCAAATGCTGGGTCAAGGCATCTGGATGATGTTTTGGGTAGATTTAACCCAGCGGTGGGTTAAAAATATTAACCCAATGCATTGGGTTACACGAAAACGAGGCTCGACCGTTAGGTTTCCATAAAAAATCTCCAAAAAATCTCTGATTCCACCATCTTTTGAATGACTGACACCGAGGGACAGACGTGCCAACATTTTTTCCCTCTCCTTCCCTGTTTCAAGTAAGTAAATTCTGTATGTCTATCACATCCATGTCAACATAATTAACATAGGCCTATAATTAACATAGTCTAATCATATTGTGATGTTACTAACGTTGTTGTTAATGTTATTGTTGAAGGTCATCATTTGTAATGTTAACTTAGCTGTTAGCATGGGAATGACACTTGGCATGCACTAATATTAATGATATTGACATGTTATAACCAATTCACATTTTCTTAAAGAACCCAAAACGATGTGAATGTAAAATAATGTCAATTGCTGAATAGTCATAGGTTAACTTTAGGTATAAGTTAGGCTAATTAACGTTGCTCAACTGTTTGCCTTGCAAAGGCTAGTTAGCCATAGTTCAACCTTATCCAAGTTACTGTAACATTAAGTAGCATAAAATAATAATTTAAAATAATACAATAATTTATTAGCGGAAATCGAATCAAAACAAATCTTGAAGAAGCACTGAAAGGTAGTGAACACTATTCTCTGCATGAGTGTCTTTCTGGAGAGATTAGCTAAAGTTAGCTTCATTTCCCATGTTTAATAAACTAACGTTAGCTAATATTAACGTTCATTCATTCATAATGGTGCGCCGCAAACATAGAAACTAACGTACAGTAAATGACCGCAAGTAACGTTACGAGGCTGAACTTGGCACCACATTCATTTCCGCGGGGGAAGACCACTTTCAGATCGCGGGGGAGTTAAGTTTCCGTTCCACCATAAATAATGCAATTTTCTACCTCGTCCACAAGGGGGCAGTGTTGACCGCAAATCCGCGATAACACAGGCATGTGCCTGTTGCAGATGAACAGGCATTGTTCACAGACGTTCAAAAGCCTGTATATCTTTTTTCTGTTAACTCTACTGCCGAATGTTTTGAGAAATGTTGCCTTTTGTGTTCTATTAAATAATTTGGTAATTTAGGGGGGGGGGGGGTTATGTAGAGGGTGACAGATTATGTAGTTTTTTCTTTATTTTCTGTGCTGGATCTTTTGATACATGTTGTGTTATGTTTTTTTCTATTAAACAATTTTGTTCATTTTACACTGGGGGGGGGGGGGGGGTGGTATGTAGTTGGTAGCAGATTTTGAAGTTTTTCTACAGTAAATGTATTCCCTACGGCCTACATGTCATTTTGCATCGGACTTTTCAACACATTCTGAAACTACACTCTCTCCTCTTTCCAATGACACCCCACTTGTGAAATTCTATGGTTGAAAATGCCCTTTTTTGCCCCTCTGAAAATATAATATGTATTTGTGAAATTGCAGAATCTCAGCACTTGAACAGGGACAGATAGCCCATGAAGGATTTTGCAAGGGATATTTCACCACATTCTATATCTACACTTCCTCCCCTTTCCAATGACACCCCACTTGTGAAATTCTATGGTGGAAAATTGGATATTTAGCCCCTCTAAAAAGAGTATATATTTTGTGAAATTGCAGAATTTCAGCACTTGAACAGGGACAGATAGCCCATGAAGGATTTTGCAAGGGATATTTCACCACATTCTGAAACTACACCTCCTCCCCTTTCCAATGACACCCCACTTGTGAAATTCTATGGTAGAAAATGCCCTTTTTTGCCCCTCTGAAAATATAATATGTATTTGTGAAATTGCAGAATTTCAACACTTGAACAGGGACAGATAGCCCATGAAGGATTTTGCAAGGGATATTTCACCACATTATATATCTACACTTCCTCCCCTTTCCAATGACACCCCACTTGTGAAATTCTATGGTGGAAAATTAGATATTTAGCCCCTCTAAAAACAGTATATATTTTGTGAAATTGCAGAATTTCAACACTAGAACAGGGACAGATAGCCCATGAAGGATTTTGCAAGGGATGTTTCACCACATTCTGAAACAACACTTCCTCCCCTTTCCAATGACACCCACTTGTGAAATTCTATGGTGAAAAATGGGATATTTAGCCCCTCTAAAAACAGTATATATTTTGTGAAATTGCAGAATTTCAGCACTTGAACAGGGACAGATAGCCCATGAAGGATTTTGCAAGGGATGTTTCACCACATTCTGAAACTACACTTCCTCCCCTTTCCAATGACACCTCACTTGTGAAATTCTATGGTGGAAAACTGCCTTTTTGGCCCTCTGAAAATATAGTATGTATTTTATGAAATTGCAGATTTTCAGGACTTGAACAGCTACACACATTCCAATGACAACCCCCAAGTTAAACCCCCATCGCATAAAATGGCTTTTTTTTCGATTAGAACTCCCATGGCCTATTTCTCTCATTTTTAGTGTATAAAAAACATTTTTGCAGTTTTTATACACTAAAATTGGTCCCTATTGGTCAAGACTGATTTGTTGCAAACAATTCCACCCTAGATGAATAGTTGAGTGTGTCCTCTTCCAATGATATCCCCCCTGAGCAATTCCATCCAAGAAAATAGGCTTTTTTAATTAAAAAATCCACAAGCTATTATTCTGATGGGGGGGCCAAGCAGTGAAGCTGCGAAGCATCATTACTGTTTCTACCTTTTCTTATTTGGGCCAGTAGCAAAGCCCAATTGTATATTTACGCTTTCCTATTATTCGGGACCATGCAATGTAGGCACCCATTGTGTTTGTACATTTTCCTATTATTGGGGGCCAAGCATCGAAGCTGCAAGGCACCCACTGTGTTTATATGTTTTCCCATCCTAAGAACACACAATAATGTGGAGTCTTTTTACCACTGTGGGGGCGCTATAATCACAGGATGTAGGCTCATATATCAGCAATGCTTTTGCGTACCGAAACCAAACTTGGTATATGGACTTAGGACCCCATCCCGACGACACACAATATATTTGGTGACCTTGGACCACTAGGAGGTACTAAAGTTACAGGAAATGAGCTCATATCTTGGCAATGCTTTCTCGTACCGAAACCAGACTTGGTTCATGGACACACAATAATGCTGGTGATGTTTGGCCACTAGGGATAGATTAAATTAGACTCAACTTTATTGTCATTGTGCAGAGTACAAAGTCAACTAATTTCAGACACTGCTCTTGCTTGCTTGCCTGCCGGTTCACACCTCACCCCTCACTCTCAGTGCAACGTGCCCCTCCACCATCAAAGGCTGATGCACCCCTCCCCCACAATGTGATCATGAACAATGCGACTACGCTAACGCTGTTCACCAGCCACCAGTCTACAGCCACCAAATACCCCTTATCCCCCCTCCTCTGGACAAGGGGAAGAGTGCTGTGAGTATCATGTTCCTTGACTTATCCAGTGCTTTTAACACCATCCAACCCCTCAGACTGGGTGAAAAACTCCTGCAGATGATTGTGGATGCTCAACTGGTATCCTGGATTGCAGACTACCTGATAGAGTGGCCACAATTTGTCAGACTGAAGAACTGCCTCTCCGACAACGTGATCAATAGCACTGGAGCTCCACAGTGAGCAGTGAGACACATGGCAAACAAACAAAGGAGCACATGGCACAAGACACAGAAAGTAAACAAAGCAAACAGGAAGACACAAGAGGAGCAGACATAACGGGAAAACAAGACAAGACAGGATCCTAACAACAAGAGCCTCCCCCCTCTTGCCTGCAGCAAATAGGTAAGGGATGTGGCCCTGTTTCTAGAATTCTGATGAAACCCTTGCTGGGATGACACAAACATGTGTCTCTCCTTTGATGTTCTTGTGCATCATTGAAAGAATAAAATCTGAAATGTTTCCTGACATCATACTCCAAATATCATGTTATTATTATATTGCTTTCTTATGTAGAGTATTAACGGAATATATTATAAGAACTTTTCAATAAATATGGAAAGTCAGTATGAACCATATAGACAGATATTGTGACAGCCTTGCCTGGCTCCTCCTCCTGTCTGTGTTGCGTCTCTCTCTCCTATAGGTGAGCTGGGTGCAGGTGTTTGGAGGCACGCTAATTATTTCCTAGTCAGGGCTTTTAAAAGCGCTTCAATGGAGACCGGGTTGTCAACCACTTCCGCTCCGTCTCTACAGCACCGTTTTGGATTTTGTTTTAGCTTATTGTGTCACCTAGTCTTGATCCTTACAAGCTGGCTAACGATAGACCTATATCTAATCTCCCTTTCATGTCAAAAATACTTGAAAAAATAGAATCCAAACAAATCTGTGCCTTCTTACATATGAACAATGTAAAAATACTTGAAAAAATAGAGTCCAAACAAATCTGTGCCTTCTTACATATGAACAAAATCCAGGAATTATACCAGTCTGGCTTTCGAGCTCACCATAGTACTGAATCAGCCTTACTGTAGTTAAAGTTTTTAATGACTTCCTCATTGCTGCTGATAATGGATATGTATCAATACTGATCCTCCTGGACCTCAGCGCTGCCTTTGACACCATAGACCATGACATACTACTTCATAGGCTTGAACATTCCATAGGCATCAAAGACTCAGCACTTGCTTGGTTTATACCATACCTTTTTAACCGTTAATAATTTGTACAGGTCCATAATGAACCATATACCCAGACTATGGTGAAATATTGAGTGCCTCAAGGCTCATTGGATCCCAGTTATTTTCCCATTATATGCTTCTCCTAGGTTCTGAAATTTGGAAACATGGCATGGCATTAATTTCCATTGTTATGCAGATGATACACAATTATACCTTTTCATAAAGCCCGATTAATTAACCCTGTTAAACAAACTTGCATGTATGTTACATGTTACATGTATAAGAGATATAAAAACACACACATATATATACAACAAAACATCCTGCTTTTGAACTCAGATGGTTTTTGGTCCTAAAAAGATGAGGCATATCCTATCCTCATCACAGGCTACATATAGTGATCTTCCACTGACCTCATCCACAAGTGCTAAAAATCTATCAGTTATAATTGACCAGGACCTATCAATAAATAATCACCAAAATGTAATTTTACCACTTAAGGAACATTTCAAAGATAAGGAAGTCCTTATCCTTACCAGACACGGAAAAATTAATCCACAGTTTTGTCACTTCAAGGATAGACTATTGCAATGCTCTATACACTGGCTGCAATAATACCGGTCTAAGGAACTTACAGCTTATACAAAATGCAGCTGCTCGCACACTCACTAGGACCAAAAAATATGAACACATTTCCCCCATCCTAGCATCTTTACACTGGCTACCTGTTAAAAGTCTAAAAATATTACTTGTAATCCCAACAGTAGAGGCAGAGCTTTCTGCTACAGCGCACCCCTCCTCTGGAATTAACTCTCTCCATCAATTTGATTTGCAGACACCCTCCCTATTTTCAAGTCTAGACTTAACACATACATCTTTAGTGCCTCCCATAGTTAGGTATGGTGTAGTGTGGAACTTCACCCACCTCAGGGTTTTTATTGGAATGGACCACCTCTGCTGTGTCCTCATGTGACTGGCGCCCTAGTCATGCGTGTCATGGTGGCAACTGACCATACCTGCGCTGGTGCTGACTACCCTTCACCATGCTTAGGTATGCTGCCATAGCATAGCGCTGTCATGGACTTTTCATGTGTCACGCCGTACAACTCTTCTTCTTTCTCTCTCTCAACTCCCCCTCTTACCTCTTGTCTTTGTCTTGCCATTCAACTCCCTCTTCTCTCCTTCTCTCTCTCAACTCTCCCTCTCTTGCCTTTTGTCTCTATAGTATAACACTATATAATACCATTGATATACTTATTAATGCTAACCATCATGACTTATAGTAATACCTACTATTTATCTCTCTTTCTTCCCTCTTACCTCACTTGTGAGAGTGTTTGGCCCTCATCGCACCTAAAGTCCCATCCCTATGACTGCCCTATGTGATGACCCTGTGCCCCTTCAGGCCTTCTCCTGTCAGTGCATGGGAAGGGCTGGGCCTGGTTGGGCTAATACCCTCATTGATTACACCTATGGTTAGGGTGGGGCTATATAAGGGGTTCCCTATCTTTCTGATTAGGCATTTTTCTTACTTCTTGCAGGCACTCACTTTGATTCTCTCACACTTGCACTTTGCTCTCTCCCCTCATTTGTAACTCTACCTCTCTTTCTCTTTCTTTGTCTTTAGGCCCACTTCACTAGCTTCTTTGCATCCATACACTCTAAAAAATGCTGGGTTATTTTTTCAACCCAAACGCTGGGTTGAGGCTGTTGGGTCGTTTTGTTTGGTTGTTTTTACTCATATTGGGTCATTTCTGTAACCCAGCTTGCTGGGTTGATAGTTTATCACTGCTGGGTTGATAGTTTAGGGCTGTGCTCCCCCCTGTCCCCCACCTGACGTGGAGTACACTACCCAGCACCAGGGTGACTTCAACACAGCTGCATAGTTATTTGAAGGTTGAGAGAAAAAAATCGGCAGGCAGGCATATTCTTTCAACCGTCCAGTCCAGCAGCTGTCAACATGCAATGGAAATCAGGTGATTTCGGAAGGTATGTATCTGCTTTTATTTATTTATTTTTATCCAGACGGATTTTAAAAGTCCACCCAGAGACATACCCTTCGTGATATCAAGGAATATTCTGCCTGCCATTTCGTTCAGCTTCAAGCAGGTTAGCAGGTGTCATTCATTCCAGCTAATATTAGCTACTGTTAATGTTAAATCTACACAAAGACAGACTCATAAAACATATTTCTGTATTCACTGGGTAGGAACTGCTGAACAGAAACAAAACAAACTTTTACAACAAACTACAATTAGCATACCAGCAGCTGGTAGGTAACGTTAGCAGACTTGGAAACTTTATGCTAATTAAATATGCTTCGTGGCTAACGTTTGTCAACTAGTTAACACAGTCGAAGTAGTCTCTTCACAACACACGTAACTTACGATAATAATCATGCCAAACAACATCTTATTAAATCATTCAGGGTAGCCTCATATTATAGCCATGTAACTTACTGGGTGGTTCTTGGTGGTAACATTAACTTGGATTCACTAAGAATGTGTTAACATAGCTAGCTAACGTTAGCACTGCTGACTGTCAGCCTAATGTTAGGCTAACGTTAATGGTAATGTTACCTGCTAGTGTTATCAAGCTCGTCTGACATAAACGCACGTTTTGTATTACCGGTATTATGTTTAAAACAACTCCATAATATAAGGTGGTCATGGTTTCCGAGTGTGTTGCACTAATAATTTGTCTCCTGGTGGATTTTTATGTCTGTCAACATCATTCACTGGTAATGGTTCATGCACGTCTTGATATAAAGTTTTGTAGGCTAACCGTGATTAAAATGCACTCTTTTTTTCTTTGATTGACAGGACTGACCCCCAAAACGGACTTTGGAATCTGCCTGCCTTCATGGAAGTATCACATGCATTTTATACTAGGCTATCTATTCAAAAATAAAGAAAACTATCAAATAAATAATTATGTTTAACTGTTTTATTTCATTGCATGGCTTTTGATGGACATTTAATATAGACTGTCTATATCAGGCCTAAAGCTGTTAACAGAAGGTGTGACTTTCAAGTAAGTAAATACAAACTTTGAGTTATTACAAGTTTGTACAAGCAGAGTATTTTAAAAATCAACCAGTAGTTTTGGGGGGATTTGGTTACATAACCCAAACGTTACGTAACTTTAACTAAACAGTTGTGTCAACATAACCCAACATATTGGTTAAATGTCAACCCAGTTGTTGGGTTAAATTTAGTAACCCAATTTGCTTGGTTAAGATAACCCAATGCTGTGTTGGACCACATTTTACTCAGCGGCTGGGTTGAAAACAACCCAGTTTGGGTTGTTTTCAACCCAGCATTTTTTAGAGTGTACACTCATACACGCACGCCACCACTCCCATTCATTTCCCCCTAGACATTTTGCTATTGGTAACCTTGTGCTTTACTTTAATAAATTAATATATTTGGTTTTAACCTTGTTGTCCGTGTCCCTCTTTATGTTTCGGTCTGGGAACGAGCTGGCCCTAACACCTACCATTGCAGTCCCCTTGTCTGGATTCCTGGCCCGTGCAGCCTAGCTACCCAGTACTTGACATACTGTATGACAATTCCTAATCCCTATGGACAACACATGCCCTACATTGGACTATTTGAATTTTCTGACACTAAATAGGATTCATGCATACATCATACTGGTTATATAACCATCCTACCTCTTTGTAACATACCTCAGGTTGTTGTGTTCTATTCTGTACACCTAACTAACCTATTCATTTATTATGTATACAGTACAGACCTTACTGCCCTGTAACTGACCCTAGACAGATGGGTCAGGCCCTTGAGTCTTGTATCCACTCGAGGTTTCTTCCTATATGTATCTCCAATTCTAGGGAGTTTTTCCTCGTCCCTGTTACTTATAGGCACACTCTGAATGTTTAACACTCTGTTAAGTGCCATGAGACATGAGTAATGTTTTGGCGCTCTATAAGTGACATTAAATATAAGTTGAAATTGAAATTATTCACTGCACCACATTATACACTTTTATTTTCCAAATCCAACTCCACTCCATTTTGTTAAGTTCTATTCATTTATTAAAAATCTAATATATGTATTGCTAATCCGTGTGTGGTCTTTCCGTACTCTGTTACTTTGTTGAAAAAAAACCCCAGCTATAAACCAGCTTATGCTGGAAGCTGATTTTAGCTGGTCTTTGCTGGCTTAGTTGGTTGGTTGTCACCGGGATGCTGTTGGTAAAATATTACATACCAAAGTGAAACATGAAATCCATGAGAATCATACAGGGTTTAAGTACAGCAAAGCATAGATATTCATACAGTAACAGTGGCAAAGTCAGGAATCATCCAGGCTATCTTAATCTATGACACAAATGGCTGTTGACGCAAAACAGACAACAACAAGTGATATCAACACTGGCGCCTTACATTATCCATGTTCAGAAGAACAGCACAGATGTTATACAGGGTCGAGACGCAGACATAGAATCATACTCGAAGCTGGTGTCACACTCCACCTCAGTCCCATTGATGAGAATGGGGCTGTGTATGCTAACGCATATTTGGTGTGAGAGCTAGGGACCAAATCCTGAGGATGTACATACAATATTATGTTG
The DNA here is from genome assembly GCF_046254945.1 of Alosa pseudoharengus. Classification (NCBI taxonomy): domain Eukaryota; kingdom Metazoa; phylum Chordata; class Actinopteri; order Clupeiformes; family Clupeidae; genus Alosa; species Alosa pseudoharengus. The sequence goes on along the minus strand of NW_027468564.1, from coordinate 19,304,275 downwards.
ACTTGTTACCACTATGGGGGTGCTAGAGTTATGGAAATGAGCTCATATCTCAGCAAATTTTTAACATATCAAAACTAAACTAGGTATGAGAGGTTATGTGGTGTAAGGGGGAGGGGGTTTATCAGTGTGAGTGTGGGTGTGTGTGTGTGTGTGTGTGTGGGGGGGGGGGGTTGGGGTAAGTGTGTGCAAATGCAAATGCCAAAAGGAAGGAAGAGTATGACAGTTCACTGTCCTGATGGTGGAAAGATGTGTATGCATCTAATGTAACAAAACTGAGTTGCCATGACAGCTCCTGCTCAACTGCTTGGCCCCCAAATATAGCTGCAGAGCTGCAAATTTAGAGAGAAATGGACAAAATTCAAGAGCTGTGAAGCTTTCGGAAAGTTTTCACCTTGGTCTGTTGGTGGCGCTACAGTGCACATGATAAAGTAAATTGATGGGTGGGGCCTTACCTTTTGCCTTAATCCACTGATAAAGTTTGAGCTTCATAGATCAAAGCATTGCAGAGCTATTTGCATTAATGCTGTTAAAAGATTGATGGATTTTGACCAGTTGGTGGTCCTAGATATTTGAGGTTTTGGGGGCAGTAACTTGGTGAAATTGGTCAGTGGCCTGAGTAGAATAAGTGTGCAAAGTTTGAGCATTTTACTATGTACATTTGTATGTGCTGCCATGGACTCCTATGGCACTAGACAGAAGCATAATAACAAATCCTACTAGCCCTATAGGGTCCCTACGCAGTTTCAATGCTTGGCCCCCAATAAGACAAGGTAGAAAAACTAATGGCCCCAAAAATGACAGAAATGTGGCAAATGACTTTTAAGTGATAGGGACCAAATGTAGTGCTGAAAATGTATAATCAGAAAAATAGGCCAAAATAAATTTCCCATGACAAATGCATTATGGGAAGTCTAAACCAAATCTAGCGCTGAAAATCTTAAATTTCCCAAATACATTTTATTTTCAAGGGCCATTTTTCACGACAGAATTTCACATAGGGGGTGTCATTGGAAAGAGGAGAGGGTGTAGTTTCAGAATGTGGTGAAACATCCGATGCAAAATGTAGTATGGGATGTTTATCGCTGTTCTAGTGCTGAAATTTTCTACCATAGAATTTCACAAGTTGGAAAGGGGAGGAGGTGTAGTTTCGGAATGTGGTGATAGATCCCTTGCAAAATCCTTCATGGGACATCAGTCGCTGTTCTAGTGTTGAAATTCTGCAATTTCACAAAATATATACTGTTTTTAGAGGGGCTAAATATCCAATTTTCCACCATAGAATTTCACAAGTGGGGTGTCATTGGAAAGAGGAGAGAGGGTAGTTTCAGAATGTGGTGAAACATCCCTTGCAAAATCCGTTATGGGCTATCTGTCCCTGTTCAAGTGTTGAAATTCTGCAATTTAACAAATACATATTATATTTTCAGAGGGGCAAAAAAGGGCATTTTCTACCATAGAATTTCACAAGTGGGGTGTCATTGGAAAGGGGAGGAGGTGTAGTTTCAGAATGTGGTGAAACATCCCTTGCAAAATCCTTCATGGGCTATCTGTCCCTGTTCTAGTGTTGAAATTCTGCAATTTCACCAATATACTGTATTTTCAGAGGGGCAAAAAAGGGCATTTTCAACCATAGAATTTCACAAGTGGGGTGTCATTGGAAAGAGGAGAGAGTGTAGTTTCAGAATGTGTTGAAAAGTCCGATGCAAAATGACATGTAGGCCGTAGGGAATACATTTACTGTAGAAAAAAATCTGCTACCAACTACATACCACCACCCCCCCCCCCCCCCCCAGTGTAAAATGAACAAAATTGTTTAATAGAAAAAAACATAACACAACATGTATCAAAAGATCCAGCACAGAAAATAAAGAAAAAACTACATAATCTGCCACCCTCTACATAACCCCCCCCCCCCTCTAAATTACCAAATTATTTAATAGAACACAAAAGGCAACATTTCTCAAAACATTCGGCAGTGGAGTCAACAGAAAAAAGATATACAGGCTTTTGAACGTCTGTGAACAATGCCTGTTCATCTGCAACAGGCACATGCCTGTGTTATCGCGGATTTGCGGTCAACACTGGCCCCTTGTGGACGAGGTAGAAAAGGTGGAACGGAAACTTAACTCCCCCGCGATCTGAAAGTGGTCTTCCCCCGCGGAAATGAAAGTGGTGCCAACTTCAGCCTCGTAATTAACGTGGCCAGTTTTGCCAATATAGTTTGACATTATAGTTTGCCATTATATTTATAAGATATGCTACCAACATGAGATGAGCATGCTCAGCGACAAAATTTGTTAACAGGCATAAGTTAACGTTAATGCGTGCTCTCCTGTTAACACAAAAGGGATAGGCCAACTAGGAAATTTAGTGTATCGATAGGAAATATGGATGGAGGTGAGGTAACATTAGGTTCACTTGATGATGAGGAAGAACTTTCCCATGTGGTTAACGTTAATTTTTTCAGCCATGTCTGTAACGCTAACGTTGTGCAAAGGAATGAAACCTAGCATGGTGCGGTAAGGATAAAACGTGACTAATGTTGTGCTGTTTAATGGACAGGGAAGCACTGCAGGTATTGTGCATATTTAATCAGTTCCCTTACCGCAAATGCAGCGTAGTGTACAGCCAACGTTTGCACCGGTGTGGAACGAGTTGCCACCTGGAAAGACTGCAGCGTCTTTTGTTTGAATCTGAACGGTGCTGCTTTCTACATTCCCCATTCCCTTTCGCAAACGTCCTCCACATCTATCTATCTATCGACTGGAATGTTGTTTTTTCCTATTATCCTTTTTTTAGAGAAGGCCTGTGGGCATTGGACTATGGGTTTTCTACAGGAATAGGCAGGTTTTGAATAGTAACTGCACTAGTTATAATACATTCACAATGTACAAACTAGGCTGCTTCATTTGTGAGCCTGTAAGATCAGCTACAGTTAACTAGTTTCTATCCTGTGTATGGAGTTTGAAAAATGTTCTGTTTTTCTGCAGGTATATTTCTCGGTTTTGCATCCAGAGTCCTCCAGCAAGTTAGCAGAGAAATGGAACCTGTTATTTTCTGAAAAATACATTTGCATGGCCAGGAAGGAGAAGACTGCAGACCTTCTCATGAACATAGACAACCTCTCAGCAGGTATTTCATTAAAAAAAAAAATGGTTTGATTCTGTATATAACTGAAGCTGGCTGCAGAATTTGAACGTGAATTTGACTACATGACGACTCAAAGGTCAACAATAAGCAGGGTTTTTGATTATTGGATGAGACCTTTAGGGGGACTTAGCCCCTTATGAGAAATTCACATACAACACCTTGCAAAAGTGTTGAATAGGTTATTGTTGTTATGTTTAAGGGTGTTGAGATTAGATTTAGGTGTGCTTGAGTACCCCTAAAAAGAGTCCCTGCTATAAGCCATCTTGTTCTAACTTAATCCATTTTAGAGTATTTAACTATAGTTTGTTTTAAATATTTATGTTGCAGAGAAATGAGGAGATGTGGCTTTGCAGCTGCTGCCCATGCAGATCCCACCAAGTATGGAGAGTACCTACCACCGTTGATGAGCCTGTGAGTTAAGACAATTGTTACAAATAGAACAAGCACCAACTATTGACACTCCTGGTAAAATTGATTAAAAAGCTATCCCAAATCGTCCAGCCATATTTACTAGTATCAGTATCAGAGGCGAAAGAAAGTGGTGACTCCCTTCCTTTGGTGGTCATAAAGTTTGAATATTTGGTAGAGTTCCAGAATTGAAGCAAATAAAAGCTTGGCCTATTAATCAAGTTTTTAGACTATGCTTTTTACTCACCTTTATCAGGGCTGCCAATAAATATGGATAGTGCTGTACAGTGTAGTTTGCACCATTTCACTAATGACAGGAGATTATAATGCTTTTATGTACTATGTACCTATGTTCTTTTACTTAATCATTTTGTGTGTGTGTGTGTGTGTGTGTGTGTGTGTGTTTTTACCTCCACAGATTGGAACGGACATTGCTGAGTATCTCACACGAGCAAAGGCGGATTACCCATTTGTAATGTACTGTTTTTCCTCAATAAAAGAATTATTGAAATTTGAATCTTTTCTTTATTTCTTAAGCAGTGTAACATTGGTAATAATGATTAAGATAAAAAAAAACACCAATACTAATTGGTAATTGTGAATGAATGATGTTAACACAGGGTTGTAATATTTAACCCATGTATTGGTAGCTTTAACCCAGCAATGTAGCCATTATTAACCAGCTGCTGGGCAGAAAACATAACCCAACATGCTGGGTTGGTTAAGGGCTGGGTTAAGATAACCCAATGTTGGGTAGGTCCTTATCTGACTCTGCCGTTGGGTTAAAAATAACCCAATGTTGGGTTGCTCCTTATCTGACGCTGCCGCTGGGTTAAGATAACCCAATGTTGGGTCTGTCCTTATCTGACTCTGCCGCTGGGTTATTTTTGGGTTATTTCTAACCCAGCAGTTTTTAAATTCAACTTAACTTATATCCTACTTGTCTGAAAAAAGGAGCACCTAGATATCATTGATACATTTTCCACCGCCGTCCTGTAAGCCCATCAAAAGCAGCTTATATTGAACAATACATAAACTGAGCAAAGTTCAGACACCTACATGCCAGAGTAAGCTCAATAAATGGTTTGCAAGGATCATAAAATTTACAAAACGTGGGTGTATTGACAAACTATATTCCAAAACTGATATCCCAAACTATCTCACAAACTTTTATGTTTTCATCACACAAAAGCTTAAATGATTTAAGAATAATAAATAAAAATAATCATCTAACAACTCTGATTGGGAGTAGAATTGTTTTGTTTCAGTTTCATGTATGACACATGATTTCCGAGAAGTCCAACGGTAAAACAAATGACTTGGAGGGCGGACTGTGCTATGATAAAGGAGTGAGAGCCAGGCGCAGACTACACACTACTCAGAGACATTGAGAGACGTTGACTGAACACATAGACCTCTAAAAACAAGCTTTGGTGAGTTGTGATGAGATGATGTAGGCCTTGCCATATTCTTCTTCTTTCTTCTTCTTCTTCTTGATAATAATATTATTATTATTAATAATAATAATAATAATAATAAGTATAAATTACATTATTCAGTAAGGATGAAGATGGATTTACTTGTACTTGGGCAGTGTTAACTTAGTGCAATGTCCCTCCAGGATCAGGCATATGCTAAAGGATTTTCTACAAGGGGCACAGTGTTGTCCCCAATAATTTGTACAAATAGGAGTATGTTAACGCTTACTTCAGAACATGTGTGATTTAAAAATGTACTTGACATTAGAGCCGAGGCCTTGGAACTCTAGACTCACAGTCAGGGCACTTGCAGACTGGCTACCATTGCAGTACAGAGGCCATGTTTTTTTTTTCCGTCAAAATACTGTGATTAACACGACTGTTACCTAGTTTGTGTGTCTGTGCACAATGAGCTATATTTTGGCGATGTATAATAATAACATAACAATAATGTTCGAATGACTGAATAAAAAACCTTTATCCTGCAGAGGCTTACATCTCGTGACAGCACGTCTTCCGCTGTGCTTCATATGTGTCTCTCTCCTAATCCCTTTTATCCATCATTACCAATTTGCAAATGATGAATAACTACTCATTGTGAGATTGTTAAATATTTTGGTGAATAATTGGAATGGGAAACGCTCCCAGGAGGCCTTAGAAAAGGGGTTGAAATGTGTTTTGTACCATACTTCATTGAATAAATAAGTGTTTGAAATAAAGGATAACAAGAGATGGTAAAGGAGTTCAACCAAAAAAGTTCATGCTCTGACCAAAAGTGCATCTTGCTTGAATACTTTTGCTTGGCTATGCCTTGCTGGTTTTATTTGTTTGCACTATATAAGATAGAACCTTGCTGAATGGAAAAATGCTTCTTGATATGAAAATGTTTCTTGACATGAAAATGTTATGAAAAATGTAAAAAAAAAATGTATGGAGGTGTGCATGCTGTGAAGATGGAAATGTTTCTAGTACAATCATGTTTGGAATAGAACTGTTGACAGTAAATTACTGTAATTTACAGTATTCAGACTACTGTATCTCAATTTACAGTAACAGTACTTTGAGATACAGTACTAGTATTATTATTAATAATAATTATTATGTGTATATGTTATAATATCAGATTTATTTACCCTTTAAAATGAAATGTATTATATTAGAAGCCAGTGTTAATTTGACCAGCAACTTTGCAAAATATTGAAAAGTTTATTTTATCCAAAGTACACATTTCACTTCAGATCATTCCACCTTGGCCTTAAAACTAAATTTTCCATGGCTTAAAAACAGGTCCTAACATGTCACTAACCCAGTGTTTCTCAAATTTTTTTCCGGGGACCCACTTTTTAAAAATGACAGACTATCGCGACCCAACTCGTGACTGTGGTAGTTAAAAAACTAGATCAGTGGTTCTCAAACTTTTTCTTTCATTCCCCACTTTGATCAAGGGGGCATTCTCGAGCCCCACCTAAATATATCCTCTTCAACAGAGTTAAAATCAGCTGGTGCTGCAGATAGGCTATAATAATAAATAAATACATAACACACATATTTCTGTTTTCCAGCAACATATTAGGAAGCATAGGCCATTTTACAGCATTGTAGGCTACAATATATTCAATGAAATTCCAACATGCTGCATTAAATGTATCCATAATCCAGTCATACTGAGCACTGCTGGTTTGGAAATATTTTTTAAATAAACTTTGCAGGGATGTGATGTAGGCCTACTGTTTAATACATGGGGTCACGATCAATCAGACGTTTCAGCGATTTCGCTCAGAAACCTCAAAGGCATAATACTGTCGCGATCGAGGCGCCTGTCCCATACTCAAGTTTTTTTTGGTGAATGCAGTAATCTTATTTGCTAGGTGAGGTAGGTGCTTGTCTTTGCCTTGTAACTGGACATTTAACTCATATGTATCGCTAAGATATATCAAATATATCGCTAAGATAGGCCAGCTTCGTCAAGAAATGTTCAGAACACGAACGTGCTTGCAGATTCAAACATGCGCTCTTCCTCCAAGAAGAGGCGACTCGGAGCTCAAACACGCGCGACAGCACTTTACCTCGGGAAAGCCACCTTGCCTCGCTGTGAAACAGTACAGCCTTTTGGTCAGCTACCATCTCTTCGCAAAGTGCGGAGAATAGACGCGCTTTTAAGGGCCGGGTTTTGATGAAATTCACCACTCTCACAACAACGTTCAAAATCTCATGTAGGTCGGGACTAACTAAGCTGCCTTGACACATGAGCGCTTCCCTGTGAATAACACAGTGCGTCCATTGCGCATCGGGTGCTACAGTACCTGGGCCAAGGCTACAGACAAAAAAAAAAAAAAATCCTCCCACGGAAACATGCCCCACCTGGCATGTTTCTGTGACCCAGTAGTGGGTCGCGACCCACAGTTTGAGAAACGCTGCACTAACCCCACATGGAAATCATTCTGCTATTGCTCTTCACCACCTGTCCTACTTTCCTGCTTATATTTTGGACACATTTTTGTTCCCTCCTCACAAAAAATCTAGACAAGAGCAGATGGGGAAAAAAGGCAATAGATACATAATCAGTATAAATGTGAAGCTTTTTACATCCCCTTTGGGACATGCTACAACCAATGACAGATCGAAGTAAAGACAGCTTTAATGTGAACAGATTTCCGTTAACTTTACAGAGATCCTGCCCTCCTGCAAGCTAGCCCCTAGTGCTAGCTGCTGTCTAACTTATCATGCAACACTCTAAACTATTCAGTGATATCCAGTCAAAAACACTTAATTTGATATGGAACAAAATAAACACAGAAAAACATGTAGCCCACTGGTATTCTGATAACCCCTAAAATGGGCTAACCTAAAGCTAGCATTAGCTATCTCGACATACTAACTAGGCCTACTATGATAAACGCCCAGCAGCTAAACTTCAAAGATGATAGCCAGAGCAGCTGCCAATTTTAACAAAACACCGGGGACCAACAATATAGGATGTCTAACGTTAGCAGTTGGCTAGTTACATGAGGTTGGGGTTGTGAAGCCTTGCGCACACGCAGTTCTGCCCGAAATAGATGCCCAATAAGGGCCCAAAATGTGTTGCAATATGGCCGCAGAGTGGAGGGACTTGTCTATATATGACTTTGGTGTATCATAAAGTGATATATTGAAGATTCCTTCAATACCGATGCACAGTTTGAAGTTGCATTCCATGCTGTTAAAGGGAATGACAGATGTCATTATCATTGGTGTAAATGGTGTCATGCCCAAAACACACCCATGACTGATTAAGAAACATAAGACCCACCTTCTTGTGCCATGCACTGGACATTTCATAACTAAAGCACACCCAATATGGACTGGAAAAACCCAGAAATTTGTTTAAACTATTTGTGGAGTGAAATATACTAATGTATATTGTTAAAAAATGTAAATTTTTTGTGACATCAACCTAAGCTTGGGAGAGATGTATGCATTAGTTGATTAACTCACAAATAGGCTACTAACAGTACTTGATGACCTCAAAAAAATGGTATCTCTCTCTCTCTGTGTGTGTGTGTGTGTGTGTGTGTGTGTGTGTGTGTGATCCCACCCATTAATATGAGAATCTGTAGCAGGTTCTGACTATTTTGCTGATAGACTATAATGTCATAAAATTTGTGAACTTGTCTGTTTTCTTAGACTCAGCCATGGGGCCAGCAATATCAGGTATGACCAACCCACCCTCTATCCCCCTATGTTACGGTGTTGCCTGTAGGTAACATAGCCTATTTTGCCTTGTTGAATTAAAATGAGACATCCCTTAAAGAAGTAAATACCTCTTTAAGACCTAGACAACTCAATACTAACCAATGAAAATGCAAAATAGTGGTCACATGCCCCACAGGCAGCTATTTTGACCCTTCTTTCAGCAGACGCACACGTTTAGCTGGGTATCATATTTTCTCCCTAGAAAAGTGTGAATTTCACTAATTTCCCCACAAGTTTACATTCTTCTTTAGAATTTCTTTACATTCTTTATTCTGACAACCTTCATTGATAAGTAAAGATGTATTTTCAATCATTTTATGTATATAAAATAATGTATTTTTAAAAATATAGCAAAAATCTGCATGTTGCCCAAAGGCAACACTGTACCGTTATGGAATCAGAATAGGCCATACATGATATTATTTAAGGAATGTAGGGGATTTTTTACTTATTGTAATTATTTTTACTACTTTTAATTTTAATAAACAGTGATTTAAAATAATCTACATGATGATTTGAAGATATTATGATTTTATGATATGTTCCACAATGGTACAATGTTGCCTGTGGTCAACGGGTGAATATGATACGATAATTTGTTTTACTTTTTTGCGAAAAATATTATGGGGTAAAAACTACATAATTCTGTTTTCTATGTCTTTGGTTAAATAAAAATATGTTATAAACAAATATGCCTTATTATTTTGTATAAGAAAACATACATAGTGACTTATTTTTAAGCAGGGAAAGCATTTTCCCCCATTCAGATCATAATGTGTACCATAGAGGGCTATTCATTGTAGCTCCACACACAATTTAGTATTAAGTGCATAGATATACTGTCAGTATATGTATAGATTTAAGCACAAAACCTTTGTAAACCTCACCATTTCAGTATGCATGACGGCCAAGTTGTTGAATATGAAGATAAAAAAAGTTGGGACGTTGTGTAAAATGTGAATAAAAACAGAATTTAATAATCTGCAAATCTCTTAAACTCATATTTAGTTGCAAAAAGGACAAAGACAACAAATCATATGTTGAAAATTATAAATTTGACTATTTCATGGAAAATATATGTTGAATTTGATACCAGCAGCATGTTTCAAATAAAGTTGGGATGGGGGTAACAAAATGCTGGAAAAATTGTGTAATTAGCTAAAAGCTTGACTGGAGAGACAGAAGGTCGAACAGTTTCCAGAATTGGGCCCCATTCAACACATGTAAACAAAACGTCAATTATGGGCTCAACTAACGCCACTTATGCCATTTCACTTTGATAAAGGGGAGAGAGTAGCACACAGATGTTGGAGGTGTCACTAAAGCAAAAAAAGGTTATTTTCACAAAAAAGCTTGTTTTCTCCATTTTTTTGGTCAAAAACGGGTGTTTTTGGTGAAACCAACCTAAGTATATGATTACTAAAGAATGGAAAAAGGTAGAAACAAAAATGTTGTTTCCTAATTTAAGAAGATAGTCTACTTTTCTTTTGGTAGTTTCTGTGTTTACATAGTCATATAACTCACTTTTCTGTGGGTCTTGGAAAATTAGGGATGCGCGATATATCGGCGGCCGATATATTATTGTCCGATAAGTGATTGTTTCTGTTCAGAACAAACCAGTTGGGGGAAAAAAATCTGGTTCAATGCCCTGGTGGTAGTAACAAAAACTGTGGGCATAGGATGTTTTTCATTTGTGATAGCATGGGATTTATGAGCTTGTAAGGATTTGTGAAGTTGTGACTGCTGTGTTGTGTTTGCAGGCTAAACAAATCTCTGTGACTTTAAATGTACTGATAACACATTTGTGACTTTTGGCTGCAAGTACAAAATCTATTATTACGTGTGCTCAGGTCAGGAGTTTTGCACCAAATGTACCTCCACATATTTGGGTGTGAAATAATTTCTAATTTTCATACACATAAAAAAACAGATATGGTTGAAATAATATATGTAATCTTTCCACTACCAGATCAATCAATGCTATATTCTGCTACTGATTGTTTTCCCTGTATGGTCATTTCAACTATTTGGTAGAGGCTCATAAAAAAAAACAGACAAAAAACATATTTATGTTATTACGGCTATTACAGGAAAAGCAAGAAGAATAAGTTTTGGAAAACCCTGTGTACTTTCTGAATACACACATACTGAAGTACTAATAAGTTTAAACGTAAACATTACAATAAACATATTAAACAAATGTGACAAACTGCACAATCACAGACTGTGTCTTTAAGATAAAATTACTACATTGTGTTGCTTTAAGAAACTATGACATTTGTTAGCTGATAGATGAAATGGTTTATTTATTGTCATTCTGTTAGTGGATATATTCATCTGTTGACTGATGTGTCTTTTTTACAGCACCAGAAGTACAAGGTAATTTGCCTTTTACCCAAATACTTTCCTTACACTATAATGACAATTCTTACTGAATACAAAGGTGTCCCTGCCCTGTATCTTAAATACAAAATGAGTATTATTATTATTATTATTATTATTATTATTATTATTATTATAGTAGTAGTAGTAGTAGTAGTAGTAGTAGTAGTATTCTGTTGTTATTGTCATTGTTGACCATTTTTTAAACCTGTTTGAATTTGAATTTGGAATCAGGAAAGGATTCCATTGAAATTCAGTAAATGGCTGTTTACAAAAAAGATGTGTTTGCTGCATTTCTCACACTATTTATATCTTAATCATAATATAACCAAATATAATTGCACCAATTAAACAAATGCAACTTCCTTTGAAATCGCTGACTGCACCTTTATGTGTAATTTTACTGCTGGTTACATCTCTGGAAGTCATAAAACAGGAAGTTCGGAAACAGACGTCAATGTGATACTGCCTGGGCTAACAAGTAGAGCAAATTCAAAGGCTACTATTTCAATTATGCACATCAGTTGTTTTGTTGTTTTTATGTCATTGTTGTCAATGGCTATTTCATTGTTCCACAATATAACTAAACATGAATGTCACGCTACATATGATATATTATTCATGTTTTCAAATCTATTTTTGTCAGACCAAAGTGTGAAAAGAGGTGGGACCATAAGTTTCAAATGGGAATCAGACAGTAGAGTTTCATCCAAAATTTTAGTCAAATGGATGAAGGGAGGTCAGAAACTTGTAAGTGGTGACAGGATCAGCATCACCGAATCAGATGACCGTAAACGTTTCACACTGACGATCAGAGATGCCAGGGAAGAGGATGAGGGGAAATACACTTTGGAACTGTCGCACGGTGATGACAAGGAGTCAGGCTCTGCATACGTCAGACTACTGGGTAGGTGCATGCTTTACTTTGACATCACTTCCATTTGACTTTGTCAGGTCAATGTAAGCAATTATTGTTGCATTTCAGAAGTTATATGATCAACACTCAATGGCTACATAGTGCAACTGTTGATCCATTGTGTGTGTGTGTGTGTGTGTGTGTGTGTGTGTGTGTGTGCCTGTGCGTGTGTATTGCAGAATATGATGTGCCGTGGAGAAAAATGGAAATAGAGTAAGTAAACATTCAGCCTCCTTACACCTACACAAATGTTTGTTTGTTTTACTAATTGTTTGAGGCTGCTTGACCCTATTTTGGGTTGTTTCAACCAGTGTTTCTCAAACTAGGGTCCCGGGATCTGTGACCCATAGCCAATAGGGCTACATAATTTGTTTTAAAAGTTGAGGTTTATAATTTTCAAAAAATCATATCTACAAATGACACCCCCTATTTTCTCCCACCCACATTAACATTTAACTTGAAAAACTACTCTGGTCATGAAGAACCATTCCTACTGCTGCTTAGCGTGGCTTAAATTTCAGGTAGCCAGCTGATGAATCTGGAGAAATATTTGAGTCAGTCCATGTTGTCAAGTATGTAAGGCCTGCCTGGCTCTTCTGAGCTATGTATTCCTCAAAATAATGTCTGTGGTGTAGATGTTGATCTGCGTTGAACCTGTGTAGCCCAAAATTGTCTCGTAAATGGTCCTCCATTTAAAAGGCCCGCTCTGTAACTCTAGTAATTTCTTTGCTAATTTCTCTCTTTTGTTATATTTTTTTTTCTAGGAAGCTTTTAGGTCGCAACAATCTCAAAATCCTTGCAAAATCCTGGAGGGACTGCAAAGTAGCAAAACTAATAGCAAAAATCCTTCGTTTCAGTTCTAGCAGGAGCTATTCAACAGTAGCAAAAATAAACAAAAATGAAAGTCCACTCCCAATATACTGTAGTTGCTGGTAAATGACACAATTTAGGTTACTTCACCTCACGTTCTCACTGTAACTTTCACCTGGCCGCTGATGTCGTGGAGCAGTCTCTGGTTGGCAGGGAACCATTGAACTTAGGAGCGAGTCCAATATAAACTCATAAACTACAGTTTAACTGTCCTTCCCTCAGCAGGTGCACTGAGCCTCACTGTAGCATGTAGGCTACACACTCCAAAAGCCAGGAGGCAAACAGAACTTTGCGCTGCTAACTTAAACTTCACTATACTGAACATTAACACCGTTCACCTTCTTAATTATCTTCTTCTCATATGGCAGCCTGTTGTGTATAAAAAGGACACTGGACGAGAGGTTTATGCACGTAACTCACTTTACTTTCAACAAACCGAAACTGACAATTTCAGACAAAAACAGCTGCATACTCAACATGCAGCAAGGCGTTACCAAGCGAACACAGATACATGTAAGTGCGTCCTGAACGGACATAACATTCTCCCCTCTCTGGGGGGGGGGGGGGGGGAGTCACAGAGTCACTGAGTAGCAATGTTAGACGTATGGCCTGTTTAAAGGAACAGCCCTGGGCCTGATGTGTGCTCTGATGCCATTTTTTAGGGATTGATGGAAGCGTTCCACCCCACCGTGTGGGTGATACAGGGCTGTGTGGATGTGTCGAATGTGTTCTCCAGGTATGAGTCCACATTGTCTGTGGTAATGGTTTGTGGGAGGCCCCAGCGGGAGAAGAGGGACTCCAGAAAGTCCACAATGACCTGGGAGGTGACGGAGCCAGTAGTGGTCAGCTCAGGCCATTTGGAGTGTAAATCATACACTACGACCAGGAACCGCTGATAGTGGGGGGCAACGTGGATCTTGCCACATATGTCCAGTTGCAGATGCTCCCATGGCTTTGAGGGCCAGGCTAGAGGTTGCAGGGGTGGTGGGGATTGGTGGCCGGTTTTCCCACTCACCAGGCATGCTGGGCATTCTTTTACAAAAGCCTCAATGTCCTTGTCTATGCCTGGCCACCACACCAGGTCGCGGCATATCTGTTTAAGCTTCACTATGCCCAGATGGCCCTCATGGGCCATGGCTTTCACACGGGCGCAAAGGGCCCCTGGAATCACAGTGCAAAGCCCACGCGCCACACATGTCTCATTCCAACAAGAGAGCTCCTGCTTGACACGAGAAAAGGCTAACAGCTCCTCTGGTAATTCCCTTGGCCATCCCTGCCGAATGTAGGTGCAGAGCTGGGAGATGACTGGATCCTGTTCTGAGGCTGCCTTCAGTTTGTCAAACTGTGTGACCGTGGATGCAAGCGGAGTGTGTATTGTAAATAATCTCCCTTTCGATGTGATTGACGCTGGTGGGGGGGGGGCCTGGGCAGGAACTGAGCGAGAGAGAAGGTCTGCAACAACATTATCCCAGCCAGGGGTAAACTGTAGAGTATAGTTGTATTGGCGTAGGCGGTCATACCAACGATGCAGTCTCAGCGGCTTGTGACCGGTGCCTGTAGAGGAGAGCAGAGCTGTCAAGGCCTGGTGGTCTGCTCTCAGCGTAAACTGGCGGCCATAAAGGTAGAGGTGCCATCTCTCACAAGCCCACATGCAAGCGAGTGCCTCCCGCTCCCCAACTGAATATTTTTGTTCGGTTTGGTTCAGAGCCCGGGAGGCGAATGCAACAGGCCTCTCCACACCGTTCTGTACCTGTGATAGTACAGCCCCTATCGCCACTGCCAAGGCGTCACAGGTGACCAGGGAGTAACTGGATATGTCAAAATGTGCCAACACTGGAGGTGAGGTAAGTTGAGCTTTAAGCGTTTGGACTGCCTTGGTGCATTCTGGAGACCAGACCCACGGCTCATCTCTCCGAAGCAGCTGCTGCAGTGGGGCTGTTATGGCTGAATACTGAGACATGAACTTCATGTTGGCCAGGGCTTCGAACACCCTTTGCAGGCAACTGTCATGGATAGCAGTAGTAGCACCATGTACCACAACTTCATTGAGGTAAATAACACCTGGTATACCTGCCAGCACTGAGGTCATGACCTTTTGAAAGCAGGAGGAGACGGAGCTAAGACCGAATTTCTTGAATTTCCCCTTGGGGATCAATAAAGTATCTATCTATCTATCTATCTATCTATCTATCTATCTATCTATCGAAAGGCATCCTCTTGTAGCGGAACACACCGAGGTGTGTAACGAAGGCCGTCAGGTTTCTGCTTTCAGGGTGGAGGGGCACCTGGAGAAAGCCCTCTCTGAGCTCCAGTTTTGAAAAGATGGTGGACAGTGAAATTGTGCTGTGAGCTCCTCAGACTTGGGCAACGGATATCTGTCTGGGATGACTGCTTTGTTCACTGCGCAGGTCCACACAGACGCGCAGAGCCCCTGTTTTCTTTCTGACCAGAAAGGTCCACGGACACTCCATCCCTCAGGGCCAGAGGAATACGGCACAGTGGCTGGACGACCGGAGTCACAGAGGTTAATGAGCAAAGGCAGACAGACAGCCCAGGCCTTCAAACAGTGATGACCATTTCTGATGCGGTCCGGCAGTGACAGTAATGATGGCAGCCCCCCCCCCCCCTGTGTCAATGAGTGAAAATCCCAATGCCATGAACAGATCCAGCCCCATTAAATTCGTCCCACGTCGGGCCACATTGAAGATAAAGGAGGGCGAGGCCCTGGTGCCATACCTAACAGTCACTGTAATGGACCCCAACAGGTCAATTTTTGAGTTGCCATACCCGTGTAGGACAGCAGTGGCCGTGGACAGTGGACGGGAATGAAGAACTTATGGTATGTACTGGCATTCAGCAGGGAGACACTTGCACCTGTGTCTAGCAGCAGGGGAATACACACTTTGTTTATATTCACTGTACATGACTTGAACTGCATGGGCCCCGATGTTACATGGCGAATTATGGTGGGTGACCCACGGGGAGTGTGTCCATCTGACCTGGAGGGGGCAGAGCGGCACATTTTTGTGAAGTGATTTTTCTTTCCACAGTTACGACATGTTTGGTCATTAGCTGGACAGTTCTGGGCTCTGGTGGTGTGGGTGCTTGATCCACAGTTACCACAGGAAAGCTGCCTTTGACGCTGACTGTCTTGCGAGATGTATGACTGTGTCAGGGGATGTGCCTGGTAGGCCTACATCCACTCCAGCACTAGATGGCTGTTGCTGCTGTTGTTGTTGCTGCTGGTCATGTGCCTGTGTACTTAATGTGCACTGCTTGGCTAAATGATGATTCTGTCCGTGTTAATTTAGCCGCACATTCAGCTGCACGTTCAATTTGGAATGCAATGGCAACAGCCCTAGCCAGTGTCAAATCATCTGATTCAAGTAGCAATGTCTCCCATTGTAGTATTTTTTATCAGTTGATTACGGATCATCTCATTAGTCAATGTGCCAAATTTACAATGGCTGGCTAAACCTTTCAGGTTGGAGATGAACGGAGAGTTGATGTCGTTGCCTAAACATAAACCGTCTCAATAAAGCACTCCGTGGGGCAGCAAACTGATCTTTTAAAAGTTTCACTGTTCCTGCATAGTCTGTAGCTGTCCCGTCGCCGGTTAACGTTTCGAGCACACGTTGTCCCTCAACTCCTAAACAGTGCTTCAGCAATGCTGTTTTCCGAACTGCACTCACGTCGGCTAGTCCCGTAGCTTGAAGGTACGTTTCAAAAGGCTGATGCCAGCGATTCCACGGAATTGTAGGCTCACCGGGAAGTGCGAGGAAAGGAGGTGGAGGAAGAAGAGAAAATTCAGCCACCCTTGTCGCCAAATGTTGTGTACAGTATAAAAAGGACACTGGACGAGAGGTTTATGCACGCAACTCACTTTACTTTCAACAAACCGAAATTGACAATTTCAGACAAAAAGAGCTGCATGCTCAACATGCAGCAAGGCGTTACCAAGCAAACACAGATACATGTAGCCTACAGTAAGTGCGTCCTGAACAGACATAACGCAGCCATTCACACATTACCGCTCTGTCATTACGTATCTCTCACTCCCCCTCCAACTTCCGAGGCAGATCTATACTCCACACTTCTTCTATGGTATTTCTAAATGCTGATTGGCTACTGATTGAAATATTTTAAAAGTAAATATATTTTACATCAAGTATACTTGGCTATGAACCTGATTTACATTTACATTTTTACACAACAAAAGCACTTTTATTGTGTACAAGGCGGACTAACCACGAGAAGTAGGCTATTTACAATGGCAGAGTATAATATAAATATATTGCAATCTTAGGGAGAGCTCTACAGTAGGCAAAAATACCTGTAGTAGGCCTATACATTTAACCAGCACCTGGATTAAAAGCAGTTTGGGATGCTTTAGACTCTGCTTTTTTAAGAGTATACTATGTATGTAAATACTACCTCATTTATTATGTTTTCTTTTCATTTCTCATAATTCACACTGCCAATACTGAACAATTCATGCTTTTAAAGACACTATGTATGTGTGTGTGTCACAGAAAAAACAGCCTTTTGAGTAAGTACCTAAAAGAGCTCAAACCCAGGAATGATCATGTAAAGCAACTTCGGTTCCTGATTCATGGACCAGTCGGAGCAGGAAAATCCAGTGTGATCAACTCCATCAACTGTGCCATCCAGGGCCGCAATAACGTGAATGCACTTGTAGCTGCAAAGTCTGGAGTTAGTTTCACAAAAGCGGTAAGATTAAGTCGTTTGTTACACTATGTAGTTTTGAGTTGTCTTGAACACACCATCACATTCACAGCACTCATCTACAGACACCAATGTGCAAAATCGTCCAGATATCTACATCTGTTCATTCATCTACTGAGCAACTGCCACAGCAACCAATATGATTATCATAGCAACCAGGGGACGTTGTGTAAAATGTGAATAAAAACAGAATATATATTCCTCCTTTATTTGTTTTCTTTATCATTACCCACCTTCTCCAGCATTTTGTTATCCATGTCCCAACTTTTTTTGAAACATGTTGCTGGTATCAAATTCAAAAATGACATATATTTTCCATGAAATATTCAAATTTGTAATTTGCAACATTTTGTGTTTGTGTCCTTTTTGCAAGTAAATATGAGTTTAAGAGGGTAGTATCTGTGCATGAACAATAGCACACGGAGACACGGAGCCACGGTAAGTGCAGTTTACTTCGTAGTTCAGTTCTGATACAGAAATGCCAGAGGCGAGAGTGGCCAATACCATTACCGTATTTACTCTAGTACTGCTATCATTACCGTACACTGTATGAACTACTACACTCCTCCCCCCTAGATTGTAACCTATGACAACAAGACTAAATAACTGTACTGTTATCATTATTCCTGTAAACATAATATGCAGTGCTAAGTTATACCACACATACAAACTTCATTAACATAGCAGTAAGCACTCTGAACATGAATAATATATTCATAACTCATCTCTACATGAACACTTAGAGATTCAGTCTAGTTGGTGCTGTCCGCTGCCTTTCTGGATAGCGGCACTCTTGTTGCCCTTCCTGAGATGGACCAGCAGCAACATTTTCTGGCTCTGTGCTTTCTGCTGGATCCTCACAGCCTGCTGAGTACTCCAAGAAATCATCGTCATCCCTTCTGCTTGGTGAATATGATGCTTTAGATGCACGCAGGTGATCCACATGCACCTTAACTTGACGGTGACCAACTTGTACCTCATAGGTCAGAGGTCCTCTTCGTTGCAGAATCGTCCCTGGAATCCACAGCTTCTTTGGATGTCTGAAATCCCGAACTAACACCCTCTCTCCCAGTTTAAACATCCGGAGTGGCTTTGCTCGCTTGTCATGAGCCTTTTTCTGCTGTAGCTGATGTTTGAGCACTACTTCCGACATGTCAGGCTTCAATAATGACAGGCGAGTGCGTGGTTGTCTCTTCAGAAACATTTCAGCCGGGGTGCGCTCAGTGACTGTGTGAGGAGTGTTTCTGTATGTGAACAGGAACCGAGCAAGCCGTTGATGGGGTGACACAGACTGTGCTTCCAATCGAGTCCAGGCTTTCTTGAATGTCTGCACAGCTCGCTCAACTGCTCCATTGGATGCAGGATGGTAGGGTGGTGATAAAACATGGCGGACTCCATTATTCTTGAGAAACTGCTCAAATTCTGCTGATGTAAATGGAGGGCCATTGTCTGACACCAACACCTTTGGCAGGCCATATGATGCAAATAGGTTTCTGAGAAGATGTGCAGTCTTCTCAGCTGTTGTCTGCAGTGTAGGCAGGACTTCTAGCCACTTTGAATAGACATCCACTACCAGCAAGTAGTGTTGCTTATTGATCTCAGCGAAATCAACATGAATTCTTTCCCACGGTGACGTAGCCCATGACCAAGGATGGAGGGGTGCTACTGCAGGCTTGTTCAGTGTGATCTCACATGCAGCACACTGACCAACAAAGTTCTCTATCTCTTGATCTAGTCCCGGCCACCACAGGAAACTTCGGGCTAATGCCTTCATTCGTGTTATTCCAGGATGTCCATCATGTACATCAGACAACAGTCTCTGTCTGAACTTTGGTGGTATAATGACCCTTGACCCCCAGAGAATACATCCCTGGTCTGTAGACAACTGGTCCTTTTTCAGATAGAATGGTTTAAGGTCTGGATTTGGCACAAACTTTGGCCATCCTGACAATGTCAGATCAAGAACTTTGGAAAGGATTGGGTCATGTCTTGTCTCTTCTGCAATGTCTTTTGCTGAAACAGGCAGCTCATCAACATGTGAGACACAGAGTACTCCACCATCATCTGTAACGTCATCAGTGTCCTGCTTACATGGGAGACGTGACAATGCATCAGCATTGGCGTGGTCACTGGATCGTCTGTACTGAATGTCATAATCATACGCCAACAGGATTAAGGCCCAGCGTTGCATGCGGAGCGCAGCGAGAGTTGGAACTGCAGATTTGGGGCCTAGAATTGTCAGAAGTGGTTTGTGGTCCGTCAACAACACAAACTTTCTACCATATAGGTATTTATGGAACTTCTTCACACCGAAAATTATGCTCAATGCTTCTTTCTCAATTTGAGCGTAATTCTTCTCACTTGATGAGAGAGTTCTTGATGCAAAAGCAATTGGTTGCTCTTCACCAGATGTAAGAACATGAGATATTACTGCTCCGACACCATATGGACTGGCATCACAAGCAAGCCTGAGAGGCTTCTCTGGATCATAGTGTGCAAGGCATTTGCTATTTAGGAGACGCTGTTTACAGCCTTTGAATGCATCTTCACATTGTGATGACCACTTCCATGGTGTTTCAGTTTGTAACAGCTGGTGAAGTGGGTGCAGCAATGTGGACAGATTTGCCAAAAATTTCCCATAGTAATTAAGCAACCCCAAAAATGATCTTAACTCTGTAACATTTTGTGGAGCTGGTGCGTTTACTATGGCCTCGACCTTGCTTGTGGTTGGGTGCAGTCCCTGTGCATCTATTCTGTACCCTAGGTACTCCACTGAGTCTTGCAGGAATGCACACTTGGAAAGCTTGATTCTCACACCATACTTTTCCAATCTTGCCATCACTTGATCTAAGATTGCTAGGTGTTCTTCCTTTGTAGGTGCTGACACCAGAATGTCATCCATAAAGCACACAACCTTCTCCATTCCATGCAGTATTTGGTCCATTGTGTGTTGAAACACTGCTGGAGCTGTGGAAACTCCATAGGCAAGGCGATGGTATCTGAAGAGGCCTTTGTGTGTGTTTACTGTAAGATACTGCTCTGACTCTGGATCTAATTCCAGTTGTTGATAAGCGAAGGACAAGTCTAGCTTACTGAAAACTGTTCCGCCGGCCAGAGTAGCAAACAAGTCTTCAGCATTTGGAAGTGGATATTCTTCTGGGAGTATGCATCGATTCACGGTCACTTTGTAATCACCGCACAATCTCACTGCCTTGTCTTTCTTTGGTACAACGACAATAGGCGCCGCCCATTCACTCCTTTCCACTTGTGTTATGATGCCATTCTTCTGTAGGCGTTCAAGCTCTTTTTCCACTGATTCCCTCAACGCATAAGGTACTGGTCGTGGTTTGTGGAAAATGGGCTTGGCCTCACTTTGCACTCTAATCTTTGCTCTGAAGTCTTTGATCGATCTTTGTGCTTTTCAAGCATTGCTTGCAAGGTGAGCTGTTCATTTTTCTCGCAGCCTTGAAGACTGAAGATCTTTCCCCAGTTCAGCTTTATCTTCTGCAGCCAATTTCTTCCCAGTAATGGCGGTTTACTGCCTTTCACCACCACAAGTGGCAGCTTCCACTCATGTCCCTCATACTTCACTGGCACCAGGATTTTCCCAAGCACAGGAATGGTGTCTCCTGTGTATGAAGACAGATGAATGGCTGCTGGCTGCAGAGAACAGTTCTTCAGTTGCTCATGATAGAGAGACTCTGGAATCAAGGACACGGATGCACCTGTATCCACTTGCATATTCACTAGTTTACCAGCTAGTTCTAATTTGGCAAAAATTCCATCTTTTTTTCCTTGAGCGGTGTACACTGTAAACAGGTGCAGTACGTCATCCTTACAATCATCTGAGTCATCAGTTTCTCCAGTTGCATTCACCATTTGAGCTTTGTCACTATGCTTTGTTTTCTTGCAGACTCTTTTTAGATGTCCGACTTTTCCACAGCCGTGGCATGTTTCGGTGCGATAGTAGCATTCAGTTGACTGGTGATTGTCCTTGCCACATCGATAGCACTTCTGCTTCTTCTCTGTAGACGAATGATGTTTAGCTCTTACATCCTCCTGCCGGTTGTTACATGAACTGCTACTCTTCTTGTGATGCCGCCGGTCACCTGAAGTGTTGACGACTCTGTGAACTGCCCCTTTTGGTTTATCAGCATGTTCTCTCAATTCTTTTGTGTCTTTGTAAGCCAACTCAAGAGCAAGTGCAATATCGCAGGCCTTTTTGAATGTAAGATCTTTTTCAGATAATAGCCGCTTGTGATATCCCTCCCCTGAGAGACCACAAACAAATTGATCTCTGAGAGCATCATTGAGAAATTGTCCAAACTCACAAGTGCTCGCTAATTTCTTAAGTACAAGAATGTATTCAGTCACTGTTTCCTCTTGCTTTTGCTGTCTTTTGTAGAATCTGAATCGTTCTGCAATCAAAATGGGCTTAGGCTTAAAATGCAGTGACAGGGCACGTGTGATGTTGTCGTATGACACTTCCGTAACCTTCTGAGGTGCAATCAAGTTTTTCAACAGTCCATATTCAGTGGGACCCAAAACACTCAGAAACACGTCTGCTTTCTTCCCAGCATCAATCTCATTTGCTGACAGCCATCTTTCAAATCGTTCTAAATATGAATCAAAATCTTCTTTCTTACTGTCAAATTCTGGGACTCTTCCTATCAATGCCATTTCTTCAAGTGTTTTATTTATGTAATTTCCACTCTTTCAGCACAATTCTTTCCCTGGCTCTTCCTGTTTATCTCCGTTTTTCTTTTATAACTTGCTTTGTCTTGCAAAACGATTTTTTTTTTTTTTTTTTGCGGTATATTCACTCACCACAGGAGGGCGTTCTTGCGCTTTCAGGGATCTGTCCCTTTTTCTGATGGCAAGCTTTCAGCAGCTAGCAGTTTCGGTTACTTTCAAACCAAAAAAACAGGCGGAACGTTGCCTTTTCAAGGAGTTTCACTCGTCAGATATTTTCAGTACCCTTCACTGATGTGGATTCTTTAACTTTGTTACCTCGTCGCCACTGTAGTATCTGTGCATGAACAATAGCACACGGAGACACGGAGCCACGGTAAGTGCAGTTTACTTCGTAGTTCAGTTCTGATACAGAAATGCCAGAGGCGAGAGTGGCCAATACCATTACCGTATTTACTCTAGTACTGCTATCATTACCGTACACTGTATGAACTACTACAAAGAGATTTGGAGATTATTACATTCTGTTTTTATTCACATTTTACACAACGTCCCAACTTTTTCTGTTTTGGGGTTGTACATAGTACATAGGACCATGATGGTTTCCAAACTCCAAACTCAGTTGTCTGAACTAAGGTGGTTAATGGTGTATAGTAACAAATGGACTGGCACACCTGCAAATAACAGAGACTGATGGACTTACCTTAGCAACCAGCATATATATATATATATATATATATATCACAAGTCAGTCATTCATACTAAGTGCAGAATCACTGGTTAACTGAATACATCTATGTGTGTCATCAATTACTGTCTGTTTTTGTTGCCATTTTTGGAGCTGTTCACAGAGACTGCCGTTTTTACAGTGTATTCAGGGGACAGGCAGCTAGAGGATCGTGAGAAGATTTTTGCCTTATGTTACAAAAAAAGGTTTAAAGGACAAGTTCGGTATTTTACACTTAAAGCCCTGTTTTCAGATAGTTTATGATTAAATAGAACGTTTAAGATTGAAATTTGGACACATGCTGCTGTCCTGAGAATTTTTGGTTTCTTTGGTAGCGCCCCCCCCGCCCCCTCCTCCACAACGCTGCATAGGTGCACTGGAACAATCCTTCCTAAAACGCATTAAACTTTCGTTTACAAAGACGTGAAACTCACCGAGTGGTCAGGGGTGTTCACTGATATGCTCACACAAAAATCGCTGCAAAAGATTCTTTCCAACAGGTTTTATCGTAGTTTTTGTCCAACTCCATTTACTTGTATTGGATGTGCTGTGAGGTACGGTATTACTCCGCTGCCGGAAACGGATATGGAGTTGTTTGTATTCTTTAGTCTTATGCAGTCGCGGTATCGTAGGCTACTACGATATCCAAATTATTGTCACCTCCAACCATGGCTAATGCTAAAATGTCTTGGAATTTGCACGATGTGAATGATAGCCTATGTGAATCATTACGTTTTCATCATGAAAGTTCCACAGCCAAAAAAATAGTAAACGTACAAAATCATGTAGCCAAATTATTCATGTAGGCTAGGTTTAGGCTTATGATGTGAACATGACAGGTTATGGACATAACAAATAAGTTCATTTTCCGCCTGTTACAAACGTTACAAAATGTCAACCTTACCCCAAGTTCTTCCAACTCTGTCGTCCCAGGAGGTAATGTGGGAACCGCTGTATTTCTCAGGCGAAAGAGCTTTTTGGGCGATTTCTTTCAACCTCCAGCGAAGTTCAGTAAAATGCAGACCGCAGAGACACGGTGATCAGATTCTCAACAGGTGTGCTCACATCCAACCCCAGAAATTCCAGCCACAACTTTAGCCTTTCTGGATCGTTGAAAAGAAGTCTGTGACAACTTTTTTTGCTATGAATTTTCCCGCAATTTGGAACTGCACAAAATCGCCTCATTTTTAGCTATCTGTTGCAAAATACTTCAAGACAGTGATCTTCTGCTTCTTCTGTGTATTCAATGAAATCAAAGATTGTTAAGGCGGAGCAAGATACTTCATCAGGAGCCACTTCCGGGAACCCGGATCGCACGAGGGGGGGCTCAAAATCCCCCTTTATGCAGAGCAGAGGCAGCGACTGCTCCATTGAAGTCTATGGGCATAGCTCAGAATTTTACCACATATGCTAAGGTCTTAGTTCTATAGAGTTAGGAATGTGAATTTTGGGCATGTTTTCATGATCCTCAAACCCTTGTGAACATTTCAGGTACATTTGTAGCATTTTTGAGCATTCCAGTCTGGAGAAAATCGACTTTATATCAGGTGTGCGCCGGTTATTTATGCCGCTGCTGTTGGAGGTTTGCAACGTACGCTCATCAATACGTCATCGACACGCCTCTTTATGCAGACAGGATTCGATCCCCATTTCGCTCCCATAGACATGAACTACGACGAAGTATCTTGCTCCGCCTTAACAATCTTTGATGAAATGCCAGTGGTTTGCTTGTAATTTACAAGACGGTGTAAGGTGCATTATCACCACCAACTGGGCTGGAGTGTCTATTATTCAAGCTCTCAACAGAAGAATGTACGGGTGTGAGGCGTTTGGATAAATTGCTCCACAGTTTTACAACGCATGGGAAAACACCTGTTGGAACGCATCTTTTGCAGCGATTTTTGTGTGAGCATATCAGCGAACACCCCTGACCACTCAGTGAGTTTCACGTCTTTGTAAACGAAAGTTTAATGCGTTTTAGGAAGGATTGTTCCAGTGCACCTACGCAGCGCTGTGGAGGAGGGGGGGCGCTACCACAGAAACCGAAAATTCTCAGGACAGCAGCATGTGTCCAAATTTCAATCTTAAACGTTCTACACTCTAAAAAATGTTGGGTTAAAAATAACCCAAATATAACCCAGCCGCTGGTTAACTATTGGACCAACACCACATTGAGTTATCCTAACCCAATGGTCTGGGTACATTATTAAACCCAGCAGGTTGGGTATGATTCTAACCCAAAACGCTGGGTTATATCAACACAACGTTAGTTAAATTGACACAATAGACTGGGTAAAGGTAACAAATGTGCTGGGTTATAACTATATAAATGTTGAGTAAAATTTACACAGTATATTGGGTATAGATTCAACCCAAACCACTGGGTTATATCAACAGAACTGCTAGTTAAAATTACCAGTTGTTGGGTTTTCTAAACCCAGTATTTGGGTTGCATTGAGAGAAAATGGGCAACAAATAGCCATGCAATAACATAAAACAGTTCGACATAATTATTTATTTGACAGTTTACTTTATTTTTGAATGGATAGCCTACTCTAAAAGCAGCATCAGCATGTGATAAGTTACTTCCATGAAGACAGCTAGATTCCACGGTCCATTTGGGGGTCAGCCCTGTCAATCAAAGAAAGAAGATGAGTGAATTAATCACTGCTATTGACAGAACTTTATATCAAGACTTTCACAAACCATTATCAGTGAATGATGTTGACAAACATTACAAATCCGGAGAGAAAATATTAGCGTAACACACTCGGAAACTATGACCACATCATGGAGTTGTTTAACAGCAGACTCACAAACGTTAACGTTAGTGGCAGTGATAGTTCTACCGTTAGCAAGCTAGCTCATGTTAACACATTCAACACATTCATTACACATTCATTTACTTATTTACCTACTTTTTTGTTTACTTGAATGTTATGTTTGTCTGTGGACTTAAAATTGGTAAAATATGTCTTGTCTCCACCGTGGGATAGTGAGAAACGTAATTTCGATCTCTTTGTATGTCTGGAACATGTGAAGAAATTGACAATAAAGCTGACTTTGACTTTGACTTTGACATTCAGTTAGTTAAATCTAAGTTGTCTGTAACGTTAATGTTACCACCAAAAGCTACCCTGAATTAATTAATATGTTGTTTGGCATGATGATTACCGTACGTGTGAAGAGACTACTTCGACTGTACATTAGCTGACACACATGCTGCACTACCACGAAGCATTTAATTAACGTTAGCACACCAACCGTCTGCTAACGTTAACCTAGCCAGCTGTTGGTATGCTAATTTTAGTTCGTGGTAAAAGTTTGTTTTGTTTCTGTTCAGCAGTTCATACCCAGTGAACAAAGAACTATGTTTTTAAGAGTCTGTCTTTGTGTAGATTTAACATTAACATGAGCAGTAATTGTAAGTTAATGTTAGCTAATGTTAGCTCAGGGGCGGAGCCAGACATTGTAAACATTCGGGGCTTAGCCCATTTAATATTTTTTTTAAATAACCCCTTAAATAACGACTTTTAGTGAATTTTGTGTAAACTAATGGACACATTGAGACTTAAAAAATGTGAAACTAACATTCAACAGATTCAAGGTATCTGACTGGCACACTGTGTAAAATTATAGTTTTGGGTCTTTCAAGAGGCAATATCTATTCATATCTGTTTAGCATGTACTTAGTTAATTAAGTGTTTCTTATGGTTTGTATATTATAGTATTTGTTTATTTTCATTAGGCTGTTGTTTAATATGACATTATTGTTTATTATTGCTATTCTCCTTCTTCGTCTTCCCTGATCTCATCTGTGTGACAAATATATAGAATATCTTATACTATAATATACATAATATTATGATATAATTACAGTATGGCCAGTCATCATGATACAACGGTATTTTAGAAGGAATGCATTATCATCTTGACATAGGCGTTTCTAAATTATATTAATTTTGTAATTTCAGGTCCCTTTACACAGGTGCATAAAATCAAGCAAGATTATGAATGCAGACTGCATGGTGCTTGATTAACACACTTATGGAAAGGGCCCTTTCCTCTCAATATATCATTTTTTAGTTAATAATTAGTTAGGCAGCCAAAACAACATAACATGACTTTTATATTTATGTGGACTCTTGGATTATAAGATTTGTGGTGGTGGATAGAATATCAACAAGGTTTTAAGTTAGGCTAACAGTTAACATTCTTTTGTGTAACATATGACACTGAAAAGTTGACATGGGCAGATAACTGTTAATGGGTTTTTCTGACATTTCAAAACAGTGTAGCCTAATTTATTACAAGACGAGGATCACTTTGTTTTGGGAGCTGGAATTTCTTATTCTGCAGTAGGCTTAGCTAGCAGCTAGCCTATGAGAGTAGCCTACTGAATTTGCCTTTTACGCCGACGAACGAGGACATTTAACGTTAACGTTAAGCATTTAGGGAGCTAGCCAAGTAGCCTAAAGTTAGCCTGCCTAACTGACTGAAAGCTCTTAACGTGAAATCACCAACCTGAAACAACACCATCCGTCAGTTCACTGGGCGATGCTGTTGCTTGAACGGAGCTGGGTGGTCTTTTGAAAAACTTTCTAATATACATAACGTTTCAACAACATGTACACAAAGTGTTTTATCACAGACTGTAAAAGTGACAGACTTCTGACAGAGGCTTTTTGGAACACCGAAGCCATGACGTAGCGTTGTCAAGGCAGCATTTTCACTGGATCTAAACAAATCAATCTAACCATTGAAATCACCATAGCGGATAGCCCAGAGACCTGGCATAGATCGTGTAGCAAGTCAAATTATTTTTCAATATTGGGCTTTGAAAATAAGGGATATATTTCCTCAGTAATAGAGCATTTGGTGACATTTATAGAGAAACCGAGGGGGAGTTATATTGGAAATAAGAGTTGCCGGGAATTTAAAACACTAAAAAAAGATTCGGGGCTTTTGAAAATAGATTCGGGGCTTAAGCCCCCTAAGCCACCCCCTAGCTCCGCCACTGTGTTAGCTGGCTTGAATGACACAATTCTTAACCTGCTTGAGGCTGAACGAAATTGGCAGGCAGAATATCCATTCATATCACGAAGGGTATCTCTGGGTGGACTTTTAAAATCCGTCTGAATAATAATAATTAAAAAAGTTAAAAGCGGATACATACCTTCTGAAATCGCCTGATTTCCACTGCATGTTGACAGCTGCTGGACTGCATGGACGGTTGAAAGAATAACGATTTCCCCCGAACTCTCAAATAACTATGCAGCTGTGTTGAAGTTACCCTGGTGCTGGGTAGTGTGCTCACGTCAGTTGGGGGAGAGGAGGGGCGCTGTCCTAAACTATCAACCCAACAAGCTGGGTTAAAGAAAATAACCCAACATGAGTAAAAACAACCCCACACAATGATCCAACAGTTTCAACTCAGCGTTTGGGTTGAGAAAATAACCCAGCATTTTTTAGAGTGTATTTAATCATAAACTATCTGAAAACAGGGCTTTAAGTGTAAAATACCGAACTTGTCCTTTAAGCTTTAAATGTTTAAGTAGTGTTTAAGCTTTTAGACTGTGTAACATAACTTCCTTGGAGAGCACTTAAAGGTGCTCTCATTAAGGCTTATGTTACCCCTCGGCTGCTGCTCTCCTTCAAGGAACGTCATCTCTCATCTCATCATCCCCACCCCCATGGCAATCCAGACTTTTTCAATCAGTGGTCCCCGTGTGGTGGAATGATATGCCAAGTCTCACCAGAGCAGGGGCAATCACAAAGGGAATTATGACCCACATTTTCACTGTGCTGCACTTTAGAAAGTATCTTGATTAACTTTTTATTTGAGGTAATCTGATTATGTCAGTTGCCTTTCAGGGCAATACTTACCCAATTGAAGACGATCAGGGAAGAAAGTTGAATTTTGCCTTCATGGACATCATGGGCATGGAGGCTGATAAAGGTGGAGTGTTGACTGCTGACATCATCAGCATCATAAAAGGTCATCTCATGGATGGCTATGAGGTAAAATATATAAACATAATGCCTACTGTCACACTCTGCTAGCCCTTCTGCTTATTTTCTCTGTGTTTGTGTACTTAAGTCCTTCTTTAAGACCCCATTACATGTACGTTATTTTTAGTGTCCCCACCAAAGCTCAGACCAAATCTATGCCTTTGTGCCGTTTGTTTACACGGAAACAGAGAATTTGCCTCTGAACAGGCCCGGAGTGGGTAATCGGGAGAATCGGGAGAATTCCCGGTGGGCCGCTTCACTTTTGGGCCGGTCAAAGGAAAAATATTGACATTTGTCACGTTAATCTATCTTCTCTTAAAATTGTCTACACACGTTCGCATCCTATGCCTAACACCGCAGCCTCTGCATGGGTTGTTCTCCCTTCCCAAGAAGAGTTAATTTGTTGGGTTCATATAGCCCGTCTTTTCTAAAAAGTTTTCTCAGATACCAGCCGGGCCGGCCCTACCGTAGTGATAAGCGTCAGGGAGGATGGATGGTAGAAAGAAGCCATGAGGGACTGAAAAGGCCAGGTAAAAAAGACGAAAAGTATTGGAGGAAAATGCTGCCAAATGTGCCAAGCTTCCAGATTTTTTTTGAAGAGGACAGACATAAGTGGCAACTGGTAAAGAGAGATAGCCATGATTATAGCTGTGTAATTATTGGGATAATACTGGACGTTGTAGTGTTGTCAACCTATTCACAAGCAACATCGCTATTAAATTAATTAAAATATTAGACTTTTTGTATCATCCAATATGGCGATTCATAGACTTCATAGTATGCAAATATTGATAACAAAACTCAAGCTTGATCTGTATGCAGTAGCCTAGGCGTAAAAATAAAAGTAGCCTCTGAGCAGCAGATCAGCCAGTCCCCCGCTGAAAATGATCAGCCCGAAATTAGCTATGGGGACAAGTAGGAAGGATAATAGTGTTAATATGAATTATGAGTTATTTTATGTAAGAAAGAACAGTATATGACAGCAGTAGCTACGTGATCAACCTATATGCCCTGTTTGCTCAGAAGTGGGTGTAGTAAAGGAGCAAATCACCAAACAACATGATAGATGACCCATGCAGAAAAAACATGTAAACAATAGTTCAATATGCCTCTTAGTGGAATTGTGGGATGCATTTCAAATGCTTTATTTCTTCCTTCCTGTTTTTCTTAACTTATCAACCTATCCTTGTGGAATATTGGTAGCCTATAATAAAAACTACAGGATAGTAAGAGCTGAAATGTTGCTTTATTTATCTAATTTCCACTACCACTAAAAAAGTGGGCCGGTTTTGGCCGTGAAACTCCCGGGCTGAAAAGTGGCCCTACTCCGGCCCTGCCTCTGAAAACAATTATTTCCAAAAACTCCCGCCAGAGTGATTTTGGAAAACTTTGTTTGCAAGTTCGGATTAAAAATTAGGTTTAGGCAGCCAACGTCGCAGTATGCGCCAGAAATTTTTGGATGTTAGGTATCCTACTAACATTATACATGTAGCTTAAAAAGCTGACACCAATTCAGACAAAAGTAGCCTACGTGATGGACCCGTATGTGTAGATTTCTCCCATTTCCCATTTTGGATTTACTTTGTGTTCAGCATGTTATGACTAACAGTTGAAGAGTTAGCTACATTATGTGTCTAATAGAGATGCGCGGATGGGCTATTATTTCAACCGTAACAGCATAGCAAAACTTATATCCATCCGCCATCCATTCGCACCAACGTTTTTTAACCAATTTTCAAAACCGCACCCGCCCGCCATCCACTGGTTGTTTTAATGTATATGGGTGATGCGTTTGTTTGGTTCAACCGCCACCCGCCCGAATTTAATTAAAATATTATATTTCTTCACGTCATCCGCCCTATCCGCGGTTTAAACGTGGAGTCCGCGGTTGTAACCGCGAACCGCGCATCTCTAGTGTCTAACTCTGTGTCTAATTGCCTACTTACGGAGCCCTTGAGGTGTCATTGCAAGATCTTTTCTGGTTTTACAAATTGTGCGCTCTTTTTTACAAAATTTTGGTCTCATTTTACTAGATTGTGCACTCATTTTCCTACTAGTGTGCATGTTTTACTAAACTGTTCACTTTTTTCAGTAATCGGTGAGCTCATTTTAATAAATACTGTGCTCATTTGATATATATAAAAACAATATTAAATAAATTAATTGCACAATTTACCAATGTTTTTTAAAAATATGGGTTTTTCTTATCTTTTACCCAGTTCAACCCTATTTCCGCATTGACTGAGAAGAAACAGGGCTACAACAGCAGCCCCAGTCTGAATGATCTGGTCCACTGCCTGTTGAGTGTGATTCCTGCAGATAGGATCAGCATGTATGAAGAGGATTCTGCAGTCATCATGAAGATGAAGGAAGTTAGAGAAGCAGCTAGTAATCTGAGTGAGAACCACATAAATACCATAACAAAACATATTGCTGTCTGAAACAAATTCCTCCACTACTGCAACACACTGTCACATACTGAATGTGTTAATTTATGTTATTATTTATATTCATATATTATATCTACATTTTTTCAGCTGCTCTTTATATATTTTCTGCCTGCTTTTTTCCAGAAATCCCCCAGGTTGTCTTTATGACCCATGTGGACACTTGCTGTCCTTTGGTGTCTAATGACCTGTCACGTGTCTATTCAAGCAAGAACATAAAGAAGGCAGTGAGTAGTGTGTGTGTGTGTGTGTGTGTGTGTGTGTGTGTGTGCATACCCTAGAATTATTGACCTATGTACTGTTTTTTTGGGAACCTAGCACCAAAGAGGTAGGACTCCATTGTGCTTCTGACATATAAGTCTATGGCAGCCCATAGAACCGTCTCGTAAAACGTTGTGAAATTTGGCATTATTTAGATTTCTGTAATTGTAACTGTGTTATTTCTTGATTTTAAAAAAATCCTTTGTTACATGCTCGTTACCGCTAAAAGTAGTGGTAGTAGTTACAATAATGGGTTACTTTGTAATGTGTTACTTCCAATATTGTATAATGAATAGAAGTTTCACTTTTTGTAATAAATTGTGAAAAAAATGTGATGATATTCTATCATTTTTTGTGATGCACCTACTGTAAACATTCTGTATGTTTAATATTGATGGGGTGGAATGACGTAATTACCAATGAATTATGCTCTCTCTCTCTCTCTTTCTCTCTCTCTCTCTTTCTGTGTGTGTGTGTGTGTGTGTGTGTGTGTGTGTGTTCCAGATGCAACACTGCAGTAACAAGCTTGGTGTTCCTATGAACTGCATCTTCCCATTGAAGAACTACCATGAGGAAAAAGATATGAACCGGGTGGCTGATTTTTTGATCCTGGATGCCACAAAACAAATTGTAAACTTTGCCAATGATTATGTGGCAAATCTGAAAGTTAGCAAGACAACATAAACAGATCATTCTGGTGAAATACTAGTATTACTCTAGTGTATTGTGTATTCCTGATGAATACTGAATGTATCCAGGGATGGGCACAAATACATCAAAATGTATTTCCAAATAAAATACCAAATACTCACCTTAAAAATGTATCAAAATAAGCTACAAAATACAGCAGCCAAAAAATTTATCAAAATAAAATACTGTATTTTGTATTTTCAAAATACTTATTTCCAGTGGTTAAATGTATTATTATTTCTAAAAGCCTTTTTCATCTATCCCTTCAATTGTACACTACTTGGAAAAAAACATCTGAAAGCAAGAGACTCCTT
Source organism: Alosa pseudoharengus (assembly GCF_046254945.1). Lineage (NCBI taxonomy): Eukaryota > Metazoa > Chordata > Actinopteri > Clupeiformes > Clupeidae > Alosa > Alosa pseudoharengus. The sequence goes on along the minus strand of NW_027468564.1, from coordinate 19,271,450 downwards.
CCATAATCAGTCAACAGATTAGATATGCTGACCCCTCATGTTAGACATCCCAATATACTGTAAACCTCTGCCCTGAGAAATGTTCGGTAACTCAAAGAACCCTTCCTTAAGTATACTTATTTACTCAATTGGTGTAATAGATTGCCCACTATGAATCAGTAACAATAACGCAAAGACAAGCAATCCAAATTGATTATTTATGTAGAAACTAGGTAGCATTTTAACCTTTTAAGTTATTTAACACCATCACAACTCTACTTATGGTGAGTTTCATCACAGTTTAATAATTTTGTATACACCTGAAACTGGTGTGTGCACAACCTCTATCAATGTAAATACAAAAAAAAGGAAAAATAAAAAATCAGGTTGTCACATTAATGCCATCCAATCAGTTAAGCCAATTAGAAGCCAATAATTATGACATTATCAATAATTTCTTATTTAAAAAGTGCTTAACAAAGATGTTGGAAATGTCCTTGTTTGAGGTAGGAAATTAACTTGTCAAGTCACCATAGTAGTGATGTAGTCCCAGAGTCCGGTCTCGAGACCAATTTCTGCTTTCTCGGTCTCGTCTCGGACTCGTTCCTTCAAAGACTCGGTCTTGACTCGGTCTCGGACCACAGTGGGAGGAGAAGGACTCGTAAGAGTCCTCGAGACCAACGCATTTTTTATGTTCATATAAAAAACAGACAACACATAACAACAATAATAATAAAATGCAATGTTGACCGGCATTATTTGAAAATGACATCCCATAGTGCAATGCAAAGATACTGCCGTCAGAGCCGTTTATTTATCTCTATGGCTCTGCTGCCGGTGAGTGTCTGTAGGTCAGCATAGTCCATATTAAGACGTTAAGACTGCTCCTCTAAACAATTCCCAATCTAGCTTAGTCTGTAGGCCTAACTGTTAATTATTAACTGGGGTGATATTAAATTATGAATATTAAAACTGAAATTTTTTTATGGTCTTGGTCTCGACTCGGTCTCGACTCCTAAAGGACTCGGTCTCGACTCGGACTTGCTTCCTCAAAGACTCGGTCTTGACTCGGACTCGACTGTATTTGAAAACCAACAGACTCGGCCTTGACTCGGACTCGGCATAGGCGGTCTCGTCCCCATCACTACACCATAGCACTGACATATTTCACAAGTCAGAGAACATAGACAAATTTAAAGTCTAGAAAAAAACTGTAAGACAGAAGAATGAAAGGAAAATAGCAAACTCGAGTGTTGTGATCTAAGCTTATGAACTCATTGAAGTCCTTGTGCCATGTGAGCAAAGGAGTGTGTGTAACCTTAGCTAGTGGTGTCTCATCAGTTGATGCCTTTAAGCACAACTAACTTCTCAAACAGTGTTGCATTCAGATGACGCCTATGGGGCCTGTTAATCATTCCAGCAAAAGAAAATAAAGGCTCTACTGGTGCAGAAGACAGAATGATGCCTTACAAAAAGGTTTTTGATGAGGGGATACTGGTCCAAGGATGGCAAGTCCTTCCTTTGGTCCTTTAAAAAATGAAGTGACTCTAGCTCAACCTTGCTGTGAGTTGACTTCACGCTTGACCATGCGAGGGTGCCACAGACAAACAGAGACAGAGATTTTGTGCTTTATAGATAGTTAGATGTCATCACAGTGTTTCACAGAAAGTATTTTACAGTATTTTGAAAAACACTGAAGTATTTTGATACAAAATACGAAGGCATTTTCATCATCTCAATAATATACAAATTACAAAATAGTATTTTGTGTTTGAAATACGTATTTTAAATACATGTATTAGAAATACTGCCCATCCCTGAATGTAGCCTTGATTTGGTTTCACAAAAGCAACAGCACTCAAGTTACCATGAGGTTTTATTCTGTAAAAACCAGCCTGGTCCTGACCAGGCTAACAGCCAGACCTAGTTAATTCTCATTTTAATTATGAGTCTTCTTGGTTCAGCCAACTCTCACTCCAATCAAATGTATTCCATGTACGTATACAGTATTTACTATTTTTATTTTCTCGCACAACACCACAGATAATCTACATAATGTCATATCATATGATTATAGTTAATGTATAATTATTCATGGAATAGTTGTTGCTTGCTTACATCGTTGGTAGATGTTTGATGAACAGCCTACTGCAGTAGTTGGTTGGAAATGGAGCGGGAATTTTCAGAGGTGTTTTCAATGCATTGCGGTGATAAAGACATTATAAAGTCAAAAACGATGTGTTTCTTTAGTGTAACAGAGTTTGCCCGAGTGGGTGGATTGGTCAGGACTGAATGATGGACAAATACAGCAGACTGTATCCACAAAGGTTTTTTTTCTTTTATTATTATTTTTAGGCTACCTGTAAGTTATACATAAAGACACTAGGGATGTGACGAGATCACTTAGTCCACGAGATCTCACGATACAAACATATCACAATATTTCTCATCAAAGAAAAAACTGATGAGATCTTGTGCCACAGGATGGCGATATACGGCTCTGGTCCGTGATATTTCTCGTCAAGGTAAAAGATCTGTCTCGTGCGTTCTTGTTGAGATCCAGCTGTAGCCAGCATGACTGACGAGTCTGACTAAATTAGCAGAGAAGATGCCCCAGCCACTTTTACTTTTTTGTGTAGCAGCATTTTGGATACCTGCTGGAAACAATCATTCCAAAGATCCTTGATTACTAACAAGATAGAGCATCGTAATTCGTTACTATGGGAGCAAAATGGGACAGTTCTGGTCTGCAAGTGGCAATTTTCATTTCATACAATTACACACCACATTCCTTGTTTCAGTTTAACCTAATTGCCACATCCCAGCCAACATGTATATTTGGGGCCAACATGGGTTCTACATGGGCTACATGGGTACCAGGTGGGCATGGGCTAGAGGTGGGCATTTTTCAAGGGGCCCATATGGGTTAGCCATGTGGGCTAACCCATGTGGGCTACCCATGTAGGTCCTGGTTGGGTAAATAGTGGGAAAGCATTTATATGGGCTCGGCATGGGCAACACAACTGGGTCCCAGGAGGGATTACCACTTGGGTTAGACATTGTCAAACCTGGTCTAACCCATGTGGGCTCCCAATATGAGTCCTACTATGGTCTGTAATGGGAATCCCATATATGGGCTCAGAATGGGCAACACATATGGGCCCCATTGGTATTTAATGTTTGGGTTAAATATGGGCAAACCGGGATAAACCCATGTGGGCTCCCCATGTTGGTGCCATGTGGGTCCTTAATGGGAAATCAACAATTGGGTTCAGGCTGGGCAACACATATGGAGCCCATTAGGGTAAACCACTCGGGTTGGATATGGGCAAACCTGGACAAACCCACGTGGGCAATAAATATGGGTCCTAGATGGGTAATTCATGTGAACCTAATATATGGTCTCAGAATGGGCAACACAAATGGGGCCCAGTTGTATTTAATGTTTGGGTTAGACATGGGCAAACCTGGATAAACCCTTGTGGGCTTCCCACGTCGGTGCTGTGTGGGTTATTAATTGGAAATCAACAATTGCGTTAAGGCTGGGCAACACATATGGGGCCCATTAGGGTTAGCCACTCGGGTTGGATATGGGCAAACCTGGACAAACCCACGTGGGCAATAAATATGGGTCCTAGATGGGTAATTCATGTGAACCTAATATATGGTCTCAGAATGGGCAACACAAATGGGGCCCAGTTGTATTTAATGTTTGGGTTAGACATGGGCAAACCTGGATAAACCCTTGTGGGCTTCCCACGTCGGTGCTGTGTGGGTTATTAATGGGAAATCAACAATTGCGTTAAGGCTGGGCAACACATATGAGGCCCATTAGGGTTAGCCACTCGGGTTGGATATGGGCAAACCTGGACAAACCCACGTGGGCAATAAATATGGGTCCTAGATGGGTAATTCATGTGAACCTAATATATGGTCTCAGAATGGGCAACACAAATGGGGCCCAGTTGTACTTAATGTTTGGGTTAGACATGGGCAAACTGGGATAAACCCATGTGGGCTCCCTATGTTGGTGTCATGTGGGTGATTAATGGGAAATCAACAATTGGGTTCAGACTGGGAAACACATACGGGGCCCATTAGGGTTAGCCATTCAGGTTGGATATGGGAAAACCTAGACAATATCACATGGGCAGTTCATTTGGGCCCTACATGGGTAATTAATGTGAAACCAATATATGGGCTTAGAATGGGCAACACATATGGAGCCCATTAGGGTTAACCACTCGGGTTGGATATGCGCCAAGCTGGACAAACCCACGTGGGCAATAAATATGGGTCCTAGATGGGTAATTCATGTGAACCTAATATATGGTCTCAAAATGGGCAACACAAATGGGGCCCAGTTGTATTTAATGTTTGGGTTAGACATGGGCAAACCTGGATAAACCCTTGTGGGCTTTCCACGTCGGTGCTGTGTGGGTTATTAATGGGAAATCAACAATTGCGTTAAGGCTGGGCAACACATATGGGGCCCATTAGGGTTAGCCACTCGGGTTGGATGTGGGCAATAAATATGGGTCCTAGATGGGTAATTCATGTGAACCTAATATATGGTCTCAGAATGGGCAACACAAATGGGGCCCAGTTGTATTTAATGTTTGGGTTAGACATGGGCAAACCTGGATAAACCCTTGTGGGCTTCCCACGTCGGTGCTGTGTGGGTTATTAATGGGAAATCAACAATTGCGTTAAGGCTGGGCAACACATATGAGGCCCATTAGGGTTAGCCACTCGGGTTGGATATGGGCAAACCTGGACAAACCCACGTGGGCAATAAATATGGGTCCTAGATGGGTAATTCATGTGAACCTAATATATGGTCTCAGAATGGGCAACACAAATGGGGCCCAGTTGTACTTAATGTTTGGGTTAGACATGGGCAAACTGGGATAAACCCATGTGGGCTCCCTATGTTGGTGTCATGTGGGTGATTAATGGGAAATCAACAATTGGGTTCAGACTGGGAAACACATATGGGGCCCATTAGGGTTAGCCATTCAGGTTGGATATGGGAAAACCTAGACAATATCACGTGGGCAGTTCATTTGGGCCCTACATGGGTAATTAATGTGAAACCAATATATGGGCTTAGAATGGGCAACACATATGGAGCCCATTAAGGTTAACCACTCGGGTTGGATATGCGCCAAGCTGGAGAAACCCACGTGGGCAATAAATATGGGTCCTAGATGGGTAATTCATGTGAACCCAATATATGGTCTCAGAATGGGCAACAGCAATGGGGCCCAATTGTATTTAATGTTTGGGTTAGACATGGGCAAACCTGGATAAACCCTTGTGGGCTTCCCACGTCGGTGCTGTGTGGGTTATTAATGGGAAATCAACAATTGCGTTCAGGCCGGGCAACATATATGGGGCCCATTAGTGTTAGCCACTCGGGTTGGATATGGGCAAATCTGGACAAACCCACGTGGGCAATAAATATGGGTCCTAGATGGGTAATTCATGTGAACCTAATATATGGTCTCAGAATGGGCAACACAAATGGGGCCCAGTTGTACTTAATGTTTGGGTTAGACATGGGCAAACTGGGATAAACCCATGTGGGCTCCCTATGTTGGTGTCATGTGGGTCATTAATGGGAAATCAACAATTGGGTTCAGACTGGGAAACACATATGGGGCCCATTAGGGTTAGCCATTCAGGTTGGATATGGGAAAACCTAGACAATATCACGTGGACAGTTCATTTGGGCCCTACATGGGTTATTAATGTGAAACCAATATATGGTCTTAGAATGGGCAACACATATGGATCCCATTTGGGTAAACCACTCGGGTTGGATATGGGCCAACCTGGAGAAACCCACGTGGGCAATCCATATGGGTCCTAGATGGGTAATTAATGTGAAACCAATATATGGTCTCAGAATGGGCAACACAAATGGGGCCCAGTTGTACTTAATGTTTGGGTTAGGCATGGGCAAACCTGGATAAACCCTTGTGGGCTTCCAACGTCGTTGCTGTGTGGGTTATTAATGGGAAATCAACAATTGCGTTCAGGCCGGGCAACATATATGGGGCCCATTAGTGTTAGCCACTCGGGTTGGATATGGGCAAATCTGGACAAACCTACGTGGTTAATCCATATAGGTCCTAAATGGGTAATTAATATAAAACCAATATATGGGCTCAGAATGGGGAACACAAATGGGGCACATTTGTGTTTAATGCTTGGTTCCGACATGGGCAAACCTGGACAAACCCTTGTGGGCTTCCCACGTCGGTGCTGTGTGGGTTATTAATGGGAAATCAACAATTGGGTTCAGGCTGGGCAACACTTATGGGGCCCATTAGGGTTAACTGCCTGGTTCGATATGGGCAAAACCGGACAATATCACGTCGACAGTTCATTTGGGTCCTACATATGTCATTAATGTGAAACCAATATATGGGCTCAGAATGGGCAACAGATATAGAGCCCATTAGGGTTAACCACTCGGGTTGGATACGAGAGAACCTCCACAAACCCACATGGGCAATCCATATGGGTTCTAGATGGGTAATTAATGTGAAACCATTATATGGTCTCAGAATGGGCAACACATATGGCCCCATTGGTATGTAATGTTTGGGTAAGACATGGGCAAACTGGGATAAACCTATGTGGGCTCCCTATGTTGGTGCCATGCAGGTCATTAATGGGAACTCAACAATTGGGTTCAGGCTGGGCAACACTTATGGGGCCCATTAGGGTTAACTGCCTGGTTCGATATGGGCAAAACCGGACAAAATCACGTCGGCAGTTCATTTGGGTCCGACATGGTAATATATGGGCTCAGAATGGGTAACACATATGGAGCCCATGAGGGTTGGATTATCGCAAACCTGGACAAACCCACATGGTTAATCCATATAGGTCCTAAATGGATAATTAATATGAAACCAATATAATGGGCAAACCTGGACAAAACCACATCGGCAATTCATACGGGTCCCAAATGGGTAATTAATGTGAAACCAATATATGGGCTCAGAATGGGCAACACATATGGATCCCATTTGGGTAAACCACTCGGGTTGGATATGGGCAAACCTGGACAAACCCATGTGGGCAATAAATATGGGTCCTACATGGGTAATTATTTTGAACCCAATATATGGTCTCAGAATGGGCAACACAAATGGGGCCCAGTTGTATTTAATGTTTGGGTTAGACATGGGCAAACTGGGATGAATCCATGTGGGCTCCCGATATGAGCCCTACTATGGTCTGTAATGGGAATCCCATATATGGGCTCAGAATGGGCAACACATATGGGCCCCATTGGTATTTAATGTTTAGGTTAGATATGGGCAAACCGGGATGAACCCATGTGGTCTCCCAATGTTGGTGCCATGTGGGTCATTAATGGGAAATCAACAATTGGGTTCAAGCTGGGAAACAAATATGGATCCCATTTGGGTTAACCACTCCGGTTGGATATGGGCAAACCTGGATAAACCCACGTGGGCAATCCATATGGGTCTCAAATGGGTAACTAATGTGAAACCAATATATGGGCTCAGAATGGGCAACACATATGGGGGCCATTTCTATTTAATGTTTGGGTTAGACATGGGCAAACTGGGATAAACCCATGTGGGCTTCCCATGTTGGTGCCATGAGGGTCATTAATGGGAAATCAACAATTGGGTTCAGACTGGGCAACACATATGGGGCCCTTTAGGGTTAGCCACTCGGGTTGGATATGGGCAAACCTGAACAAACCCACGTGGGCAATCCATATAGGTCCTAAACGGGTAATTAATGTGAAATGCATAGGCTCAGAATGGGCAACACTTATGAGGCCAATTTGAATTTACCACCCAAGTCGGACATGGGCAAACACTTTGATTCATTTCTGCTTGGTTGAGCCTCAGATAGAAAAAAAAAAACATTTGGCCTAAATGCGTAGGTCATATGTGGGGCACATTGGGGCTTTCATTGAATGGGTCAGTACTTTACATGTTCTTTTTGGAAATCCAAGCATGGAGTATATGGGCAGAGTGATTTGGACTCCTTACAGGAAATAATTATATGAAGTTCCATTGACTTGAATAGGATTTTCCAGCCCTTTATGGTGAAATATTCTTTAAATAATGAAGGCTGAAATCCGTTTTGTGTTGGAGTCCAGTTCGCCCTTTCAGGACTTATTTTCTGGATAATGACCGGAATTATGTCATTATCCCTTACTCAATACATGTAGTCAGCACAATGGGCCCATGTAGGTGTACCATTGTAGTTTAAAATGGGCATATACCCAGGCAAATTCATATGGATTGACTACAAGGGTGTTAAGTAGGACACACATGGACAATAGTTCTGGCAATGAGCAATATGCAATGTTTAGCGTCATTGGGACAGGGTCTTTAAAAGAATTGCACAAAGGAGGCTAACTATGTAATGTAGACAAAATCTGAAGTGCGCAAAGTTTACATTGAGGTTGGCTATCTGATTTTACTGGCCAATGCAGATTTTTACCTGCATTTGGGCAGTTGTGGGTGCTAATTTTAATACTTTTTTAACCCTGCATAGTGCACACTCTACAAGCAAGGGCTGACTTAATATGTGAACTGAGGGTGCTGTACTGCCACTGCACCCTTTTGATGCTGGTCTATAAACATTCAATTCATTTCATGAAAAATCTGTTGTTCAGAGAGCAATTGCCTTTCCTACTTGTGGAATGGCCTTCCATTACATGTAAGGGAAAGCAGGCTCTGTAGAAATATTTTTAATCTAGACTTAAAACATTATGCAGTTCAGAGATTGGGGGTGCTTCAAAGGGTCTCACAGCAAGCCACACAATATTTGACACCAGGTAGGCCTTGTGCACCTCTCCATTTCCCTCTTCAACCTTGGTCTACAGAGCACCAATACAGTGTGACCATAAATATCAACGAGTTAGACTTAAAATGGTTATATCATTGAATCGAACATTCAACTGTAGTAACAGCACCTAACGCTGGAGCAATTTGAACTGCTCATTATAGCACTGCCCTGGTCTAAAACAGTGGTTCTCAACCTTTTTTGCTCTGTGACCCAAATTTAAACATAGCCTACCACTTGTGACCCTAAGACAAAGGCTGAAAGCTAATCAGGCCTAAGGTTCAGGTTATTGACTCTTGCAACCATTTCAGAATTTCACGCAACACAAATTTGAGTCCCGACCCAGAGGTTGAGAAACACTGGTCTAAAAAATGCTAATCAAAGAGGTCACATCACAGTTAATGGAACACGCGGCCAACATCAAGACCTCTTACCTGGACCAAGCCCACCCTGTTAAAGGCCTGTCTTCCTACCCTCTGTAAGTCTCTGTCCTGATACCCAGCTATCATACTCTCAGCGGACCCAACTACCACCTAATCTCCAACCTCCCCTTTCTTGAGTCTAAACCTGGAAAGAGCAGTGGCTGCCCAACTCCAGCACTACATGTCCAACCATGAGCTCTTTGAACCCGTCTAATCCAGTTTCAGAGCCCACCTGCTGTCATCAATATCACCATCAATGCCCTCATTGCTGATGACAAACACCATCCTCATCCTGTAGGGTTTAACAGTTTCCTATTTCTCTGGAGACAGGGCCTTCCAAAACAACCTATGTCACAACTGCCTCTCCATACCCGCTGTGTCCCCAAAGACCACTTAAACACATAGCCTATTATTATTATTATTAGCCTAAAACTACTACAACTAGCATATCTAAAAATGTAAAGCTGACCACTGATTCCATACTACATGCAGAATGCAGAATGCACAGAGTTCTAGCACATAGGCCTACATGTATAAACCTAGATTTTAGAAAATCTAGGTTTATAGTGTAATTAGCTTTATTTTTTATTTACTTTTCATTGACAAATGTACAGGCTGTTCACCTGTGGACTATCATAGTTATTTTATTCAATCATGTTTCGGGGTGGGCTCTGCTTTGAATGTCGACGTCACCCAACGTATCAGTTGACGTTATCAACGTTATCATAGTGATATGCGTGGGAGATTGACTTGTTCTACCTGGGCTCACTCCTAACGTTCATCGTCGAAAGCTTCCATAGGTAAGTACAATTGTGATTCATTGATAAGTTGTGTAAAAAGTATTAGCTTATGTAGGCTACAACATTTTCGACTGTGTTCTGATAATTTAAATTACACAATTTGCTATTATGAACTCTTGCTAGTCTTACTAGGTCTACTTCATGAGCTATTAAGGTAAGTCAATGGACATCACAGCTACATAGCTGCCAACTCTCACGCATTGGCCGTGAGACACACGCATTTGATTAGTTTCACACACTCACACGCCACACCCCCGATTTCTCACGCTGAAGTGTCAACCCGGTTGGTCAGATGCCTGAAAAATGAGTTTAGCCTATAGATCTACCTGTTGAGCCATGGTTATGCTTTCAGAGACGGTGAGAAGGTTCAAGAGCACCCCCTGTCTGTGGAATTTTCTAAATTTTCTCTCATTTGCGATGCTACTTCAGAAGCTGTCCCAGGCGCATTCCCCCCGCATTACCCCGGCTTCAGTTATGCTTTGAGTATTATTGAGTATTTTTCACGCTGAAGTGTCAACCTGGTAGGTCAAATACCTTGCAGATGAGGTTCAACTAAACTAAACCTATACATATGATATCACACATCAGGTGAACGTGCGGAATCTAAGCTTTCCAATTATATTAGCGCCAAGTTGCTGTGATAAATGGTTCGCGAGAAAATTCACATTGAACCGACGTGCAATTTAGGCTAATCATATTTGCATTTTGCACACAGTGCACACCCATTACTCTCGGTTTAATATTTCACTAACCCTTCACACAACACGTTGCAAACCCAATATCACAATCAACAGCAAACCGTACCGAATATGAGGATATAAAGCATGCCTCTGTGCAATAAGTGGTTCCTGCGTAATCCGGTTTTGAAATTGCAACACATTTCTACATAGCCTCATTGGGGCGAAATTATAATGTATTCTAATGTAAACTATTTGTCAGTAGGCCTACTGTACATACATTTTTGTAAATTGCTCAGCCATAGATTATCCCACTATCATGGTTCTTATATTGTCAGGTTCCAGCCAATCCCATTACAGATAAATGAATATATTTATATTGGCATGCTTCCTATAGTGACATTAATGCAAAAATATGAAGAAAATCAAATAACGAGACACAAATATTGATATAAAGCCTGACATAAGCCATATGCAAACATTTACATCATGCAGATATATGGGTACATCCTGAAAAAGGAATAGCATGTAGGCTATAGGCTATGGCCATTACAATGACCAATATATTATCTTAAATAAACTAGCTGAATAACACAGGTGACCACTTCTGCATAATTTCATGGAGTGCTGAAATGTACACACATTTTTGAACATTTCTGAACTGTGAAATGTAGCATATGTTTTTGTGGTTGTGAACTTATTGCAATATCACCATAACTATTCCACCTGTGTGTGCATGGTTATAATTCTGAAGTGCAAAATAGCTTAGGCTACAGCACAAGTATTTCCATAAAAATAAGCAAGTCTGACCTCTGAATTTATTTTGAAAGTGCACCTGATTGATGCATTTAAAAGTTAAAATATACAAACATTTCTTAAATTCTTACAAAACACCCACCCACTTTTTAAAATTGTTAGTTTGGACCCCCCCACTTTTGCCGTGCGAAATACCAGTGCTGTTTTTACATCTGTTTAGTGCTTCATTGTAATTTTCATTGGATTCTCCCATTTGCGCGCAAATCGCTCATAAACATTTTTTTTTTTGTTACACGCATTCTCCCGCCCATGGTCCTAGTAGTAGGCTAGATCCCTTAGATAGCAATGTTAATTTAACTCTGGGACCCTGGTCCCAGGGATGGATTACTGCACGGGCCTTCCGGGCCCAGACCCAGGGGCCCAAGGTGTCAGGGGGCCCTGAAGCCCAAGCCTTTGCATGGAATCATTGACTCAATATCAACACATCAGGATGTAGGCTATGAATTTGATTGAATTTAGTATTTGCCATCCCCAAAATGCACCAGAATACAGGAAATCACATCAAACAAATTAAAACAATTCTGGGGGAGGACCCCCAACCCCCCCTTCCGCATATGCGACAATACATGTGGGCCCAGGGGCCCGAAAGTTCATAATCCGTCCATGCCTGGTCCCTACACCTGAGAACCACTGATGTATGTTTTTTTTTACTGTACGGTATAATGCTGAATGAGCCAAACAAAAATTTCCGCAGCAAAATTTGGGTTGGCCCCACCAAATCTCACTCCAAGGTTTTTTGAAAAGTTGGCAGCCCTGCAGCTAGTGCTACTGAACACATTCTTTTGTATTAATTGGTTATTCTACAATAACCTCAAAGCCTGAAAAGTTTGAGTTTAAATGGTAGCATAAGTATTTCGGATCTTGCATGATAATTTCTAACGTGAGGTTTTACAGCTGAGTTAGGGAAGGCAGCTAGCCTAGAAATCTAGACGCACACTAGCGGCAGCAAATTACATTTAATGTGGGTCTGGCTCGTCAGGCTAGAAGGCAGCACTTTTCATCAGATTAGATAGATGAGCTTCTAGGCTACTTGCTGCAACATTCTTCTTCTAAATAACAATTGTATGTTTGGCAGAATACACTCAAGAGCCTTCTAAATTGCATTTCGTTTCATGAGCCAGATTTAATTGAACTATGCATGCCCGTGCATGCCTGAAAGTAGGCTAGTGGAAGGCTAGCCAGAGAAATGGAGGTAACGAATGTTGTAGTCTTATCTGGCCCCCTTAAGTTTTGATAGAGAGTTGGCGGGTCTAGCAGTAACCTTTAGGCAAGGCAGGCAGAGAAGATGCATTAGTCATGTACATGGAAATATTTGTACACACTTATGCACATTCCCTCACAGCACATTCAAGACTAAACGAAAAGCAAACGAAACTACACGATTTAAGCTTTCCAATGGCGCCTCTTGCTCGTCACTCTGATGAACGGTTCGCGATAAAATGTACTTTGAATTTACATGCAATTCAATCATTCACTATATCAGCCTACATTGCAGTTCTGCATCAATCTGCACACCAACAAATTATGTTGGACTAAACAGCAGACCGTATCAAATGCACATAAAAAAACCTGCTCTGTAGGCTGCAATGGTGTTCTTGAATAAAGCTGTAGCCTAACAGGCTACATTCTTCATGCAATGGTCCAGTTCAATTTATGAACTACTCATAATGAATATATAACATATTTGCTAGGTTAGTTATCCCATCATTTTATAGGCCTATATATTATGATCCACGACTATAGCCTATTGCTAAATTCCAGATATTGACCATATCAAATTTTATCTCATACTTTAATTTTACTGCACTTGTCTCTTTCGATAATTTTAAACTGTTTTATCATTGGTCTTTGATTATGGCTTTTATTTTTGTTGTTTGACCAAATTCGGGATCAACTGTCCAAACATTTTGTATGCTATTCCTACCATGTCAAACTACTACATTAAATCTGATCTTTGATAAAAAATGAAAACCCTAACCTAAATGTAATCATGTAAACACCTCTTGTCTGAATTTGGCCCAGACATAAAAAAATAACTTGTATTGTAGTTAAAAGTGCTATTTTTATTCATCTTAAATTAAAATCTTAAATACTTTCCCTACTATTGCCCAGTACACAATTATTCATAAAAGTGTACTTCTTAATGAAAAAAAATAATGATTTTCTAGTTGATGATATAGCATGCAGTATTTGTTGAAAGAAAATGAATGTGCTGCTGAACTTCCATCTTTTGTTTCTTCTCCCCTTTCCTATAGGCTACTGTTTAATCTCCAGATCATACTGGAAAGTGTTTTTCTGTCCCTCCCAAGTAAGTAAGTGTCAATTTCATTTAAGTAGCTATGTAAGATTGTCAGAGAATGTTCACATTCAAAACATTGGCAAGTGTTCCTTTTAATCGCTAGACAAGCCTCTCGTTGGTTGCCAGATTGAGATTTCAATGTGATAAGTCACCCTCAATACAGTATCTGATCTACATACAGTGCATACGGAAAGTATTCACAGCGCTACACTTTTTCCACATTTTGTTATGTTTCAGACTCATCTTAAAATTGATTAAATTATTTATTTTTTCTTATCAATCTACACACAATACTCCAACACCCCACCAAAAAGCTAGTGTTTAGAGTGTTTTGCAAATGTATAAAAAAATGAAAGACTGAAATATACCATTTACATAAGTATTCACCCCTTTTGTTATGACACTTTCCATCCTACTATCCTTGCATCCTACTTCTATCAATGGTCCTTGAGATGCTTCTACAACTTGATTCGAGTCCACCTATGCCTAAATGAATTCACTGGACATTATTAGGGGAGGCACACATCTCTTTATATACTGTAAGGTCTCACAGTTGATGGTGTATGTCAGAGTGAAAACCAAGCCACGAGGTCGAGAGAATTGTCCGTAGACCTGCGAGACAGGGTTGTGTAAAGACGCAGAAATTTTCTTGTACTCTTCCCCAGATCTGTGTCTTCATACAACCCTGTCTCACAGGTCTATGGACAATTCTCTCGACCTCGTGGCTTGGTTTTTACTCTGACATACACCATCAACTGTGAGACCTTATATAAAGAGATGTGTGCCTCTCCTAATAATGTCCAGTGAATTAATTTAGGCACAAGTAGACTCCAATCAAGTTGTAGAAGCATCTCAAGGACCATTGATAGAAGTAGGATGCACCAGAGCTCAATGGCAAGTGTCATAACAAAAGGTGTGAATACTTATGTAAATGGAATATTTCAGTTTTTTATTTTTTATACATTTAAGAACTGTCAAGAATTTTGCAAACACAGAAGGATTACATAGAGTGGCCAGGAGATGCGAGGGAACATGGATGTGTTTTCCATTTGAGGAACGTAGGCTAATCGATTGCGGACATGTACAGACAGACACGGAGCATATAGTAGGCCTTCACTTCTAGACTTTTCACTTTCTAGAGCAGGGGTGGCCAACCTGCGGCTCTTTGCCTCCTCATGTGCGGCTCGCGGCTGCTCAACTGATGTTCTCATTTCTCCTTGGATTTATAGTTTTTTATTTTTTGAAATAGCCTATATTTCTGGTAAATGAAAATTCTTTTCATAAGTTGATAGTACTGGCAATAGTTAGGCTGCAATGTTTAAATTAAAATAATTTTATTGTCATGTTATGGATAGAAGTCTAGCCCATAAAGAAGCAGAAACGTTTGTTTCTTTAGCCAGGTGTAATGCTACTGTTGCAATCATGAAAACCCTGATGCTAAGAGTAAATAGAAAGAGGAACACGGATATTAAAAAGGCGGATTAATCTTTTTTGTAGGCTAGCATAACCCTTCTGGTTGATATGTCAACATAACCAAAATAAAACCGTAAAAAAAACTGTTTAAGTAGGCCTATTTGTAGAAAATATATATTTAATTAATTTTAACTGACCCGCCCGCAAATGACCCGAATATCATTAAAATGATACGAGGGGAGTTGTGGGAGATTCAGGTAGGGTTGCGACTTTTTGGACTCGCCCACTCTGTCAAAGAGACATGAATGATGTTTTGGCCTACAAACCTTTTAAAATATCGAAAACGGATCATTGATCAGGGGAAAAAATATCATGGATCAGGAAAAAATAATTTTCCTCGGCCCTCCCCCCAGGCCAAAATAATTCTCCTGGGCCTTCCCCTAAGGCTTAAAAAATTATCTTAGGCCCTCCCCCCCCTGACGACCGGCCCTCCCCCCCCGGTAAATATCGTACAGTCCCTAACAACTGATAAGATGCCAATGTGACCGTCAAATGTTCCGTCGAGTGTCTGCTTCTCTGACTGACGTCTATGTATCATACCTTTACCTTGTACTTGCAAAGGTCAGTGCCTTTGGGAAATGTTCAGGTTTGAAGCTTTTATGCATCAGTTAAGTCTGGCATACCAAGTACCAAACTAACGTGTTAAAATATCACGAGAAGGCTAGCATCAATACAGTAAAGCATCAATACAGTAAATCAACAGTAAAGAAGCTGAAGACGCGAGTTAAAATAATAAAGACACCCCTTCCGGAAAAACGATAGGCTATGGGAAATATTGGGAAAAGTTCTTAAAGAAGATGACAGTAGTACAAGTTATGGTCTATGTAGGCCTACTTCTTGCGAAGCCATTTAAAAGTATGACAGCCGAAACGGGCAGCCTGCAGGAATAAATCTTATGGCACAGACTACACAGCCATATCTACCGGTATGTATAGGTTCGCGCATGCATAAAAGTTACCTTAGTTCGTTGTGTTTGTGACTTTAAACAGTGGATGTGCTTTAGTAAAGCTTTGTGCTTCATTCAGCATTTTAAACCAGTTCTTACGCTAACGTTTTGACCAGCAATGTATCTCTCTTGCCTACCTTGCCTCCCCATTTCTATTTTCGAAAGAAGTATGTCCATGGCCAAATCTTATCCTAGTGTTCTAATCCTTGGTGGTTGCGTGCATGCTTGCGCTCTTATTCTCATTCTCTCTCCTGCGCAGACATTAGGCTATGTCCTGCATGCCTGCGTGTAGTTCTACTGCATACAGTTTTGCAAATAAATTAGTTTGTTTTACAGAAATGGACTACTGCATGCAGGCTATAACCAAAAGCACACATTTTGTAAATAAGCGGGTCGGATCGCGGGTCGGGTATAATTTTGTCCTAATTAATATTCGCGGTCCGAGTTGCGGTCGGGTTGATTAAAATATCGGGCGACCGCGGGCCGCTTGTGACCAAACCCGCGCAACACTGGTTTGTAGCCCCGTGTGTGTGTATGTGTGCTTATGACATTTGCTGGCCGTTTTAACCTTGTAAACGTCATTTTTCGACTAGTTTTATTTGATTCACGTAGGGGGGAGGGCCAGGCAGAACATTTTTAACCCGATCGTCTGGCGACCGGCCCTCCCCCCCCCCGCTAAATATCGTACAGTCCCTTACATCAGAGCATTTCTCATGCTAATAAGTCAGTCAGTGATGGGGAATTTGTGATGTGTGTCAAATGTCTTTGTTGCTTGCTACTCATTCCTGAAAACGATAATTTGTAGCAAAAAGTGTTTCATTTTAAATGAAAAAGAAGAAGATTTAAAGTGTAGGCCCAAGTCGCTGTTGTGGTGTGGGCATCTTTTTTTGTTGTGCGGCTCTTTTGAGTTGTGTTGAAATTTTTTTTGGCTCTTCATGCTGGACTGGTTGTCCACCCCTGTTCTAGAGTGTGCATTCAGTACATGAAAGATGCTTCATACCAAAATAGCGATCAAACATTATCAAATTTATCATGACATGTTGTCACAAACACTTATTCCTATTAGAAAATTAAAACCAAAATCATGTAAGTAAAGACTATGTTAAAGGGATATTCCACCATTTGGAGAATTACACTCATTTTCCACCTTCCCTTGAGTTAAACAATTGATTTTTACCTTTCTCAAGTTCATTCAGCCGTTCTCTGAGTATGTGGATACCACTTTTAGCTCCAGCCTAGCATAGATCATTGAATCGGATTAGACCATTAGCATCTCGCCTGCTAGCATCACGTTTAAAAATGACTAAGATTTCCGGTAATTTTCCTATTTAAAACGTGTCTCTTCTCAAGTTAGAACGTGTAATAAGACTAATTGAAAATGAAACGTGGCAATTTTCTAGGCTGATTTGACATGGAACTATACTCTCATTCAGGCGTAATAATCCAGTCACTAACCAATTTGTCTGCTGCAGCTCAACCTTGTTACTAGAAGTTAGCCTACGGGAACTATTTTCAGGTGCTGCATGATATCATTGTGCTGCTGCATGGTGTTCCTTGATTATTACTGAGAGTAATTCCCTAAATGGTGGAATATCCCTTTAAGTGTTGTTCTCTCTCATTGATGCCTGAAATAAGGAAAATACGATTTTGGTTTGTAAAATGTATGCCCCCACCCCAAAACTCTAAATAAAAAAATGTCTTTGGACGACTTATTTGACCTTTTTCATGCAGAAAAAAAGACCCTGGATTCAATTTTCTGACTGTCAATAGCCCATGGAAAGCTAATTTGTCTCAGTAATACACCTCTTGAGGGGGGCAGGTTCGGCCTAAATGTTACAATGTATGAAGTTAAACATATTGTTATTGAAACATGTTTATGATACTTGGCAGACCTATTATCCAAAGAGATGCACAAAATACAAAAACAGATTAACATTAAATTATAATTATTATATTGTAATTGGGTCAATGATGTGACATGTATATTGTCTTGTCCAAGTATTTCTTTCAATTTCTTTGAAGCTATTTCAATCCACATGTGTAATGCCTCAATTTAATCTACAAAACCTGTGTAATTTAAACATATTTTCAGTACATTAATATAACCTCCAAAATACCAGGTGGTCCAACCAAAAAGTACTGATTACAAACAGTAAAAATATTGACTTTGAAGCGCGGCAACACTACATTGGCCCAACTGGCTCATGAACTAAATCATTTTGCAATTAGTAGTCAGTAGAAAGCATCTGAATTGAATTGATCTAATTCAATTTGATGGGCTTGTTGCTTTTTGAAATGCATCCTCAAAAAAATTAAACATGGAATTATGTGAAATGTATATTTGAGTATGTTGATTTCCTGTCTGATAATGACAAAGACTCATATCCAAGCATTTAATCTTAAATATAATTTTATTTTACAGAGGCCCTCAAGAAGAACCCCCTTACCAGCACTACAAATCAGAGGAGGCTGAACGGTCATTAGGGAAATGGTTTACTGGGGCAAGGGACAGGGGAGGGCTGAGGGCAGCCAGAGTGGCGAAGTGATTTAATTCAATTCAATTTACGCATTGCTGTTTGTAACCAGTTGTTGTTGTTGTTCTCTGTGTTGATGTTGATGTTCTCTGTGTTGTAATTTATTAAATGATTATTATTAAATGCAGAAAAAGAAAATTAGGCTGCTTTTTCTGCTGTTTGGTGGGACCTTAGAGCCATAGCCCCCTGGAAGTGACTAATATTATTTTCTAGTGAATTACAAATGGGTCTGGTTTTGGATTGGTATTTATAGTGTATGTTGTAAACATTGGGATTTTAATTATATTTTATTGTAAATGTTGGAGCCATATGACATTGAAGACGGGACCAAGATCTTGTATGCATTGCCCAGCTTTGCCCTACATGTACTTAATAACTATAATCTTGCATGCAGCCCATTTGGCCAATGTGTAGAACCTAGACAGAATATTAAGGTGGGGCATGGATGGGTCTGGCATTTATTGCCCAGTTTGGAGCCACATAAAACCCATTGTAATCCTGGCTGAAGCCCATGTGGACAAATGGCATGGGGCCACTATAGAACCTGCGATTCATCCCTCCTATACCCCATTATTTAAATCATGTAGTACCCATGTAGAACCCAGGTAGAATTTAAGGCTGGGGCCCCAGATGGGTACATTGTTTGTTGCCCATTTGGTACCCACATAAAACCCAGTGTAATCCTGCATGGAACCCATGTGGGTAAATTACATGGGGCCACTTTGAAACCCGTGGACAATCCCACCAAAAACCCATATTTCAACCCATGTCCCATGTAGAACCCAGGTTGAATTTAAGGCTGGGTTCCAGAAGGGTCCAGCATATGTTGCCCAGTTGGGACCCAAATAAAACCAAGTGTAATCCTGCATGGAGCCCATGTGGGCAAATTACATGGGGCCACTTTGGAACCCGCAGACAATCCCACAAAAAACCCATATTTCAACCCATGTGGTACCCATGTAGAACCCAGGTAGAATTTAAGGCTGGGGCCAAGATGGGTCCAGTGTATGTTGCCCAGTTGGGACCCAAAAAAAACCCAGTGTAATCCTGCATGGAGCCCATGTGGGCAAATTACATGGGGCCACTTTGGAAACCGCGGACAATCCCACAAAAAAACCCATATTTCAACCCATGAGGTACCCATGTAGGACCCAGGTAGAATTTAAGGCTGGGTTTCAGAAGGGTCCAGCGTATGTTGCCCAGTTGGGACCCAAATAAAACCCAGTGTAATCCTGCATGGAGCCCATGTGGGCAAATGACATGGGGCCACTTTGGAAACTGCGGACAATCCCACAAAAAAAACCCATATTTCAACCCATGAGGTACCCATGTAGGACCCAGGTAGAATTTAAGGCTGGGTTCCAGAAGGGTCCAGCGTATGTTGCCCAGTTGGGACCCAAATAAAGCCCAGTATAATCCTGCATGGAGCCCATGTGGGCAAATGACATGGGGCCAAATTGGAACCCGCGGACAATCCCACAAAAAAACCCATATTTCAACCCATATGGTACCCATGTAGAACCCAGGTAGAATTTAAGGCTGGGTTCCAGAAGGGTCCAGCGTATGTTGCCCAGTTGGGACCCAAATAAAACCCAGTGTAATCCTGCATGGAGCCCATGTGGGCAAATGACATGGGGCCACTTTGGAAACCGCGGACAATCCCACAAAAAAACCCATATTTCAACCCATGAGGTACCCATGTAGGACCCAGGTAGAATTTAAGGCTGGGGCCAAGATGGGTCCAGCGTATGTTGCCCAGTTGGGACCCAAATAAAACCCAGTGTAATCCTGCATGGAGCCCATGTGGGCAAATTACATGGGGCCACTATGGAACCCGCGGACAATCCCATATTGGACCCATATTGGCAACACATATGGTACCCACATGGGCCCCATATACAAATGTTGGCTGGGATTTCGAGTTTAATATTGTTCATTAAGATCATTCATTCTTACAGTAGGCTAGGCCAAAGTCCTTTTATATAGGACTTATATTAGATGATGCTTGATGATCCTTAGATGATGACTGGTTCAACAACATCCTCATATGGCCATCGGACCGAAGACAGATCCCCTGTTGGGTGCCATTCCAACATATCATTTGTTGTGTCAGTGTGCCAGACAAATGATTCCACTGCTTCCACAATTTATTGTATATATACTCTGATCCCGTGAGGGAAATTTGGTCTCTGCATTTATCCCAATCCGTGAATTAGTGAAACACACAGTGAGGTGAAGCACACACTACATGCAACAACAGCGGCACTAAGGGAGCAGTGAGGGGTTAGTTGCTCAAGGGCACTTCAGCCGTGCCTACTGGTCGGGGTTTGAACCGGCAACCCTCCGGTAACAAGTCCGAAGCGCTAACCAGTAGGCCACGGCTGCCCCCTAATTGGATAATAGTTAAAGACACTATTCAATTTAACTCCCTTCTATCTGTAGTGTTCTTACACTATGTAACATTCTTGTTTAGTTCTTTAAAAGTTTGATGGCTGGTCTCTTTCATGGGGGATAAGGGGTTAATCCGTGACAGTCTCAGTATTTAATTGTTTGCCATCACTGAGCATAATACTTTTAGTTATTTCCACTATTTTCATACTTTATCATCACTAAATTCTCCCTAATCTACATTCCAGACTTCTGGAAACAATGTCCAAAATGGTGCATTATGAAGAATAAAATTCATATTATGGCGCTTCATAGTCAATGGTTTTATTTCATTAAAAGAAAATAAATCCCATTAGGATCATCAAAATATGGGGTTCCATGTCACCTCTGCCGGAGAGCACTTCATGTGGTCTCCCATCCAGTTATTGACCAAGGGCATCACTGCTTAGCTTTTGACTAAGATTTGACTTGATTAAGACTATGAACACAGGTAGCACAGCAAGCCACTGACATTAAAGAATACATCTCCGATACCTATACTTTTGCCTATTTGTTAAGCAGACCAAATGTCAGGGGATGTAGCTTTACCTAGGTTGATTCGTAAAGGCTGGATTATACACGGTGCCATGAAAAATGAGTGGAATGTGGGTGCAGTCCACTATTTCAAGCACCCCAGGGCAGGCATACATGAATGTAAAACGTCGTGGATATGCAGAGGTGATTCTAGAGTCTGTGGGGGCCCCAAGCAAAAATTCCAAGGGGGCCCTACCGACAAGTGTTATCACCATTATGTTATACCACCATTAGGTTATTATGTTAAATAATAAAAATACAAAAAGCGTATTATAAAATTTCTTATATTTTGACATGTATCTCACCACTGCAAGCTGGACTTGCCTTACATGTGTGTGTAGAGCAGACTGTCCTGAATCTGGAGGAGGGATTCTCTGGGGCTTGTCATTTTACAGACATATGTGGTGTGCGCCTTACAGAAATAAATGGCATTTTTTTATTTAGTGATGAAAAATGACCTTTCTGCGCTCTATATCTGTGACACGAACTGATCTGACCTGACTTGACCCGAGTTTGCGTGTGTGCCTATATGGTTTATGCACTCATAGATTCTCTACAACTTTTTACTGCATTGCCATAGAGAAACAAACACAGATAGCGTTGGATTATAAACATGCTTTGCCTCAAAAACAGACAAAAACCTGGGGTAAGTCCAGCTATATGAAGTTATTATTTTGCTGTCACTTCGTCTGTTGTATAACCCAGAAGGATGTACTTGGTATCAAATGATAGCTCCGTGCCTCCTCTTTCATCTGACATGCGTGGCATATCTATCCGATCACGGGTCCGCGAGTAATTCAAACGAGAGTAATGGGTGTGCAGCGTTGGTTTGTGTACATGACGTTATTATTTTGCAGTCACTTCGTCTGTTTTTATAAGCCAGAAGGATCGATATACATGGTATCAATGGATAGCCCTGTGTCTCCTCTTTCATCTGATATGCTTGCCATATCTATGCGATCACGGGTTCGCGAGTAATTCAAACGAGAGTAATGGGTGCGCAGGTGAACGCAGGTGAACGTAGACTGTAAATATGATGCAATTTGATTTAATTTCATGATTTTTTTTTCATACTTCATCGTACAGACAAGTGTGTATAGTAGAGCGGCTACAAGGCCAATTTGGCAAGAATCGTGCAAATTATGATACAAGCATGAAACTTGGTAGGTATGTGCTTATGACCAATACAATCAAATCTACCTGATTGGCCACTTGAAATGGTGGCCATTTTCCAAGATGGCCGCCAAAAAAGACCCTAGAATTTTGCAAATTTCAAATGTGCAAATTGCAAATGTGGTGTAAATAATTGTTCACTCTCCTTAAATATGTTTCCATAGATGATGAAGTGATACAGATATTAAAAATGTTCCACAATGACAAATATGCCACTTATGACACACAAATAGCATGGTGATAACATGCTAATAATACCAGTTGTTAATGTCAATGGAGGGCGTTGCATGATGCCACCCCCCACCCCCCCAAACAAATAAAATGGTTATGACATGCTAATAATATAATGACACTAATATGCTAATAACGGCAATTCATGGTTTTCTCAATGTTGCTGTTAAACAAAAGATGCGTGTACACCAGAAACAACCTCAGCTACCAAGTAGCCAAAGTCGTTGAAGAAGCTTTGTCATGAATTCGCTTTTTTCGCTCTGGACGTGACATTGACATGTTTGATTTAGCTAATCACATAACGGCTCTGGCTTGTCAGCCTGGGACATTCGAAGATAAGAGCATTCCAATTGTTTTTTGCCAAACTGCTCATTATGACCGCCGCGCAGCGAAGCGGCGGTCATATAGGTTTAGTCAGATTTTTTTTTTTTTTCTTTTTCTTTTTCGCATGTCCAAATTTCTGTCAATGATTCCCGGGACACTGAAAGACCGGGGTAGACGAAACTTGGTGGGCATGTAACCCCATATGGATAGCATGGAACCATCGTTTTTCGTTTTGATCTGTAGCCCCCCCGCTGGACTGCACCCCCCGAAAGGAGGGTAGGGCAGACACAGTTTTCTGTGAATATCTCGAGAACCGTAAGGTTTAGGAGGACCATTTTTTTTTTGTATGTTGATCTCAAGGGGCCATGTCAACCCATTCCATAACCACTCATTTCATGTATAGCGCCACCTAGTTAAACACAAAAAAGTAAAAATGAGGTGTTGTAATCGCAGGTATCTGTGACCTAACATAGTCAAAACTGCACGAAATTGGAAGTGTAGGATCATTATGACACCCTCTGAATGCACGCCAAGTTTCGTGGAATTCCGTTCATGGGGGGCCACACAATAAATTAATTTATGTTACTATACACCAACTGGCCTGTAGGTGGCCGGAGACAGTTTTCTGTGAATATCTCGAGAACCGTAGGGCCTAGGAGGTCCACCTTTTTTTTGTATGTTGATCTCAAGGGGCCATGTCAACCCATCCCATTACCACTTATTTCATGTATAGCGCCACCTAGTTAAAAATTAAAAAGCAAACAATTAGGTGTTTTTATCACAATATCTCTGGCTGACATGGTCAAAACTGCACGAAATTGAAAGTGTAGGATCATTATGACACCCTCCGAATGCATGCCAAGTTTTGTGTACTTTCGTTCATGGGGGGCCTTACAATAAAACAATTTATGTGTACATTTAGTGACGTACACCAACAAGGATTCCCGGGACACTGAAAGACCGGGGTACACAAAACTTGGTGGGCATGTACCCCCACATGGATAGCATGGAACTGTCATTTTTCGTTTTGATCTGTAGCCCCCCCGCTGGACTGGACCCCCCGAAAGGAGGGTAGGCCAGACACAGTTCTCTGTGAATATCTTGAGAACTGTAGGGCCTAGGATGACCATTGTTTCCGTATATTTGCCTCCAGGGGTCATGTTAACCCAGTTCATGTGCACACATGTGCACAAACAGATACACACACACACACACATTCACAGTAATCATGACACATACTCACACAGTAGACATATGTACGCTTCCATGCACAGGCACATACGCAGGCACGCACACACACACACACACACACACACACACACACACACACACACACACACACACACACACACATAACATAAACATAACACAAACAATCAAGAATTTCTCATAATTATGAACAGGCAAGATGGAGGTGGGGTTGTATAAAATGAATTTTACATGTGAAATCTATGAACTAATCATGTTTTGGTACTTGTTGTCTAGCAGATACCAGTGAGAAGTGAGTGTGGATAATGCAATTTAGTGAGACAGTTAGAATCATATAGGCCTTTCAGCGTGATTTCTTTTTGTGGAAAAAATGTGCTGGACTGGGCGGCGGTCATATTTTGTACCGCTCTGCGGTACATCTAGTTACCATCATATTAGCTGACTTTTAATTGCTAAATCGCTTAATCGCTCTGGTCGCCCAGATTGGTTCGCTCCCGGCGAATTCACTTTGGTCGCTTTATTCGCCGACCCTCCATAGACAAATAATGACTTCCGTCTTTCCGGTCGCATACGTCGCTTTTGGTTTTACATGCAAATAACAGCGGTAACAGTTATTAACGACAAATAAGCCCCTTATAACACACTGATAACATGGTGATAACATGCTAATAATGACAATTCTTGATGTAAATGGAGGGTGGTGCGTGATGCGATACCATTGTGGTAATAATATGCTAATAACGGTAATTTATGATTTTCTCGATATGGGCGTTTAAAAACACTAATACCATGCTAATGGTACTAACGGTAATAATATGGTAATAATGTGCCGCTCACTATAATTTGTGCTCTCTGCGACTGTCCCCACAATTACCCCAGAGTTAGAGAACAAGGCGACCAGAGTGAATCAATCAGCAGTGGTCCAATGTCGCTGTAAGTGGCTAAAATTAATTCCGAATAACCTCAGTGGCTGGTTTAATTCAAATAGTTTTGGTCTAAATATTGTAGATATCGAGAGTGATATACAGTACATATACTCAAATGTAAAACGGCATATACAGTGTAATTTGTAATAGGAGAGTAGGCTACAAAGTAGGGCAGTAAGAACAGACAGGAATATTTTATATGAGGCATACTAGCATATAAGTGTTCTGTGTAACCACTCTGAAGGCCTGACTGACTGCAACGTCAAAAAAAAGTTTGGTTTGACTAACTGTAGCAACATTGCCCTTTTCCATGCTCAAGGTGAGGGTGGGTAAAGAAATATTATGGATGAAAGGAGATGATACATGGCAGGTTTGTTGGACAACTTTGCCTCCAATTGCAGCCAGTTGTCAGGAACTCACTAAGTGTTCATGCAAAAAAGGTTGCACCCATAAATGCAAGTGCTTCCGTTTGGGGCTTTTGTGCACAGCACTATGTGGTTGCACATGTAAATAGTAGATGTAGAGCACTGTTACAGTGACTCAATTAATTCCAAAGGGTGAAATGTTGATGGTGTTTTCTTAAAAACACAATTGAAAAATTGCTCACATTTGCTGTGAAATGGACTGTTATTTTTCCATGCTGAGATACTTACTGCCATATTGTTCTTCTTGGCATCCGAGTTCTTTGCCTTGTTACAGTTACCAAAAAAAAAAAAAAACATGCTCTGTTATCGCCTGCTCTGGTAGTACAGTCGTATTTTAGATAGGCAAGTTGGTGCACGGCTCTGTCAGTCCTGATGCTGTTGCATACTTCTATTGTCCCTCAGTGAGATTTCTAAGATTAATTTAGCCCTTCCAGGGTTTGTAGTCTTTGTACATAGTTCATTTGTGAAACACTGAATCTCAGTTATGTGCCTTTTTGCTTGATTTTGCTTGATTGAATTTCCAATGACTTCATCATAGAAGGAAACAGAAATATAGTGAATGTTAACATTGATTTGGGCCACATCTGCTAAATTAATTGCAATTAATGAAGTTCTAGTGTCTTATTTGGTGGCCATCTTTAAAAATGGCTGCCATATTACATTTTCAAGTTGCAAATGAGGTGGATTTTATTATATTGCTCTTTAGCACAAACACGCAAAATTACATACTTGTATCATCATTTTCTTGCTCACTTCTGGGCTAAATTCAGTCTTTTGGCGGCCATATTGTAAAATGGCTTCCATTTCAAGTGGCGAGTCAGGTAGATTTGATTGTATTGCTTTTTTAGCACATTCATGCCAAAATTCATGCTTGTATAATAACTTGCTTGATCAATTCTGTGCAACAAATCCATTTCTATGGTATTTTTTGGCGGCCATCTTGGAAAATGGCCGTCATTTAAACTGGAAAATCAGTTAGAATGTATTGTGTTGGTCTTAAGCACATACCTGCCAAATTTCATGGCTGTATCATAATTTCCTTTGTCAATTCTGTACAACAAATCAATTTTTAGAGTTTTTCATGGTGGCCATTTTGGAAAATGGCCGCCATTAAAAATGGCAAATCAGGCAGATTTTATTGTATTGGTCTTGAGCACATACATGCCTAATTTCATGCTTGTATCATAATATCTTTGGTCAATTCTGAGCAATAAATCAATTTCTGGGGTCTTTTTTGGCGGCCATCTTGGAAAATGGTCGCCATTTCAAGTGGCCAATCAGGTAGATTTGATTGTATTGGTCTTGAGCACATACCTGCCGAATTCCACGCTTGTATCATAATTTGCACGATTTTTCCTGTAGCCGCTCTAGTCTCGTTGGAAAGCCCCACTTCTGCTCTGTCACGCATTTATGTTTCGCTGCAATGAACAGTTCCGGAGCAATGTAACAAAGAAGAAGGGGTGTGTTTTTGACGCACTTTGCGTCGATCAGGTTCTAAAAAATGAACGCGTATGCTTGGTCCTGCATCTCGATTAACATGTTATGGCATGTTTACTGTCGTAGATGTAGCAAACCATGTTCAATCTTTCTGCCAATTAACATTAGCCTACTATAACTTCATTGAGTAGCCTAAGCTAAATGCCAAACTCCGATGTTGATCCGTCATCACTGCAGCCTCGATTGACGTTTACCACAGTAGCCAAAATAAGTGCGGTTTCTTTGAACTCTTTTGAACACAGATCCGCTGTTTATAAGGCCATAGCATAGGGCCTACATATGTACAGATGTACTGTTTGTACAACAACAGGACAGGAGCACGCAACATACATCATTCAATCTCTATGGACGAAAATCTCACTTGTCCCACCAGCAAACGCGCTAAAGACCAGGTCGGGGACCCCTAGCGGCTCGGTGCTCCAAGCAGTTGCTTGGTTTGCCTGTTGACAAGGTGCGCCTCTGTGGAGATGTCTTTCTGCTTATCCTCGTTTAATTTACCATGGTTTTATAGTTGGGGTGAAGTGCAGCAATCAATATCATTTTTGCTCCTCGTTGTAATGTTCTATTCACAACAAGTAATTGGATGACACAGTGGATGAGGTGAGGGCAGATTCAGATTCCAGACTCCAGATTTCCACAAAAAGTAGCTTAGACTATTTCATGATATATTGCAACATTATTTGTGTTTTCTTAAAATTGACTTTACATTTCCAAAGTTTATTTTGGGTAATTATAGCACCAGACCGGAACGTTGTTTTCTGTGTTTTAATAAATAATTGCATGGAATCGAATGGACAGTGTGCGGGATCTCTTTTAAACTACTGGTAATTATAGCACAAAATACATTTATTTAGCCACAACATCATAAAAAAATGTTTTTTTTAAAAAATGCGTCCACCATTAAGTTACACAGCAATCACATTCAACTTCGTGCTCAGCTGCGTGTTAAACTCCAAAATCTCGGTTTTAAGGAGTATAGTTTTATACTGCTAACTGACAGAGCAATTGGCCCTGCAAGCTTGCAGACCATGGGACTCATAGGCTCTTGAGTCTGTCAGTCAAATCACGTGAATCAGCCGCCTACATTGTCATGAGTGGATCTTTAGCAGACGAGCAAGTGAAGTTTCTCTTCAAGTCAAGGTGAAAAGCAAATCCCTGTTATAGGACAACAAAAGGCATTCTTTCACTTCTGAAATAACATTTTTCTGCGCATAATTCTACTGAAGTTTTGGCGTATAGATTAAGCATACTAAAATGAAATGAAATAAGGTCATTTGATCTTTTAAAAATAAAATATTTTATTCACCGTGGGGATTTTACGTTCCTGTGTCAACATTGAAATCAAGCCAGTGTAAACCTAGAGGCTACACTAAGTTAAGACAATTAATAAACAACCATGTTCAAAATGCAGTCTTTTCCATGACTGCTCAGAAATGGCTCTCTCCTGTGAGCAGCTGCATGCGGTGGCGAGTGGGTGCGTAGGTTTTGATGAATGACAGTGATAATAGTCTATTAGGCCTACTGTAGGTAATATTAACAAAAACAGAACTTTGCCTAGAAAGCAACAATAGGCCTAGGCAAACTTTTATATTGTTAACAAAACAACAACAAAGAATTAAGTATTATAATACCCTCTCTGTCTCCAAAGGGCAATTCATTTGGTTAAAAAAAGACATTTTAATAGTTTTCTTTAGGCCTACTTGACAACATGTTTTCAGGTAGTAGTGCCATAAAGCCCTTGCCTTCCATGATCTCCTTTGTAATGTAGACTGTTTGACCCTGTGCCCTGTGGCTACATGATCAGGAGAACAACTCAAAAATAATAGCAGTTCCAAAATATTGAGTGCCTGTCTGCACCAAGTGAATCCATAGAATGTCCTACTACGTTACTAGAGACAATTGGCAAAGAAAATCACATGGGGTCTACACCGGGCGCGTAAGTAAAGCGCTCCGTTTTTGATGCTTAACCCTTATAAGTTATAATATGTTCATATTTTTGTTACACAGCCAATATTCCCGGGTCTGGTGGACCCACCACATTATTAGGCTTCTAAATCAATACAGCTATAACAATTTATATTAAACAGATGTTTACTTTAGCTTAATTACCAATGATATAGACATCATTTATGGTTCATATTAGCCAATTACCCCTGTGAGATCACATTTATGATCATAATGATCATTTCCATTTCTGTGAGAAAACAATGAAATTCAATTAAAGGTAAAAAATGGAAACAATAGAAAGATTTTAGATTATTATTGGTGTTTATCTCTTAACCAGAACAGGTGAAATTGCTTGAAATGTAACAATTTTGTACCCTGGAAATCCAGAGTTCTCGCCGGAAGTCAATTTGAATTTGCTCAGCGAGTCACTCTGGCAATGAGTAATAATGCTCATTACTTTGTCCCTTGTAACGTGGTGCACTAATCACATCGGTGTATCTGATATAGGTGATCTGAACAAATGACGACAGTGCTGCCATGTCAAAGTCTGGAATCAGTCAGTAAACATTGGTCGTAGTTTTAGCCAATTGCGTCAAAGTCTGGAATCAGTCAGTAAACATTGGTCATAGTGTTTTCCAATTGCATGCAGTGATATTTTCCACCCCTCGAGTTGGGCCATTACATTATTCATGGCCAGACCCTTAATCTTTCGGATTTGGGTATGGAGTTCCAGGCTAACAATTTTGTAACTTTCTGTGGGTATAGCAGGTGCAGACAGACAACAGTCCCGCACACAGACACCTACACTCAGACACGCACACATACAGACGCACAGACACACAGACACTTGCAGAGACGCACACATAGAAACACAGACACACACACACAGCAGGCCCAGTAAGAAGGGGGACACAGTTAAGGTACATAGCATCTTCAATTATTACACTCAAGTCCAGTAGACCTGAACACCTCGAGCCCTATTTTCGCGACACAAAACCTGGCGGAAAGCGCATAATAATCACGATGCAACACGTATTCCTATTGTACACTCGAGTTTTGCGCTATGCGTGTCTCTTTTATTGAACGACGCGTCAAGGGGTGTGGCAATTGATGACCTAAGGAGGGGTCTAGCGCATTATCTAAAAAATCGCTATCATACACTGCCTAAAGCGCATTATGCCACTGACCAAGAGAAACCTAGTCAGAAATCCATGGAGAATTGTTTATATGTTATTTTAAGAGCGCATTATCAACAGTGATATGGGTGGGTGCACAACTACACCCTACTTCTCTCATCCACAGGAACAAGCACCAGCGCACATCCATGCAAAACTTTACAAATTATACAAAACATAATTATAAATATAGCCGCAAGCGGCAATGGCGGGCCCGAGCACCTGCGGGCCGCAACCTGTGACATTTCAGAATCCAACAAAGCACAGACGTGGTGCATTTGTAAAATGTACATATTTGATGTGTGTGCTATTTGTTTTTGCATGTTATTTTCTGGCACATTTACTTGCTTTGCCAGGTGGGGGCGCAATGCAAGGCAGGCCAATTGTGTCATCATAATCATAATATAAATTAACCTGAGAAATTTCAGATTAATCATTTTAAGGAAAGAAAATTTCTGATACACTTTTTGGCCAGATAGTGGCGCTATATTAGGCATTTGAATTACACATGTGAATATCATCACAATAATGATATCCAATATTTTGCAAAGTTTCAGATCAACCAATATTGGCATTACCAAATTCTGGCACATTTTCCTGTGTGGCCAGGTGGTGGCGCTATGCCAGGCAGGACCATAGGGTCTCAGGATATCATCATAATTATAATATCTATTAACCTGAGAAGTTTCATACCATTCATTCAAAGCATAGAGCATTTCTGGCATGTTTCCTGTTTGGCCAGATGGTGGCGCTATGCTAGGCATGTGAATTATATGTGTGAATATCACCACAATAATGATATCCAATATTTTATAAAGTTTCAGATCAATCACTTAAGGCATTGTCCATTTCTGGCACATTTCCTACTTGGCCAGGTGGTGGCGCTGTGCCAGGCAGGCCCATTGAATGTCTGGATATCAACATAATCATAATATCTATTAACCTGAGAAGTTTCAAACCATACATTCAATGCACTGTGACTTTATGACACATTTCCTGTTTATATGGTGAGTTATTAAAATTGTGACATATTACAACATATCAAAAATCCCTTCGCAATTTAACATCAGCAACATCTTGGCATCATATTTGCCAAATTTCACATGAATCTGACAAACTGTCTAGGAGGAGTATGTTCAAATTGATCATATGACATCAGTATAATTGTCATTCTTTCTGTTGCCAGTTGGTGGCGCTATGCCAAACATGCATTATGGGTATGTGAATATTATCATTAACATGGTCTTCAATGACCTGTGAAAATTAAAACATTTCAAGCCATGCATGGTGAATTATGACACATTTATTGTTTATGTGGAAGGGTATTAAAATTAATAATTTCGCCATTTCGTCAAATTACAACATATCAAAAAAAAACTTCACAATTTATAATCAGGAACATCTCGGCATCATGTATACCAACTTTGACATGAATCAGATCAACCGTCTAGAAGGAGTACGTTAAAATTGATCATGTCCACAACGCACAAAATCTCAATTACCTCACTTCCTGTGGGCGTGGCTAATGCATTGTACATTCGAAAGTTGTTCATCTTGGGGACATACACACACCTACCAAATTTGGTGTTTGTACCTGAAAGTATATGCCCACCACGGGATCAGTCATCTAAGGGGGCGTAAGGGGGCGCTAGCGAGTCTATGGGCCATACCCGGGGCCAAGCTTTTTTACTTAGCTGCTTTGTGTGACACCTGATGTGTGTGCCAAATTTCAAGACTTTTCGATTATGTTAACCACCTCAAAATATTTGCCAACCACGGGATCAGTCACCTAAGGGGGCGCTAGCGAGGCCCTGGGCCACGCCCGGGGTCAAGCTCTTGTACCTAACTGCGATGTGTTACACCTGACGTGTGTGCCAAATTTCAAGAGTTTTCGACCATGTTAACCACCTCAAAAACAGGAAAGCAAAAAAGTAGAATAACAATAATAATATAGAAATATAGCCGCAAGCGGCAATGGCGGGCCCGAGCACCTGCGGGCCGCAACCCGTGATGTGTCGGAATCCAACAAAGCACCGACGTGGTGCGTTTGTGAAATGTACATATTTGATGCGTGTGCTATTTGTTTTTGTATTTTATGTTCTGCCACATTTACTCGCTTGGCCAGGTGGGGGCGTAATGCAAGGCAGGCCCATTGGGTGTCATCATAATCATAATATATATTAACCTGAGAAATTTCAGCCCATTCATTTTAAGCAAAGAACATTTCTGATACACTTTTTGGTTGGCCAGATGGTGGCGCTATGTTAGACATGGAAATTAGACATGTGAATATCATCACAATAATGATATCCAAAATTTGTGTAAACTTTCAAATCAATCACATTGTCCATTTCTGGCACATTTCCTGCTTGACAAGGTGGTGGCGCTATGCCAGGCAGTCCCATTGGGTGTCTGGATATCATCATAATCATAATATCTGTTAACCTGAGAAGTTTCAGACCATTTATTCAAAGCATAGAGCATTTCTGGCACATTTCCGGCTTGGCCAAATGGTGGCGCTATGCTAGGCCTGTGAATTATGCATGTGAATATCATCACAATAATGACATCCAATATTTTATAAAGTTTTAGATCAATCACTTAAGGCATTGTCCATTTCTGGCACATTTCCTGCTTGGCCAGGTGGTGGCGCTATGCCAGGCAGGCCCATTGGGTGTCTGGATATCATCATAATCATGATATCTATTAACCTGAGAAGTTTCAGACCATTCATTCAATGCACTGTGCCTTTATGACACATTTCCTGTTTATATGGTGAGATATTAAAATCATGACATATTACAACATATCAAAAATCCATTCACAATTTAACATCAGCAACATCTTGGCATAATGTTTGCCAAATTTCACATGAATCTGACAAACCGTCTAGGAGCAGTATGTTAAAATTGATCATGTGACATCAGTGTAATTGTCATTCTTTCTGTTGCCAGTTGGTGGCGCTATGCCAAACATGCATTATGGGCATGTGAATATTATCATTAACATGGTCTTCAATGACCTGTGAAATATAAAACATTTCAAGCCATGCATGGTGAGTTATGACACATTTATTGTTTATGTGGAAGGGTATTAAAATTAATAATTTCGCCATTTCGTCAAATTACAACATATCAAAAAAGGCTTCATAATTTATAATCAGGAACATCTCGGCGTCATGTATACCAACTTTGACATGAATCGGATCAACCGTCTAGGAGGAGTACGTTAAAATTGATCATGTCCACAACGCACAAAATCTCAATTACCTCACTTCCTGTGGGCGTGGCTAATGGCATGTTAATAAAAAAGTTGATTGTTTTTGGGAGTTACACACACCCACCAAATTTGGTGTGTGTATCTAAAACTATATGCCAACCACAAGTCACAGTGACATAAGGGGGCGCTATGGAGTTCCTGGGCAACGCCCAGTGTGAAGGCTTTTCCCCTGTGTATTCATGGTACCTCTTGACGTGTGTGCCAAATTTCATGCTTTTTCACCGATGGGAAGATCCTCTTTTGGCATCACAATTCATCACATTTTAGTCCGCACAAAATCCCAAATACCTCACTTCCTGTTGGGTGTGGCTAATGCATTGTACATACGAAAGTTGTTCATCTTGAGGAGATACACACACCTACCAAATTTGATGCGTCTAGCTCAAAGTATGTGCCAACCACTGCCTCAATCACCTAAGGGGGCGCTACTGAGTCCCTGGGCCACGCCCGGGTCCAAGCTGTTGTACCTAACTGCTTTGCGTGACACCTGATGTGTGTGCCAAATTTCAAGACTTTTCACCCATCTTAACCACCTCAAAAAAGGAAAACGCTCTGAGACAAAGTTAATATAATAATAATAATAATAATAATAATAATCCTTACAAAAACAATAGGGCCTTGCGCCCTTCGGTGCTCGGGCCCTAAATATAGCCGCAAGCGGCAATGGCGGGCCCGAGCACCTGCGGGCCGCAACCCATGACATTTCAGAATCCAACAAAGCACCGACGTGGTGCATTTGTAAAATGTACATATTTGATATGTGTGTTATTTGTTTTTGCATGTTATTTTCTGGCACATTTACTTGCTTGGCCAGGTGGGGCAATATGCAAGGCAGGCCCATTGTGTGTCATCATAATCATAATATATATTAACCTGAGAAATTTCAGATTATTCATTTTAAGCAAAGAACATTTTTTATACACTTTTTGGCCAGATGGTGGCGCTATATTAGGCATGTGAATTACACATGTGAATATCATCACAATAATGATATCCAATATTTTATAAAGTTTCAGATCAACCAATAAAGGCATTACCAATTTCTGGCACATTTTCCTGCTTGGCCAGGTGGTGGCGCTATGCCAGGCAGGCCCATAGGGTGTCTGGATATCATCATAATTATAATATCTATTAACCTGAGAAGTTTCAGACCATTCACTCAAAGCATAGAGCTTTTCTGGCATATTTCCTGTTTGGCCAGATGGTGGCGCTATGCTAGGCATGTGAATTATATGTGTGAATATCATCACAATAATGATATCCAATATTTTATAAAGTTTCAGATCAATCACTTAAGGCATTGTCCATTTCTGGCACATTTCCTACTTGGCCAGGTGGTGGCGCTTTGTCAGGCAGGCCCATTGGGTGTCTGGATATCATCATAATCATAATATCTATTAACCTGAGAAGTTTCAGACCATTCATTCAATGCACTGTGATTATATGATACATTTCCAGTTTATATGGTGAGATATTAAAATCATGACATATTACAACATATCAAAAATCCCTTCGCAATTTAACATCAGCAACATCTTGGCATAATGTTAGCCAAATTTCACATGAATCCGACAAACCGTCTAGGAGGAGTATGTTAAAATTGATCATGTAACATCAATGTAATTGCCATTCTTTCTGTTGCCAGGTGGTGGCGCTATGCCAAATATACATTATGGGCATGTGAATATCATCACTACCATGGTATTCAAAGACCTGTGAAATTTAAAACATTTCAAGCCATGCATGGTGAATTAAGACACATTTATTGTTAACGTGGAAGGGTATTAAAATTCATAGTTTCGCCATTTCGTCAAATTACAACATATCAAAAAAAGCTTCACAATTTAGAATCAGAATTAAATTGGCATCATGTATACCAACTTTCACATGAATCGGATCAATCGTCTAGGAGGAGTACGTTAAAATTGATCATGTCCACAATGCACAAAATCCCAATTACCTCACTTCCTGTGGGCGTGGCTAATGGCATGTTAATACAAAAGTTGATTGTTTTTGGGAGTTACATACACCCACCAAATTTGGTGTGTGTATCTAAAACTATATGCCAACCACAAGTCACAGTGACATAAGGGGGCGCTATGGAGTTCCTGGGCCAAGCCCAGTGCCAAGGCTTTTCCCCTGTGTATTCATGGTACCTCTTGACGTGTGTGCCAAATTTCATGCGTTTTCACCGATGGGAAGAACGTCTTCTGGCATCACAATTCATCACATTTTAGTCCGCACAAAATCCCAAATACCTCACTTCCTGTTGGGCGTGGCTAATGCATTGTACATACGAAAGTTGTTCATCTTGGGGAGATACACACACCTACCGAATTTGATGCGTCTAGCTGAAATTATGTGCCAACCACTGCCTCAATCACCTAAGGGGGCGCTACTGAGTGCCTGGGCCACGCCCAGGGCCAAGCTCTTGTACCTAACTGCTTTGCGTGACACCTGATATGTGTGCCAAATTTCAAGAGTTTTCGACCATGTTAACCACCTCAAAAAAGGAAAACGCTCTGAGACAAAGTTAATATAATAATAATAATAATAATCCTTACAAAAACAATAGGGCCTTGCGCCCTTCGGTGCTCGGGCCCTAAATATAGCCGCAAGCGGCAATGGCGGGCCCGAGCACCTACGGGCCGCAACCCGTGACATGTCGGAATCCAACAAAGCACCGACGTGGTGCGTTTGTGAAATGTACATATTTGATGCGTGTGCTATTTGTTTTTGTATTTTATTTTCTGCCACATGTACTTGCTTGGCCAGGTGGGGGCGAAATGCAAGGCAGGCCCATTGGGTGTCATCATAATCATATATATTAACCTGAGAAATTTCAGACCATTCATTTTAAGCAAAGAACATTTCTGATACACTTTTTGGTTGGCCAGATGGTGGCGCTATGTTAGGCATGGAAATTACACATGTGAATATCATCACAATAATGATATCCAAATTTTTTGTAAACAGATCAATCACTTAAGGCATTGTCCATTTTCTGGCACATTTCCTGCTTGACCAGGTGGTGGCGCTATGCCAGGCAGGCTCATTGGGTGTCTGGATATCATCATAATTATAATATCTATTACCATGAGAAGTGTCAGACCATTTATTCAAAGCATAGAGCATTTCTGGCACATTTCCTGCTTGGCCAGATGGTGGCGCTATGCTAGGCCTGTGAATTACGAATGTGAATATCATCACAAAAATGATGTCTGATATTTTATAAAGTTTCAGATCAATCACTTAAGGCATTGTCCATTTCTGGCACATTTCCTGCTTGGCCAGGTGGTGGCGCTATGTCAGGCAGGCCCATTGGGTGTCTGGATATCATCATAATCATGATATCTATTAACCTGAGAAGTTTCAGACCATTCATTCAATGCACTGTGATTTATGACACATTTCCTGTTTATGTGGTGAGATATTAAAATCATATCAAATATATAAGTTATCAAAAATCCCTTCACAATTTAACATCAGCGACATCTTGGCATAATATTCGCCAAATTTCAAATGAATCTAACAAACCGTCTAGGAGGAGTATGTTCAAATTGATCATGTGAAATCAGTATAATTGTCATTCTTTCTGTTGCCAGGTGGTGGCGCTATGCCAAACATGCTTTATGGGCATGTGAATATTATCATTAACATGGTCTTTAATGACCTGTGAAATTTAAAACATTTCAAGCCATGCATGGTGAATTATGACACATTTATTGTTCATGTGGAAGGGTATTAAAATTAATAATTTCGCCATTTCGTCAAATTACAACATATCAAAAAAAGGCTTCACAATTTATAATCAGGAACATCTCGGCGTCATGTATACCAACTTTAACATGAATCGGATCAACCGTCTAGGAGGAGTATGTTAAAATTGATCATGTCCACAACGCACAAAATCTCAATTACCTCACTTCCTGTGGGCGTGGCTAATGACATGGTAATACAAAAGTTGTTTGGTTTTGGGAGTTACATACACCCACAAAATTTGGTGTGTGTATCTAAAACTATATGCCAACCACAAGTCACAGTGACATAAGGGGGCGCTATGGAGTTCCTGGCCAACGCCCGGTGCCAAGCTTTTATCCATGTCTATTCACTGTATCACTTGATGTGTGTGCCAAATTTCATGCGTTTTCACCCATGGGAAGCACCTCTTTTGGGATCACAATTCAGCACATATTTCATCACATTAGTCTGCACAAAATCCCAAATATCTCACTTCCTGTTGGGCGTGGCTAATGCATTGTACATAGGAAAGTTGTTCATCTTGGAGAGATACAGACACCTACCAAATTTGGTGTGTGTAGCTGAAATTATATGCCAACCACGGGATCAGTCACCTAAGGAGGCGTAAGGGGGCGCTAGCGAGTCCCTGGGCCATGCCCGGGGCCAAGCTTTTGTACCTAGCTGCTTTGTGTGACACCTGATGTGTGTCTCAAATTTCAAGACTTTTCGTTTATGTTAACCACCTCAAAATATATGCCAACCACGAGATCAGTCACCTAAGGGGGCGCTAGCGAGACCCTGGGCCACGCCCGGAGTCAAACTCTTGTACATAACTGCGATGTGAGACACTTGACGTGTGTGCCACATTTCAAGAGTTTTCGACAATGTTAACCACTTGAAAAACAGGAAAGCAAAAAAGTAGAATAATGAATAATAATAATAATAATAATCCTTACAAAAACAATAGGGCCTTGCGCCCTTCGGTGCTCGGGCCCTAATAATAATAATAATAATAATAATAATAATCCTTACAAAAACAATAGGGCCTTGCGCCCTTCGGTGCTCGGGCCCTAAATATAGCCGCAAGCGGCAATGGCGGGCCCGAGCACCTGCGGGCCACAATCCATGAGTTTTCAGAATCCAACAAAGCACCGACGTGGTGCATTTGTAAAATGTACATATTTGTTGTGTGTGTTATTTGTTTTTGCATGTTATTTTCTGGCACATTTACTTGCTTGGCCAGGTGGGGCAATATGCAAGGCAGGCCCATTGTGTGTCATCATAATCATAATATATATAAACCTGAGAAATTTCAGATTATTCATTTTAAGCAAAGAACATTTTTGATACACTTTTTGGCCAGATGGTGGCGCTATATTAGGCATGTGAATTACACATGTGAATATCATCACAATAATGATATCCAATATTTTGTAAAGTTTCAGATCAACCAATAAAGGCATTACCAATTTCTGGCACATTTTCCTGCTTGGCCAGGTGGTGGCGCTATGCCAGGCAGGCCCATAGGGTGTCTGGTTATCATCATAATTATAATATCTATTAACCTGAGAAGTTTCAGACCATTCATTCAAAGCATAGAGCATTTCTGGCATATTTCCTGTTTGGCCAGATGGTGGCGCTATGCTAGGCATGTGAATTATATGTGTGAATATCATCACAATAATGATATCCAATATTTTATAAAGTTTCAGATCAATCACTTAAGGCATTGTCCATTTCTGGCACATTTCCTACTTGGCCAGGTGGTGGCGCTATGTCAGGCAGGCCCATTGGGTGTCTGGATATCATCATAATCATAATATCTATTAACCTGAGAAGTTTCAGACCATTCATTCAATGCACTGTGATTATATGACACATTTCCAGTTTATATGGTGAGATATTAAAATCATGACATATTACAACATATCAAAAATCCCTTCGCAATTTAACATCAGCAACATCTTGGCATAATGTTAGCCAAATTTCACATGAATCCGACAAACCGTCTAGGAGGAGTATGTTAAAATTGATCATGTAACATCAATGTAATTGCCATTCTTTCTGTTGCCAGGTGGTGGCGCTATGCCAAATATACATTATGGGCATGTGAATATCATCACTACCATGGTATTCAAAGACCTGTGAAATTGAAAACATTTCAAGCCATGCATGGTGAATTAAGACACATTTATTGTTAACGTGGAAGGGTATTAAAATTCATAGTTTCGCCATTTCGTCAAATTACAACATATCAAAAAAAGCTTCACAATTTAGAAGCAGAAGCATATTGGCATCATGTATACCAACTTTCACATGAATCGGATCAATCGTCTAGGAGGAGTACGTTAAAATTGATCGATCATGTCCACAATGCACAAAATCCCAATTACCTCACTTCCTGTGGGCGTGGCTAATGGCATGTTAATACAAAAGTCGATTGTTTTTGGGAGTTACACACACCCACCAAATTTGGTGTGTGTATCTAAAACTATATGCCAACCACAAGTCACAGTGACATAAGGGGGCGCTATGGAGTTCCTGGGCCAAGCCCAGTGGCAAGGCTTTTCCCCTGTGTATTCATAGTACCTCTTGACGTGTGTGCCAAATTTCATGCATTTTCACCGATGGGAAGAACGTCTTCTGGCATCACAATTCATCACATTTTAGTCCGCACAAAATCCCAAATACCTCACTTCCTGTTGGGCGTGGCTAATGCATTGTACATACGAAAGTTGTTCATCTTGGGGAGATACACACACCTACCGAATTTGATGCGTCTAGCTGAAAGTATGTGCCAACCACTGCCTCAATCACCTAAGGGGGCGCTACTGAGTCCCTGGGCCACGCCCAGGGCCAAGCTTTTATACCTAACTGCTTTGCGTGACACCTGATATGTGTGCCAAATTTCAAGAGTTTTCGACCATGTTAACCACCTCAAAAAAGGAAAACGCTCTGAGACAAAGTTAATATAATAATAATAATAATAATAATAAATATAGCCGCAAGCGGCAATGGCGGGCCCGAGCACCTGCGGGCCGCAACCCGTGACATGTCGGAATGCAACAAAGCACCGACGTGGTGCGTTTGTGAAATGTACATATTTGATGCGTGTGCTATTTGTTTTTGTATTTTATTTTCTGCCACATTTACTCGCTTGGCCAGGTGGGGGCGTAATGCAAGGCAGGCCCATTGGGTGTCATCCTAATCATAATATATATTAACCTGAGAAATTTCAGACCATTCATTTTAAGCAAAGAACATTTCTGATACACTTTTTGGTTGGCCAGATGGTGGCGCTATGTTAGGCATTGAAATTACACATGTGAATATCATCACAGTAATGATATCCAAAATGTTTGTAAACTTTCAGATCAATCACTTAAGGTATTGTGCATTTCTAGCACATTTCCTGCTTGACCAGGTGGTGGCGCTATGCCAGGCAGGCCCATTGGGTGTCTGGATATCATCATAATCATAATATCTGTTAACCTGAGAAGTTTCAGACCATTCATTCAATGCACTGTGATTTATGACACATTTCCTGTTTATGTGGTGAGATATTAAAATCATATCAAATATATTACAACATTCAAAAATACCTTCACAATTTAACATCAGCGACATCTTGGCATAATGTTTGCCAAATTTCAAATGAATCTGACAAACCGTCTAGGAGGAGTATGTTCAAATTGATCATATGACATCAGTATAATTGTCATTCTTTCTGTTGCCAGTTGGTGGCGCTATGCCAAACATGCATTATGGGCATATGAATATTATCATTAACATGGTCTTCCATGACCTGTGAAATTTAAAACATTTCAAGCCATGCATGGTGAATTATGACACATTTATTGTTTATGTGGAAGGGTATTAAAATTAATAATTTCGCCATTTCGTCAAATTACAACATATCAAAAAAACGCTTCACAATTTATCATCAGGAACATCTCGGCGTCATGTATACCAACTTTGACATGAATCGGATCAACCGTCTAGGAGGAGTACGTTAAAATTGATCATGTCCACAACGCACAAAATCTCAATTACCTCACTTCCTGTGGGCGTGGCTAATGGCATGTTAATACAAAAGTTGTTTGTTTTTGGGAGTTACATACACCCACCAAATTTGGTGTGTGTATCTAAAACTATATGCCAACCACAAGTCACAGTGACATAAGGGGGCGCTATGGAGTTGCTGGGCAACGCCCAGTGCCAAGCTTTTATCCCTGTCTATTCACTGTATCACTAGATGTGTGTGCCAAATTTCAAGACTTTTCGATTATGTTAACCACCTCAAAATATTTGCCAACCACGGGATCAGTCACCTAAGGGGGCGCTAGCAAGGCCCTGGGCCACGCCCGGGGTCAAGCTCTTGTACCTAACTGTGATGTGTGACACCTGACGTGTGTGCCAAATTTGAAGAGTTTTCGACCATGTTAACCACCTCAAAAACAGGAAAGCAAAAAAGTAGAATAACAATAATAATATAGAAAAATAATAATAAATATAGCTGCAAGCAGCAATGTGGGGGCCAAGCAGTTGAGCAGGAGTTCATGGCAACCCAATGTTGTTACATTATACACACACCCAATTAACCCCCCATCCCACACACAGAAATATACACAGATAAACCTCCTCTCGCACACACTCCAATAGTCCCACACACATACGCATGCCTCAAACATCACAAAATGTATTATGCTTCCTCAGGTTGTAGTCACAAGTCCACATACCAAGTTTGGTGTCAATACGAGAAAGTGTTGATAATTATAGTGACTAGTGGTCAAATGTCACTAAATATATTGAGCGTCTTCAGGATGTGTTCCCGAGTCCATGTACCAAGTTTGGTGTTGATACGAGAAAGTTTTGCTAATTATAGCGCCCCTAGTGGTCAAAGGTCATTAAATGTATTGTCCTTATTCAGGATGTGGTCCCGATTCCAGGTACCAAGTTTGGTGTCGAAACGATAAAGTGTTGCAAATTATAGCACCCCTAGTGGTCAAAGGTCGCTAAAATTATTGTATGTCCTCAGGATGTGGTCCCGAGTCAATGAGCCAAGTTTGGTTTCGATACGTGAAAGCATTGCAGAAATATGAGCCCACTTCCTGTGATGATAGCGCCACATAGTGGTCAAAATTTACCACATTTCTTGAGTGTCCTCCTGATTGAGTCCTGAACCTATATACCTAGTTTGGTTTTGATATGTGAAAGCATTGCTGAGATATCACTTCACTTCCTGTTTGGCGGCTTCGCCGCCAAACTTGATTGGTTGTCACGGGCAACCGGTTTTGAATATGTCTCCAAAAAGCAATGTGTTTATGAGTCATGGTCTGACGATCATCTGCGTCAAGTTTCGTGAAAATCGGAGAAACTTTGTGACCTTTGATGCCTTTTAAGTGTTTTTGATGACATCCAATATGGCGGTTGGATCATTTATGTTGACGTCACATGTTGGCATGTGGCGGCCTAAGGACCTCTCAAGGTATTAACAGATATCACTAATATGCTTTAATTCCAAACACATGACCCGTTACAGGCTAAAACGTAATTTTGGTAATTATAGCGCCACCTATAGGTCAAAAGTCACCAAATTTATTGAGCCTCCTCCTAATTGGGTCCTGAGACCCTATACTGAGTTTGGTGTTGATACGCGAAAGCCTTGCTGAGATCACTTCACTTCCTGTTTGGCGGCTTCGCCGCCAAACTTGATTGGTTGTGACGGGCGACGGGTTTTGAATATGGCTCCTAAAAGCAATGCATTTATGAGTCATGGTCTGAAGATCATCTGCGTCAAGTTTCGTGAAAATCGGACAAACTTTGCCAACTTTGATGCCTTTTAGGTGTTTTTGATTAAATCCAATATGGCAGCCTGATCAATTACGTTTACCCCATAAATTGACATCTGCGTTGAGTTCGGTCTCATCCAAGGATTCCAAATATACCTTAATGTTCAAAATGTGGTGTACCATTTAAACGTTATGTGCATAGATGTAATAAAAAATTTGAAATGTTGGTGGCGCTAGAGCACTCAAAGTGCAGACTTGAAACTTTGATAAATTAAAGATATGACTGAACCGAATCAATGTGCCGAATATCCCAACTTTTTACTGTATGGTTTAATGGCAAATTAGCGTTTCGTTATAATAATAATAATAATAAGAATACGTAGAATCACTATGGGTTGCCTCGCAGCTTCGCTGCTTGGCCCCCAATAATAATAATCCTTACAAAAACAATAGGGCCTTGCGCCCTTCGGTGCTCGGGCCCTAATAATCCTTACAAAAACAATAGGGCCTTGCGCCCTTCGGTGCTCGGGCCCTAATAATAATAATAATAATAATCCTTACAAAAACAATAGGGCCTTGCGCCCTTCGGTGCTCGGGCCCTAATAATAATAATAATAATAAATATAGCCGCAAGCGGCAATGGCGGGCCCGAGCACCTGCGGGCCGCAACCCGTGATGTGTCGGAATCCAACAAAGCACCGACGTGGTGCGTTTGTGAAATGTACATATTTGATGCGTGTGCTATTTGTTTTTGTATTTTATGTTCTGCCACATTTACTCGCTTGGCCAGGTGGGGGCGTAATGCAAGGCAGGCCCATTGGGTGTCATCATAATCATAATATATATTAACCTGAGAAATTTCAGCCCATTCATTTTAAGCAAAGAACATTTCTGATACACTTTTTGGTTGGCCAGATGGTGGCGCTATGTTAGACATGGAAATTAGACATGTGAATATCATCACAATAATGATATCCAAAATTTGTGTAAACTTTCAAATCAATCACATTGTCCATTTCTGGCACATTTCCTGCTTGACAAGGTGGTGGCGCTATGCCAGGCAGTCCCATTGGGTGTCTGGATATCATCATAATCATAATATCTGTTAACCTGAGAAGTTTCAGACCATTTATTCAAAGCATAGAGCATTTCTGGCACATTTCCGGCTTGGCCAAATGGTGGCGCTATGCTAGGCCTGTGAATTATGCATGTGAATATCATCACAATAATGACATCCAATATTTTATAAAGTTTTAGATCAATCACTTAAGGCATTGTCCATTTCTGGCACATTTCCTGCTTGGCCAGGTGGTGGCGCTATGCCAGGCAGGCCCATTGGGTGTCTGGATATCATCATAATCATGATATCTATTAA
Source organism: Alosa pseudoharengus (assembly GCF_046254945.1). NCBI lineage: Eukaryota > Metazoa > Chordata > Actinopteri > Clupeiformes > Clupeidae > Alosa > Alosa pseudoharengus. The sequence goes on along the minus strand of NW_027468564.1, from coordinate 19,226,599 downwards.
TCTGAGAAGTTTCAGACCATTCATTCAATGCACTGTGCCTTTATGACACATTTCCTGTTTATATGGTGAGATATTAAAATCATGACATATTACAACATATCAAAAATCCATTCACAATTTAACATCAGCAACATCTTGGCATAATGTTTGCCAAATTTCACATGAATCTGACAAACCGTCTAGGAGCAGTATGTTAAAATTGATCATGTGGCATCAGTGTAATTGTCATTCTTTCTGTTGCCAGTTGGTGGCGCTATGCCAAACATGCATTATGGGCATGTGAATATTATCATTAACATGGTCTTCAATGACCTGTGAAATATAAAACATTTCAAGCCATGCATGGTGAGTTATGACACATTTATTGTTTATGTGGAAGGGTATTAAAATTAATAATTTCGCCATTTCGTCAAATTACAACATATCAAAAAAGGCTTCACAATTTATAATCAGGAACATCTCGGCGTCATGTATACCAACTTTGACATGAATCGGATCAACCGTCTAGGAGGAGTACGTTAAAATTGATCATGTCCACAACGCACAAAATCTCAATTACCTCACTTCCTGTGGGCGTGGCTAATGGCATGTTAATAAAAAAGTTGATTGTTTTTGGGAGTTACACACACCCACCAAATTTGGTGTGTGTATCTAAAACTATATGCCAACCACAAGTCACAGTGACATAAGGGGGCGCTATGGAGTTCCTGGGCAACGCCCAGTGTGAAGGCTTTTCCCCTGTGTATTCATGGTACCTCTTGACGTGTGTGCCAAATTTCATGCTTTTTCACCGATGGGAAGATCCTCTTTTGGCATCACAATTCATCACATTTTAGTCCGCACAAAATCCCAAATACCTCACTTCCTGTTGGGTGTGGCTAATGCATTGTACATACGAAAGTTGTTCATCTTGAGGAGATACACACACCTACCAAATTTGATGCGTCTAGCTCAAAGTATGTGCCAACCACTGCCTCAATCACCTAAGGGGGCGCTACTGAGTCCCTGGGCCACGCCCGGGTCCAAGCTGTTGTACCTAACTGCTTTGCGTGACACCTGATGTGTGTGCCAAATTTCAAGACTTTTCACCCATCTTAACCACCTCAAAAAAGGAAAACGCTCTGAGACAAAGTTAATATAATAATAATAATAAATATAGCTGCAAGCAGCAATGAGGGGGCCAAGCAGTTGAGCAGGAGTTGTCATGGCAACCCAATGTTGCTACATTATACACACACCCAATTAACCCCCCCTGTCCCACACACACACATATACACAGATAAACTTCTTCCCCCACACACCCCAATAACCCCCCACACATATGCATACCTCAAACATCACCAAATTTATTGTGCGTAGTCAGGTTGTAGTCACAAGTCCACATACCAAGTTTGGTGTCGATACAAGAAAGTGTTGATAATTGTAGCACCCCTAGTGGTCAAAGCTCACTAAATATATTGTGCGTCTTCAGGATGTGTTCCCGAGTCCATGTACCAAGTTTGGTGTCGATACGATAAAGTTTTTCTAATTATAGCGCCCCTAGTGGTCAAAGGTCACTAAATGTATTGTCCTTATTCAGGATGTGGTCCCGAGTCCAGGTACCAAGTTTGGTGTCGATACGAGAAAGTGTTGCAAATTATAGCACCCCTAGTGGTCAAACGTTGCTAAAATTATTGTCTGTCCTCAGGATGAGGTCCCAAGTCCATATACTAAGTTTGGTTTCAATATGTGAAAGCATTGCTGAAATATGAGCCCACTTCTTGTGATTATAGCGCCACCTATAGGTCAAAAGTCATCAAATTTATTGAGCCTCCTCCTAATTGGGTCCTGAGACCCTGTACTGAGTTTGGTGTTGATACGCAAAAGCCTTGCTGAGATCACTTCACTTCCTGTTTGGCGGCTTTGCCGCCAAACTTGATTGGTCAAGACGGGCGATGGGTTTTGAATATGGGTCCAAAAAGCAATGCGTTTGTGAGTCATGGTCTGAAGATCATCTGAACCAAGTTTCATGAAAATCGGATGAACTTTGTGACCTTTGATGCCTTTTAAGTGATTTTGATTAAATCCAATATGGCGGCCAGATCAATTATGTTGACATCACAAAATCACATCTGTCAGCCTTAGGACCTCCCAGAGACATCACTAGTATATTAACATTAACATTAACAGACACCAATAGTAAGTTTTAATTCCAAACACATCACCCGTTACAGGCCAAAATGTAATTTTGCTTATTATAGCGCCACCTATAGGTCAAAAGTCATCAAATTTATTGAGCCTTCTCCTTATTGGGTCCTGACCCCATGTACTGAGTTTGGTTTTGATACGTTAAAGCTTTACTGAGATATTACTTCGCTTCCTGTTTGGCGGCTTCGCCGCCAAACTTGATTGGTCGTCTCAGGCAACCGGTTTTGAATATGTCTCCAAAAAGCAATGCGTTTATGAGTCATGGTCTGACGATCATCTGCGTCAAGTTTCGTGAAAATCGGAGAAACTTTCTGACCTTTGATGCCTTTTAAGTGTTTTTGATGACATCCAATATGGCGGTCGAATAAATTATGTTGACGTCACATGTTGGCATGTGACCTGCCTAAGGACCTCTCAAGGTATTAACAGATATCACTAATATGCTTTAATTCTAAACACATGACCCGTTACAGGCTAAAACATAATTTTGCTAATTATAGCGCCACCTATAGGTCAAAAGTCATCAAATTTATTGAGCCTCCTCCTAATTGGGTACTGAGACCCTGTACTGAGTTTGGTGTTGATACGCGAAAGCCTTGCTGAGATATCACTTCACTTCCTGTTTGGCGGCTTCGCCGCCAAACTTGATTGGTCGTCACAGGCAACCGGTTTTGAATATGTCTCCAAAAAGCAATGCGTTTATGAGTCATGGTCTGACGATCATCTGCGTCAAGTTTCGTGAAAATCGGACAAACTTTGCGAACTTTGATGCCTTTTAAGTGTTTTTGATGAAATACAATATGGCGGAAGATCCAACATGGCGGAAATTGACGTCATGGGGTGCGTTGAGTTCGGCCTCATCCAAGACTTCCAAAGATATTGCGATATTCAAAATCGGGCATACGGTTCAAAAGTTAATTGCATGGATGCAATGTCAACTTTGACCCATTGGTGGCGCTAGACTCTCTGTGGTTCAGGCATAAAACTTGCTCAAATTAATTTGTATACTGTCCCGAATCAATGTGCCAAATTTCACAACTTTTTACTGTACGGTTCTATGGGCTGCCATAGACTTCAATGACAGCGGAAAGATGTGTAATAATAATAATAATAAATATAGCTGCAAGCAGCAATGAGGGGGCCAAGCAGTTGAGCAGGAGTTGTCATGGCAACCCAATGTTGCTACATTATACACACACCCAATTAAACCCCCTGTCCCACACACACACATATACACAGATAAACTTCTTCCCCCACACACCCCAATAACCCCCCACACATATGCATACCTCAAACATCACCAAATTTATTGTGCGTAGTCAGGTTGTAGTCACAAGTCCACATACCAAGTTTGGTGTCGATACAAGAAAGTGTTGATAATTGTAGCACCCCTAGTGGTCAAAGCTCACTAAATATATTGTGCGTCTTCAGGATGTGTTCCCGAGTCCATGTACCAAGTTTGGTGTCGATACGATAAAGTTTTTCTAATTATAGCGCCCCTAGTGGTCAAAGGTCACTAAATGTATTGTCCTTATTCAGGATGTGGTCCCGAGTCCAGGTACCAAGTTTGGTGTCGATACGAGAAAGTGTTGCAAATTATAGCACCCCTAGTGGTCAAACGTTGCTAAAATTATTGTCTGTCCTCAGGATGAGGTCCCAAGTCCATATACTAAGTTTGGTTTCAATATGTGAAAGCATTGCTGAAATATGAGCCCACTTCTTGTGATTATAGCGCCACCTATAGGTCAAAAGTCATCAAATTTATTGAGCCTCCTCCTAATTGGGTCCTGAGACCCTGTACTGAGTTTGGTGTTGATACGCAAAAGCCTTGCTGAGATCACTTCACTTCCTGTTTGGCGGCTTCGCCGCCAAACTTGATTGGTCAAGACGGGCGATGGGTTTTGAATATGGGTCCAAAAAGCAATGCGTTTGTGAGTCATGGTCTGAAGATCATCTGAACCAAGTTTCATGAAAATCGGATGAACTTTGTGACCTTTGATGCCTTTTAAGTGATTTTGATTAAATCCAATATGGCGGCCAGATCAATTATGTTGACATCACAAAATCACATCTGTCAGCCTTAGGACCTCCCAGAGACATCACTAGTATATTAACATTAACATTAACAGACACCAATAGTAAGTTTTAATTCCAAACACATCACCCGTTACAGGCCAAAATGTAATTTTGCTTATTATAGCGCCACCTATAGGTCAAAAGTCATCAAATTTATTGAGCCTTCTCCTTATTGGGTCCTGACCCCATGTACTGAGTTTGGTTTTGATACGTTAAAGCTTTACTGAGATATTACTTCGCTTCCTGTTTGGCGGCTTCGCCGCCAAACTTGATTGGTCGTCTCAGGCAACCGGTTTTGAATATGTCTCCAAAAAGCAATGCGTTTATGAGTCATGGTCTGACGATCATCTGCGTCAAGTTTCGTGAAAATCGGAGAAACTTTCTGACCTTTGATGCCTTTTAAGTGTTTTTGATGACATCCAATATGGCGGTCGAATAAATTATGTTGACGTCACATGTTGGCATGTTTCGGCCTAAGGACCTCTCAAGGTATTAACAGATATCACTAATATGCTTTAATTCTAAACACATGACCCGTTACAGGCTAAAACATAATTTTGCTAATTATAGCGCCACCTATAGGTCAAAAGTCATCAAATTTATTGAGCCTCCTCCTAATTGGGTACTGAGACCCTGTACTGAGTTTGGTGTTGATACGCGAAAGCCTTGCTGAAATATCACTTCACTTCCTGTTTGGCGGCTTCGCCGCCAAACTTGATTGGTCGTCACAGGCAACCGGTTTTGAATATGTCTCCAAAAAGCAATGCGTTTATGAGTCATGGTCTGACGATCATCTGCGTCAAGTTTCGTGAAAATCGGACAAACTTTGCGAACTTTGATGCCTTTTAAGTGTTTTTGATGAAATACAATATGGCGGAAGATCCAACATGGCGGAAATTGACGTCATGGGGTGCGTTGAGTTCGGCCTCATCCAAGACTTCCAAAGATATTGCGATATTCAAAATCGGGCATACGGTTCAAAAGTTAATTGCATGGATGCAATGTCAACTTTGACCCATTGGTGGCGCTAGACTCTCTGTGGTTCAGGCATAAAACTTGCTCAAATTAATTTTTATACTGTCCCGAATCAATGTGCCAAATTTCACAACTTTTTACTGTACGGTTCTATGGGCTGCCATAGACTTCAATGACAGCGGAAAGATGTGTAATAATAATAATAATAATAAGAAAAGGTAGAATCACTAAGGGTTGCCGCGCAGCTTCGCTGCTTGGCCCCCAAATATAGCTGCAAGCAGCAATGAGGGGGCCAAGCAGTTGAGCAGGAGTTGTCATGGCAACCCAATGTTGCTACATTATACACACACCCAATTAACCCCCCCTGTCCCACACACACACATATACACAGATAAACTTCTTCCCCCACACACCCCAATAACCCCCCACACATATGCATACCTCAAACATCACCAAATTTATTGTGCGTAGTCAGGTTGTAGTCACAAGTCCACATACCAAGTTTGGTGTCGATACAAGAAAGTGTTGATAATTGTAGCACCCCTAGTGGTCAAAGCTCACTAAATATATTGTGCGTCTTCAGGATGTGTTCCCGAGTCCATGTACCAAGTTTGGTGTCGATACGATAAAGTTTTTCTAATTATAGCGCCCCTAGTGGTCAAAGGTCACTAAATGTATTGTCCTTATTCAGGATGTGGTCCCGAGTCCAGGTACCAAGTTTGGTGTCGATACGAGAAAGTGTTGCAAATTATAGCACCCCTAGTGGTCAAACGTTGCTAAAATTATTGTCTGTCCTCAGGATGAGGTCCCAAGTCCATATACTAAGTTTGGTTTCAATATGTGAAAGCATTGCTGAAATATGAGCCCACTTCTTGTGATTATTGCGCCACCTATAGGTCAAAAGTCATCACATTTATTGAGCCTCCTCCTAATTGGGTCCTGAGACCCTGTACTGAGTCTGGTGTTGATACACGAAAGCCTTGCTGAGATATCACTCCACTTCCTGTTTGGCGGCTTCGCCGCCAAACTTGATTGGTTGTCACGGGCAACCGGTTTTGAATATGTCTCCAAAAAGCAATGCGTTTATGAGTCATGGTCTGACGATCATCTGCGTCAAGTTTCATGAAAATCGGAGAAACTTTGTGACCTTTGATGCCTTTTAAATGTTTTTGGTGAAATCCAATATGGCGGTCGAATCAATTATGTTGACGTCACATGTTGGCATGTGTCGGCCTAAGGACCTCTCAAGGTATTAACAGATATCACTAATATGCTTTAATTCTAAACACATGACCTGTTACAGGCTAAAACATAATTTTGCTAATTATAGCGCCACCTATAGGTCAAAAGTCATCAAATTTATTGAGCCTCCTCCTAATTGGGTACTGAGACCCTGTACTGAGTTTGGTGTTGATACGCGAAAGCCTTGCTGAGATATCACTTCACTTCCTGTTTGGCGGCTTCGCCGCCAAACTTGATTGGTCGTCACAGGCAACCGGTTTTGAATATGTCTCCAAAAAGCAATGCGTTTATGAGTCATGGTCTGACGATCATCTGCGTCAAGTTTCGTGAAAATCGGACAAACTTTGCGAACTTTGATGCCTTTTAAGTGTTTTTGATGAAATACAATATGGCGGAAGATCCAACATGGCGGAAATTGACGTCATGGGGTGCGTTGAGTTCGGCCTCATCCAAGACTTCCAAAGATATTGCGATATTCAAAATCGGGCATACGGTTCAAAAGTTAATTGCATGGATGCAATGTCAACTTTGACCCATTGGTGGCGCTAGACTCTCTGTGGTTCAGGCATAAAACTTGCTCAAATTAATTTTTATACTGTCCCGAATCAATGTGCCAAATTTCACAACTTTTTACTGTACGGTTCTATGGGCTGCCATAGACTTCAATGACAGCGGAAAGATGTGTAATAATAATAATAATAATAATAAGAAAAGGTAGAATCACTAAGGGTTGCCGCGCAGCTTCGCTGCTTGGCCCCCAATAAGAAAAGGTAGAATCACTAAGGGTTGCCGCGCAGCTTCGCTGCTTGGCCCCCAAATATAGCTGCAAGCAGCAATGAGGGGGCCAAGCAGTTGAGCAGGAGTTGTCATGGCAACCCAATGTTGCTACATTATACACACACCCAATTAACCCCCCCTGTCCCACACACACACATATACACAGATAAACTTCTTCCCCCACACACCCCAATAACCCCCCACACATATGCATACCTCAAACATCACCAAATTTATTGTGCGTAGTCAGGTTGTAGTCACAAGTCCACATACCAAGTTTGGTGTCGATACAAGAAAGTGTTGATAATTGTAGCACCCCTAGTGGTCAAAGCTCACTAAATATATTGTGCGTCTTCAGGATGTGTTCCCGAGTCCATGTACCAAGTTTGGTGTCGATACGATAAAGTTTTTCTAATTATAGCGCCCCTAGTGGTCAAAGGTCACTAAATGTATTGTCCTTATTCAGGATGTGGTCCCGAGTCCAGGTACCAAGTTTGGTGTCGATACGAGAAAGTGTTGCAAATTATAGCACCCCTAGTGGTCAAACGTTGCTAAAATTATTGTCTGTCCTCAGGATGAGGTCCCAAGTCCATATACTAAGTTTGGTTTCAATATGTGAAAGCATTGCTGAAATATGAGCCCACTTCTTGTGATTATAGCGCCACCTATAGGTCAAAAGTCATCAAATTTATTGAGCCTCCTCCTAATTGGGTCCTGAGACCCTGTACTGAGTTTGGTGTTGATACGCAAAAGCCTTGCTGAGATCACTTCACTTCCTGTTTGGCGGCTTCGCCGCCAAACTTGATTGGTCAAGACGGGCGATGGGTTTTGAATATGGGTCCAAAAAGCAATGCGTTTGTGAGTCATGGTCTGAAGATCATCTGAACCAAGTTTCATGAAAATCGGATGAACTTTGTGACCTTTGATGCCTTTTAAGTGATTTTGATTAAATCCAATATGGCGGCCAGATCAATTATGTTGACATCACAAAATCACATCTGTCAGCCTTAGGACCTCCCAGAGACATCACTAGTATATTAACATTAACATTAACAGACACCAATAGTAAGTTTTAATTCCAAACACATCACCCGTTACAGGCCAAAATGTAATTTTGCTTATTATAGCGCCACCTATAGGTCAAAAGTCATCAAATTTATTGAGCCTTCTCCTTATTGGGTCCTGACCCCATGTACTGAGTTTGGTTTTGATACGTTAAAGCTTTACTGAGATATTACTTCGCTTCCTGTTTGGCGGCTTCGCCGCCAAACTTGATTGGTCGTCTCAGGCAACCGGTTTTGAATATGTCTCCAAAAAGCAATGCGTTTATGAGTCATGGTCTGACGATCATCTGCGTCAAGTTTCGTGAAAATCGGAGAAACTTTCTGACCTTTGATGCCTTTTAAGTGTTTTTGATGACATCCAATATGGCGGTCGAATAAATTATGTTGACGTCACATGTTGGCATGTTTCGGCCTAAGGACCTCTCAAGGTATTAACAGATATCACTAATATGCTTTAATTCTAAACACATGACCTGTTACAGGCTAAAACATAATTTTGCTAATTATAGCGCCACCTATAGGTCAAAAGTCATCAAATTTATTGAGCCTCCTCCTAATTGGGTACTGAGACCCTGTACTGAGTTTGGTGTTGATACGCGAAAGCCTTGCTGAGATATCACTTCACTTCCTGTTTGGCGGCTTCGCCGCCAAACTTGATTGGTCGTCACAGGCAACCGGTTTTGAATATGTCTCCAAAAAGCAATGCGTTTATGAGTCATGGTCTGACGATCATCTGCGTCAAGTTTCGTGAAAATCGGACAAACTTTGCGAACTTTGATGCCTTTTAAGTGTTTTTGATGAAATACAATATGGCGGAAGATCCAACATGGCGGAAATTGACGTCATGGGGTGCGTTGAGTTCGGCCTCATCCAAGACTTCCAAAGATATTGCGATATTCAAAATCGGGCATACGGTTCAAAAGTTAATTGCATGGATGCAATGTCAACTTTGACCCATTGGTGGCGCTAGACTCTCTGTGGTTCAGGCATAAAACTTGCTCAAATTAATTTTTATACTGTCCCGAATCAATGTGCCAAATTTCACAACTTTTTACTGTACGGTTCTATGGGCTGCCATAGACTTCAATGACAGCGGAAAGATGTGTAATAATAATAATAAATATAGCTGCAAGCAGCAATGAGGGGGCCAAGCAGTATAGGCCGGAGTAGCCACGGTGACAAGATAGAACTCAGCAGACACCCGGGATAAACAGGGCTGAAACAGGGCTGAGTATTGCCACTGCCTCCGCCAGCCAGACCCCCCCCCCCCACCTAATCACCCCAGCCCGTCCCACCCCGTCCTGCCCTGCCCTACCTTTGCACGCACACATTAGAATTAACTGGATGGAACATGTTGTCATCAGTTTCAAATCAAAAAATAAAAGATTTATAAAACACATCAGCAACTACACATCAAAATGCAATATTGCTAATTGCAGCACCCCCTACAGGTCAAAGGTCAACAAATGTTTTGAGAGTCCTCCTAATGGGGTCATGAATATATGTAGTAAGTTTGGTTATGATACATGGCAGGATTGCTGAGATATGAGCTCACTTCCTGTTTGGCGGCTTCGCCACCAATTTCGATTGGCTGTTATGGGCGAATGCTTTTGTCAATTGTTCCAGAGAGCAATATATTGATAGGTTATGGTCTGAAGATGGTCTGTGCCAATGTTGGTGAAGATCAGATGAAATTTGCGACCTGTGATAACTTTTTGATGTTTGTGATTAAATCTGACATGACGGCCGAATCAATTACGATGACATCACAAGTTGGCCTGGGTCGGCCTAAGGACATCCAACAGTATTACCAGACACCACTAGTACATTTTAATTCTAAGCACAAGAGCAGCTACAGGCCAAAAGGCATGTTTCTTAATTACAGCGCCCCCTAGAGGTCAAAGGTCACCAGATTCCATGAGCTTCCCCCTGATTGGGTCATGAGTCCATGCACCAAGTTTGGCTTTGATACATGCAAGGGTTGCTGAGATATGAGCTCACTTCCTGTTTGGCGGCTTCGCCGCAAGTTTCAATTGGCTGTTACAGCCGAATGCTACTGTCAATTGTTCCAAGAAGCAATGCACTGATAAGGCATGGTCTGAAGATGGTCTCTGCCAATTTTGGTGAGGATCCGCTGAAATTTGTGACCTGCGAAAACTTGTACGTGTTTTTGATTAAATCCAATATGGCGGCCAAATCAATTACGATGACATCACAAGTTGACTTGGGTCGGCCTAAGGACCTCCAACAGTATTACCAGACACCACTAGTGCATTTTAATTCTAAGCACAACTGCAGCTACAGGCCAAAAGGCATGTTTCTTAATTACAGCGCCCCCTAGAGGTCAAAGGTCACCAGATTTCTTTAGCGTCCCCCTGATTGGGTCTTGAGTCCATATACTAAGTTTGGTTGTGATAGATTAATGGGTTGCTGAGATATGAGCTCACTTCCTGTTTGGCGGCTTCGCCGCAAAATTCGATTGGCTGTTACGCGCGAATGGTTATAGGTCCGAAGACAAAAAGCAATGCATTAATGAGGCTTGGTCTGTAGATGATATCTGTGAAGTTTGGTATCGATTGGACAAAATTTGTAACCTGTGAAGACTTTTAAGTGTTTTTGATGAAATCCAATATGGCGGAAAATCCATCATGGCGGAAATTGACGTCATAGGGTGCGTTGAACTCGGCTTGGTCCAAGGATTCCAACGATACCTCATTTTTGACAATCGGGCATACGGGTCAAAAGTTACGTGCGTGAACGCATGTCTAACTTTGGCCTGTTGGTGGCGCTAGAGTGCTCAAGCTGCTGACATGAAACTTGGTGAACTTAAACATGGGACTGTCCCCAATCGGTGTGCCAAATTTCACAACTTTTTACCAGACGGTTCTATGGGCTGCCATAGACTCCCATTCGGGAAGAAAGATGTTAAATAATAAATATAGCTGCAAGCAGCAATGTGGGGGCCAAGCAGTTGAGCAGGAGTTGTCATGGCAACCCAATGTTGTTACATTACACACACACCCATTTAACCCCCTGTCCCATACACACACATATACACAGATAAACCTCCTCTCCCACACACCCCAATAACCCCCCACACATACGCATACCTCAAACATCACCAAATTTATTGTGCGTAGTCAGTTTGTAGTCATTTGTCCACATACCAAGTTTGGTGTCTATACGAGAAGGTGTTGATAAATATAGTGCCTCTAGTGGTCAAATGTCACTAAATATATTGAGCGTCTTCAGGATGTGGTCCCGAGTCCTTGTACCAAGTTTGGTGTCGATACGAGAAAGTGTCGCAAATTATAGCACCCCTAGTGGTCAAAGGTCGCAAAATTGATTGTGCATCCTCAAGATGTTGTCACAAGTCCACATACCAAGTTTGGTGTCTATACGAGAAAGTGTTGACAATTATAGCACCCCTAGTCGTCAAAAGACACCAAATTTATTGTGCATCCTCAGGTTGTAGTCACGAGTCCACATACCAAGTTTGGTGTTGATACGAGAAAATTTTTGCAAATTATAGCACCCCTACTGGTCAAAGGTTGCTAAAATTATTGTCTATCCTCAGGATGAGGTCCCAAGTCCATATATTAAGTTTGGTTTCAATATGTGAAAGCATTGCTGAAATATGAGCCCACTTCTTGTGATTATAGCGCCACCTATAGGTCAAAAGTCATCAAATTTATTGAGCCTCCTCCTAATTGGGTACTGAGACCCTGTACTGAGTTTGGTGTTGATACGCGAAAGCCTTGCTGAGATATCACTTCACTTCCTGTTTGGCGGCTTCGCCGCCAAACTTGATTGGTCAAGACGGGAGATGGGTTTTGAATATGGGTCCAAAAAGCAATGCGTTTGTGAGTCATGGTCTGAAGATCATCTGAACCAAGTTTCATGAAAATCGGATGAACTTTGTGACCTTTGATGCCTTTTAAGTGATTTTGATTAAATCCAATATGGCGGCCAGATCAATTATGTTGACATCACAAAATCACATCTGTCAGCCTTAGGACCTCCCAGAGACATCACTAGTATATTAACATTAACATTAACAGACACCAATAGTAAGTTTTAATTCCAAACACATCACCCGTTACAGGCCAAAATGTAATTTTGCTTATTATAGCGCCACCTATAGGTCAAAAGTCATCAAATTTATTGAGCCTTCTCCTTATTGGGTCCTGACCCCATGTACTGAGTTTGGTTTTGATACGTTAAAGCTTTACTGAGATATTACTTCGCTTCCTGTTTGGCGGCTTCGCTGCCAAACTTGATTGGTCGTCACAGGCAACCGGTTTTGAATATGTCTCCAAAAAGCAATGCGTTTATGAGTCATGGTCTGACGATCATCTGCGTCAAGTTTCATGAAAATCGGAGAAACTTTGTGACCTTTGATGCCTTTTAAATGTTTTTGGTGAAATCCAATATGGCGGTCGAATCAATTATGTTGATGTCACATGTTGGCATATGTCGGCCTAAGGACCTCTCAAGGTATTAACAGATATCACTAATATGCTTTAATTCCAAACACATGACCCGTTACAAGCCAAAACGTAATTTTGCTAATTATAGCGCCACCTATAGGTCAAAAGTCATCAAATTTATTAAGCCTCCTCCTAATTGGGTCCTGAGACCCTATGCTGAGTTTGGTGTTGATACGCGAAAGCCTTGCTGAGATCACTTCACTTCCTGTTTGGCGGCTTCGCCGCCAAACTTGATTGGTCGTGACGGGCGATGGGTTTTGAATATGGCTCCTAAAAGCAATGCATTTATGAGTCATGGTCTGAAGATCATCTGCGTCAAGTTTCGTGAAAATCGGACAAACTTTGCCAACTTTGATGCCTTTTAGGTGTTTTTGATTAAATCCAATATGGCAGCCTGATCAATTACATTTACCTCATAAATTTACATCTGCGTTGAGTTCGGTCTCATCCAAGGATTCCAAATATACCTTAATGTTCAAAATATGATGTACGGTAAATGCATAGATGCAATTCAAAATTTGAAACATTGGTGGCGCTAGAGCTCTCAAAGTGCAGACTTGAAACTTTGATAAATTAAAGATATGACTGAACCGAATCAATGTGCCAAATTTCTCAACTTTTTACTGTACGGTTTAATGGCAAATGAGTGTTTCGTTATAATAATAATAATAATAATAAATATAGCTGCAAGCAGCAATGAGGGGGCCAAGCAGTTGAGCAGGAGTTGTCATGGCAACCCAATGTTGCTACATTATACACACACCCAATTAACCCCCCCTGTCCCACACACACACATATACACAGATAAACTTCTTCCCCCACACACCCCAATAACCCCCCACACATATGCATACCTCAAACATCACCAAATTTATTGTGCGTAGTCAGGTTGTAGTCACAAGTCCACATACCAAGTTTGGTGTCGATACAAGAAAGTGTTGATAATTGTAGCACCCCTAGTGGTCAAAGCTCACTAAATATATTGTGCGTCTTCAGGATGTGTTCCCGAGTCCATGTACCAAGTTTGGTGTCGATACGATAAAGTTTTTCTAATTATAGCGCCCCTAGTGGTCAAAGGTCACTAAATGTATTGTCCTTATTCAGGATGTGGTCCCGAGTCCAGGTACCAAGTTTGGTGTCGATACGAGAAAGTGTTGCAAATTATAGCACCCCTAGTGGTCAAACGTTGCTAAAATTATTGTCTGTCCTCAGGATGAGGTCCCAAGTCCATATACTAAGTTTGGTTTCAATATGTGAAAGCATTGCTGAAATATGAGCCCACTTCTTGTGATTATAGCGCCACCTATAGGTCAAAAATCATCAAATTTATTGAGCCTCCTCCTAATTGGGTCCTGAGACCCTGTACTGAGTTTGGTGTTGATACGCAAAAGCCTTGCTGAGATCACTTCACTTCCTGTTTGGCGGCTTCGCCGCCAAACTTGATTGGTCAAGACGGGCGATGGGTTTTGAATATGGGTCCAAAAAGCAATGCGTTTGTGAGTCATGGTCTGAAGATCATCTGAACCAAGTTTCATGAAAATCGGATGAACTTTGTGACCTTTGATGCCTTTTAAGTGATTTTGATTAAATCCAATATGGCGGCCAGATCAATTATGTTGACATCACAAAATCACATCTGTCAGCCTTAGGACCTCCCAGAGACATCACTAGTATATTAACATTAACATTAACAGACACCAATAGTAAGTTTTAATTCCAAACACATCACCCGTTACAGGCCAAAATGTAATTTTGCTTATTATAGCGCCACCTATAGGTCAAAAGTCATCAAATTTATTGAGCCTTCTCCTTATTGGGTCCTGACCCCATGTACTGAGTTTGGTTTTGATACGTTAAAGCTTTACTGAGATATTACTTCGCTTCCTGTTTGGCGGCTTCGCCGCCAAACTTGATTGGTCGTCTCAGGCAACCGGTTTTGAATATGTCTCCAAAAAGCAATGCGTTTATGAGTCATGGTCTGACGATCATCTGCGTCAAGTTTCGTGAAAATCGGAGAAACTTTCTGACCTTTGATGCCTTTTAAGTGTTTTTGATGACATCCAATATGGCGGTCGAATAAATTATGTTGACGTCACATGTTGCCATGTTTCGGCCTAAGGACCTCTCAAGGTATTAACAGATATCACTAATATGCTTTAATTCTAAACACATGACCCGTTACAGGCTAAAACATAATTTTGCTAATTATAGCGCCACCTATAGGTCAAAAGTCATCAAATTTATTGAGCCTCCTCCTAATTGGGTACTGAGACCCTGTACTGAGTTTGGTGTTGATACGCGAAAGCCTTGCTGAGATATCACTTCACTTCCTGTTTGGCGGCTTCGCCGCCAAACTTGATTGGTCGTCACAGGCAACCGGTTTTGAATATGTCTCCAAAAAGCAATGCGTTTATGAGTCATGGTCTGACGATCATCTGCGTCAAGTTTCGTGAAAATCGGACAAACTTTGCGAACTTTGATGCCTTTTAAGTGTTTTTGATGAAATACAATATGGCGGAAGATCCAACATGGCGGAAATTGACGTCATGGGGTGCGTTGAGTTCGGCCTCATCCAAGACTTCCAAAGATATTGCGATATTCAAAATCGGGCATACGGTTCAAAAGTTAATTGCATGGATGCAATGTCAACTTTGACCCATTGGTGGCGCTAGACTCTCTGTGGTTCAGGCATAAAACTTGCTCAAATTAATTTTTATACTGTCCCGAATCAATGTGCCAAATTTCACAACTTTTTACTGTACGGTTCTATGGGCTGCCATAGACTTCAATGACAGCGGAAAGATGTGTAATAATAATAATAAGAAGAAAAGGTAGAATCACTAAGGGTTGCCGCGCAGCTTCGCTGCTTGGCCCCCAAATATAGCTGCAAGCAGCAATGTGGGGGCCAAGCAGTTGAGCAGGAGTTGTCATGGCAACCCAATGTTGCTACATTATACATACACCCAATTAACCACCCGTCCCACACACACACATATACACAGATAAACTTCCTCTCCCACACACCCCAATAACCCCCCATACATATGCACACCTCAAACATCACCAAATGTATTGTGCATAGTCAGGTTGTAGTCACGAGTCCATATACCAAGTTTGGTGTCGATACGAGAAAGTGTTGATAATTATAGCACCCCTAGTGGTCAAAAGTCACCAAATTTATTGTGCGTCCTCAGGTTGTAGTCACGAGTCCATATACCAAGTTTGGTGTTGATACGAGAAAGTGTTGCAAATTATAGCACCCCTAGTGGTCAAAGGTTGCTAAAATTATTGTCTGTCCTCAGGATGAGGTCCCAAGTCCATATACTAAGTTTGGTTTCAATATGTGAAAGCATTGCTGAAATATGAGCCCACTTCATGTGATTATAGCGCCACCTATAGGTCAAAAGTCATCAAATGTATTGAGCCCCCTCCTAATTGGGTCCTGAGGCCCTCTACTGAGTTTGGTGTTGATACGCAAAAGCCTTGCTGAGATCACTTCACTTCCTGTTTGGCGGCTTCGCCGCCAAACTTGATTGGTCACCACGGGCGACGGGTTTTGAATATGGCTCCAAAAAGCAATGCATTTATGAGTCATGGTCTGAAGATCATCTGCGTCAAGTTTCGTGAAAATCGGACAAACTTTGCGAACTTTGATGCCTTTTAGGTGTTTTTGATTAAATCCAATATGGCAGCCTGATCAATTACGTTTACCTCATAAATTCACATCTGCGTTGAGTTCGGTCTCATCCAAGGATTCCAAATATACCTTAATGTTCAAAATGTGGTGTACCGTTCAAACGTTATGTGCATAGATGTAATAAAAAATTTGAAATGTTGGTGGCGCTAGAGCACTCAAAGTGCAGACTTGAAACTTTGATAAATTAAAGATATGACTGAACCGAATCAATGTGCCGAATTTCTCAACTTTTTACTGTACGGTTGAATGGCAAATGAGCGTTTCGTTATAATAATAATAATAATAATAATAATAAATATAGCTGCAAGCAGCAATGAGGGGGCCAAGCAGTTGAGCAGGAGTTGTCATGGCAACCCAATGTTGCTACATTATACACACACCCAATTAACCCCCCCTGTCCCACACACACACATATACACAGATAAACTTCTTCCCCCACACACCCCAATAACCCCCCACACATATGCATACCTCAAACATCACCAAATTTATTGTGCGTAGTCAGGTTGTAGTCACAAGTCCACATACCAAGTTTGGTGTCGATACAAGAAAGTGTTGATAATTGTAGCACCCCTAGTGGTCAAAGCTCACTAAATATATTGTGCGTCTTCAGGATGTGTTCCCGAGTCCATGTACCAAGTTTGGTGTCGATACGATAAAGTTTTTCTAATTATAGCGCCCCTAGTGGTCAAAGGTCACTAAATGTATTGTCCTTATTCAGGATGTGGTCCCGAGTCCAGGTACCAAGTTTGGTGTCGATACGAGAAAGTGTTGCAAATTATAGCACCCCTAGTGGTCAAACGTTGCTAAAATTATTGTCTGTCCTCAGGATGAGGTCCCAAGTCCATATACTAAGTTTGGTTTCAATATGTGAAAGCATTGCTGAAATATGAGCCCACTTCTTGTGATTATAGCGCCACCTATAGGTCAAAAGTCATCAAATTTATTGAGCCTCCTCCTAATTGGGTCCTGAGACCCTGTACTGAGTTTGGTGTTGATACGCAAAAGCCTTGCTGAGATCACTTCACTTCCTGTTTGGCGGCTTCGCCGCCAAACTTGATTGGTCAAGACGGGCGATGGGTTTTGAATATGGGTCCAAAAAGCAATGCGTTTGTGAGTCATGGTCTGAAGATCATCTGAACCAAGTTTCATGAAAATCGGATGAACTTTGTGACCTTTGATGCCTTTTAAGTGATTTTGATTAAATCCAATATGGCGGCCAGATCAATTATGTTGACATCACAAAATCACATCTGTCAGCCTTAGGACCTCCCAGAGACATCACTAGTATATTAACATTAACATTAACAGACACCAATAGTAAGTTTTAATTCCAAACACATCACCCGTTACAGGCCAAAATGTAATTTTGCTTATTATAGCGCCACCTATAGGTCAAAAGTCATCAAATTTATTGAGCCTTCTCCTTATTGGGTCCTGACCCCATGTACTGAGTTTGGTTTTGATACGTTAAAGCTTTACTGAGATATTACTTCGCTTCCTGTTTGGCGGCTTCGCCGCCAAACTTGATTGGTCGTCTCAGGCAACCGGTTTTGAATATGTCTCCAAAAAGCAATGCGTTTATGAGTGATCATCTGCGTCAAGTTTCGTGAAAATCGGACAAACTTTGCGAACTTTGATGCCTTTTAAGTGTTTTTGATGAAATACAATATGGCGGAAGATCCAACATGGCGGAAATTGACGTCATGGGGTGCGTTGAGTTCGGCCTCATCCAAGACTTCCAAAGATATTGCGATATTCAAAATCGGGCATACGGTTCAAAAGTTAATTGCATGGATGCAATGTCAACTTTGACCCATTGGTGGCGCTAGACTCTCTGTGGTTCAGGCATAAAACTTGCTCAAATTAATTTTTATACTGTCCCGAATCAATGTGCCAAATTTCACAACTTTTTACTGTACGGTTCTATGGGCTGCCATAGACTTCAATGACAGCGGAAAGATGTGTAATAATAATAAGAAAAGGTAGAATCACTAAGGGTTGCCGCGCAGCTTCGCTGCTTGGCCCCCAATAATAAGAAAAGGTAGAATCACTAAGGGTTGCCGCGCAGCTTCGCTGCTTGGCCCCCAATAAATATAGCTGCAAGCAGCAATGAGGGGGCCAAGCAGTATAGGCCGGAGTAGCCACGGTGACAAGATAGAACTCAGCAGACATCCGGGATCAACAGGGCTGAGTATTGCCACCGCCTCCGCCAGCCAGCCCCCCCCCCCCCCCCCCCCACCTAATCACCCCAGCCCGTCCCACCCCGTCCTGCCCTACCCTGCCCTTGCACTCACGCATTAGAATTAACTGGATGGAACATGTTGTCATCAGTCTCACATCAAAAAATAAAAGATTTATATAACACATCAGCAACTACACATCAAAATGCAATATTGCTAATTGCAGCACCCCCTACAGGTCAAAGGTCACCAAATTTTTTGAGCGTCCTCCTAATGGGGTCATGAATATATGTAGTAAGTTTGGTTATAATACATGGCAGGGTTGCTAAAATATGAGCTCACTTCCTGTTTGGCGGCTTCGCCACAAATTTCGATTGGCTGTTACGGGCGAATGCTTTTGTCAATTGTTCCAGAGAGCAATATATTGATAGGTTATGGTCTAAAAATGGTCTGTGCCAATGTTGGTGAAGATCAGATGAAATTTGCGACCCGCGAAAACTTTTTGATGTTTTTGATTAAATCCAATATGGCGGCCGAATCAATTACTATGACATCACAAGTCGACATGGGTCGGCCTAAGGACCTCCAACAGTATTACCAGACACCACTAGTGCGTTTTAATTCTAAGCACAACTGCAGCTACAGGCCAAAAGGCATGTTTCTTCATTACAGCGCCCCCTAGAGGTCAAAGGTCACCAGATTTCTTGAGCGTCCCCCTGATTGGGTCCTGAGTCCATGTACCAAGTTTGGTTATGATAGATGAATGGGTTGCTGAGATATGAGCTCACTTCCTGTTTGGCGGCTTTGCCGCAAACTTCGATTGGCTGTTACTCGCAAACGGTTTTAGTTCCGAAGACAAAAAGCAATGCATTAATGAGGTATGGTCTGAAGATCATGTGTGTCAAGTTTGGTGACGATCGGACAAAATTTGTGACCTGTGAAAAGTTAGTTTCACTTTCACTAAAATCCAAAATGGCGGAAAATCCATCATGGCGGTAAATGACGTCATAGGGTGCGTTGAACTCGGCTTGGTCCAAGGATTCCAACGATACCTCATTTTTGACAATCGGGCATACGGGTCAAAAGTTACGTGCGTGAACGCATGTCCAACTTTGGCCTGTTGGTGGCGCTAGAGTGCTCAAGGGGCTGACATGAAACTTGGTGAAATTAAATATGGGACTGTCCCCAATCGGTGTGCCAAATTTCACAACTTTTTACCAGACGGTTCTATGGGCTGCCATAGACTCCCATTCGGGAAGAATGATGTTAAATAATAATAAGAAATCATAGAAACACAATGGGTGCCTTCGCAGCTTCGCTGCTTGGCCCCCAAATATAGCTGCAAGCAGCAATGTGGGGGCCAAGCAGTTGAGCAGGAGTTGTCATGGCAACCCAATGTTGCTACATTATACACACACCCAATTAACCACCCGTCCCACACACACATACACAGATAAACTTCCTCTCCCACACACCCCAATAACCCCCCACACATATGCACACCTCAAACATCACCAAATGTATTGTGCATAGTCAGGTTGTAGTCACGAGTCCATATACCAAGTTTGGTGTCGATACGAGAAAGTGTTGATAATTAAAGCACCCCTAGTGGTCAAAAGTCACCAAATTTATTGTGCGTCCTCAGGTTGTAGTCACGAGTCCATATACCAAGTTTGGTGTTGATACGAGAAAGTGTTGCAAATTATAGCACCCCTAGTGGTCAAAGGTTGCTAAAATTATTGTCTGTCCTCAGGATGAGGTCCCAAGTCCATATACTAAGTTTGGTTTCAATATGTGAAAGCATTGCTGAAATATGAGCCCACTTCATGTGATTATAGCGCCACCTATAGGTCAAAAGTCATCAAATGTATTGAGCCCCCTCCTAATTGGGTCCTGAGGCCCTCTACTGAGTTTGGTGTTGATACGCAAAAGCCTTGCTGAGATCACTTCATTTCCTGTTTGGCGGCTTTGCCGCCAAACGTGATTGGTCGTCACAGGCAAGCGGTTTGGAATATGTCTCCAAAAAGCAATGCGTTTATGAGTCATGGTCTGACGATCATCTGCGTCAAGTTTCGTGAAAATCGGACAAACTTTATGACCTTTGATGCCTTTTAAGTGTTTTTGATGAAATCAAATATGGCGGTCGAATCAATTATGTTGACGTCACATGTTGGCATGTGTCGGCCTAAGGACCTCTCAAGGTATTAACAGATATCACTAATATGCTTTAATTCCAAACACATGACCCGTTACAGGCTAAAACGTAATTTTGCTAATTATAGCGCCACCTATAGGTCAAAAGTCATCAAATTTATTTAGCCTCCTCCTAATTGGGTACTGAGACCCTGTACTGAGTTTGGTGTTGATACGCGAAAGCCTTGCTGAGATTACTTCACTTCCTGTTTGGCGGCTTCGCCGCCAAACTTGATTGGTCACCACGGGCGACGGGTTTTGAATATGGCTCCAAAAAGCAATGCATTTATGAGTCATGGTCTGAAGATCATCTGCGTCAAGTTTCGTGAAAATCGGACAAACTTTGCGAACTTTGATGCCTTTTAGGTGTTTTTGATTAAATCCAATATGGCAGCCTGATCGATCAATTACGTTTACCCCATAAATTGACATCTGCGTTGAGTTCGGTCTTATCCAAGGATTCCAAATATACCTTAATGTTCAAAATGTGGTGTACCATTCAAACGTTATGTGCATAGATGTAATAAAAAATTTGAAATGTTGGTGGCGCTAGAGCACTCAAAGTGCAGACTTGAAACTTTGATAAATTAAAGATATGACTGAACCGAATCAATGTGCCGAATATCCCAACTTTTTACTGTATGGTTTAATGGCAAATTAGCGTTTCGTTATAATAATAATAATAATAATAAGAATACGTAGAATCACTATGGGTTGCCGCGCAGCTTCGCTGCTTGGCCCCCAATAAGAAAAGGTAGAATCACTATGGGTTGCCGCGCAGCTTCGCTGCTTGGCCCCCAATAAGAATACGTAGAATCACTATGGGTTGCCTCGCAGCTTCGCTGCTTGGCCCCCAATAATAAATATAGCTGCAAGCAGCAATGTGGGGGCCAAGCAGTTGAGCAAGAGTTGCACTGGCAACCCAATGTTGCTACATTATACACACACCCAATTAACCCCCCCCCCTGTCCCACACACACACATATACACAGATAAACTTCTTCCCCCACACACCCCAATAACCCCCCACACATATGCATACCTCAAACATCACCAAATTTATTGTGCGTAGTCAGGTTGTAGTCACAAGTCCACATACCAAGTTTGGTGTCGATACAAGAAAGTGTTGATAATTGTAGCACCCCTAGTGGTCAAAGCTCACTAAATATATTGTGCCTCTTCAGGATGTGTTCCCGAGTCCATGTACCAAGTTTGGTGTCGATACGATAAAGTTTTTCTAATTATAGCGCCCCTAGTGGTCAAAGGTCACTAAATGTATTGTCCTTATTCAGGATGTGGTCCCGAGTCCAGGTACCAAGTTTGGTGTCGATACGAGAAAGTGTTGCAAATTATAGCACCCCTAGTGGTCAAACGTTGCTAAAATTATTGTATGTCCTCAGGATGTGGTCCCGAGTCAATGAGCCAAGTTTGGTTTCAATACGTGAAAGCATTGCTGAAATATGAGCCCAATTCCTGTGATTATAGCGCCACATAGTGGTCAAAATTTACCACATTTCTTGAGCGTCCTCCTGATTGGGTCCTGAGCCCATATACCTAGTTTGGTTTTGATACGTGAAAGCATTGCTGAGATATCACTTCACTTCCTGTTTGGCGGCTTCGCCGCCAAACTTGATTGGTCGTCACAGGCAACCGGTTTGGAATATGTCTCCAAAAAGCAATGCGTTTATGAGTCATGGTCTGACGATCATCTGCGTCAAGTTTCGTGAAAATCGGACAAACTTTATGACCTTTGATGCCTTTTAAGTGTTTTTGATGAAATCCAATATGGCGGTCGGATCAATTAAGTTGACGTCAGATGTTGGCATGTGTCGGCCTAAGGACCTCTCAAGGTATTAACAGATATCACTAATATGCTTTAATTCCAAACACATGACCCGTTACAGGCTAAAACGTAATTTTGCTAATTATAGCGCCACCTATAGGTCAAAAGTCATCAAATTTATTGAGCCTCCTCCTAATTGGGTACTGAGACCCTGTACTGAGTTTGGTGTTGATACGCGAAAGCCTTGCTGAGATTACTTCACTTCCTGTTTGGCGGCTTCGCCGCCAAACTTGATTGGTCACCACGGGCGACGGGTTTTGAATATGGCTCCAAAAAGCAATGCATTTATGAGTCATGGTCTGAAGATCATCTGCGTCAAGTTTCGTGAAAATCGGACAAACTTTGCCAACTTTGATGCCTTTTAGGTGTTTTTGATTAAATCCAATATGGCAGCCTGATCAATTACGTTTACCTCATAAATTGACATCTGCGTTGAGTTCGGTCTCATCCAAGGATTCCAAATATACCTTAATGTTCAAAATGTGGTGTACCGTTCAAACGTTATGTGCATAGATGTAATAAAAAATTTGAAATGTTGGTGGCGCTAGAGCACTCAAAATGCAGACTTGAAACTTTGATAAATTAAAGATATGACTGAACCGAATCAATGTGCCGAATATCCCAACTTTTTACTGTATGGTTTAATGGCAAATTAGCGTTTCGTTATAATAATAATAATAAATATAGCTGCAAGCAGCAATGAGGGGGCCAAGCAGTATAGGCCGGAGTAGCCACGGTGACAAGATAGAACTCAGCAGACACCCGGGATCAACAGGGCCGAGTATTGCCACCGCCTCCGCCAGCCAGCCCCCCCCCCCCACCTAATCACCCCAGCCCGTCCTGCCCTGCCCTTCCCTTGCACGCACGCATTAGAATTAACTGGATGGAACATGTTGTCATCAGTTTCACATCAAAAAGTAAAAGATTGATATAACACATCAGCAACTACATATCAAAATGCAATATTGCTAATTGCAGCACCCCCTACAGGTCAAAGGTCACCATATTTTTTGAGCGTCCTCCTAATGGGGTAATGAATATATGTAGTAAGTTTGGTTATGATACATGGCAGGGTTGCTGAGATATGAGCTCACTTCCTGTTTGGCGGCTTCGCCGCAAATTTCGATTGGCTGTTACAGCCGAATGCTTCTGTCAATTGTTCCAGAAAGCAATATATTGATAGGTTATGGTCTGAAGATGGTCTGTGCCAATGTTGGTGAAGATCAGATGAAATTTGCGACCTGTGATAACTTTTTGATGTTTGTGATTAAATCTAACATGACGGCCGAATCAATTACGATTACATCACAAGTTGGCCTGGGTCGGCCTAAGGACCTCCAACAGTATTATAAGACACCACTAGTACATTTTAATTCTAAGCACAACTGCAGCTACAGGCCAAAAGGCATGTTTCTTAATTACAGCGCCCCCTAGAGGTCAAAGGTCACCAGATGTCTTGAGCGTCCCCCTGATTGGGTCCTGAGTCCATATACTAAGTTTGGTTATGATAGATTAATGGGTTGCTGAGATATGAGCTCACTTCCTGTTTGGCGGCTTCGCCGCACAATTCGATTGGCTGTTACGCGCGAATGGTTATAGTTCCGAAGACAAAAAGCAAGGCATTAATGAGGCATGGTCTGTAGATGATATCTGTGAAGATTGGTATCAATTGGACAAAATTTGTGACCTGTGAAGACATTTCAGGTTTTTTGATGAAATCCAATATGGCGGAAAATCCATCATAGTGGAAATTGACGTCACAGGGTGCGTTGAACTCAGCTTGGTCCAAGGATTCCAACGATACATCATTTTTGACAATCGGCCATACGGGTCAAAAGTTACGTGCGTGAACGCACATCCAACTTTGGCCTGTTGGTGGCGCTAGAGCGCTTGAGGTGCCGGCATGAAACTTGGTGAATTGAATTATTGGACTGTCCCCAATTAGTGTGCAAAATTATATAACTTTTTACCAGACGGTTCTATTGGCTGCCATTGACTTCCATTGCAAAATAATGCGCATCAGCAACTACTGGCCAAAATGCATTTTTGTCAATTACAGTGCCCCCTAGAGGTCAAATGTCACCAAATTTCTTGAGCATCCTCCCGATGGGGTCTGAGGTACATGTACTATATTTGGTTTTGATACATGAAAGCGTTGCTGAGATATGAAATCACTTCCTGTTTGGCGGCTTCGCCGCAAATTTCGATTGGCTGGTGCAGGTCAATGCTTCTGTCAATTGTTCCAGAAAGCAATGCACTCATCAGTCATGGTCGGAAGATTGTCTCTGCCAATTTTGGTGAAGAACAGATGAAATTTGTGACCTGCGAAAGCTTGTACGTGTTTTTGATTAAATGCAATATGGCGGCCGAATCAATTACGATGACATCACAAGTTGGCTTGGGTCGGCCTAAGGACCTCCAACAGTATTACCAGACACCACTAGTGCATTTTAATTCTAAGCACAACTGCAGCTACAGGCCAAAAGGCATGTTTCTTAATTACAGCGCCCCCTAGAGGTCAAAGGTCACCAGATTTCTTGTGCATCCCCCTGATTGGGTCCTGAGTCCATGTACTTAGTTTGGTTATGATAGATCAATGGGTTGCTGAGATATGAGCTCACTTCCTGTTTGGCGGCTTCGCCACAAATTTCGATTGGCTGTTATGCGCGAACGGTTATAGTTCCGAAGACAAAACACCACAACTTTTGTGAGGCTTGGTCTGAAGATCATGTGTGTCAAGTTTGGTGACGATCGGACAAAATTTGTGACCTGTGAAAAATTAGTTTCACTTTCACTAAAATCCAAAATGGCGGAAAATCCATCATGGCGGAAAATGACGTCATAGGGTGCGTTGACCTCGGCTTGGTCCAAGGATTCCAACGATACCTCATTTTTGACAATCGGCCATACGGGTCAAAAGTTACGTGCGTGAACGCACGTGCAACTTTGGCCTGTTGGTGGCGCTAGAGCGCTCGGGGTGCGGACTTGAAACTTGGTGAAATTAATTATGGGGCACTGCCTAACTAGTGTGCCAAATTTCACAACTTTTCACCAGACGGTTCTATGGGCTGCCATAGACTTCAATGGCAGAGGAAAGATGTGTAATAATAATAAATAATATAGCTGCAAGCAGCAATGAGGGGGCCAAGCAGTTGAGCAGGAGTTGTCATGGCAACCCAATGTTGCTACATTATACACACACCCAATTAACCCCCCCTGTCCCACACACACACATATACACAGATAAACTTCTTCCCCCACACACCCCAATAACCCCCCACACATATGCATACCTCAAACATCACCAAATTTATTGTGCGTAGTCAGGTTGTAGTCACAAGTCCACATACCAAGTTTGGTGTCGATACAAGAAAGTGTTGATAATTGTAGCACCCCTAGTGGTCAAAGCTCACTAAATATATTGTGCGTCTTCAGGATGTGTTCCCGAGTCCATGTACCAAGTTTGGTGTCGATACGATAAAGTTTTTCTAATTATAGCGCCCCTAGTGGTCAAAGGTCACTAAATGTATTGTCCTTATTCAGGATGTGGTCCCGAGTCCAGGTACCAAGTTTGGTGTCGATACGAGAAAGTGTTGCAAATTATAGCACCCCTAGTGGTCAAACGTTGCTAAAATTATTGTCTGTCCTCAGGATGAGGTCCCAAGTCCATATACTAAGTTTGGTTTCAATATGTGAAAGCATTGCTGAAATATGAGCCCACTTCTTGTGATTATAGCGCCACCTATAGGTCAAAAGTCATCAAATTTATTGAGCCTCCTCCTAATTGGGTCATGAGACCCTGTACTGAGTTTGGTGTTGATACGCAAAAGCCTTGCTGAGATCACTTCACTTCCTGTTTGGCGGCTTCGCCGCCAAACTTGATTGGTCAAGACGGGCGATGGGTTTTGAATATGGGTCCAAAAAGCAATGCGTTTGTGAGTCATGGTCTGAAGATCATCTGAACCAAGTTTCATGAAAATCGGATGAACTTTGTGACCTTTGATGCCTTTTAAGTGATTTTGATTAAATCCAATATGGCGGCCAGATCAATTATGTTGACATCACAAAATCACATCTGTCAGCCTTAGGACCTCCCAGAGACATCACTAGTATATTAACATTAACATTAACAGACACCAATAGTAAGTTTTAATTCCAAACACATCACCCGTTACAGGCCAAAATGTAATTTTGCTTATTATAGCGCCACCTATAGGTCAAAAGTCATCAAATTTATTGAGCCTTCTCCTTATTGGGTCCTGACCCCATGTACTGAGTTTGGTTTTGATACGTTAAAGCTTTACTGAGATATTACTTCGCTTCCTGTTTGGCGGCTTCGCCGCCAAACTTGATTGGTCGTCTCAGGCAACCGGTTTTGAATATGTCTCCAAAAAGCAATGCGTTTATGAGTCATGGTCTGACGATCATCTGCGTCAAGTTTCGTGAAAATCGGAGAAACTTTCTGACCTTTGATGCCTTTTAAGTGTTTTTGATGACATCCAATATGGCGGTCGAATAAATTATGTTGACGTCACATGTTGGCATGTTTCGGCCTAAGGACCTCTCAAGGTATTAACAGATATCACTAATATGCTTTAATTCTAAACACATGACCCGTTACAGGCTAAAACATAATTTTGCTAATTATAGCGCCACCTATAGGTCAAAAGTCATCAAATTTATTGAGCCTCCTCCTAATTGGGTACTGAGACCCTGTACTGAGTTTGGTGTTGATACGCGAAAGCCTTGCTGAGATATCACTTCACTTCCTGTTTGGCGGCTTCGCCGCCAAACTTGATTGGTCGTCACAGGCAACCGGTTTTGAATATGTCTCCAAAAAGCAATGCGTTTATGAGTCATGGTCTGACGATCATCTGCGTCAAGTTTCGTGAAAATCGGACAAACTTTGCGAACTTTGATGCCTTTTAAGTGTTTTTGATGAAATACAATATGGCGGAAGATCCAACATGGCGGAAATTGACGTCATGGGGTGCGTTGAGTTCGGCCTCATCCAAGACTTCCAAAGATATTGCGATATTCAAAATCGGGCATACGGTTCAAAAGTTAATTGCATGGATGCAATGTCAACTTTGACCCATTGGTGGCGCTAGACTCTCTGTGGTTCAGGCATAAAACTTGCTCAAATTAATTTTTATACTGTCCCGAATCAATGTGCCAAATTTCACAACTTTTTACTGTACGGTTCTATGGGCTGCCATAGACTTCAATGACAGCGGAAAGATGTGTAATAATAATAATAATAATAAGAAAAGGTAGAATCACTAAGGGTTGCCGCGCAGCTTCGCTGCTTGGCCCCCAAATATAGCTGCAAGCAGCAATGTGGGGGCCAAGCAGTTGAGCAGGAGTTGTCATGGCAACTCAATGTTGCTACATTATACATACACCCAATTAACCACCCGTCCCACACACACACATATACACAGATAAACTTCCTCTCCCACACACCCCAATAACCCCCCATACATATGCACACCTCAAACATCACCAAATGTATTGTGCATAGTCAGGTTGTAGTCACGAGTCCACATACCAAGTTTGGTGTCGATACGAGAAAGTGTTGATAATTATAGCACCCCTAGTGGTCAAAAGTCACCAAATTTATTGTGCGTCCTCAGGTTGTAGTCACGAGTCCATATACCAAGTTTGGTGTTGATACGAGAAAGTGTTGCAAATTATAGCACCCCTAGTGGTCAAAGGTTGCTAAAATTATTGTCTGTCCTCAGGATGAGGTCCCAAGTCCATATACTAAGTTTGGTTTCAATATGTGAAAGCATTGCTGAAATATGAGCCCACTTCATGTGATTATAGCGCCACCTATAGGTCAAAAGTCATCAAATGTATTGAGCCCCCTCCTAATTGGGTCCTGAGGCCCTCTACTGAGTTTGGTGTTGATACGCAAAAGCCTTGCTGAGATCACTTCATTTCCTGTTTGGCGGCTTTGCCGCCAAACGTGATTGGTCGTCACAGGCAAGCGGTTTGGAATATGTCTCCAAAAAGCAATGCGTTTATGAGTCATGGTCTGACGATCATCTGCGTCAAGTTTCGTGAAAATCGGACAAACTTTATGACCTTTGATGCCTTTTAAGTGTTTTTGATGAAATCAAATATGGCGGTCGAATCAATTATGTTGACGTCACATGTTGGCATGTGTCGGCCTAAGGACCTCTCAAGGTATTAACAGATATCACTAATATGCTTTAATTCCAAACACATGACCCGTTACAGGCTAAAACGTAATTTTGCTAATTATAGCGCCACCTATAGGTCAAAAGTCATCAAATTTATTTAGCCTCCTCCTAATTGGGTACTGAGACCCTGTACTGAGTTTGGTGTTGATACGCGAAAGCCTTGCTGAGATTACTTCACTTCCTGTTTGGCGGCTTCGCCGCCAAACTTGATTGGTCACCACGGGCGACGGGTTTTGAATATGGCTCCAAAAAGCAATGCATTTATGAGTCATGGTCTGAAGATCATCTGCGTCAAGTTTCGTGAAAATCGGACAAACTTTGCGAACTTTGATGCCTTTTAGGTGTTTTTGATTAAATCCAATATGGCAGCCTGATCAATTACGTTTACCCCATAAATTGACATCTGCGTTGAGTTCGGTCTCATCCAAGGATTCCAAATATACCTTAATGTTCAAAATGTGGTGTACCATTCAAACGTTATGTGCATAGATGTAATAAAAAATTTGAAATGTTGGTGGCGCTAGAGCACTCAAAGTGCAGACTTGAAACTTTGATAAATTAAAGATATGACTGAACCGAATCAATGTGCCGAATATCCCAACTTTTTACTGTATGGTTTAATGGCAAATTAGCGTTTCGTTATAATAATAATAATAATAAATATAGCTGCAAGCAGCAATGAGGGGGCCAAGCAGTTGAGCAGGAGTTGTCATGGCAACCCAATGTTGCTACATTATACACACACCCAATTAACCCCCCCTGTCCCACACACACACATATACACAGATAAACTTCTTCCCCCACACACCCCAATAACCCCCCACACATATGCATACCTCAAACATCACCAAATTTATTGTGCGTAGTCAGGTTGTAGTCACAAGTCCACATACCAAGTTTGGTGTCGATACAAGAAAGTGTTGATAATTGTAGCACCCCTAGTGGTCAAAGCTCACTAAATATATTGTGCGTCTTCAGGATGTGTTCCCGAGTCCATGTACCAAGTTTGGTGTCGATACGATAAAGTTTTTCTAATTATAGCGCCCCTAGTGGTCAAAGGTCACTAAATGTATTGTCCTTATTCAGGATGTGGTCCCGAGTCCAGGTACCAAGTTTGGTGTCGATACGAGAAAGTGTTGCAAATTATAGCACCCCTAGTGGTCAAACGTTGCTAAAATTATTGTCTGTCCTCAGGATGAGGTCCCAAGTCCATATACTAAGTTTGGTTTCAATATGTGAAAGCATTGCTGAAATATGAGCCCACTTCTTGTGATTATAGCGCCACCTATAGGTCAAAAGTCATCAAATTTATTGAGCCTCCTCCTAATTGGGTCCTGAGACCCTGTACTGAGTTTGGTGTTGATACGCAAAAGCCTTGCTGAGATCACTTCACTTCCTGTTTGGCGGCTTCGCCGCCAAACTTGATTGGTCAAGACGGGCGATGGGTTTTGAATATGGGTCCAAAAAGCAATGCGTTTGTGAGTCATGGTCTGAAGATCATCTGAACCAAGTTTCATGAAAATCGGATGAACTTTGTGACCTTTGATGCCTTTTAAGTGATTTTGATTAAATCCAATATGGCGGCCAGATCAATTATGTTGACATCACAAAATCACATCTGTCAGCCTTAGGACCTCCCAGAGACATCACTAGTATATTAACATTAACATTAACAGACACCAATAGTAAGTTTTAATTCCAAACACATCACCCGTTACAGGCCAAAATGTAATTTTGCTTATTATAGCGCCACCTATAGGTCAAAAGTCATCAAATTTATTGAGCCTTCTCCTTATTGGGTCCTGACCCCATGTACTGAGTTTGGTTTTGATACGTTAAAGCTTTACTGAGATATTACTTCGCTTCCTGTTTGGCGGCTTCGCCGCCAAACTTGATTGGTCGTCTCAGGCAACCGGTTTTGAATATGTCTCCAAAAAGCAATGCGTTTATGAGTCATGGTCTGACGATCATCTGCGTCAAGTTTCGTGAAAATCGGAGAAACTTTCTGACCTTTGATGCCTTTTAAGTGTTTTTGATGACATCCAATATGGCGGTCGAATAAATTATGTTGACGTCACATGTTGGCATGTTTCGGCCTAAGGACCTCTCAAGGTATTAACAGATATCACTAATATGCTTTAATTCTAAACACATGACCCGTTACAGGCTAAAACATAATTTTGCTAATTATAGCGCCACCTATAGGTCAAAAGTCATCAAATTTATTGAGCCTCCTCCTAATTGGGTACTGAGACCCTGTACTGAGTTTGGTGTTGATACGCGAAAGCCTTGCTGAGATATCACTTCACTTCCTGTTTGGCGGCTTCGCCGCCAAACTTGATTGGTCGTCACAGGCAACCGGTTTTGAATATGTCTCCAAAAAGCAATGCGTTTATGAGTCATGGTCTGACGATCATCTGCGTCAAGTTTCGTGAAAATCGGACAAACTTTGCGAACTTTGATGCCTTTTAAGTGTTTTTGATGAAATACAATATGGCGGAAGATCCAACATGGCGGAAATTGACGTCATGGGGTGCGTTGAGTTCGGCCTCATCCAAGACTTCCAAAGATATTGCGATATTCAAAATCGGGCATACGGTTCAAAAGTTAATTGCATGGATGCAATGTCAACTTTGACCCATTGGTGGCGCTAGACTCTCTGTGGTTCAGGCATAAAACTTGCTCAAATTAATTTTTATACTGTCCCGAATCAATGTGCCAAATTTCACAACTTTTTACTGTACGGTTCTATGGGCTGCCATAGACTTCAATGACAGCGGAAAGATGTGTAATAATAATAATAATAATAAGAAAAGGTAGAATCACTAAGGGTTGCCGCGCAGCTTCGCTGCTTGGCCCCCAATAATAAGAATACGTAGAATCACTATGGGTTGCCGCGCAGCTTCGCTGCTTGGCCCCCAATAAGAATACGTAGAATCACTATGGGTTGCCTCGCAGCTTCGCTGCTTGGCCCCCAATAATAATAATAAGAATACGTAGAATCACTATGGGTTGCCGCGCAGCTTCGCTGCTTGGCCCCCAATAAGAATACGTAGAATCACTATGGGTTGCCGCGCAGCTTCGCTGCTTGGCCCCCAAATATAGCTGCAAGCAGCAATGTGGGGGCCAAGCAGTTGAGCAGGAGTTGTCATGGCAACCCAATGTTGCTACATCATACATACACCCAATTAACCACCCGTCCCACACACACACATATACACAGATAAACTTCCTCTCCCACACACCCCAATAACCCCCCATACATATGCACACCTCAAACATCACCAAATGTATTGTGCATAGTCAGGTTGTAGTCACGAGTCCATATACCAAGTTTGGTGTCGATACGAGAAAGTGTTGATAATTATAGCACCCCTAGTGGTCAAAAGTCACCAAATTTATTGTGCGTCCTCAGGTTGTAGTCACGAGTCCATATACCAAGTTTGGTGTTGATACGAGAAAGTGTTGCAAATGATAGCACCCCTAGTGGTCAAAGGTTGCTAAAATTATTGTCTGTCCTCAGGATGAGGTCCCAAGTCCATATACTAAGTTTGGTTTCAATATGTGAAAGCATTGCTGAAATATGAGCCCACTTCATGTGATTATAGCGCCACCTATAGGTCAAAAGTCATCAAATGTATTGAGCCCCCTCCTAATTGGGTCCTGAGGCCCTCTACTGAGTTTGGTGTTGATACGCAAAAGCCTTGCTGAGATCACTTCATTTCCTGTTTGGCGGCTTTGCCGCCAAACGTGATTGGTCGTCACAGGCAAGCGGTTTGGAATATGTCTCCAAAAAGCAATGCGTTTATGAGTCATGGTCTGACGATCATCTGCGTCAAGTTTCGTGAAAATCGGACAAACTTTATGACCTTTGATGCCTTTTAAGTGTTTTTGATGAAAACAAATATGGCGGTCGAATCAATTATGTTGACGTCACATGTTGGCATGTGTCGGCCTAAGGACCTCTCAAGGTATTAACAGATATCACTAATATGCTTTAATTCCAAACACATGACCCGTTACAGGCTAAAACGTAATTTTGCTAATTATAGCGCCACCTATAGGTCAAAAGTCATCAAATTTATTTAGCCTCCTCCTAATTGGGTACTGAGACCCTGTACTGAGTTTGGTGTTGATACGCGAAAGCCTTGCTGAGATTACTTCACTTCCTGTTTGGCGGCTTCGCCGCCAAACTTGATTGGTCACCACGGGCGACGGGTTTTGAATATGGCTCCAAAAAGCAATGCATTTATGAGTCATGGTCTGAAGATCATCTGCGTCAAGTTTCGTGAAAATCGGACAAACTTTGCGAACTTTGATGCCTTTTAGGTGTTTTTGATTAAATCCAATATGGCAGCCTGATCAATTACGTTTACCCCATAAATTGACATCTGCGTTGAGTTCGGTCTCATCCAAGGATTCCAAATATACCTTAATGTTCAAAATGTGGTGTACCATTCAAACGTTATGTGCATAGATGTAATAAAAAATTTGAAATGTTGGTGGCGCTAGAGCACTCAAAGTGCAGACTTGAAACTTTGATAAATTAAAGATATGACTGAACCGAATCAATGTGCCGAATATCCCAACTTTTTACTGTATGGTTTAATGGCAAATTAGCGTTTCGTTATAATAATAATAATAAATATAGCTGCAAGCAGCAATGAGGGGGCCAAGCAGTTGAGCAGGAGTTGTCATGGCAACCCAATGTTGCTACATTATACACACACCCAATTAACCCCCCCTGTCCCACACACACACATATACACAGATAAACTTCTTCCCCCACACACCCCAATAACCCCCCACACATATGCATACCTCAAACATCACCAAATTTATTGTGCGTAGTCAGGTTGTAGTCACAAGTCCACATACCAAGTTTGGTGTCGATACAAGAAAGTGTTGATGATTGTAGCACCCCTAGTGGTCAAAGCTCACTAAATATATTGTGCGTCTTCAGGATGTGTTCCCGAGTCCATGTACCAAGTTTGGTGTCGATACGATAAAGTTTTTCTAATTATAGCGCCCCTAGTGGTCAAAGGTCACTAAATGTATTGTCCTTATTCAGGATGTGGTCCCGAGTCCAGGTACCAAGTTTGGTGTCGATACGAGAAAGTGTTGCAAATTATAGCACCCCTAGTGGTCAAACGTTGCTAAAATTATTGTCTGTCCTCAGGATGAGGTCCCAAGTCCATATACTAAGTTTGGTTTCAATATGTGAAAGCATTGCTGAAATATGAGCCCACTTCTTGTGATTATAGCGCCACCTATAGGTCAAAAGTCATCAAATTTATTGAGCCTCCTCCTAATTGGGTCCTGAGACCCTGTACTGAGTTTGGTGTTGATACGCAAAAGCCTTGCTGAGATCACTTCACTTCCTGTTTGGCGGCTTTGCCGCCAAACTTGATTGGTCAAGACGGGCGATGGGTTTTGAATATGGGTCCAAAAAGCAATGCGTTTGTGAGTCATGGTCTGAAGATCATCTGAACCAAGTTTCATGAAAATCGGATGAACTTTGTGACCTTTGATGCCTTTTAAGTGATTTTGATTAAATCCAATATGGCGGCCAGATCAATTATGTTGACATCACAAAATCACATCTGTCAGCCTTAGGACCTCCCAGAGACATCACTAGTATATTAACATTAACATTAACAGACACCAATAGTAAGTTTTAATTCCAAACACATCACCCGTTACAGGCCAAAATGTAATTTTGCTTATTATAGCGCCACCTATAGGTCAAAAGTCATCAAATTTATTGAGCCTTCTCCTTATTGGGTCCTGACCCCATGTACTGAGTTTGGTTTTGATACGTTAAAGCTTTACTGAGATATTACTTCGCTTCCTGTTTGGCGGCTTCGCCGCCAAACTTGATTGGTCGTCTCAGGCAACCGGTTTTGAATATGTCTCCAAAAAGCAATGCGTTTATGAGTCATGGTCTGACGATCATCTGCGTCAAGTTTCGTGAAAATCGGAGAAACTTTCTGACCTTTGATGCCTTTTAAGTGTTTTTGATGACATCCAATATGGCGGTCGAATAAATTATGTTGACGTCACATGTTGGCATGTGACCTGCCTAAGGACCTCTCAAGGTATTAACAGATATCACTAATATGCTTTAATTCTAAACACATGACCCGTTACAGGCTAAAACATAATTTTGCTAATTATAGCGCCACCTATAGGTCAAAAGTCATCAAATTTATTGAGCCTCCTCCTAATTGGGTACTGAGACCCTGTACTGAGTTTGGTGTTGATACGCGAAAGCCTTGCTGAGATATCACTTCACTTCCTGTTTGGCGGCTTCGCCGCCAAACTTGATTGGTCGTCACAGGCAACCGGTTTTGAATATGTCTCCAAAAAGCAATGCGTTTATGAGTCATGGTCTGACGATCATCTGCGTCAAGTTTCGTGAAAATCGGACAAACTTTGCAAACTTTGATGCCTTTTAAGTGTTTTTGATGAAATACAATATGGCGGAAGATCCAACATGGCGGAAATTGACGTCATGGGGTGCGTTGAGTTCGGCCTCATCCAAGACTTCCAAAGATATTGCGATATTCAAAATCGGGCATACGGTTCAAAAGTTAATTGCATGGATGCAATGTCAACTTTGACCCATTGGTGGCGCTAGACTCTCTGTGGTTCAGGCATAAAACTTGCTCAAATTAATTTTTATACTGTCCCGAATCAATGTGCCAAATTTCACAACTTTTTACTGTACGGTTCTATGGGCTGCCATAGACTTCAATGACAGCGGAAAGATGTGTAATAATAATAATAATAAATATAGCTGCAAGCAGCAATGTGGGGGCCAAGCAGTTGAGCAGGAGTTGTCATGGCAACCCAATGTTGCTACATTATACACACACCCAATTAACCACCCGTCCCACACACACATACACAGATAAACTTCCTCTCCCACACACCCCAATAACCCCCCACACATATGCACACCTCAAACATCACCAAATGTATTGTGCATAGTCAGGTTGTAGTCACGAGTCCATATACCAAGTTTGGTGTCGATACGAGAAAGTGTTGATAATTAAAGCACCCCTAGTGGTCAAAAGTCACCAAATTTATTGTGCGTCCTCAGGTTGTAGTCACGAGTCCATATACCAAGTTTGGTGTTGATACGAGAAAGTGTTGCAAATTATAGCACCCCTAGTGGTCAAAGGTTGCTAAAATTATTGTCTGTCCTCAGGATGAGGTCCCAAGTCCATATACTAAGTTTGGTTTCAATATGTGAAAGCATTGCTGAAATATGAGCCCACTTCATGTGATTATAGCGCCACCTATAGGTCAAAAGTCATCAAATGTATTGAGCCCCCTCCTAATTGGGTCCTGAGGCCCTCTACTGAGTTTGGTGTTGATACGCAAAAGCCTTGCTGAGATCACTTCATTTCCTGTTTGGCGGCTTTGCCGCCAAACGTGATTGGTCGTCACAGGCAAGCGGTTTGGAATATGTCTCCAAAAAGCAATGCGTTTATGAGTCATGGTCTGACGATCATCTGCGTCAAGTTTCGTGAAAATCGGACAAACTTTATGACCTTTGATGCCTTTTAAGTGTTTTTGATGAAATCAAATATGGCGGTCGAATCAATTATGTTGACGTCACATGTTGGCATGTGTCGGCCTAAGGACCTCTCAAGGTATTAACAGATATCACTAATATGCTTTAATTCCAAACACATGACCCGTTACAGGCTAAAACGTAATTTTGCTAATTATAGCGCCACCTATAGGTCAAAAGTCATCAAATTTATTTAGCCTCCTCCTAATTGGGTACTGAGACCCTGTACTGAGTTTGGTGTTGATACGCGAAAGCCTTGCTGAGATTACTTCACTTCCTGTTTGGCGGCTTCGCCGCCAAACTTGATTGGTCACCACGGGCGACGGGTTTTGAATATGGCTCCAAAAAGCAATGCATTTATGAGTCATGGTCTGAAGATCATCTGCGTCAAGTTTCGTGAAAATCGGACAAACTTTGCGAACTTTGATGCCTTTTAGGTGTTTTTGATTAAATCCAATATGGCAGCCTGATCAATTACGTTTACCCCATAAATTGACATCTGCGTTGAGTTCGGTCTTATCCAAGGATTCCAAATATACCTTAATGTTCAAAATGTGGTGTACCATTCAAACGTTATGTGCATAGATGTAATAAAAAATTTGAAATGTTGGTGGCGCTAGAGCACTCAAAGTGCAGACTTGAAACTTTGATAAATTAAAGATATGACTGAACCGAATCAATGTGCCGAATATCCCAACTTTTTACTGTATGGTTTAATGGCAAATTAGCGTTTCGTTATAATAATAATAATAAATATAACCGCAAGCGGTGATTTACGGGGTCCGAGCAAAACGAACATGATGGCATAGCTTTTTAGTTTTACATATGCTTTGATTGTTTGGGCACAATTGTTCAAAAGAAACGTGATCGGATTTCGGTTATCGGATTTCAGTTACCGGATTTCAGCTATCGGATTGGATCAAATCTTGAAAATGGGTTGTTCAAAGGGAAACAAGGATCCTTAAATTGGATTAGATCACATAATCTATTCTTGGTTTTGATCTGGATAAAACCTTCACTTTGTGTCGTTCAAAACTTTTGAGTTGGATTGGAATAAATTTGATGCATAAAATTAGGATTACCCTGTGCTGTAACATTATAGTGTGCTAACCTCCACAACCCAACAGTATTCTAACAATACTTGATTCTACAGGACTATTTATTTGTTGTGGATAAGATGAAGGGTTTGATAATGGAAAGCAGTGTTTCCCACAGAATTGAATTGTATTTGTGGTGGTGGGTTCTGTGTCGGAGTCAATAAGATAAACAGCGTATAATTATACAGTTATACTTGCCTTGCACTACAAGTCCATATTGACAAGTAGCTGTAATGCTGTAATGTTATAGTGTGCTAACCTCCACAACCCAACAGCATTCTATTCTAGTATGCTAACCTCCACAACCCAACAGTATTTTAACACTAATGCTTCAGGTGGGATTTGAACACTCAACATAAGGATGACCAGTACAAGGCATTATCCCACTAAGCCACTGTCAATCCTACATCTTTGCCAGTCACATTCACATGGTGAAAATGTGTATTGGTAAACACACAAGAAAAACTCCAAGTATACATTTGACAATAAAATGAAGGGCTTTCCTGAAAGAGAACACCTGAAAACATTTGGAAATTCTGGGACAATTAGACATTTGTAGAGAAGAACAGTAATGGATGAAATATAAATATGATAGACTTAATGATGAAGGAAAAATAGTAAACAAAGAAGTTCCCCTATATGTCTTCGAGTGTGTCGGCATTCTGATTCTTGGCAACTAATGAGTGTGAATGTTGATTGCCTGATGTCATTCAGGTGCTGTTCAATGGTGTGACTCTTCAATAACCAATAGCATGTGCATCTTGAGCCTAAAGCTCTAGCACAGGGATTCCCAAACTGTGGTACGCGTACCCCCGGTGGTACGCGAGCTGCTTCTAGGGGGTACGCGAGATGAAAAGGGCTATGGCGGACAGGTGTTAAAATGAAAATTTTAAATATTTTGTAATTAATTCATGAATAAATACATAATTTCGAATCAGGTCATAATGATATGGAAACATGAAATTAAAGGATATCATTTATAAACTCTGTATATGTTCATAAAAAAAGGGCAGCTTATTAAACATGACGCCTGGAATAGCTAATAGAATGCGTTACTTTTGAATGCGTCGGATGGTCCGTGGGGGGAAAGTTTTGCGGATATAACAGGTTTTTGAAAACAACAAAAACAAAGGAGGGAAGCAGCAAAGCTAGGAGTTATTTCAGATGGGCAAGAACAAGGTAACATTAAGCTAGGCTTTACATTTAACAAACTAAAGGTAACCTAAGCCTTTCTAGGCTGTATAGCCTAATGTTGTCCAAACAAATACATCCTTGTCAGGCGTTGTTGTAGGCCTATTATAAGATATTGTATGTGGATGTAGGCTACTATGCAGGCTAGTTTTCATTTCCAAATGCACGCATTTGGGGGGGGGGGGGGGGGGGGTTATAGAATGTGTTAAGTTTTTATGTGTTTATGTGTCGGATGGTGGGGGTACGCGAGCCGAGTCGGAATGTAGGCAGTGGTACGCGGGAGGAAAAGTTTGGGAACCGCTGCTCTAGCAGGATTCGAACTCTCAACCTAACAAACACCAGCACTAGGCATTATCCCTCTGAGCCACTAACAATCCGACATATTAGGCAGTCACATTCACATGGTGAAAATGTGTGTTGGTAAACACACAAGAAAAACTCCAAGTATACATTTGACAATAAAATGAAGGGCTTTCCTGAAAGAGTACACCTGAAAACTTTTGGATATTCTGGGGCAATTAGACATTTATAGAGAAGAACAGTAATGGATGAAATATAAATATGATAGGCTTAATGATGAAGGAAAAATAGTAAACAAAGAAGTTCCCCTATATGTCATAGAGTGTGTCGGCATTCTGATTCTTGGCAACTAATGAGTGTGAATGTTAATTGCCTGATGTCATTCAGGTGCTGTTCAATGGTGTCAATCTTCAATAACCAATACAGGGTATATGCAGGAATCATAGAGTTGAATTTACTACTTTTTACTACCTTTTTTACTACCTCCACAATATTTTTTACTACCAACACGACATCAAGCAGCAGCCCTTTTTTTTGGGGGGGGGGGGGGGGGGGTACCACTTACTACTTGCTATAAGGTATAAATCATAAATATTAGGTACACTAATAATTTCTAATTGTGATCATTAAGTATGGTCATTGTCAATGACAATGTTTTTTTGTAGTGTCGAGGAGTTCAGTTTCAGTTGTCCTTACCTTAACCCTAGCCTTTGAGTTATCCTAACCAGCCCTTAGCCCTAATAAGGTGAATGATAACCTTGGCACAAATGACGCTAAAACACCAAACATGTGTGGTGAAAAATGAAGAACAAACACCACCGAAACAACTCTAGTCTAAGGATAGGCCCAGAAATCTATTTATATGGATATATAAAGCCATTATTATTGGTATGGTATTGTTGTTGCACATTTGACACAAAGCAGTCCGTGAAAACATGCACATCAGTGGACTGCTTTAATGCAAAATTGAAAACTATGATTTCATTGCATTACTCAGCATGGATGCACGATGCTTGCATGATAAATACTTCCCAAAACAACAGTTAGGTAGGTAGGTAAGGATGCCATTTAGGAGTGTAAATCAAGTTTAATCACAATTTGATAAAATATAGATTCTTTAAGCCAATGATTTGATTATTTTCAATACTTCAAAATGTGTAGCAATGCGATTCGATGCGTTACTGGTCTGTTGTCGATAGGAAATGATAGATTTTGGTTAGTTTTCATGGATTCAAATGCCAATATTATAGGCTAAATTATAAGCCAAATACTGAACATTGACTGTGGAATCAAGTAGGTTACAGAGTTTCTTTCCCCCCCTAAAACCTCCTGCTAGATGCTTTCAAATTTAACATGGTTTTAAACTCATATGTTGCAGTTTTCTGTCACTGCAATAAAACTAGCCTATTTGGAATATTTTGTATAATTTGCTGTTCCTTTTATGAGAACAATTTAACTGATCAAGTTTTCATAGGCTATTGAATGATTTAAATGTGAATGCCATAAACTTAATTCGCCATTAACTAGATTCGTGTGGTTCTTCACGCAGTTGTCATCTAAATGCAGTGTTTTGTAGGCTATTCAAAGAATTTCACGTTCATCACTCAGTTGTGGTGTAGGTCTGTCTTGAGTGACCGCTGTCCCTTTAAATGTCTGGGACTTTAAATAACGGGACTTTTAAACTGCATGCTGTTTTTGTTGATGGACAGTTCCGTCTTTGATTCAGTTTTCTACCGTTTTAATAAATGACACGCGCACTTGCGTGGTTAAAAGTAAGGAATTGTTTTCACTCGTTTTCTTGCAATTCCGTAACATTAGATACTAGGTCTAGGTTACGTTAAAACAATGTTGTCGGTTA
The DNA here is from genome assembly GCF_046254945.1 of Alosa pseudoharengus. Classification (NCBI taxonomy): domain Eukaryota; kingdom Metazoa; phylum Chordata; class Actinopteri; order Clupeiformes; family Clupeidae; genus Alosa; species Alosa pseudoharengus. Next base: position 19,185,635 of record NW_027468564.1, on the reverse strand, counting down.
CAGTGACTAGTTCGAACTTTGTTACTGATGGGATAGGTGGAATTTTATTGCACGGTTCTGGATGATCACAGTCAGATGGCAGCGCTACCGTCAGCTGAACGAAAGCTTAGGCCTACACTAGTCAAGTCCACAGTTGTTAAAACTTCCAGCTGAAGTAGCCTAGTGTAAACTGAGAGAGTTGCCTCCTAACGGAGTGAGTGTAGCCTATATATTTTTTAGCTGCTATCCGAGTGATAGGCTAGCCTAGGCCTACATCTACCGCTCCTTTGCTACATGAACAAATATTATTAGATGAGTGACAGAAGCACCGGACACCAGACCAGCAGGCCCATATGATAAACGCAGCTCTGGTAGCCTGCGGTAGGGCCTAGATGACGTGAAAAACGCGAGAGTCGCCGAAAAGCATCCCTGCATCCCTGGCCCCTAAAAAACTCTTCGGATCTGCACGATTCATATAAGTCGCCCAAAGCAACGTGAAGGAGACACCGAAAAGCGTGTTGTTTGTATCCCTGTAATATCAACTGAAGCAAAAAGGCGAAAATGTTGTTTGTTGGCTGTCAACCACGGAACTCTACACAGTTTACTTCTACGTCATTGCTATCGACTCCGACTCACTCAGGTCCTGTTAGCACGTATATATTTTTTAATTAGGCAAGATGAAGTTAAAACATGTAGACACAAATATTAAGCAAAATGTAAACTCATATATTGAGGTGGTGATGAAAAATTTACTACCAAGTCAAATTGCATTTATTACCTTTTACTACCTTTCAAGGGCCTTAATTTTGGTAGATTCTATTTACTACCTTTTACTACCTTTTACTACCGCGCGGACACCCTGCAATAGCATGTGCATCTTGAGCTTCAAGCTCTAGCAGGATTCGAACTCTCAACCTAACAAACACCAGCAGTGTGTAATGAGTGTGAATGTTAATTGCCTGATGTCATTCAGGTGCTGTTCAATGGTGTGACTCAGAAGGCTCAATGGTATGGAGTGATGACACGGAGATGGCAGGTTTCGGTGCAACACAAGTTAACTTTATTTGAGTTTCAATTCATCTGTTCTTTTGTTCTTTACTTGTATGTGTGCTGCATCAAAGAGGAAACAAACAGAAAATGGAGTAATCAGTGAAATGGGGTAAATCAGTACAGATCCCAACTCAGAAACAAACCAATTGACATTTGAACAATAAACTGAAATCATATGGCTATATAAGGTACAACTAAACAATACTTGACATCCCAAGTCAACCAACATCACCTAATCATCTCTCACATGGGACTCCAACACACCAAACCAACAAACAAAGACCTTAACTTTACACATGATGGCAGAGCTACTCTACAAACTGATAAACATCACAAAAGTCATAGTGAGGGTGATTAAAGTGATGACTTACGTTAACTCAAAGACGCACACAGAGCAGGACACACTGGAGTGCTGGGTTGAGATGAACAAAAGAGCGAACTGAGGGCGAGCAAACAATTTATCCTGGTCTGAGCCCCTGCTCCGGAGCTACAGGGTTTCCCAGCGGGTAAACTTTGGAAAGATTTGCAAAGATTTGGAAAAGATTTTTGAAAGACTACAGTCTCAGACCCTCTCACATCTAAAGACAAGTAGTAGAGTTAGAGTAGAGTAGTAAGTCACAGACTATGATTTTGCAATGACTAGGGATCTTGCAGGGTCACTATTTACAAGACTGCAACATGATTCCTTTAAATTATTACCCATTGTGCAATAGATAAACAGGAACTGAAAATTATAGCCTACTAAACTCAAAGTCGTATTTTCATGTTTCTGCAGCATTGTTTCATGCGTGACATCCTTAACCGATATAGAGTTGTTCTGTCAAGTGGAAGAGCCGACTAAATATGTATAAGAAATGACAAATATTATAAGAATAACAAATAATTATAGGCTACAGCTTATAATTATACATTAATACTTGCCTTGCACTACAAGGCCATATTGACAAGTAGCTGTAATGTTATAGTGTGTTATCCTCCACAACCCAACAGCATTCTATTGTAGTATGCTAACATCCACAACTCACTAATGCTTCAAGTGGGATTTGAACTCTCAACCTAAGGATCACCAGTACAAGGCATTATCCCACTGAGCCACTGTCAATCCTACATGTTGGCCAGTCACATTCACATGGTGAAAATGTGTATTGGTAAACACACAAGAAAAACTCCAAGCATGGAGGGGCGATTAGACATTTGTAGAGATGAACACTAATAGATTAAATATAAATATGATAGACTTAATGATGAAGGAAAAATAGTAAACAAAGAAGTTCCCCTGAATGTCATAGAGTGTGAATGTTGATTGCCTGATGTCATTCAGGTGCTGTTCAATGGTGTGAATCTTCAATAACCAATAGTATTCGAGCTAGAGCACTACCGGGGATTTGAACCCTCAACCTAACAAACACCAGCACCAGGCATTATCCCACTGAGCCACTGACAATCCTACATATTGGGTAGTCACATTCATATGGTGAAAATGTGTGTTGGTAAACACACAAGAAAAACTCCAAGTATATATTTGACAATAAAATGAAGGGCTTTCCTGAAAAAATACACCTGAAAACTTTTGGATATTCTGGGGCAATTAGACATTTATAGAGAAGAACAGTAATGGATGAAATATAAATATGATAGACTTAATGATGAAGGAAAAATAGTAAACAAAGAAGTTCCCCTATATGTCATAGAGTGTGTCGGCATTCTGATTCTTGGCAACTAATGAGTGTGAATGTTAATTGTCTGATGTCATTCAGGTGCTGTTCAATAGTGTGAATCTTCAATAACCAACAGCATGTGCATCTTGAGCCTAAAGCTCTAGCAGGATTCGAACTCTCAACCTAACATACACCAGCACTAGACATTATCCCACTCTGCCACTGACAATCATACACATTCAGCAGTCACATTCAAATGGTGAAAATGTGTGTTGGTAAACACACAAGAAAAACTCCAAGTATACATTTGACAATAAAATGAAGGGCTTTCCTGAAAGAGTACACCTGAAAACTTTTGGATATTCTGGGGCAATTAGACATTTATAGAGAAGAACAGTAATGGATGAAATATAAATATGATAGACTTAATGATGAAGGAAAAATAGTAAACAAAGAAGTTCCCCTATATGTCATAGAGTGTGTCGGCATTCTGATTCTTGGCAACTAATGAGTGTGAATGTTAATTGTCTGATGTCATTCAGGTGCTGTTCAATAGTGTGAATCTTCAATAACCAATAGCATGTGCATCTTGAGCCTAAAGCTCTAGCAGGATTCGAACTCTCAACCTAACAAACACCAGCACTAGGCATTATCCCACTCAGCCACTGACAATCATACACATTGAGCAGTCACATTCAAATGGTGAAAATGTGTGTTGGCAAACACACAACATCAAGAAAATTCCTAGCATACATTTGACAATAGAATTAAGGGCTTTATAAAAAAGAGTACATATCTGAAAATGTGCACTGTTAATGGTATCCACCTAATGATGGTTGTATGGTTGTTATCCAAGAAAAAAAAATTACTCATATAGGAATATAGGTGATATAGGAGAAATGGGCTGAGTGGTCGAACTTTATTGGCCTATATCTCTGAAATGGAACAACGTATCCAAATTCTTTTGATAACTTTTGTGAGGCTTTGTCTAAACATTGTCTGTGAGAATTTTGGTGAAGATTTGATAATTTTTGAAGCCTGTGAAACTTTTTATGATGTTTGGCTTTTCTCTGAAATTGTGGCAAAAGTAAACATTTTTAGAGCATAAGACCAGGGTGAAAAAGATGCATCTGAATGTAGAGATTAATATGATGAAAGAATTTTGAGTCTAGGTGAATCTGGTAAGGAGAAATAAGCGTTTTTGACAAGAGCGCCACCTTTGGGTGCAGTACCCCAAATTTGGGTTATGGGTAGTGGGGGGTACTGGTAACAATACTTGAAAATGTCAAGTTTCTAGGGCTTACGGTTTATAGGAATATAGGTGATCTAGGAAAAAAGGCCTAAGTGGTCTAACTTTATTGGCCTATATCTCTGAAATGGAACAAAATATCAAAATTCTGAGCGATAACTTTTGTGAGGCTTGGTCTAAACATTGTCTGTGAGAATTTTGGTGAAGATTCGATTATTTTTGAAGAGTGTAAAACTTTTTATAATGTTTGGCTTTTCCATGAAATTGTGGAAAAAGTAAACATTTGTAGACCATAAGACCAGGGCCAAAAATATGCATCTGAGTTTAGAGATTAATATTCTGAAAGAATTTTGAGTCTAGGTGAATCTGGTAAGGAGAAATAAGCATAATTAACTTTTTTTTTCAATAGCGCCACCTTTGGGTGCAGTACCCCAAATTTTGGGTTATGGGTAGAGGGGGGTACTGGTAACCATACCTGAAAATTTCAAGAGTTTTGGAGTTACGGTTTAGGCTGCAGTATGACTTTTACAGAATTTTGGCCAAAAAATGAACGGTACAGAAACAATAGGGTTCCTGCAGCTACGCTGCTCGGACCCCTAAATATAGCTGCAAGCAGCAATGTGGGGGCCAAGCAGTTGAGCAGGAGTTGTCATGGCAACCCAATGTTGCTACATTATACATACACCCAATTAACCACCCGTCCCACACACACACATATACACAGATAAACTTCCTCTCCCACACACCCCAATAACCCCCCATACATATGCACACCTCAAACATCACCAAATGTATTGTGCATAGTCAGGTTGTAGTCACGAGTCCATATACCAAGTTTGGTGTCGATACGAGAAAGTGTTGATAATTGTAGCACCCCTAGTGGTCAAAAGTCACCAAATTTATTGTGCGTCCTCAGGTTGTAGTCACGAGTCCATATACCAAGTTTGGTGTTGATACGAGAAAGTGTTGCAAATTATAGCACCCCTAGTGGTCAAAGGTTGCTAAAATTATTGTCTGTCCTCAGGATGAGGTCCCAAGTCCATATACTAAGTTTGGTTTCAATATGTGAAAGCATTGCTGAAATATGAGCCCACTTCATGTGATTATAGCGCCACCTATAGGTCAAAAGTCATCAAATGTATTGAGCCTCCTCCTAATTGGGTCCTGAGGCCCTCTACTGAGTTTGGTGTTGATACGCAAAAGCCTTGCTGAGATCACTTCACTTCCTGTTTGGCGGCTTCGCCGCCAAACGTGATTGGTCGTCACAGGCAAGCGGTTTGGAATATGTCTCCAAAAAGCAATGCGTTTATGAGTCATGGTCTGACGATCATCTGCGTCAAGTTTCGTGAAAATCGGACAAACTTTATGACCTTTGATGCCTTTTAAGTGTTTTTGATGAAATCAAATATGGCGGTCGAATCAATTATGTTGACGTCACATGTTGGCATGTGTCGGCCTAAGGACCTCTCAAGGTATTAACAGATATCACTAATATGCTTTAATTCCAAACACATGACCCGTTACAGGCTAAAACATAATTTTGCTAATTATAGCGCCACCTATAGGTCAAAAGTCATCAAATTTATTTAGCCTCCTCCTAATTGGGTACTGAGACCCTGTACTGAGTTTGGTGTTGATACGCGAAAGCCTTGCTGAGATAACTTCACTTCCTGTTTGGCGGCTTCGCCGCCAAACTTGATTGGTCACCACGGGCGACGGGTTTTGAATATGGCTCCAAAAAGCAATGCATTTATGAGTCATGGTCTGAAGATCATCTGCGTCAAGTTTCGTGAAAATCGGACAAACTTTGCGAACTTTGATGCCTTTTAGGTGTTTTTGATTAAATCCAATATGGCAGCCTGATCAATTACGTTTACCCCATAAATTGACATCTGCGTTGAGTTCGGTCTCATCCAAGGATTCCAAATATACCTTAATGTTCAAAATGTGGTGTACCATTCAAACGTTATGTGCATAGATGTAATAAAAAATTTGAAATGTTGGTGGCGCTAGAGCACTCAAAGTGCAGACTTGAAACTTTGATAAATTAAAGATATGACTGAACCGAATCAATGTGCCGAATATCCCAACTTTTTACTGTATGGTTTAATGGCAAATTAGCGTTTCGTTATAATAATAATAATAATAAATATAGCTGCAAGCAGCAATGTGGGGGCCAAGCAGTTGAGCAGGAGTTGTCATGGCAACCCAATGTTGCTACATTATACATACACCCAATTAACCACCCGTCCCACACACACACATATACACAGATAAACTTCCTCTCCCACACACCCCAATAACCCCCCATACATATGCACACCTCAAACATCACCAAATGTATTGTGCATAGTCAGGTTGTAGTCACGAGTCCATATACCAAGTTTGGTGTCGATACGAGAAAGTGTTGATAATTATAGCACCCCTAGTGGTCAAAAGTCACCAAATTTATTGTGCGTCCTCAGGTTGTAGTCACGAGTCCATATACCAAGTTTGGTGTTGATACGAGAAAGTGTTGCAAATTATAGCAACCCTAGTGGTCAAAGGTTGCTAAAATTATTGTCTGTCCTCAGGATGAGGTCCCAAGTCCATATACTAAGTTTGGTTTCAATATGTGAAAGCATTGCTGAAATATGAGCCCACTTCTTGTGATTATTGCGCCACCTATAGGTCAAAAGTCATCACATTTATTGAGCCTCCTCCTAATTGGGTCCTGAGACCCTGTACTGAGTCTGGTGTTGATATGCGAAAGCCTTGCTGAGATCACTTCACTTCCTGTTTGGCGGCTTCGCCGCCAAACGTGATTGGTTGTCACGGGCAACCGGTTTTGAATATGTCTCCAAAAAGCAATGCGTTTATGAGTCATGGTCTGACGATCATCTGCGTCAAGTTTCATGAAAATCGGAGAAACTTTGTGACCTTTGATGCCTTTTAAATGTTTTTGGTGAAATCCAATATGGCGGTCGAATCAATTATGTTGACGTCACATGTTGGCATGTGTCGGCCTAAGGACCTCTCAAGGTATTAACAGATATCACTAATATGCTTTAATTCCAAACACATGACCCGTTACAGGCTAAAACGTAATTTTGCTAATTATAGCGCCACCTATAGGTCAAAAGTCATCAAATTTATTGAGCCTCCTCCTAATTGGGTACTGAGACCCTGTACTGAGTTTGGTGTTGATACGCGAAAGCCTTGCTGAGATTACTTCACTTCCTGTTTGGCGGCTTCGCCGCCAAACTTGATTGGTCACCACGGGCGACGGGTTTTGAATATGGCTCCAAAAAGCAATGCATTTATGAGTCATGGTCTGAAGATCATCTTCGTCAAGTTTCGTGAAAATCGGACAAACTTTGCCAACTTTGATGCCTTTTAGGTGTTTTTGATTAAATCCAATATGGCAGCCTGATCAATTACGTTTACCCCATAAATTGACATCTGCGTTGAGTTCGGTCTCATCCAAGGATTCCAAATATACCTTAATGTTCAAAATGTGGTGTACCATTCAAACGTTATGTGCATAGATGTAATAAAAAATTTGAAATGTTGGTGGCGCTAGAGCACTCAAAGTGCAGACTTGAAACTTTGATAAATTAAAGATATGACTGAACCGAATCAATGTGCCGAATATCCCAACTTTTTACTGTATGGTTTAATGGCAAATTAGCGTTTCGTTATAATAATAATAATAAATATAGCTGCAAGCAGCAATGAGGGGGCCAAGCAGTTGAGCAGGAGTTGTCATGGCAACCCAATGTTGTTACATTATACACACACCCAATTAACCCCCCATCCCACACACACACATATACACAGATAAACCTCCTCTCCCACACACCCCAATAGCCCCCCAAACATACGCATGCCTCAAACATCACCAAATTTATTGTGCGTCCTCAGGTTGTAGTCACAAGTCCACATACCAAGTTTGGTGTCGAAACGAGAAAGTGTTGATAATTATAGTGCATCTAGTGGTCAAATGTCACTAAATAAATTGAGCATCTTCAGGATGTGGTCCCGAGTCCTTGTACCAAGTTTGGCGTCGATACGAGAAAGTGTCACAAATTATAGCACCCCTAGTGGTCAAAGGTCGCAAAATTGATTGTGCATCCTCAGGATGTGGTCACAAGTCCACATACCAAGTTTGGTGTCTATACGAGAAAGTGTTGATATTTATAGCACCCCTAGTGGTCAAAAGTCACCAAATGTATTGTGCATCCTCAGGTTGTAGTCACGAGTCCACATACCAAGTTTGGTGTTGATACGAGAAAGTTTTGCAAATTATAGCACCCCTACTGGTCAAAGGTTGCTAAAATTAATGTCTGTCCTCAGGATGAGGTCCCAAGTCCATATACTAAGTTTGGTTTCAATATGTGAAAGCATTGCTGAAATATGAGCCCACTTCTTGTGATTATAGCGCCACCTATATGACAAAAGTCATCAAATTTATTGAGCCTCCTCCTAATTGGGTCCTGAGACCCTGTACTGAGTTTGGTGTTGATACGCGAAAGCCTTGCTGAGATCACTTCACTTCCTGTTTGGCGGCTTCGCCGCCAAACGTGATTGGTCGTCACAGGCAACCGGTTTTGAATATGTCTCTAAAAAGCAATGCGTTTATGAGTCATGGTCTGACGATCGATCATCTGCGTCAAGTTTCGTGAAAATCGGACAAACTTTGCGAACTTTGATGCCTTTTAAGTGTTTTTGATGAAATACAATATGGCGGAAGATCCAACATGGCGGAAATTGACGTCATGGGGTGCGTTGAGTTCGGCCTCATCCAAGACTTCCAAAGATATTGCGATATTCAAAATCGGGCATACGGTTCAAAAGTTAATTGCATGGATGCAATGTCAACTTTGACCCATTGGTGGCGCTAGACTCTCTGTGGTTCAGGCATAAAACTTGCTCAAATTAATTTTTATACTGTCCCGAATCAATGTGCCAAATTTCACAACTTTTTACTGTACGGTTCTATGGGCTGCCATAGACTTCAATGACAGCGGAAAGATGTGTAATAATAATAATAAATATAGCTGCAAGCAGCAATGTGGGGGCCAAGCAGTTGAGCAGGAGTTGTCATGGCAACCCAATGTTGCTACATTATACACACACCCAATTAACCACCCGTCCCACACACACACATATACAAAGATAAACTTCCTCTCCCACACACCCCAATAACCCCTCATACATATGCATACCTCAAACATCACCAAATGTATTGTGCATAGTCAGGTTGTAGTCACAAGTCCACATACCAAGTTTGGTGTCGATACGAGAAAGTGTTGATAATTATAGCACCCCTAGTGGTCAAAAGTCACCACATTTATTGTGCGTCCTCAGGTTGTAGTCACGAGTCCATATACCAAGTTTGGTGTTGATACGAGAAAGTGTTGCAAATTATAGCACCCCTAGTGGTCAAAGGTCGCTAAAATTATTGTATGTCCTCAGGATGTGGTCCCGAGTCAATGAGCCAAGTTTGGTTTCGATACGTGAAAGCATTGCAGAAATATGAGCCCACTTCCTGTGATTATAGCGCCACATAGTGGTCAAAATTTACCACATTTCTTGAGTGTCCTCCTGATTGAGTCCTGAACCTATATACCTAGTTTGGTTTTGATATGTGAAAGCATTGCTGAGATATCACTTCACTTCCTGTTTGGCGGCTTCGCCGCCAAACTTGATTGGTTGTCACGGGCAACAGGTTTTGAATATGGTTCCAGAAAGCAATGCATTTATGAGACATGGTCTGACGATCATCTGCGTCAAGTTTCGTGAAAATCGGAGAAACTTTGTGACCTTTGATGCCTTTTAAGTGTTTTTGATGACATCCAATATGGCGGTTGGATCATTTATGTTGACGTCACATGTTGGCATGTGGCGGCCTAAGGACCTCTCAAGGTATTAACAGATATCACTAATATGCTTTAATTCCAAACACATGACCCGTTACAGGCTAAAACGTAATTTTGGTAATTATAGCGCCACCTATAGGTCAAAAGTCACCAAATTTATTGAGCCTCCTCCTAATTGGGTCCTGAGACCCTGTACTGAGTTTGGTGTTGATACGCGAAAGCCTTGCTGAGATCACTTCAATTCCTGTTTGGCGGCTTCGCCGCCAAACTTGATTGGTCACGACGGGCGATGGGTTTTGAATATGGCTCCGAAAAGCAATAACATTTGTGAGTCATAGTCTGAAGATCATCTGCGTCAAGTTTCGTGAAAATCGGACAAACTTTGCGAACTTTGATGCCTTTTAGGTGTTTTTGATTAAATCCAATATGGCAGCCTGATCAATTACGTTTACCCCATAAATTGACATCTGCGTTGAGTTCGGTCTCATCCAAGGATTCCAAATATACCTTAATGTTCAAAATGTGGTGTACCATTCAAACGTTATGTGCATAGATGTAATAAAAAATTTGAAATGTTGGTGGCGCTAGAGCACTCAAAGTGCAGACTTGAAACTTTGATAAATTAAAGATATGACTGAACCGAATCAATGTGCCGAATATCCCAACTTTTTACTGTATGGTTTAATGGCAAATTAGCGTTTCGTTATAATAATAATAATAATAAGAATACGTAGAATCACTATGGGTTGCCTCGCAGCTTCGCTGCTTGGCCCCCAATAAGAAAAGGTAGAATCACTAAGGGTTGCCGCGCAGCTTCGCTGCTTGGCCCCCAAATATAGCTGCAAGCAGCAATGAGGGGGCCAAGCAGTTGAGCAGGAGTTGTCATGGCAACCCAATGTTGCTACATTATACACACACCCAATTAACCCCCCCTGTCCCACACACACACATATACACAGATAAACTTCTTCCCCCACACACCCCAATAACCCCCCACACATATGCATACCTCAAACATCACCAAATTTATTGTGCGTAGTCAGGTTGTAGTCACAAGTCCACATACCAAGTTTGGTGTCGATACAAGAAAGTGTTGATAATTGTAGCACCCCTAGTGGTCAAAGCTCACTAAATATATTGTGCGTCTTCAGGATGTGTTCCCGAGTCCATGTACCAAGTTTGGTGTCGATACGATAAAGTTTTTCTAATTATAGCGCCCCTAGTGGTCAAAGGTCACTAAATGTATTGTCCTTATTCAGGATGTGGTCCCGAGTCCAGGTACCAAGTTTGGTGTCGATACGAGAAAGTGTTGCAAATTATAGCACCCCTAGTGGTCAAACGTTGCTAAAATTATTGTCTGTCCTCAGGATGAGGTCCCAAGTCCATATACTAAGTTTGGTTTCAATATGTGAAAGCATTGCTGAAATATGAGCCCACTTCTTGTGATTATTGCGCCACCTATAGGTCAAAAGTCATCACATTTATTGAGCCTCCTCCTAATTGGGTCCTGAGACCCTGTACTGAGTCTGGTGTTGATACACGAAAGCCTTGCTGAGATATCACTCCACTTCCTGTTTGGCGGCTTCGCCGCCAAACTTGATTGGTTGTCACGGGCAACCGGTTTTGAATATGTCTCCAAAAAGCAATGCGTTTATGAGTCATGGTCTGACGATCATCTGCGTCAAGTTTCATGAAAATCGGAGAAACTTTGTGACCTTTGATACCTTTTAAATGTTTTTGGTGAAATCCAATATGGCGGTCGAATCAATTATGTTGACGTCACATGTTGGCATGTGTCGGCCTAAGGACCTCTCAAGGTATTAACAGATATCACTAATATGCTTTAATTCTAAACACATGACCTGTTACAGGCTAAAACATAATTTTGCTAATTATAGCGCCACCTATAGGTCAAAAGTCATCAAATTTATTGAGCCTCCTCCTAATTGGGTACTGAGACCCTGTACTGAGTTTGGTGTTGATACGCGAAAGCCTTGCTGAGATATCACTTCACTTCCTGTTTGGCGGCTTCGCCGCCAAACTTGATTGGTCGTCACAGGCAACCGGTTTTGAATATGTCTCCAAAAAGCAATGCGTTTATGAGTCATGGTCTGACGATCATCTGCGTCAAGTTTCGTGAAAATCGGACAAACTTTGCGAACTTTGATGCCTTTTAAGTGTTTTTGATGAAATACAATATGGCGGAAGATCCAACATGGCGGAAATTGACGTCATGGGGTGCGTTGAGTTCGGCCTCATCCAAGACTTCCAAAGATATTGCGATATTCAAAATCGGGCATACGGTTCAAAAGTTAATTGCATGGATGCAATGTCAACTTTGACCCATTGGTGGCGCTAGACTCTCTGTGGTTCAGGCATAAAACTTGCTCAAATTAATTTTTATACTGTCCCGAATCAATGTGCCAAATTTCACAACTTTTTACTGTACGGTTCTATGGGCTGCCATAGACTTCAATGACAGCGGAAAGATGTGTAATAATAATAATAATAATAAATATAGCTGCAAGCAGCAATGAGGGGGCCAAGCAGTTGAGCAGGAGTTGTCATGGCAACCCAATGTTGCTACATTATACACACACCCAATTAACCCCCCCTGTCCCACACACACACATATACACAGATAAACTTCTTCCCCCACACACCCCAATAACCCCCCACACATATGCATACCTCAAACATCACCAAATTTATTGTGCGTAGTCAGGTTGTAGTCACAAGTCCACATACCAAGTTTGGTGTCGATACAAGAAAGTGTTGATAATTGTAGCACCCCTAGTGGTCAAAGCTCACTAAATATATTGTGCGTCTTCAGGATGTGTTCCCGAGTCCATGTACCAAGTTTGGTGTCGATACGATAAAGTTTTTCTAATTATAGCGCCCCTAGTGGTCAAAGGTCACTAAATGTATTGTCCTTATTCAGGATGTGGTCCCGAGTCCAGGTACCAAGTTTGGTGTCGATACGAGAAAGTGTTGCAAATTATAGCACCCCTAGTGGTCAAACGTTGCTAAAATTATTGTCTGTCCTCAGGATGAGGTCCCAAGTCCATATACTAAGTTTGGTTTCAATATGTGAAAGCATTGCTGAAATATGAGCCCACTTCTTGTGATTATAGCGCCACCTATAGGTCAAAAATCATCAAATTTATTGAGCCTCCTCCTAATTGGGTCCTGAGACCCTGTACTGAGTTTGGTGTTGATACGCAAAAGCCTTGCTGAGATCACTTCACTTCCTGTTTGGCGGCTTCGCCGCCAAACTTGATTGGTCAAGACGGGCGATGGGTTTTGAATATGGGTCCAAAAAGCAATGCGTTTGTGAGTCATGGTCTGAAGATCATCTGAACCAAGTTTCATGAAAATCGGATGAACTTTGTGACCTTTGATGCCTTTTAAGTGATTTTGATTAAATCCAATATGGCGGCCAGATCAATTATGTTGACATCACAAAATCACATCTGTCAGCCTTAGGACCTCCCAGAGACATCACTAGTATATTAACATTAACATTAACAGACACCAATAGTAAGTTTTAATTCCAAACACATCACCCGTTACAGGCCAAAATGTAATTTTGCTTATTATAGCGCCACCTATAGGTCAAAAGTCATCAAATTTATTGAGCCTTCTCCTTATTGGGTCCTGACCCCATGTACTGAGTTTGGTTTTGATACGTTAAAGCTTTACTGAGATATTACTTCGCTTCCTGTTTGGCGGCTTCGCCGCCAAACTTGATTGGTCGTCTCAGGCAACCGGTTTTGAATATGTCTCCAAAAAGCAATGCGTTTATGAGTCATGGTCTGACGATCATCTGCGTCAAGTTTCGTGAAAATCGGAGAAACTTTCTGACCTTTGATGCCTTTTAAGTGTTTTTGATGACATCCAATATGGCGGTCGAATAAATTATGTTGACGTCACATGTTGCCATGTTTCGGCCTAAGGACCTCTCAAGGTATTAACAGATATCACTAATATGCTTTAATTCTAAACACATGACCCGTTACAGGCTAAAACATAATTTTGCTAATTATAGCGCCACCTATAGGTCAAAAGTCATCAAATTTATTGAGCCTCCTCCTAATTGGGTACTGAGACCCTGTACTGAGTTTGGTGTTGATACGCGAAAGCCTTGCTGAGATATCACTTCACTTCCTGTTTGGCGGCTTCGCCGCCAAACTTGATTGGTCGTCACAGGCAACCGGTTTTGAATATGTCTCCAAAAAGCAATGCGTTTATGAGTCATGGTCTGACGATCATCTGCGTCAAGTTTCGTGAAAATCGGACAAACTTTGCGAACTTTGATGCCTTTTAAGTGTTTTTGATGAAATACAATATGGCGGAAGATCCAACATGGCGGAAATTGACGTCATGGGGTGCGTTGAGTTCGGCCTCATCCAAGACTTCCAAAGATATTGCGATATTCAAAATCGGGCATACGGTTCAAAAGTTAATTGCATGGATGCAATGTCAACTTTGACCCATTGGTGGCGCTAGACTCTCTGTGGTTCAGGCATAAAACTTGCTCAAATTAATTTTTATACTGTCCCGAATCAATGTGCCAAATTTCACAACTTTTTACTGTACGGTTCTATGGGCTGCCATAGACTTCAATGACAGCGGAAAGATGTGTAATAATAATAATAATAATAAGAAAAGGTAGAATCACTAAGGGTTGCCGCGCAGCTTCGCTGCTTGGCCCCCAATAAGAAAAGGTAGAATCACTAAGGGTTGCCGCGCAGCTTCGCTGCTTGGCCCCCAATAAGAAAAGGTAGAATCACTAAGGGTTGCCGCGCAGCTTCGCTGCTTGGCCCCCAAATATAGCTGCAAGCAGCAATGAGGGGGCCAAGCAGTTGAGCAGGAGTTGTCATGGCAACCCAATGTTGCTACATTATACACACACCCAATTAACCCCCCCTGTCCCACACACACACATATACACAGATAAACTTCTTCCCCCACACACCCCAATAACCCCCCACACATATGCATACCTCAAACATCACCAAATTTATTGTGCGTAGTCAGGTTGTAGTCACAAGTCCACATACCAAGTTTGGTGTCGATACAAGAAAGTGTTGATAATTGTAGCACCCCTAGTGGTCAAAGCTCACTAAATATATTGTGCGTCTTCAGGATGTGTTCCCGAGTCCATGTACCAAGTTTGGTGTCGATACGATAAAGTTTTTCTAATTATAGCGCCCCTAGTGGTCAAAGGTCACTAAATGTATTGTCCTTATTCAGGATGTGGTCCCGAGTCCAGGTACCAAGTTTGGTGTCGATACGAGAAAGTGTTGCAAATTATAGCACCCCTAGTGGTCAAACGTTGCTAAAATTATTGTCTGTCCTCAGGATGAGGTCCCAAGTCCATATACTAAGTTTGGTTTCAATATGTGAAAGCATTGCTGAAATATGAGCCCACTTCTTGTGATTATAGCGCCACCTATAGGTCAAAAGTCATCAAATTTATTGAGCCTCCTCCTAATTGGGTCCTGAGACCCTGTACTGAGTTTGGTGTTGATACGCAAAAGCCTTGCTGAGATCACTTCACTTCCTGTTTGGCGGCTTCGCCGCCAAACTTGATTGGTCAAGACGGGCGATGGGTTTTGAATATGGGTCCAAAAAGCAATGCGTTTGTGAGTCATGGTCTGAAGATCATCTGAACCAAGTTTCATGAAAATCGGATGAACTTTGTGACCTTTGATGCCTTTTAAGTGATTTTGATTAAATCCAATATGGCGGCCAGATCAATTATGTTGACATCACAAAATCACATCTGTCAGCCTTAGGACCTCCCAGAGACATCACTAGTATATTAACATTAACATTAACAGACACCAATAGTAAGTTTTAATTCCAAACACATCACCCGTTACAGGCCAAAATGTAATTTTGCTTATTATAGCGCCACCTATAGGTCAAAAGTCATCAAATTTATTGAGCCTTCTCCTTATTGGGTCCTGACCCCATGTACTGAGTTTGGTTTTGATACGTTAAAGCTTTACTGAGATATTACTTCGCTTCCTGTTTGGCGGCTTCGCCGCCAAACTTGATTGGTCGTCTCAGGCAACCGGTTTTGAATATGTCTCCAAAAAGCAATGCGTTTATGAGTCATGGTCTGACGATCATCTGCGTCAAGTTTCGTGAAAATCGGAGAAACTTTCTGACCTTTGATGCCTTTTAAGTGTTTTTGATGACATCCAATATGGCGGTCGAATAAATTATGTTGACGTCACATGTTGGCATGTTTCGGCCTAAGGACCTCTCAAGGTATTAACAGATATCACTAATATGCTTTAATTCTAAACACATGACCTGTTACAGGCTAAAACATAATTTTGCTAATTATAGCGCCACCTATAGGTCAAAAGTCATCAAATTTATTGAGCCTCCTCCTAATTGGGTACTGAGACCCTGTACTGAGTTTGGTGTTGATACGCGAAAGCCTTGCTGAGATATCACTTCACTTCCTGTTTGGCGGCTTCGCCGCCAAACTTGATTGGTCGTCACAGGCAACCGGTTTTGAATATGTCTCCAAAAAGCAATGCGTTTATGAGTCATGGTCTGACGATCATCTGCGTCAAGTTTCGTGAAAATCGGACAAACTTTGCGAACTTTGATGCCTTTTAAGTGTTTTTGATGAAATACAATATGGCGGAAGATCCAACATGGCGGAAATTGACGTCATGGGGTGCGTTGAGTTCGGCCTCATCCAAGACTTCCAAAGATATTGCGATATTCAAAATCGGGCATACGGTTCAAAAGTTAATTGCATGGATGCAATGTCAACTTTGACCCATTGGTGGCGCTAGACTCTCTGTGGTTCAGGCATAAAACTTGCTCAAATTAATTTTTATACTGTCCCGAATCAATGTGCCAAATTTCACAACTTTTTACTGTACGGTTCTATGGGCTGCCATAGACTTCAATGACAGCGGAAAGATGTGTAATAATAATAATAATAATAAGAAAAGGTAGAATCACTAAGGGTTGCCGCGCAGCTTCGCTGCTTGGCCCCCAATAATAAGAATACGTAGAATCACTATGGGTTGCCTCGCAGCTTCGCTGCTTGGCCCCCAATAAGAATACGTAGAATCACTATGGGTTGCCTCGCAGCTTCGCTGCTTGGCCCCCAATAATAAGAATACGTAGAATCACTATGGGTTGCCGCGCAGCTTCGCTGCTTGGCCCCCAATAAGAAAAGGTAGAATCACTAAGGGTTGCCGCGCAGCTTCGCTGCTTGGCCCCCAATAATAAGAATACGTAGAATCACTATGGGTTGCCGCGCAGCTTCGCTGCTTGGCCCCCAATAATAATAATCCTTACAAAAACAATAGGGCCTTGCGCCCTTCGGTGCTCGGGCCCTAAATATAGCCGCAAGCGGCAATGGCGGGCCCGAGCACCTGCGGGCCGCAACCCATGACATTTCAGAATCCAACAAAGCACCGACGTGGTGCATTTGTAAAATGTACATATTTGATATGTGTGTTATTTGTTTTTGCATGTTATTTTCTGGCACATTTACTTGCTTGGCCAGGTGGGGCAATATGCAAGGCAGGCCCATTGTGTGTCATCATAATCATAATATATATTAACCTGAGAAATTTCAGATTATTCATTTTAAGCAAAGAACATTTTTTATACACTTTTTGGCCAGATGGTGGCGCTATATTAGGCATGTGAATTACACATGTGAATATCATCACAATAATGATATCCAATATTTTATAAAGTTTCAGATCAACCAATAAAGGCATTACCAATTTCTGGCACATTTTCCTGCTTGGCCAGGTGGTGGCGCTATGCCAGGCAGGCCCATAGGGTGTCTGGATATCATCATAATTATAATATCTATTAACCTGAGAAGTTTCAGACCATTCACTCAAAGCATAGAGCTTTTCTGGCATATTTCCTGTTTGGCCAGATGGTGGCGCTATGCTAGGCATGTGAATTATATGTGTGAATATCATCACAATAATGATATCCAATATTTTATAAAGTTTCAGATCAATCACTTAAGGCATTGTCCATTTCTGGCACATTTCCTACTTGGCCAGGTGGTGGCGCTTTGTCAGGCAGGCCCATTGGGTGTCTGGATATCATCATAATCATAATATCTATTAACCTGAGAAGTTTCAGACCATTCATTCAATGCACTGTGATTATATGATACATTTCCAGTTTATATGGTGAGATATTAAAATCATGACATATTACAACATATCAAAAATCCCTTCGCAATTTAACATCAGCAACATCTTGGCATAATGTTAGCCAAATTTCACATGAATCCGACAAACCGTCTAGGAGGAGTATGTTAAAATTGATCATGTAACATCAATGTAATTGCCATTCTTTCTGTTGCCAGGTGGTGGCGCTATGCCAAATATACATTATGGGCATGTGAATATCATCACTACCATGGTATTCAAAGACCTGTGAAATTTAAAACATTTCAAGCCATGCATGGTGAATTAAGACACATTTATTGTTAACGTGGAAGGGTATTAAAATTCATAGTTTCGCCATTTCGTCAAATTACAACATATCAAAAAAAGCTTCACAATTTAGAATCAGAATTAAATTGCCATCATGTATACCAACTTTCACATGAATCGGATCAATCGTCTAGGAGGAGTACGTTAAAATTGATCATGTCCACAATGCACAAAATCCCAATTACCTCACTTCCTGTGGGCGTGGCTAATGGCATGTTAATACAAAAGTTGATTGTTTTTGGGAGTTACATACACCCACCAAATTTGGTGTGTGTATCTAAAACTATATGCCAACCACAAGTCACAGTGACATAAGGGGGCGCTATGGAGTTCCTGGGCCAAGCCCAGTGCCAAGGCTTTTCCCCTGTGTATTCATGGTACCTCTTGACGTGTGTGCCAAATTTCATGCGTTTTCACCGATGGGAAGAACGTCTTCTGGCATCACAATTCATCACATTTTAGTCCGCACAAAATCCCAAATACCTCACTTCCTGTTGGGCGTGGCTAATGCATTGTACATACGAAAGTTGTTCATCTTGGGGAGATACACACACCTACCGAATTTGATGCGTCTAGCTGAAATTATGTGCCAACCACTGCCTCAATCACCTAAGGGGGCGCTACTGAGTGCCTGGGCCACGCCCAGGGCCAAGCTCTTGTACCTAACTGCTTTGCGTGACACCTGATATGTGTGCCAAATTTCAAGAGTTTTCGACCATGTTAACCACCTCAAAAAAGGAAAACGCTCTGAGACAAAGTTAATATAATAATAATAATAATAATCCTTACAAAAACAATAGGGCCTTGCGCCCTTCGGTGCTCGGGCCCTAAATATAGCCGCAAGCGGCAATGGCGGGCCCGAGCACCTACGGGCCGCAACCCGTGACATGTCGGAATCCAACAAAGCACCGACGTGGTGCGTTTGTGAAATGTACATATTTGATGCGTGTGCTATTTGTTTTTGTATTTTATTTTCTGCCACATGTACTTGCTTGGCCAGGTGGGGGCGAAATGCAAGGCAGGCCCATTGGGTGTCATCATAATCATATATATTAACCTGAGAAATTTCAGACCATTCATTTTAAGCAAAGAACATTTCTGATACACTTTTTGGTTGGCCAGATGGTGGCGCTATGTTAGGCATGGAAATTACACATGTGAATATCATCACAATAATGATATCCAAATTTTTTGTAAACAGATCAATCACTTAAGGCATTGTCCATTTTCTGGCACATTTCCTGCTTGACCAGGTGGTGGCGCTATGCCAGGCAGGCTCATTGGGTGTCTGGATATCATCATAATTATAATATCTATTACCATGAGAAGTGTCAGACCATTTATTCAAAGCAGAGAGCATTTCTGGCACATTTCCTGCTTGGCCAGATGGTGGCGCTATGCTAGGCCTGTGAATTACGAATGTGAATATCATCACAAAAATGATGTCTGATATTTTATAAAGTTTCAGATCAATCACTTAAGGCATTGTCCATTTCTGGCACATTTCCTGCTTGGCCAGGTGGTGGCGCTATGTCAGGCAGGCCCATTGGGTGTCTGGATATCATCATAATCATGATATCTATTAACCTGAGAAGTTTCAGACCATTCATTCAATGCACTGTGATTTATGACACATTTCCTGTTTATGTGGTGAGATATTAAAATCATATCAAATATATAAGTTATCAAAAATCCCTTCACAATTTAACATCAGCGACATCTTGGCATAATATTCGCCAAATTTCAAATGAATCTAACAAACCGTCTAGGAGGAGTATGTTCAAATTGATCATGTGAAATCAGTATAATTGTCATTCTTTCTGTTGCCAGGTGGTGGCGCTATGCCAAACATGCTTTATGGGCATGTGAATATTATCATTAACATGGTCTTTAATGACCTGTGAAATTTAAAACATTTCAAGCCATGCATGGTGAATTATGACACATTTATTGTTCATGTGGAAGGGTATTAAAATTAATAATTTCGCCATTTCGTCAAATTACAACATATCAAAAAAAGGCTTCACAATTTATAATCAGGAACATCTCGGCGTCATGTATACCAACTTTAACATGAATCGGATCAACCGTCTAGGAGGAGTATGTTAAAATTGATCATGTCCACAACGCACAAAATCTCAATTACCTCACTTCCTGTGGGCGTGGCTAATGACATGGTAATACAAAAGTTGTTTGGTTTTGGGAGTTACATACACCCACAAAATTTGGTGTGTGTATCTAAAACTATATGCCAACCACAAGTCACAGTGACATAAGGGGGCGCTATGGAGTTCCTGGCCAACGCCCGGTGCCAAGCTTTTATCCATGTCTATTCACTGTATCACTTGATGTGTGTGCCAAATTTCATGCGTTTTCACCCATGGGAAGCACCTCTTTTGGGATCACAATTCAGCACATATTTCATCACATTAGTCTGCACAAAATCCCAAATATCTCACTTCCTGTTGGGCGTGGCTAATGCATTGTACATAGGAAAGTTGTTCATCTTGGAGAGATACAGACACCTACCAAATTTGGTGTGTGTAGCTGAAATTATATGCCAACCACGGGATCAGTCACCTAAGGAGGCGTAAGGGGGCGCTAGCGAGTCCCTGGGCCATGCCCGGGGCCAAGCTTTTGTACCTAGCTGCTTTGTGTGACACCTGATGTGTGTCTCAAATTTCAAGACTTTTCGTTTATGTTAACCACCTCAAAATATATGCCAACCACGAGATCAGTCACCTAAGGGGGCGCTAGCGAGACCCTGGGCCACGCCCGGAGTCAAACTCTTGTACATAACTGCGATGTGAGACACTTGACGTGTGTGCCACATTTCAAGAGTTTTCGACAATGTTAACCACTTGAAAAACAGGAAAGCAAAAAAGTAGAATAATGAATAATAATAATAATAATAATCCTTACAAAAACAATAGGGCCTTGCGCCCTTCGGTGCTCGGGCCCTAATAATAATAATAATAATAATAATAATCCTTACAAAAACAATAGGGCCTTGCGCCCTTCGGTGCTCGGGCCCTAAATATAGCCGCAAGCGGCAATGGCGGGCCCGAGCACCTGCGGGCCACAATCCATGAGTTTTCAGAATCCAACAAAGCACCGACGTGGTGCATTTGTAAAATGTACATATTTGTTGTGTGTGTTATTTGTTTTTGCATGTTATTTTCTGGCACATTTACTTGCTTGGCCAGGTGGGGCAATATGCAAGGCAGGCCCATTGTGTGTCATCATAATCATAATATATATAAACCTGAGAAATTTCAGATTATTCATTTTAAGCAAAGAACATTTTTGATACACTTTTTGGCCAGATGGTGGCGCTATATTAGGCATGTGAATTACACATGTGAATATCATCACAATAATGATATCCAATATTTTGTAAAGTTTCAGATCAACCAATAAAGGCATTACCAATTTCTGGCACATTTTCCTGCTTGGCCAGGTGGTGGCGCTATGCCAGGCAGGCCCATAGGGTGTCTGGTTATCATCATAATTATAATATCTATTAACCTGAGAAGTTTCAGACCATTCATTCAAAGCATAGAGCATTTCTGGCATATTTCCTGTTTGGCCAGATGGTGGCGCTATGCTAGGCATGTGAATTATATGTGTGAATATCATCACAATAATGATATCCAATATTTTATAAAGTTTCAGATCAATCACTTAAGGCATTGTCCATTTCTGGCACATTTCCTACTTGGCCAGGTGGTGGCACTATGTCAGGCAGGCCCATTGGGTGTCTGGATATCATCATAATCATAATATCTATTAACCTGAGAAGTTTCAGACCATTCATTCAATGCACTGTGATTATATGACACATTTCCAGTTTATATGGTGAGATATTAAAATCATGACATATTACAACATATCAAAAATCCCTTCGCAATTTAACATCAGCAACATCTTGGCATAATGTTAGCCAAATTTCACATGAATCCGACAAACCGTCTAGGAGGAGTATGTTAAAATTGATCATGTAACATCAATGTAATTGCCATTCTTTCTGTTGCCAGGTGGTGGCGCTATGCCAAATATACATTATGGGCATGTGAATATCATCACTACCATGGTATTCAAAGACCTGTGAAATTGAAAACATTTCAAGCCATGCATGGTGAATTAAGACACATTTATTGTTAACGTGGAAGGGTATTAAAATTCATAGTTTCGCCATTTCGTCAAATTACAACATATCAAAAAAACGCTTCACAATTTATCATCAGGAACATCTCGGCGTCATGTATACCAACTTTGACATGAATCGGATCAACCGTCTAGGAGGAGTACGTTAAAATTGATCATGTCCACAACGCACAAAATCTCAATTACCTCACTTCCTGTGGGCGTGGCTAATGGCATGTTAATACAAAAGTTGTTTGTTTTTGGGAGTTACATACACCCACCAAATTTGGTGTGTGTATCTAAAACTATATGCCAACCACAAGTCACAGTGACATAAGGGGGCGCTATGGAGTTGCTGGGCAACGCCCAGTGCCAAGCTTTTATCCCTGTCTATTCACTGTATCACTAGATGTGTGTGCCAAATTTCAAGACTTTTCGATTATGTTAACCACCTCAAAATATTTGCCAACCACGGGATCAGTCACCTAAGGGGGCGCTAGCAAGGCCCTGGGCCACGCCCGGGGTCAAGCTCTTGTACCTAACTGTGATGTGTGACACCTGACGTGTGTGCCAAATTTGAAGAGTTTTCGACCATGTTAACCACCTCAAAAACAGGAAAGCAAAAAAGTAGAATAACAATAATAATATAGAAAAATAATAATAATAATAATAATCCTTACAAAAACAATAGGGCCTTGCGCCCTTCGGTGCTCGGGCCCTAATAATCCTTACAAAAACAATAGGGCCTTGCGCCCTTCGGTGCTCGGGCCCTAATAATAATAATAATAATAATCCTTACAAAAACAATAGGGCCTTGCGCCCTTCGGTGCTCGGGCCCTAATAATAATAATAATAATAAATATAGCCGCAAGCGGCAATGGCGGGCCCGAGCACCTGCGGGCCGCAACCCGTGATGTGTCGGAATCCAACAAAGCACCGACGTGGTGCGTTTGTGAAATGTACATATTTGATGCGTGTGCTATTTGTTTTTGTATTTTATGTTCTGCCACATTTACTCGCTTGGCCAGGTGGGGGCGTAATGCAAGGCAGGCCCATTGGGTGTCATCATAATCATAATATATATTAACCTGAGAAATTTCAGCCCATTCATTTTAAGCAAAGAACATTTCTGATACACTTTTTGGTTGGCCAGATGGTGGCGCTATGTTAGACATGGAAATTAGACATGTGAATATCATCACAATAATGATATCCAAAATTTGTGTAAACTTTCAAATCAATCACATTGTCCATTTCTGGCACATTTCCTGCTTGACAAGGTGGTGGCGCTATGCCAGGCAGTCCCATTGGGTGTCTGGATATCATCATAATCATAATATCTGTTAACCTGAGAAGTTTCAGACCATTTATTCAAAGCATAGAGCATTTCTGGCACATTTCCGGCTTGGCCAAATGGTGGCGCTATGCTAGGCCTGTGAATTATGCATGTGAATATCATCACAATAATGACATCCAATATTTTATAAAGTTTTAGATCAATCACTTAAGGCATTGTCCATTTCTGGCACATTTCCTGCTTGGCCAGGTGGTGGCGCTATGCCAGGCAGGCCCATTGGGTGTCTGGATATCATCATAATCATGATATCTATTAACCTGAGAAGTTTCAGACCATTCATTCAATGCACTGTGCCTTTATGACACATTTCCTGTTTATATGGTGAGATATTAAAATCATGACATATTACAACATATCAAAAATCCATTCACAATTTAACATCAGCAACATCTTGGCATAATGTTTGCCAAATTTCACATGAATCTGACAAACCGTCTAGGAGCAGTATGTTAAAATTGATCATGTGGCATCAGTGTAATTGTCATTCTTTCTGTTGCCAGTTGGTGGCGCTATGCCAAACATGCATTATGGGCATGTGAATATTATCATTAACATGGTCTTCAATGACCTGTGAAATATAAAACATTTCAAGCCATGCATGGTGAGTTATGACACATTTATTGTTTATGTGGAAGGGTATTAAAATTAATAATTTCGCCATTTCGTCAAATTACAACATATCAAAAAAGGCTTCACAATTTATAATCAGGAACATCTCGGCGTCATGTATACCAACTTTGACATGAATCGGATCAACCGTCTAGGAGGAGTACGTTAAAATTGATCATGTCCACAACGCACAAAATCTCAATTACCTCACTTCCTGTGGGCGTGGCTAATGGCATGTTAATAAAAAAGTTGATTGTTTTTGGGAGTTACACACACCCACCAAATTTGGTGTGTGTATCTAAAACTATATGCCAACCACAAGTCACAGTGACATAAGGGGGCGCTATGGAGTTCCTGGGCAACGCCCAGTGTGAAGGCTTTTCCCCTGTGTATTCATGGTACCTCTTGACGTGTGTGCCAAATTTCATGCTTTTTCACCGATGGGAAGATCCTCTTTTGGCATCACAATTCATCACATTTTAGTCCGCACAAAATCCCAAATACCTCACTTCCTGTTGGGTGTGGCTAATGCATTGTACATACGAAAGTTGTTCATCTTGAGGAGATACACACACCTACCAAATTTGATGCGTCTAGCTCAAAGTATGTGCCAACCACTGCCTCAATCACCTAAGGGGGCGCTACTGAGTCCCTGGGCCACGCCCGGGTCCAAGCTGTTGTACCTAACTGCTTTGCGTGACACCTGATGTGTGTGCCAAATTTCAAGACTTTTCACCCATCTTAACCACCTCAAAAAAGGAAAACGCTCTGAGACAAAGTTAATATAATAATAATAATAATAATAATAATAATCCTTACAAAAACAATAGGGCCTTGCGCCCTTCGGTGCTCGGGCCCTAAATATAGCCGCAAGCGGCAATGGCGGGCCCGAGCACCTGCGGGCCGCAACCCATGACATTTCAGAATCCAACAAAGCACCGACGTGGTGCATTTGTAAAATGTACATATTTGATATGTGTGTTATTTGTTTTTGCATGTTATTTTCTGGCACATTTACTTGCTTGGCCAGGTGGGGCAATATGCAAGGCAGGCCCATTGTGTGTCATCATAATCATAATATATATTAACCTGAGAAATTTCAGATTATTCATTTTAAGCAAAGAACATTTTTTATACACTTTTTGGCCAGATGGTGGCGCTATATTAGGCATGTGAATTACACATGTGAATATCATCACAATAATGATATCCAATATTTTATAAAGTTTCAGATCAACCAATAAAGGCATTACCAATTTCTGGCACATTTTCCTGCTTGGCCAGGTGGTGGCGCTATGCCAGGCAGGCCCATAGGGTGTCTGGATATCATCATAATTATAATATCTATTAACCTGAGAAGTTTCAGACCATTCACTCAAAGCATAGAGCTTTTCTGGCATATTTCCTGTTTGGCCAGATGGTGGCGCTATGCTAGGCATGTGAATTATATGTGTGAATATCATCACAATAATGATATCCAATATTTTATAAAGTTTCAGATCAATCACTTAAGGCATTGTCCATTTCTGGCACATTTCCTACTTGGCCAGGTGGTGGCGCTATGTCAGGCAGGCCCATTGGGTGTCTGGATATCATCATAATCATAATATCTATTAACCTGAGAAGTTTCAGACCATTCATTCAATGCACTGTGATTATATGACACATTTCCAGTTTATATGGTGAGATATTAAAATCATGACATATTACAACATATCAAAAATCCCTTCGCAATTTAACATCAGCAACATCTTGGCATAATGTTAGCCAAATTTCACATGAATCCGGCAAACCGTCTAGGAGGAGTATGTTAAAATTGATCATGTAACCTCAATGTAATTGCCATTCTTTCTGTTGCCAGGTGGTGGCGCTATGCCAAATATACATTATGGGCATGTGAATATCATCACTACCATGGTATTCAAAGACCTGTGAAATTTAAAACATTTCAAGCCATGCATGGTGAATTAAGACACATTTATTGTTAACGTGGAAGGGTATTAAAATTCATAGTTTCGCCATTTCGTCAAATTACAACATATCAAAAAAAGCTTCACAATTTAGAATCAGAAGCATATTGGCATCATGTATACCAACTTTCACATGAATCGGATCAATCGTCTAGGAGGAGTACATTAAAATTGATCATGTCCACAATGCACAAAATCCCAATTACCTCACTTCCTGTGGGCGTGGCTAATGGCATGTTAATACAAAAGTTGATTGTTTTTGGGAGTTACACACACCCACCAAATTTGGTGTGTGTATCTAAAACTATATTCCAACCACAAGTCACAGTGACATAAGGGGGCGCTATGGAGTTCCTGGGCCAAGCCCAGTGCCAAGGCTTTTCCCCTGTGTATTCATGGTACCTCTTGACGTGTGTGCCAAATTTCATGCGTTTTCACCGATGGGAAGAACGTCTTCTGGCATCACAATTCATCACATTTTAGTCCGCACAAAATCCCAAATACCTCACTTCCTGTTGGGCGTGGCTAATGCATTGTACATACGAAAGTTGTTCATCTTGGGGAGATACACATACCTACCGAATTTGATGCGTCTAGCTGAAAGTATGTGCCAACCACTGCCTCAATCACCTAAGGGGGCGCTACTGAGTCCCTGGGCCACGCCCGGGTCCAAGCTGTTGTACCTAACTGCTTTGCGTGACACCTGATGTGTGTGCCAAATTTCAAGACTTTTCACCCATCTTAACCACCTCAAAAAAGGAAAACGCTCTGAGACAAAGTTAATATAATAATAATAATAATAATAATAATAATCCTTACAAAAACAATAGGGCCTTGCGCCCTTCGGTGCTCGGGCCCTAAATATAGCCGCAAGCGGCAATGGCGGGCCCGAGCACCTGCGGGCCGCAACCCATGACATTTCAGAATCCAACAAAGCACCGACGTGGTGCATTTGTAAAATGTACATATTTGATATGTGTGTTATTTGTTTTTGCATGTTATTTTCTGGCACATTTACTTGCTTGGCCAGGTGGGGCAATATGCAAGGCAGGCCCATTGTGTGTCATCATAATCATAATATATATTAACCTGAGAAATTTCAGATTATTCATTTTAAGCAAAGAACATTTTTTATACACTTTTTGGCCAGATGGTGGCGCTATATTAGGCATGTGAATTACACATGTGAATATCATCACAATAATGATATCCAATATTTTATAAAGTTTCAGATCAACCAATAAAGGCATTACCAATTTCTGGCACATTTTCCTGCTTGGCCAGGTGGTGGCGCTATGCCAGGCAGGCCCATAGGGTGTCTGGATATCATCATAATTATAATATCTATTAACCTGAGAAGTTTCAGACCATTCACTCAAAGCATAGAGCTTTTCTGGCATATTTCCTGTTTGGCCAGATGGTGGCGCTATGCTAGGCATGTGAATTATATGTGTGAATATCATCACAATAATGATATCCAATATTTTATAAAGTTTCAGATCAATCACTTAAGGCATTGTCCATTTCTGGCACATTTCCTACTTGGCCAGGTGGTGGCGCTATGTCAGGCAGGCCCATTGGGTGTCTGGATATCATCATAATCATAATATCTATTAACCTGAGAAGTTTCAGACCATTCATTCAATGCACTGTGATTATATGACACATTTCCAGTTTATATGGTGAGATATTAAAATCATGACATATTACAACATATCAAAAATCCCTTCGCAATTTAACATCAGCAACATCTTGGCATAATGTTAGCCAAATTTCACATGAATCCGGCAAACCGTCTAGGAGGAGTATGTTAAAATTGATCATGTAACCTCAATGTAATTGCCATTCTTTCTGTTGCCAGGTGGTGGCGCTATGCCAAATATACATTATGGGCATGTGAATATCATCACTACCATGGTATTCAAAGACCTGTGAAATTTAAAACATTTCAAGCCATGCATGGTGAATTAAGACACATTTATTGTTAACGTGGAAGGGTATTAAAATTCATAGTTTCGCCATTTCGTCAAATTACAACATATCAAAAAAAGCTTCACAATTTAGAATCAGAAGCATATTGGCATCATGTATACCAACTTTCACATGAATCGGATCAATCGTCTAGGAGGAGTACATTAAAATTGATCATGTCCACAATGCACAAAATCCCAATTACCTCACTTCCTGTGGGCGTGGCTAATGGCATGTTAATACAAAAGTTGATTGTTTTTGGGAGTTACACACACCCACCAAATTTGGTGTGTGTATCTAAAACTATATTCCAACCACAAGTCACAGTGACATAAGGGGGCGCTATGGAGTTCCTGGGCCAAGCCCAGTGCCAAGGCTTTTCCCCTGTGTATTCATGGTACCTCTTGACGTGTGTGCCAAATTTCATGCGTTTTCACCGATGGGAAGAACGTCTTCTGGCATCACAATTCATCACATTTTAGTCCGCACAAAATCCCAAATACCTCACTTCCTGTTGGGCGTGGCTAATGCATTGTACATACGAAAGTTGTTCATCTTGGGGAGATACACATACCTACCGAATTTGATGCGTCTAGCTGAAAGTATGTGCCAACCACTGCCTCAATCACCTAAGGGGGCGCTACTGAGTCCCTGGGCCACGCCCAGGGCCAAGCTCTTGTACCTAACTGCTTTGCGTGACACCTGATATGTGTGCCAAATTTCAAGCGTTTTCGACCATGTTAACCACCTCAAAAAAGGAAAACGCTCTGAGACAAAGTTAATATAATAATAATAATAATAATAATAATAATAATCCTTACAAAAACAATAGGGCCTTGCGCCCTTCGGTGCTCGGGCCCTAAAAATAATAATAATAATAATCCTTACAAAAACAATAGGGCCTTGCGCCCTTCGGTGCTCGGGCCCTAATAAAGATATTACGAAATACGTCTCACAATGAGTACTTATTCACCATTGCAAATTGGTAATGACGGTTAAAAGTGATTAGGCAAGAGGCACTGTCATGAGATGTAGGCTAAGCAGCAACTCTTCTGCAGGATAAATGTCCTTAAGTTTTTTATTGAGTCATTCGAACATATTGGGGTTGCTCAATAATAATAAATAATACAAGTGAAGTGTAAGATGAATAAGCTTTGCGTCGCGATAAGAATAAGCTTTGCACCGCATTTTTGATCGTCAAAATAGAGCCCTGTGTCTGCATCAGAAAAAGTATATTACACTCTTAAATGTTGCCCTGTGTGGATTGCTTTGCAAAGAAATAAAAGAAGAAAAAAACCTCCTTGACAAAGAGTTGTCTCAGTGAACTTTCGTTTCACAGTTCAGACATAAACTGTTGACCTGTGAAACTTGTAAAACATGTGGAGAGATAACATGTTTCTGCCACCATATCATGTGTTTATGACAGACAAAATACTTCAACCCATATTTAAAGCATCATCACTCACATTTTCAGGGAGGCTTTCATACTGATGATGACTATATCTAAAATAATAATGATACAAAGCACTAAAGACAATTTGCTCTCAGGGTCACCCTACATTTGAGAAGCGCAATAATAAACAAATGAAATATGCATCTTCACAATATAGAGGGAATGCACAGACAGCAGTCTGTAGAAAGATATCCTGTAGCACATAACAACTATTTTCCATTCTGATGCCCTATTAAGAGTTTATGTGTAATCTAAATGATTTTAGAAACATTATTTTAAGGTAATGTAAAAAAAAAAAAACTATTCAGAGGGCCTTTAAAAAATGTGTGGTGTGTTCAGTCAGTGGTTTTGCCCTACTCTCAGCACTTCTGCGTCAAGATAAATACTAATGGCTGTGTGTTTACGATATTCCTTTGCAAAGAGATGTCTCAGTGAACTTTCGTTTCACAGTTCAGACATAAAACGTGGACCTGTGAAACTTGTAAAACATGTGGAGAGAAAACATGTTTCTGCTACCATATCTTAATGTGTTTATGACAGACAAATACTTCAACACATATTTAAAGCATCATCACTCACATTTTCAGGGAAGCTTTCATACTGATGATGACTATATCTAAAATAATAATGATTAAAGCAGCACTAAAGACGATTTGATCTCAGGGTCTCCCTTGAAAAGCGCAACAACAAACAAACAAAATATGCATCTTTTGCAACAAAGTATGAACAAAACAACAATATAGAACAATGCAACGACAGCAGTCTGTAGAAAGATATCTCTGAATTCCTGTAGCATACAACAGCTCTTTTCCATTTTGATTTTGGATGGGTGGCAGTGTTCCTACCGTACAACAAACTTCCTATGGCTGTTGTACAAGTGATAAGACCTGCTGAGAGTGTAGTGTTTTTTTTGCCCTATTATGAGTTTATGTGCCATCTAAATGATTTTGGAAACATTTTTCTAAGGTAAGATAAAAAAAAAAAACTCTTTAGAGGGCCTTTAAATATAGCACAGCTAAAATTGATCATGTAACCTCAATGTAATTGCCATTCTTTCTGTTGCCAGGTGGTGGCGCTATGCCAAATATACATTATGGGCATGTGAATATCATCACTACCATGGTATTCAAAGACCTGTGAAATTTAAAACATTTCAAGCCATGCATGGTGAATTAAGACACATTTATTGTTAACGTGGAAGGGTATTAAAATTCATAGTTTCGCCATTTCGTCAAATTACAACATATCAAAAAAAGCTTCACAATTTAGAATCAGAAGCATATTGGCATCATGTATACCAACTTTCACATGAATCGGATCAATCGTCTAGGAGGAGTACATTAAAATTGATCATGTCCACAATGCACAAAATCCCAATTACCTCACTTCCTGTGGGCGTGGCTAATGGCATGTTAATACAAAAGTTGATTGTTTTTGGGAGTTACACACACCCACCAAATTTGGTGTGTGTATCTAAAACTATATTCCAACCACAAGTCACAGTGACATAAGGGGGCGCTATGGAGTTCCTGGGCCAAGCCCAGTGCCAAGGCTTTTCCCCTGTGTATTCATGGTACCTCTTGACGTGTGTGCCAAATTTCATGCGTTTTCACCGATGGGAAGAACGTCTTCTGGCATCACAATTCATCACATTTTAGTCCGCACAAAATCCCAAATACCTCACTTCCTGTTGGGCGTGGCTAATGCATTGTACATACGAAAGTTGTTCATCTTGGGGAGATACACATACCTACCGAATTTGATGCGTCTAG
Source organism: Alosa pseudoharengus (assembly GCF_046254945.1). NCBI lineage: Eukaryota > Metazoa > Chordata > Actinopteri > Clupeiformes > Clupeidae > Alosa > Alosa pseudoharengus. The sequence goes on along the minus strand of NW_027468564.1, from coordinate 19,154,050 downwards.
CTGAAAGTATGTGCCAACCACTGCCTCAATCACCTAAGGGGGCGCTACTGAGTCCCTGGGCCACGCCCAGGGCCAAGCTCTTGTACCTAACTGCTTTGCGTGACACCTGATATGTGTGCCAAATTTCAAGCGTTTTCAACCATGTTAACCACCTCAAAAAAGGAAAACGCTCTGAGACAAAGTTAATATAATAATAATAATAATAATAATAATAATAATCCTTACAAAAACAATAGGGCCTTGCGCCCTTCGGTGCTCGGGCCCTAAAAATAATAATAATAATAATCCTTACAAAAACAATAGGGCCTTGCGCCCTTCGGTGCTCGGGCCCTAATAAAGATATTACGAAATACGTCTCACAATGAGTACTTATTCACCATTGCAAATTGGTAATGACGGTTAAAAGTGATTAGGCAAGAGGCACTGTCATGAGATGTAGGCTAAGCAGCAACTCTTCTGCAGGATAAATGTCCTTAAGTTTTTTATTGAGTCATTCGAACATATTGGGGTTGCTCAATAATAATAAATAATACAAGTGAAGTGTAAGATGAATAAGCTTTGCGTCGCGATAAGAATAAGCTTTGCACCGCATTTTTGATCGTCAAAATAGAGCCCTGTGTCTGCATCAGAAAAAGTATATTACACTCTTAAATGTTGCCCTGTGTGGATTGCTTTGCAAAGAAATAAAAGAAGAAAAAAACCTCCTTGACAAAGAGTTGTCTCAGTGAACTTTCGTTTCACAGTTCAGACATAAACTGTTGACCTGTGAAACTTGTAAAACATGTGGAGAGATAACATGTTTCTGCCACCATATCATGTGTTTATGACAGACAAAATACTTCAACCCATATTTAAAGCATCATCACTCACATTTTCAGGGAGGCTTTCATACTGATGATGACTATATCTAAAATAATAATGATACAAAGCACTAAAGACAATTTGCTCTCAGGGTCACCCTACATTTGAGAAGCGCAATAATAAACAAATGAAATATGCATCTTCACAATATAGAGGGAATGCACAGACAGCAGTCTGTAGAAAGATATCCTGTAGCACATAACAACTATTTTCCATTCTGATGCCCTATTAAGAGTTTATGTGTAATCTAAATGATTTTAGAAACATTATTTTAAGGTAATGTAAAAAAAAAAAAACTATTCAGAGGGCCTTTAAAAAATGTGTGGTGTGTTCAGTCAGTGGTTTTGCCCTACTCTCAGCACTTCTGCGTCAAGATAAATACTAATGGCTGTGTGTTTACGATATTCCTTTGCAAAGAGATGTCTCAGTGAACTTTCGTTTCACAGTTCAGACATAAAACGTGGACCTGTGAAACTTGTAAAACATGTGGAGAGAAAACATGTTTCTGCTACCATATCTTAATGTGTTTATGACAGACAAATACTTCAACACATATTTAAAGCATCATCACTCACATTTTCAGGGAAGCTTTCATACTGATGATGACTATATCTAAAATAATAATGATTAAAGCAGCACTAAAGACGATTTGATCTCAGGGTCTCCCTTGAAAAGCGCAACAACAAACAAACAAAATATGCATCTTTTGCAACAAAGTATGAACAAAACAACAATATAGAACAATGCAACGACAGCAGTCTGTAGAAAGATATCTCTGAATTCCTGTAGCATACAACAGCTCTTTTCCATTTTGATTTCGGATGGGTGGCAGTGTTCCTACCGTACAACAAACTTCCTATGGCTGTTGTACAAGTGATAAGACCTGCTGAGAGTGTAGTGTTTTTTTTGCCCTATTATGAGTTTATGTGCCATCTAAATGATTTTGGAAACATTTTTCTAAGGTAAGATAAAAAAAAAAACTCTTTAGAGGGCCTTTAAATATAGCACAGCTAAAATTGATCATGTAACCTCAATGTAATTGCCATTCTTTCTGTTGCCAGGTGGTGGCGCTATGCCAAATATACATTATGGGCATGTGAATATCATCACTACCATGGTATTCAAAGACCTGTGAAATTTAAAACATTTCAAGCCATGCATGGTGAATTAAGACACATTTATTGTTAACGTGGAAGGGTATTAAAATTCATAGTTTCGCCATTTCGTCAAATTACAACATATCAAAAAAAGCTTCACAATTTAGAATCAGAAGCATATTGGCATCATGTATACCAACTTTCACATGAATCGGATCAATCGTCTAGGAGGAGTACATTAAAATTGATCATGTCCACAATGCACAAAATCCCAATTACCTCACTTCCTGTGGGCGTGGCTAATGGCATGTTAATACAAAAGTTGATTGTTTTTGGGAGTTACACACACCCACCAAATTTGGTGTGTGTATCTAAAACTATATTCCAACCACAAGTCACAGTGACATAAGGGGGCGCTATGGAGTTCCTGGGCCAAGCCCAGTGCCAAGGCTTTTCCCCTGTGTATTCATGGTACCTCTTGACGTGTGTGCCAAATTTCATGCGTTTTCACCGATGGGAAGAACGTCTTCTGGCATCACAATTCATCACATTTTAGTCCGCACAAAATCCCAAATACCTCACTTCCTGTTGGGCGTGGCTAATGCATTGTACATACGAAAGTTGTTCATCTTGGGGAGATACACATACCTACCGAATTTGATGCGTCTAGCTGAAAGTATGTGCCAACCACTGCCTCAATCACCTAAGGGGGCGCTACTGAGTCCCTGGGCCACGCCCAGGGCCAAGCTCTTGTACCTAACTGCTTTGCGTGACACCTGATATGTGTGCCAAATTTCAAGCGTTTTCGACCATGTTAACCACCTCAAAAAAGGAAAACGCTCTGAGACAAAGTTAATATAATAATAATAATAATAATAATAATAATAATCCTTACAAAAACAATAGGGCCTTGCGCCCTTCGGTGCTCGGGCCCTAAAAATAATAATAATAATAATCCTTACAAAAACAATAGGGCCTTGCGCCCTTCGGTGCTCGGGCCCTAATAAAGATATTACGAAATACGTCTCACAATGAGTACTTATTCACCATTGCAAATTGGTAATGACGGTTAAAAGTGATTAGGCAAGAGGCACTGTCATGAGATGTAGGCTAAGCAGCAACTCTTCTGCAGGATAAATGTCCTTAAGTTTTTTATTGAGTCATTCGAACATATTGGGGTTGCTCAATAATAATAAATAATACAAGTGAAGTGTAAGATGAATAAGCTTTGCGTCGCGATAAGAATAAGCTTTGCACCGCATTTTTGATCGTCAAAATAGAGCCCTGTGTCTGCATCAGAAAAAGTATATTACACTCTTAAATGTTGCCCTGTGTGGATTGCTTTGCAAAGAAATAAAAGAAGAAAAAAACCTCCTTGACAAAGAGTTGTCTCAGTGAACTTTCGTTTCACAGTTCAGACATAAACTGTTGACCTGTGAAACTTGTAAAACATGTGGAGAGATAACATGTTTCTGCCACCATATCATGTGTTTATGACAGACAAAATACTTCAACCCATATTTAAAGCATCATCACTCACATTTTCAGGGAGGCTTTCATACTGATGATGACTATATCTAAAATAATAATGATACAAAGCACTAAAGACAATTTGCTCTCAGGGTCACCCTACATTTGAGAAGCGCAATAATAAACAAATGAAATATGCATCTTCACAATATAGAGGGAATGCACAGACAGCAGTCTGTAGAAAGATATCCTGTAGCACATAACAACTATTTTCCATTCTGATGCCCTATTAAGAGTTTATGTGTAATCTAAATGATTTTAGAAACATTATTTTAAGGTAATGTAAAAAAAAAAAAACTATTCAGAGGGCCTTTAAAAAATGTGTGGTGTGTTCAGTCAGTGGTTTTGCCCTACTCTCAGCACTTCTGCGTCAAGATAAATACTAATGGCTGTGTGTTTACGATATTCCTTTGCAAAGAGATGTCTCAGTGAACTTTCGTTTCACAGTTCAGACATAAAACGTGGACCTGTGAAACTTGTAAAACATGTGGAGAGAAAACATGTTTCTGCTACCATATCTTAATGTGTTTATGAAAGACAAATACTTCAACACATATTTAAAGCATCATCACTCACATTTTCAGGGAAGCTTTCATACTGATGATGACTATATCTAAAATAATAATGATTAAAGCAGCACTAAAGACGATTTGATCGATCTCAGGGTCTCCCTTGAAAAGCGCAACAACAAACAAACAAAATATGCATCTTTTGCAACAAAGTATGAACAAAACAACAATATAGAACAATGCAACGACAGCAGTCTGTAGAAAGATATCTCTGAATTCCTGTAGCATACAACAGCTCTTTTCCATTTTGATTTTGGATGGGTGGCAGTGTTCCTACCGTACAACAAACTTCCTATGGCTGTTGTACAAGTGATAAGACCTGCTGAGAGTGTAGTGTTTTTTTTGCCCTATTATGAGTTTATGTGCCATCTAAATGATTTTGGAAACATTTTTCTAAGGTAAGATAAAAAAAAAAAACTCTTTAGAGGGCCTTTAAATATAGCACAGCTAAAATTGATCATGTAACCTCAATGTAATTGCCATTCTTTCTGTTGCCAGGTGGTGGCGCTATGCCAAATATACATTATGGGCATGTGAATATCATCACTACCATGGTATTCAAAGACCTGTGAAATTTAAAACATTTCAAGCCATGCATGGTGAATTAAGACACATTTATTGTTAACGTGGAAGGGTATTAAAATTCATAGTTTCGCCATTTCGTCAAATTACAACATATCAAAAAAAGCTTCACAATTTAGAATCAGAAGCATATTGGCATCATGTATACCAACTTTCACATGAATCGGATCAATCGTCTAGGAGGAGTACATTAAAATTGATCATGTCCACAATGCACAAAATCCCAATTACCTCACTTCCTGTGGGCGTGGCTAATGGCATGTTAATACAAAAGTTGATTGTTTTTGGGAGTTACACACACCCACCAAATTTGGTGTGTGTATCTAAAACTATATTCCAACCACAAGTCACAGTGACATAAGGGGGCGCTATGGAGTTCCTGGGCCAAGCCCAGTGCCAAGGCTTTTCCCCTGTGTATTCATGGTACCTCTTGACGTGTGTGCCAAATTTCATGCGTTTTCACCGATGGGAAGAACGTCTTCTGGCATCACAATTCATCACATTTTAGTCCGCACAAAATCCCAAATACCTCACTTCCTGTTGGGCGTGGCTAATGCATTGTACATACGAAAGTTGTTCATCTTGGGGAGATACACATACCTACCGAATTTGATGCGTCTAGCTGAAAGTATGTGCCAACCACTGCCTCAATCACCTAAGGGGGCGCTACTGAGTCCCTGGGCCACGCCCAGGGCCAAGCTCTTGTACCTAACTGCTTTGCGTGACACCTGATATGTGTGCCAAATTTCAAGCGTTTTCGACCATGTTAACCACCTCAAAAAAGGAAAACGCTCTGAGACAAAGTTAATATAATAATAATAATAATAATAATAATAATAATCCTTACAAAAACAATAGGGCCTTGCGCCCTTCGGTGCTCGGGCCCTAAAAATAATAATAATAATAATCCTTACAAAAACAATAGGGCCTTGCGCCCTTCGGTGCTCGGGCCCTAATAAAGATATTACGAAATACGTCTCACAATGAGTACTTATTCACCATTGCAAATTGGTAATGACGGTTAAAAGTGATTAGGCAAGAGGCACTGTCATGAGATGTAGGCTAAGCAGCAACTCTTCTGCAGGATAAATGTCCTTAAGTTTTTTATTGAGTCATTCGAACATATTGGGGTTGCTCAATAATAATAAATAATACAAGTGAAGTGTAAGATGAATAAGCTTTGCGTCGCGATAAGAATAAGCTTTGCACCGCATTTTTGATCGTCAAAATAGAGCCCTGTGTCTGCATCAGAAAAAGTATATTACACTCTTAAATGTTGCCCTGTGTGGATTGCTTTGCAAAGAAATAAAAGAAGAAAAAAACCTCCTTGACAAAGAGTTGTCTCAGTGAACTTTCGTTTCACAGTTCAGACATAAACTGTTGACCTGTGAAACTTGTAAAACATGTGGAGAGATAACATGTTTCTGCCACCATATCATGTGTTTATGACAGACAAAATACTTCAACCCATATTTAAAGCATCATCACTCACATTTTCAGGGAGGCTTTCATACTGATGATGACTATATCTAAAATAATAATGATACAAAGCACTAAAGACAATTTGCTCTCAGGGTCACCCTACATTTGAGAAGCGCAATAATAAACAAATGAAATATGCATCTTCACAATATAGAGGGAATGCACAGACAGCAGTCTGTAGAAAGATATCCTGTAGCACATAACAACTATTTTCCATTCTGATGCCCTATTAAGAGTTTATGTGTAATCTAAATGATTTTAGAAACATTATTTTAAGGTAATGTAAAAAAAAAAAAACTATTCAGAGGGCCTTTAAAAAATGTGTGGTGTGTTCAGTCAGTGGTTTTGCCCTACTCTCAGCACTTCTGCGTCAAGATAAATACTAATGGCTGTGTGTTTACGATATTCCTTTGCAAAGAGATGTCTCAGTGAACTTTCGTTTCACAGTTCAGACATAAAACGTGGACCTGTGAAACTTGTAAAACATGTGGAGAGAAAACATGTTTCTGCTACCATATCTTAATGTGTTTATGACAGACAAATACTTCAACACATATTTAAAGCATCATCACTCACATTTTCAGGGAAGCTTTCATACTGATGATGACTATATCTAAAATAATAATGATTAAAGCAGCACTAAAGACGATTTGATCTCAGGGTCTCCCTTGAAAAGCGCAACAACAAACAAACAAAATATGCATCTTTTGCAACAAAGTATGAACAAAACAACAATATAGAACAATGCAACGACAGCAGTCTGTAGAAAGATATCTCTGAATTCCTGTAGCATACAACAGCTCTTTTCCATTTTGATTTTGGATGGGTGGCAGTGTTCCTACCGTACAACAAACTTCCTATGGCTGTTGTACAAGTGATAAGACCTGCTGAGAGTGTAGTGTTTTTTTTGCCCTATTATGAGTTTATGTGCCATCTAAATGATTTTGGAAACATTTTTCTAAGGTAAGATAAAAAAAAAAAACTCTTTAGAGGGCCTTTAAATATAGCACAGCTAAAATTGATCATGTAACCTCAATGTAATTGCCATTCTTTCTGTTGCCAGGTGGTGGCGCTATGCCAAATATACATTATGGGCATGTGAATATCATCACTACCATGGTATTCAAAGACCTGTGAAATTTAAAACATTTCAAGCCATGCATGGTGAATTAAGACACATTTATTGTTAACGTGGAAGGGTATTAAAATTCATAGTTTCGCCATTTCGTCAAATTACAACATATCAAAAAAAGCTTCACAATTTAGAATCAGAAGCATATTGGCATCATGTATACCAACTTTCACATGAATCGGATCAATCGTCTAGGAGGAGTACATTAAAATTGATCATGTCCACAATGCACAAAATCCCAATTACCTCACTTCCTGTGGGCGTGGCTAATGGCATGTTAATACAAAAGTTGATTGTTTTTGGGAGTTACACACACCCACCAAATTTGGTGTGTGTATCTAAAACTATATTCCAACCACAAGTCACAGTGACATAAGGGGGCGCTATGGAGTTCCTGGGCCAAGCCCAGTGCCAAGGCTTTTCCCCTGTGTATTCATGGTACCTCTTGACGTGTGTGCCAAATTTCATGCGTTTTCACCGATGGGAAGAACGTCTTCTGGCATCACAATTCATCACATTTTAGTCCGCACAAAATCCCAAATACCTCACTTCCTGTTGGGCGTGGCTAATGCATTGTACATACGAAAGTTGTTCATCTTGGGGAGATACACATACCTACCGAATTTGATGCGTCTAGCTGAAAGTATGTGCCAACCACTGCCTCAATCACCTAAGGGGGCGCTACTGAGTCCCTGGGCCACGCCCAGGGCCAAGCTCTTGTACCTAACTGCTTTGCGTGACACCTGATATGTGTGCCAAATTTCAAGCGTTTTCAACCATGTTAACCACCTCAAAAAAGGAAAACGCTCTGAGACAAAGTTAATATAATAATAATAATAATAATAATAATAATAATCCTTACAAAAACAATAGGGCCTTGCGCCCTTCGGTGCTCGGGCCCTAAAAATAATAATAATAATAATCCTTACAAAAACAATAGGGCCTTGCGCCCTTCGGTGCTCGGGCCCTAATAAAGATATTACGAAATACGTCTCACAATGAGTACTTATTCACCATTGCAAATTGGTAATGACGGTTAAAAGTGATTAGGCAAGAGGCACTGTCATGAGATGTAGGCTAAGCAGCAACTCTTCTGCAGGATAAATGTCCTTAAGTTTTTTATTGAGTCATTCGAACATATTGGGGTTGCTCAATAATAATAAATAATACAAGTGAAGTGTAAGATGAATAAGCTTTGCGTCGCGATAAGAATAAGCTTTGCACCGCATTTTTGATCGTCAAAATAGAGCCCTGTGTCTGCATCAGAAAAAGTATATTACACTCTTAAATGTTGCCCTGTGTGGATTGCTTTGCAAAGAAATAAAAGAAGAAAAAAACCTCCTTGACAAAGAGTTGTCTCAGTGAACTTTCGTTTCACAGTTCAGACATAAACTGTTGACCTGTGAAACTTGTAAAACATGTGGAGAGATAACATGTTTCTGCCACCATATCATGTGTTTATGACAGACAAAATACTTCAACCCATATTTAAAGCATCATCACTCACATTTTCAGGGAGGCTTTCATACTGATGATGACTATATCTAAAATAATAATGATACAAAGCACTAAAGACAATTTGCTCTCAGGGTCACCCTACATTTGAGAAGCGCAATAATAAACAAATGAAATATGCATCTTCACAATATAGAGGGAATGCACAGACAGCAGTCTGTAGAAAGATATCCTGTAGCACATAACAACTATTTTCCATTCTGATGCCCTATTAAGAGTTTATGTGTAATCTAAATGATTTTAGAAACATTATTTTAAGGTAATGTAAAAAAAAAAAAACTATTCAGAGGGCCTTTAAAAAATGTGTGGTGTGTTCAGTCAGTGGTTTTGCCCTACTCTCAGCACTTCTGCGTCAAGATAAATACTAATGGCTGTGTGTTTACGATATTCCTTTGCAAAGAGATGTCTCAGTGAACTTTCGTTTCACAGTTCAGACATAAAACGTGGACCTGTGAAACTTGTAAAACATGTGGAGAGAAAACATGTTTCTGCTACCATATCTTAATGTGTTTATGACAGACAAATACTTCAACACATATTTAAAGCATCATCACTCACATTTTCAGGGAAGCTTTCATACTGATGATGACTATATCTAAAATAATAATGATTAAAGCAGCACTAAAGACGATTTGATCTCAGGGTCTCCCTTGAAAAGCGCAACAACAAACAAACAAAATATGCATCTTTTGCAACAAAGTATGAACAAAACAACAATATAGAACAATGCAACGACAGCAGTCTGTAGAAAGATATCTCTGAATTCCTGTAGCATACAACAGCTCTTTTCCATTTTGATTTCGGATGGGTGGCAGTGTTCCTACCGTACAACAAACTTCCTATGGCTGTTGTACAAGTGATAAGACCTGCTGAGAGTGTAGTGTTTTTTTTGCCCTATTATGAGTTTATGTGCCATCTAAATGATTTTGGAAACATTTTTCTAAGGTAAGATAAAAAAAAAAACTCTTTAGAGGGCCTTTAAATATAGCACAGCTAAAATTGATCATGTAACCTCAATGTAATTGCCATTCTTTCTGTTGCCAGGTGGTGGCGCTATGCCAAATATACATTATGGGCATGTGAATATCATCACTACCATGGTATTCAAAGACCTGTGAAATTTAAAACATTTCAAGCCATGCATGGTGAATTAAGACACATTTATTGTTAACGTGGAAGGGTATTAAAATTCATAGTTTCGCCATTTCGTCAAATTACAACATATCAAAAAAAGCTTCACAATTTAGAATCAGAAGCATATTGGCATCATGTATACCAACTTTCACATGAATCGGATCAATCGTCTAGGAGGAGTACATTAAAATTGATCATGTCCACAATGCACAAAATCCCAATTACCTCACTTCCTGTGGGCGTGGCTAATGGCATGTTAATACAAAAGTTGATTGTTTTTGGGAGTTACACACACCCACCAAATTTGGTGTGTGTATCTAAAACTATATTCCAACCACAAGTCACAGTGACATAAGGGGGCGCTATGGAGTTCCTGGGCCAAGCCCAGTGCCAAGGCTTTTCCCCTGTGTATTCATGGTACCTCTTGACGTGTGTGCCAAATTTCATGCGTTTTCACCGATGGGAAGAACGTCTTCTGGCATCACAATTCATCACATTTTAGTCCGCACAAAATCCCAAATACCTCACTTCCTGTTGGGCGTGGCTAATGCATTGTACATACGAAAGTTGTTCATCTTGGGGAGATACACATACCTACCGAATTTGATGCGTCTAGCTGAAAGTATGTGCCAACCACTGCCTCAATCACCTAAGGGGGCGCTACTGAGTCCCTGGGCCACGCCCAGGGCCAAGCTCTTGTACCTAACTGCTTTGCGTGACACCTGATATGTGTGCCAAATTTCAAGCGTTTTCGACCATGTTAACCACCTCAAAAAAGGAAAACGCTCTGAGACAAAGTTAATATAATAATAATAATAATAATAATAATAATAATCCTTACAAAAACAATAGGGCCTTGCGCCCTTCGGTGCTCGGGCCCTAAAAATAATAATAATAATAATCCTTACAAAAACAATAGGGCCTTGCGCCCTTCGGTGCTCGGGCCCTAATAAAGATATTACGAAATACGTCTCACAATGAGTACTTATTCACCATTGCAAATTGGTAATGACGGTTAAAAGTGATTAGGCAAGAGGCACTGTCATGAGATGTAGGCTAAGCAGCAACTCTTCTGCAGGATAAATGTCCTTAAGTTTTTTATTGAGTCATTCGAACATATTGGGGTTGCTCAATAATAATAAATAATACAAGTGAAGTGTAAGATGAATAAGCTTTGCGTCGCGATAAGAATAAGCTTTGCACCGCATTTTTGATCGTCAAAATAGAGCCCTGTGTCTGCATCAGAAAAAGTATATTACACTCTTAAATGTTGCCCTGTGTGGATTGCTTTGCAAAGAAATAAAAGAAGAAAAAAACCTCCTTGACAAAGAGTTGTCTCAGTGAACTTTCGTTTCACAGTTCAGACATAAACTGTTGACCTGTGAAACTTGTAAAACATGTGGAGAGATAACATGTTTCTGCCACCATATCATGTGTTTATGACAGACAAAATACTTCAACCCATATTTAAAGCATCATCACTCACATTTTCAGGGAGGCTTTCATACTGATGATGACTATATCTAAAATAATAATGATACAAAGCACTAAAGACAATTTGCTCTCAGGGTCACCCTACATTTGAGAAGCGCAATAATAAACAAATGAAATATGCATCTTCACAATATAGAGGGAATGCACAGACAGCAGTCTGTAGAAAGATATCCTGTAGCACATAACAACTATTTTCCATTCTGATGCCCTATTAAGAGTTTATGTGTAATCTAAATGATTTTAGAAACATTATTTTAAGGTAATGTAAAAAAAAAAAAACTATTCAGAGGGCCTTTAAAAAATGTGTGGTGTGTTCAGTCAGTGGTTTTGCCCTACTCTCAGCACTTCTGCGTCAAGATAAATACTAATGGCTGTGTGTTTACGATATTCCTTTGCAAAGAGATGTCTCAGTGAACTTTCGTTTCACAGTTCAGACATAAAACGTGGACCTGTGAAACTTGTAAAACATGTGGAGAGAAAACATGTTTCTGCTACCATATCTTAATGTGTTTATGACAGACAAATACTTCAACACATATTTAAAGCATCATCACTCACATTTTCAGGGAAGCTTTCATACTGATGATGACTATATCTAAAATAATAATGATTAAAGCAGCACTAAAGACGATTTGATCTCAGGGTCTCCCTTGAAAAGCGCAACAACAAACAAACAAAATATGCATCTTTTGCAACAAAGTATGAACAAAACAACAATATAGAACAATGCAACGACAGCAGTCTGTAGAAAGATATCTCTGAATTCCTGTAGCATACAACAGCTCTTTTCCATTTTGATTTCGGATGGGTGGCAGTGTTCCTACCGTACAACAAACTTCCTATGGCTGTTGTACAAGTGATAAGACCTGCTGAGAGTGTAGTGTTTTTTTTGCCCTATTATGAGTTTATGTGCCATATAAATGATTTTGGAAACATTTTTCTAAGGTAAGATAAAAAAAAAAAACTCTTTAGAGGGCCTTTAAATATATGTGGTGTGTTCAGAGGCTTCACCCTTCTCTCAGCACTAATGAGTACTTATGGGTGTGTATGTTTAAGACATTCCGTCACCACCCCAGGTTGTTATGATTGTGTGAGTGACTCTGCGCTTTGCAGTTACATTGCTTCATGTTTTTTTCCATGTTATCTTTGGTAAAGTTCATGTTAGATGATGACTAGTGGCTTTGGATTGACCTTGCCAGCCATAAATTGCCACGTCTCGGTAAGGAGAATGGCTACATTACAAGATCATCAGCAAGTACAATATTTTTAGCAAGTATATCTTATGACTGTGTGAAAATGAAAGGGCAACAGTAGCTTATATGAAATGTGATACAGATTGTTTTTTTCTTATTTCACTTTTTGTTATTTTAGAGTAAGGGGATGCACATTTCTGCATCCACTCAAAATGGAACATGTGATGCAGATCTCATCACATACACTGTGGCATCCATCTGTCTCAGTCTAGGCTTTCCATTTAATTAAAACAACTTGTTTGGCCTCTACTTTAAAAAAAAAAAATATTATATATAATATAACACTCTGTAAAAATACCCACATACAAATCCTCCTCGTCAAATAGACACCTCTGTGAACTTGTGTTTTGCAGTTCAGACATACATTTTATCTAACAGAGATTGCATGACATAAAGAGAGATACCATGAGTCTGCCACCGTATCTTAATGGGTTTATGACAAATGACAGCATTTTCACTCATGTTTTCATAGAGGCTTTTGCTACTGATGATTAAGGTTTCTAGATATTTTATATAAAAGTATAAAACAGTATAAAACAAAAAAAGTATAAAACAAAGTATAAAACAAGTATTTTGTCATCAGCACAGCTAGTGGTTGTGTGTGTGTGTGTGTGTGTGTGTGTGTGTGTGTGTGTGTGTGTGTGTGTGTGTGTGTGCATGTATGTATGTGTGTGTGTGTCTGTGTGTGTGTGTGTGTGATGCAATTTTGGCTATTCTTAATGATGAAGTGTTCAACTATAAACTGAACTTGTGATGCAGATCTAATATACTCTGTGATATTATATGTCACAGATGACAAAGGAATCAATTTGTTGTAGAAGCACTGCTGGGCCTATTTGAGTGGTACAGTCACTGTCCTCACCATGAAAGAACATTCCACAATCTGAAATATTGACCATTGTGGATTGCCTTTGCAAAAATAACCACATAAAAACCTTTCTTGGGACTTGTGTTTTGCAGTTCAGACATAAACCTTATCTAATAGAGATAGCATGACATGAGATTAGATTAGATTCAACTTTAGTTGGTTGGTTGTCACCGGGGCTATCTCTGAACCTGAGGAGAGATAACCTGTTTCTGCCATCATTTGTCATAATTGGGTGCGTGACTTGGTGAATGTATCTCTGCTTATGTCTGTTCCATGTAAGGTTTGTGTTCATAGTTGCTGACTAGTGGCTGGGTTAGATTATTTGTCTTGCGATGGTCAGATTAGGGTCTCATAGAGCCACAAATTCTTGCCAGGTCTTGGTCAGGCAATTGGCCACATTGCAATAAAATGTATTGTTTGCATGCTGCCAGTAAAAATAACTTAAGAAAGTAGCCTAATGCAAAGGTGGGCCCATGGGAAAGGGAATAGCAGCTTAAAGTTGGAAGGTAGCCAGAGTTAGAGTTAGTTATAGAGTGAATAATTAGCCACAGTTATTTAGTATTTCCTAATGAATTAACATTGATACTCTTGTATGCATACCTATAGAATGATGAGAAGTCAAAAAGGGCAGGATATTGCTGCCACGTTGATTTTTTTTTCCCATCTTGCCACTTCTCTTGGTCTCTGTGATTATGTTCAAAAGCTTTTTCTAAAATATTTTAGGGACTTATGTTATATAGACCCTCCGAAAGTGTACCAAATAAAAATAATAAAACAAATCAAACTATGTTCAAAAATGTTTCTTGCAAGGTCTTTCATATCAGCAATGATTTTGTGGTTGTTTTTGTCTATGTTGGTAGCACCTATATCAAGACCTATATCTACCACTCACATCGCCACCCAGTGTTGTTTTGTTGTATTACATGACTCTAATGGGAGATACTGCTCAAAAAGTTTGGGTTAGAGACTTTGTTTTTGATCATAAAAAATATTATGAACCATTTGGCCGAGTTAAATTGATTGCTCTCAGCACTAGGGTTGAACAACTTTTGTTTGGCAATTCACAGGGAAAGGGGTAGCACTTTATAATAACCATCCGTTATAAATGGTTAATTGATGCTTTATTTTGCAACTATAATAAAATATTTAATCACTTAATAATCATAACTTAATCATTTGTAGATAACAATTAATGATTACTAAATACATAACTTACAAATACTTTATCAGCTTATGAAAAAATAAACAATTTATTTATATATAACATACTAAAAAATATCCGTTTAGTGATAGCTTGATTTCAATTTATTTTATATTAATAAGCTACATTATTATTGCAAATATCGTATTATTAATAATGATATATTGAGTTATTGTTAATGATTATAATGTTGATTGTAGGCCTTTACATAGCCATATACACAACGCCTATGCATATTACATAGGTTGATTAACTATTGAACTATAAATGATGTTCTATTGATTAACAGTTAGTTAGAAAACAATTACAATATTTGTTTTTCAGATGGCTATGATAAAGTTGGGTCGTAGTCTTTTATTTGGTAGTAAATCATTTGTAAACTATCTAAAAATGTACTTTTTATAATTAATTGATGAGAAATGATTGCATCAAACCTTTTTTTTTTAATGGCTATTATGAAGTTGCATCTTAGTCTTTTATATGTTAATAAACAATTTGTAAATTATCTAAAAATGCTGTATTACAAACTGATGGGATATACCTGGAGCAAACAATGTATAAACACATTGAAGTTGTAACTGGTGTTCATAGTTCTGTACTTAACTTATGACTTTGCAGATTAAAGTCAAATATTGTTAAATGACAATAGTGATAATGAAAACAATAACACTTTACATACACTGCAATTACAGATGCTTAACACATTGTAAAGCATTGTCACACATCACAATTGGCTTTAATATCAAGAGATATTTATTGAAATCAAAACTTCTGATCCATCAGAGCAGGGCAATAAGCAAATAAAAATCAAACAAAAAACATAATAGCTTAAAAGGCTATCAATCCTTCATTGCAACACCACAGCATAAACAAAACAGGGTGGTGGGGCGAGGGGCACTTACTTCTGCTGCCTCTTCAGACAATCAGACAGTAAACATGAACACAACATGAATGAACACTGCTTAAACATAAGAGGGTTGTTGGCGGGGGGCTTACTTCGGCTCCCTCTTAATGTAGGGTATGAGATTGCCCTCATTTTTGAGTTTTGCTATCTCAGCTCTGACCTGTGTATCATTCTCAATAAGGTCTTCACATTTACTTAGAAAATCAGAATTTTTTCTCTTTTGTTGTAGCCTGCCAAAAGCTCCTAAAATTTTTCTGTTGAAGCTATAGCCAACTCTGGGATAGCTGCTTTTGATCGAACGGTCAGCTCTGTAACACCAGCAATGGTACACGCTTCCCCAAGTTTTTTTCCACGGTTGTAAGCCCGCAGAACCTTCTTGTACCTTGCAACGATGTCTTTTGGACTGGAAGCTGCATCAGTAAGAAATAAAACAAATAGAGATTAACTGGACTGTGAGATGAGACAAAATATTGTTGACATTAACATGCATCACCCATAACTTGACCATGCCTAAGCTGGTTAAGAGTATTTTGGGTATTGGATATTTCAAAGTGGTAATATGGTGGCAGCATGGAGGGGAGTGTCTCCAGGACGCTGGTTTCACTGTTAAGCCTTCATGAGGTGTCGTGGGCCTAACTTAACGAAACATCGGTGAATGAGGGTGCCCACTTGATAACCCCAATGACATGCCACATACTATATACTGCTGTTGGATGGGCCATTTGTCTTGTGTTTGTGACCATTTGTTAGTGGATTTGTGGGTAGCGTGCTTTTTAAAGTTAATTTTGAGTAGGGGCTTCTGAATGTGTTTTTACCTTGGATTTTGGCACAAGGGATTTTAACTTTAATCCTGTGTATTAATGTAATTGTTTTTGTAAACAGGAGCCCTCCCTTATGACTCACCTCTTTGTCCACATTCAGGTTTTGCGGACTTCTGTTCCTTCTTGTGCTTTTTGCGATGCCTTGCTTTTGCCGACTTCTTTTCCTTCGCCTTTTGTCTTTCCTTGTATGCTTTTTTTTGTAACGCCTTTTCTTATGACTTTCATCGTCTGATGACAATGAAGAATTGGAGGAAGAAGAGGAAGATGAATTACTGGTGGAAGAGGACTCAGATGATGACTCAGATGAAGTGGTGTGGTCAGAAGTTGTGGTATGGCATATCTTGTCTGAAAAGAAACAATAAGGAAAGGGGACGGGAAAGTTTAATCAAGTGAAGTTTAAGTGAGAAGCTTCAGTACTCACATACATTTTGTCAGGTACAAAGGTGTGTCCATCCTCAAGATGAAAAAAAAGTTATACTTGATATTTGATATTATCGATGGAGTCTTCAAAGGGCTCTACTGTGTATAGAATGCCAGCCATTATCGAAAAAATAAGCCCCGACAGAGCGACCCGGACCCCACTTATTATACGGCTACCTACCAACATAAGAGAAGACACTTCACCTGATGGGTCTTTAAATGTATTTTTTACTGTTTTCATTGGCAAATGATGAGAAACAAACTTCACCAAACTCACTGAAATTGAATACAACATTCTTTAGAACGCAGCTGAACAACTGTCTGTAGTGAATCAGTGGCAAAAAGGCCACTATCCTTGACAGCGGTCAATTATGCTTAGCATAAAGAATTGACAGCCGAACGTGAATGGAGCGTTCTACTTACACTGTGAAGAGCCCTATATTAAAATGTTTTAATCCAAGTGGTGTTTGTTGTTAAGTGTCATATTGAGATAAAGTATTGACTTACCAGCCCCTTGTTTGCGAAGAGAGTCCAATTCCTTTTTCAGCTTCTTGTTCTTCCTTATCAGGACACCCTCTCTCTCCTTAGCTTTAAGGAGGAGCTCTGATACTGTTGGAGACATAGAGTTTCCTGAAAGACAGAAAGCAAGGAAGAAAAAAATAAATAAATAATAGGTAGAGCATGCTATGTTTCTGTTTTAAAAGCACATCAATACTACATTCATGGTTTGCTCTACATTTGTTCACCATGCAGTATGCTGTTTTTCACCAAAATACAGGCAGTATAACCACAATTAATCACAATAATAAACATAATAGGCTATTTGAAGATTTTGACAGACTACACATAATACAATTAGTAGTCAGTTCTGCCCTTTGATGGCATATAGGCTTCAACAACTGTGAATGTTTACAGTGTAGGCTACATATGCTAAAAAGCATTTCTTAAATGTTTGCCTCTCGAAAACTATCTGCATCTAAAAATGTGTGTTAACGACCTGTGTGTAGCTGCTAAGCTGCTCCAAGACATCCTACAAGCTTTCACTCGCTAGCTACACCAGATGTGATAAGATAGCCATGCACATTTGACAAGTTGTTATAAACTTTAGGGGGGGGGGAAGCTAACGCTAGAAACTACTGTTAAGACAGTAAGTTGGATGCATTAATAACAGGCTAATAAGAATGAAAGTTAAGAAACTTACCGGCGGTTTGAGTTGAGTTTAGCACTATCTGGCTGGAACTCCCTTCGTGTCCATCAACCCCATCGTCATCGTCGATTAGGGGTTACAGGCTATTTCTTTTCACCATCTAGTTTCCTGATCTTCCCTGACCTTGTAAAAGGTCTACTTTTTCTTTTTGCCATTTCGTGTCTAAGATAAATGGCAATGAAATGTAATGCTATGCTTATTTTCTTCTTTTAATTCCACGTTACTTCGAGATCTTGTCACTAGCCACTTGGTAACATAACGAAAAAAGAAAGATTAGCTACCCTCAGCCGGAGTTTCCTGAATTCATTGACTTCAGAATAAGAGTTTAAAATCCCTCTCTTTGGGCTTGAAACTTGCCATGTTGATTTATAATTTGTAAATTGTATACTTTATAGCATGTTATTGAAAACCAACAATGGTAAATGGAGGCTGATAACATTGTGGCAAAACGGTATCATCAGTCAATGCTTATATTTGTATAATGACGTTTCCCCCCACCCTATTGCTGCTGGCTTCACAGCTACCAATGCACTTCTGGCGCGTATTTTTTGGCGCAAACTGGAACACAGTAGTATTTCCTTATGGAATCAAGATGCCTGGTTTAGCAAGGGAGCTGCGGCAACTAATTGAAGGAAGAAGAAGTAAAAAGAATTTAAAGAAGCTTATAAAATGGTTGCAGAGGAGAAGACTGATAAAAAAAAAAGATGAAATGCAACTTTTGCCACCATACAATGAAAATTGAACAGAAGTGTCGTGGTGTGGATAAATGTGAATGGTAAGTTGTCTTTTTATCCATAGGCTATATTTATCACAGATAGATAGGCCTGCATCTTGAATGAAAACCACTTATATTTTCTATATAGGCTACTGGCATTTTTTTTCTCATTTTATATTTTGTAGGCTACCAGGCTATGTAGGCATATCGGCCTAGGCTAGAAGACTCATTTCTAATTATCTGAAAAGCCTATACGATTTATATTTATGGGGGAAACATGTATAAACCTAGGATAGGCCTACTATGAATTGAGATCAAACGAATAACTTTAAGTTTGATTTCATTGCTTGTGTTTTTTGTCCACAGGGTATGTCGACGTCAGGCCAAGCACAAAGGCATAGTCAGGAAATCCATCCGACACCAGACAATCTTCAGCAAATCCAAGATGTGCCTTTTCAGCTGGATGAGGTTCTTATACAGGTATGGACATAGACTACTACAGTAACAGTAGGTATATGTAGGCCAATTAGTTTTTAATGTTGCTTAAGCAGGGCCTATACCCATAACAAGGCTTAAATATCAGATAGTCTTTTGGTATAACCTTTGGATGGACACTTAGGCACTTTTAAGTTCATCTTGAACATTCTGATCACAATAGGCCTTTCTCACAAAACGACCGATGGCCCAAAAAGTCTTCAGAGCAGGGACTGGCTCTTCCGGTTCCTGCACCTATAGGCGCTACACACCAACCCGATATCGACTGACGGATGCCGGCGGTGGTAGCTTTTCTGCCGATTACACATGTTGAATCGGCACAAAAGCTATCGCCGTCGGCACCTGGCAGCCAACGTTGGGTTGGTGTGTAGCGCCCTTAAACATTGGAAGCTCGAGTACACTGCTCTGAAGACTTTTTGGGCCATTGGTCGTTTTGTGAGAAAGGCCTATAGACAAGTAGGCTAAATTATAAATTCAGGTGTAAAAAGTTACCATGAATCATTATGTTTAATCATTCAGAGCGTACCATTTGCCAAGGTGAAGTGAAATGTGATCACATATCTAAAAAAAAAATAAAGTAGGCTATTCTAAGATTTTTCCTGTGGGAAAATAACATGGGGATTTTGAATTATCGCATCTTTTAAACTCTCGCGGGGATGAAAAAGTCTGAAATGCAGACGTTTTCCTGAACACACTTTTGTCCTCTGCCTTCGAGTGGATGCTGTGATCTCCGGTACATGAAGGCGGCACACTTAGATTATTGCTACCCCAGAGCTAACTTGCAATGCAACTTGCCATAGGTAGTTAGCTTCAATTAACAACCGGATCTCCTTATATGGGCAAAGATGGCCGTTTTGGTTCTTTTTTGTAGGCAAACTTCAGAGGTCTATTGAGTCTGCCTGTCTGTCTCTATCAATAATCTATCTGTACTAGATATTTCCATCTAGTTACCTGCACTCTCTTCCATATCTACCCGACTATCATCTATCCATGTACCTACAGTATGTCTATTCATCCACCCACATCTGTCTATGTCTTCACTTTCTCTCCTTTTTACTCTTTCTGTTTGTCTTACTTCTCTCTCATTCTACCTTCCTCTTTCTCTCCTTGATGCATATTTCATGTGTCCTAATTAGGTGTCTGCTCACTGTTTATTATGCAATTTTTCACCATTACTATAATATTGTGTATTATCAGGTTTGCACAAGGCCTACGGTTAAGACAAGTTGACATGATAACCGATGACATTGCCGCAAGTGCAGCAACACTGACAAGAATGGCCAAACTTTTGAGAAATGTTTGTGTTGAGGCTGTGGAACGAATGCGAAGGAAGAGAGGACAGAGGCTGGGAGGTCGAAGAGAGTTTGTGGCGATAGATGAAAGCCACTTCAGGCACAAAAGAAATGTAAATGCAAACACAATACACATAATGTATTTTTCTTCTTTTTGTTATTCCTCATCATCTTTCTCCTATTTTTATTACCAAAGAGTAAAATAATGCTTAAACATAATTTGTAATATCCATGTGTGCTTTTTTGACAGTATGGACGTGGCCGGATAACAGGTGGCTGGAAAAGAAAAAAGTGGGTGTTTGGGATGCTCGGTGTGAAGCACTCAAGACGTCGACCTATTCTACGTTAAGTGCCAAAAAGGACAAGACAAGAGCTGGTACCTCTCATCGTCCACCATATTAGAAGAGGGACTTCAGTTTTAAGTGACGAATGGCGAGCCTACCGCCAGGTACTGCCTGCACTGGGGTATGATCATTACACAGTGAACCACAGTCAAGCATTCGTCAATGCAGATACAGGTTGCCACACTCAGCACATCGAGAGGGCTTGGCGGAGTTATAAGGAGACCATCTCAAGATGCAGGGGGAATCGGACAGAGGACTTGTTAACAGATCACCTTTTCACTAATTGAGTGGAATGAATGGCTAGCCAAAAAACATTGCAATGGCCCACTGGGTCGCCTACTCCATGACATTGCCAAGAAATATAAATAGAAGTTGTTTTGATGTGATGTTTTCCATTATCAAATTTGTTTTGTCAACTTTCATAACTTACCGTTTTGGTGAAACTTCAAATAAACAAAATGTTCATAGATGGTTTGCACTCCAGTTATTGATTATGAGATTGACATTTTTAGATAATTTACAAATTGTTTATTAACATATAAAAGACTAAGATGCAACTTCATAATAGCCATTAAAAAAAAGGTTTGATGCAATAATTTCCCATCAATTAATTATAAAATGTACATTTTTAGATAGTTTACAAATGATTTACTACCAAATAAAAGACTACGACCCAACTTTATCATAGCCATCTGAAAAACAAATTTGTAACAAATGTGTAAATGTTTTTCTAACTAACTGTTAATCAATAGAACATCATTTATAGTTCAATAGTTAATCAACCTATGTAATATCCATAGGCGTTGTGTATATGGCTATGTAAAGGCCTACGATCAACATTATAATCATTAACAATAACTCAATATATCATTATTAATAATATGATATTTGCAATAATAATGTAGCTTATTAATATAAAATAAATTGAAATCAAGCTATCACTAAACTGATATTTTTTAGTATGTTATATATAAATAAATTGTTTATTTTTTCATAAGCTGATAATAAAGTATTTGTAAGTTATGTATTTAGTAATCATTGATTGTTATTTACAAATGATTAAGTTATGATTATTAAGTGATTAAATATTTTATTATAGTTGCAAAATAAAGCATCAATTAACCATTTATAACGGATGGTTATTATAAAGTGCTACCGCACTCTCCCTTCATATTCTTTGTAGTCAGTTAAAATATAACATATACCGTGTATATAGGCCTCAGCAAACCACAGACCGAAGGGTTGGTTGAATGGCGCCATCTAGATTATATGGTTTATTTAGGTTATTGCTAGAAAAGCTACTTTCAAGTCTTATCACATTGATAAATCAGCAATAATATAAAAGCAAAGGCAATCATGAAATCAATTGTGGCAGTCATTCAGTGTATAGGCAGTTACGATTCAGGTTACTTGTTGGTGTCATTAATGGAATTTAATAGAATCACTAATTGATAATTTGCCCTAGCAGGGAAATTAAATTAAAATGCTCAAAAAAGGATGTTTTACTTTAATTTCACTTCAATTGTTTTTGGTTTTTTTTTTTTTCATTTGATTCCATTGGACATTGGAAAATAAGAGCACTCGGCAGAACTCTGCATTTGGGTACACTCTACAATGCCAGAGATGACAATGTCATACCAGGTAATATAGAACACAACATGTTCCTCCTTGATGAAGTGTTACATAAAAATATGCAAACATTATCATATTGTGTGATATAAGTAGCCTAAGCTTAGCATTGATGGTAGCCTAGGTGGTGGTAGCCTAGTGGTTAAAGAGCTGGGCTAGCATGTAGTAGCCTGAAAAGTTGGGTTTACTTCCCGGCTTCCATTGTGTGCCCTTGAGCAAGGCATCTGAAGTTCCTCTGGAGACAATGGCCGTGTAATTTAATTGGCATATGTAAGTCGCTTTGGATAAAAGTGTCTGCTAAATGAGTCAATGAAAATGCAACATGTAAACTGTCCTGAGGGAAAAAAAACACCAATAAAGCATGAATAGATTGACAATTAGTAACGACCAAGATAAGAGCTTAAAGGTAGGCTAAAGGTTGTACAATTACACTGAAAATAGTCTGGGGTACTAAGTTAACTGTCAGATCAAGTAGAACTTGGAAAGGGGTAACACTTTATTTTAATGTGTCGCTGTTACAGTGTACCTACCTAATTAGGTACAGTGGTACAACCTGTGTAACAACATGTACTATCAGGTACTATCATTGTACTTGCATTATGTATTTGTGGGTACCTACATATAGTTGTTACATTGTAATACTGAGTGCTTTTACAAAACTTTGCCAATTTGTCTACATTTTCATCAGAGGCAAAGAGCTGACCTGAGACCTGCTATGGGTTAAATCTGGTCATGATAGATTTGATATACAATCCATTCTAAGCTCCAGTCAAGGCCTCATTGTCTTCAGTGTACATGTAACAGCTGTGCTGCTACAACCTTGTTACTCTTTGATACAGTGGAATAAACCTATTACTGTAAGTGTACCAGTTAATTACTTACATGTACATATGACATGTATGTTGTGTCTTCAATGTCTTGGAACAGGTCTACTAATTCACATGTACTGTGTGGTGTAACAGCAGACACGTTTCAACACATCAATTACAGGATGCATGACATCATTGACAAGATGTGTATAATATATGTAAGTACTTAACTGGTACACTTCATTTTAATGGGTTTATGCTACTGTATCAAAGAGCAATAAGTGTGTACCAACACAGTTGATCTATGTACTATGTATAGTTACATTAGTAGACCTATTCCAAGACATCGAAGACACAACATACATGTCTTTTGATGCAGTGGAATAAAGGTCATGGATTTATAATAGACATAGGTGTAGAGAAAGAAGCAGGGTAATGGAGGCCGGGGGTCTGGATGCTGTATGGGCCATTTTGGACAAGTAGCCTAGGCCTAGGCTACGGAAGAAATCGCGCTTCCACGCTGTATCTAGTTGATCATTGATTACTGGGTGTGGGTGGCCATCATTGCAATATAGCATACTTTAGCGCCGAGGCTATTAGCCCCTTGTTGGACTGGGCCCACTTCCCCGATAACGACGGAGACACGCTCTTAAGAGGGTTTTCTACGATTCATCTTACGATCGTTCGTTTGGTTTTTCCGACTGTTTCCCGAACATGCTCGTAGCGTGAACGCGCGTGCGCTGCTCTTAAGATGCTCTTAAGGGGAGCTGTCCACGTTAATAGTTCTGAAATATCCCCTGATTTGACGGTGATGTCAGGTGACTGCACGTCACAGCTATAGGCCTACCATTTAAACTTCGGATCTACACATTAATTCACATCAATACGAAAATAGAAACACTTTGACATCTGCATGTAAGCATCCCAAGTAGGTTATATACCACACAGAGACATAAATAATTTTAATTATTTTAAGATTAGATTGTTGCACCATGCAATAATTTTTCGCGGTGTCACTTAAGAACACGTTTGAAGATAAGAAAGAAGTCGAGTAAGAAAGAGAGGAAATGTGTAGGCTTAGATTTTGATGCAGTAGGCTACAGACTAAACCACATGTTGCTTTCTCTGCTTTTTACCTCATAGGCCTAATAAAATATTCACTTAGCAAAGATAATGTCAAACTATTCTGGCAACGTCTCGTTTCATAACTTGATTGCATTTTTGTCCGCTTTTCATCACATTATTATGACCATTAAATGTAGGCTATTTTGCACGCTAAAATCTGATTCATCACAGGTAAACACAACAAAGAATGGGAACGTAAATTGGATTATGTATTCTAAGTTGTAATTCCTCTGTATGTCCTGTTGGTGACCTCAGTGAGAAGTACTGTTAAGACGCTCTTAGCCGGTAACGAGTACTCTGGAGCACTCGTAGATCTACGAGTGTTTTCACGACGCTCTTAAGCTACGATGGTTTCGGGAAACAGTCGGCAAATCTTAAGACGTTCGTAAGAGGGACTTTACGACGCTCTTAGGCTTAAGATGCTTTCGGGGAAGTGGGCCCTGTTTTGGTGGTTCTCCTGTATCTCCTGTTTTCCCGGTCTGTGTGCGCGCTTGTGTGTGTGTGTGCGCGTGAGTGTTTGTGTCTCCCGCTCCCTCTCAGTTCAGATGTGTTTTGATCCGGGGGGAATAGAGGTTCAGATAGGTATTCAGATGTGTCAATCAGAAATTACTAATCATTCCACACTGTATCTAGTTGATTATTGATTACTGGGTGGTCATCATTGCAATATATAGCATACTATAGCCTATATGTTTTTATTTCGGTCTATGCGTAGAGTGTTTGTCTAGTTTTTTTCGATAATTTGATAATGGATAATTGCTGTTTTTTTGTTTGTTTGTTTTTTACATTTTACACCTATGCAGTGCAGTGTGTTGCAAGTTCTGAAGTTAATAAACATTGCCCTGTTGTACACACCGCATTGTTTAGTTTTTTTTAGTCAGAGCTATGTACGCAGGTTTTTTTGTTGTAACCTCAAATCCCCGTTTTGAGTCGCCGGATCCACCCCGCCTTTACGCTCCGTCACCTCCCACTTTACAAATTAAGCACTGAGTTGTTGAGTCACAGACTAGTCACATACTATGATTTTGCAACAACTAGGGATCATGCAGGGTCACTATTTACAAGACTGCTATTAGATACCTTTAAATTATTTCCACCGTGCACTATATATCAACAGAAACTCATATGATAGCCTACTCATATCAAAGTAATTTTTTTGTGTTTCTGCAACATTGTTTCATGTGAATGCCAGAGATATTGTGATTAAAACACCTAATTTTTTGCTTTTTAATTTTTAACTAGGTGGTGCTATACATGAAATAAGTGGAAATGGGATGGGTTGACATGGCCCCTTAAGACCAACATACAAAAAAGGTGGTCCTCCTAGGCCCTACGGTTCTCGAGATATTCACAGAAAACTACAGAAAACTACGGGCTACAGATGAAAACGAAAAATGATGGTTCCATGCTATCCATGTGGGGCTACATGCCCACCAAGTTTCGTGTAACCCGGTCAGTGATGCCAGTCTATTTTTACCACTTTTTTCAGTAACGAGTAATCTAACGCGCTACTATTTACAAACCAGTAATCAGATTAGTTACTTATCTAAGTTACTGTGCGTTACTATTTTTGTAATTTTCCTTAATAAAAAGATATATTCTTTGTTTTCTTCTTGTCTTGGGGATTAATGTCATGTAGGCTATGCTCACGTTTTCAGCATGAGGACAATTCACGTGCAGCGACACAAACGTAAACAACAATGGAGGGAGAGAGAGAGAGATGCACATTTCATCAGTCATTACTTTGAGTTTGTATCAGCTAAACATGACAACATTAGGGTACATTGTACATTCTGTGCTGGCGACAAAGTGCTGTCTAGCTAGACATCCCAAGTCTCCCGAAGTTTTGGGAGTCTCCCACATATTGATAGCGGCTTCCTGACACCCGCAAATTACATAAAATCTCCCGGAACCTAGAGCGAACAAGAGCACTCAAGCCAGACCGGACTTCAAATCAAAGATTCTAGAATCTTTGCTTCAAATCGCGTGTGCACAGCTTAATGCACACACAACGGAGAGGGAGAGAGAGAGGAGTGATGCGTTTGTGCCTGAAGCGCATTCAAGACAGAGAGCATCCTGGTCTGTTTTGCTAAATCAACCAATCCGTTTTCAGTGTAAGTGCTTATATCTCTTTTCTCCCAAACATAATTAATCAGTTCAGTCAGTGTATCTAGGAACAGAAGCGTCATGGCAGCGTCAGTGCCCCTCAAAAAGGAAGATTTAAGACCCATTTCACATCAGACTACACAAAAGTGTACCCAATTGTCTCAAAAGATTAAAACATAATGATAATCTTGCACACTGCACTGTTTGTAACAGCAACTTTAGCATTGCTCACAGCGGGTTAAATGATTGCAAAAGACTTGTTGAGGTGAGTAGTGTAATTTCATTTGCATGTTACTCAGGCCTATAGGCTACAAGATGGCTAGTTGCCAAGGCTACATGAAAAAAAATCTACATATTTTACTATAACAATTTCTATAAATAGGCCTTCCTTATTTGGTGTACTTAGACATTATTGAACAAACATCTGAATTTCAGTATCTAAGTAGGTTAGGTTGGGATGTCTGCTATACATTGCTGTTAAAATGCACTTCCAGTATGAGTATTGGCAAAACCGGTTATCATTTTTATGTTGAGGCGTTGGGGGTGTTGTCGGCAGCTGCTGAAAGTAACTACTAAAGTAACTTGTAATCTAACTCAGTTACTTTTAAAATCAAGTAATCAGTAAAGTAACTAAGTTACTTTTTAAAGGAGTAATCAGTAATCAGTAATCAGATTACTTTTTCAAGGTAACTGTGGCAACACTGACCCCGGTCTTTCAGTGTCCCGGGAATCCTTGACGGAAATTTGGCCATGCGAAAAAGAAGAAAAAAAAAAAATCTGACTAAACCGAGGCGGTCATAATAATAGGCCAAGTAAGGAAGAGCATGGCTCAAAGTAAAGTAACTGAAACTACATAAATTCGTCAAAGTGAATAATTTGTGTCAACTCGCCGCAATGTAGATTTATTAACGCACCTGTGATGATCTACATCTCCATTTAAACCAAATGTTTTAGAGCGCACGTTGAGAGATGTATCTACGACGGAGTATTAGGGCCACACATGAAGAAAAAAATATTTTTGCCATGACGAGATTAAACGCGACATGTCAACTTTAAAGTCGCCATGTCGACATTAAACTCGACATTTCGAGAATAAAGTTGAAATATCATGTCGACTTTAATCTCGACGTGTCGACATTAAACTCAACATTTTGAGAATAAAGTTAGTTTGGAGAGAGAACGACCGCTAGATATTTCCATCTAGTTACCTGCACTCTCTTCCATATCTACCCGACTATCATCTATCCATGTACCTACAGTATGTCTATTCATCCACCCACATCTGTCTATGTCTTCACTTTCTCTCCTTTTTACTCTTTCTGTTTGTCTTACTTCTCTCTCATTCTACCTTCCTCTTTCTCTCCTTGATGCATATTTCATGTGTCCTAATTAGGTGTCTGCTCACTGTTTATTATGCAATTTTTCACCATTACTATAATATTGTGTATTATCAGGTTTGCACAAGGCCTACGGTTAAGACAAGTTGACATGATAACCGATGACATTGCCGCAAGTGCAGCAACACTGACAAGAATGGCCAAACTTTTGAGAAATGTTTGTGTTGAGGCTGTGGAACGAATGCGAAGGAAGAGAGGACAGAGGCTGGGAGGTCGAAGAGAGTTTGTGGCGATAGATGAAAGCCACTTCAGGCACAAAAGAAATGTAAATGCAAACACAATACACATAATGTATTTTTCTTCTTTTTGTTATTCCTCATCATCTTTCTCCTATTTTTATTACCAAAGAGTAAAATAATGCTTAAACATAATTTGTAATATCCATGTGTGCTTTTTTGACAGTATGGACGTGGCCGGATAACAGGTGGCTGGAAAAGAAAAAAGTGGGTGTTTGGGATGCTCGGTGTGAAGCACTCAAGACGTCGACCTATTCTACGTTAAGTGCCAAAAAGGACAAGACAAGAGCTGGTACCTCTCATCGTCCACCATATTAGAAGAGGGACTTCAGTTTTAAGTGACGAATGGCGAGCCTACCGCCAGGTACTGCCTGCACTGGGGTATGATCATTACACAGTGAACCACAGTCAAGCATTCGTCAATGCAGATACAGGTTGCCACACTCAGCACATCGAGAGGGCTTGGCGGAGTTATAAGGAGACCATCTCAAGATGCAGGGGGAATCGGACAGAGGACTTGTTAACAGATCACCTTTTCACTAATTGAGTGGAATGAATGGCTAGCCAAAAAACATTGCAATGGCCCACTGGGTCGCCTACTCCATGACATTGCCAAGAAATATAAATAGAAGTTGTTTTGATGTGATGTTTTCCATTATCAAATTTGTTTTGTCAACTTTCATAACTTACCGTTTTGGTGAAACTTCAAATAAACAAAATGTTCATAGATGGTTTGCACTCCAGTTATTGATTATGAGATTGACATTTTTAGATAATTTACAAATTGTTTATTAACATATAAAAGACTAAGATGCAACTTCATAATAGCCATTAAAAAAAAGGTTTGATGCAATAATTTCCCATCAATTAATTATAAAATGTACATTTTTAGATAGTTTACAAATGATTTACTACCAAATAAAAGACTACGACCCAACTTTATCATAGCCATCTGAAAAACAAATTTGTAACAAATGTGTAAATGTTTTTCTAACTAACTGTTAATCAATAGAACATCATTTATAGTTCAATAGTTAATCAACCTATGTAATATCCATAGGCGTTGTGTATATGGCTATGTAAAGGCCTACGATCAACATTATAATCATTAACAATAACTCAATATATCATTATTAATAATATGATATTTGCAATAATAATGTAGCTTATTAATATAAAATAAATTGAAATCAAGCTATCACTAAACTGATATTTTTTAGTATGTTATATATAAATAAATTGTTTATTTTTTCATAAGCTGATAATAAAGTATTTGTAAGTTATGTATTTAGTAATCATTGATTGTTATTTACAAATGATTAAGTTATGATTATTAAGTGATTAAATATTTTATTATAGTTGCAAAATAAAGCATCAATTAACCATTTATAACGGATGGTTATTATAAAGTGCTACCGCACTCTCCCTTCATATTCTTTGTAGTCAGTTAAAATATAACATATACCGTGTATATAGGCCTCAGCAAACCACAGACCGAAGGGTTGGTTGAATGGCGCCATCTAGATTATATGGTTTATTTAGGTTATTGCTAGAAAAGCTACTTTCAAGTCTTATCACATTGATAAATCAGCAATAATATAAAAGCAAAGGCAATCATGAAATCAATTGTGGCAGTCATTCAGTGTATAGGCAGTTACGATTCAGGTTACTTGTTGGTGTCATTAATGGAATTTAATAGAATCACTAATTGATAATTTGCCCTAGCAGGGAAATTAAATTAAAATGCTCAAAAAAGGATGTTTTACTTTAATTTCACTTCAATTGTTTTTGGTTTTTTTTTTTTTCATTTGATTCCATTGGACATTGGAAAATAAGAGCACTCGGCAGAACTCTGCATTTGGGTACACTCTACAATGCCAGAGATGACAATGTCATACCAGGTAATATAGAACACAACATGTTCCTCCTTGATGAAGTGTTACATAAAAATATGCAAACATTATCATATTGTGTGATATAAGTAGCCTAAGCTTAGCATTGATGGTAGCCTAGGTGGTGGTAGCCTAGTGGTTAAAGAGCTGGGCTAGCATGTAGTAGCCTGAAAAGTTGGGTTTACTTCCCGGCTTCCATTGTGTGCCCTTGAGCAAGGCATCTGAAGTTCCTCTGGAGACAATGGCCGTGTAATTTAATTGGCATATGTAAGTCGCTTTGGATAAAAGTGTCTGCTAAATGAGTCAATGAAAATGCAACATGTAAACTGTCCTGAGGGAAAAAAACACCAATAAAGCATGAATAGATTGACAATTAGTAACGACCAAGATAAGAGCTTAAAGGTAGGCTAAAGGTTGTACAATTACACTGAAAATAGTCTGGGGTACTAAGTTAACTGTCAGATCAAGTAGAACTTGGAAAGGGGTAACACTTTATTTTAATGTGTCGCTGTTACAGTGTACCTACCTAATTAGGTACAGTGGTACAACCTGTGTAACAACATGTACTATCAGGTACTATCATTGTACTTGCATTATGTATTTGTGGGTACCTACATATAGTTGTTACATTGTAATACTGAGTGCTTTTACAAAACTTTGCCAATTTGTCTACATTTTCATCAGAGGCAAAGAGCTGACCTGAGACCTGCTATGGGTTAAATCTGGTCATGATAGATTTGATATACAATCCATTCTAAGCTCCAGTCAAGGCCTCATTGTCTTCAGTGTACATGTAACAGCTGTGCTGCTACAACCTTGTTACTCTTTGATACAGTGGACTAAACCTATTACTGTAAGTGTACCAGTTAATTACTTACATGTACATATGACATGTATGTTGTGTCTTCAATGTCTTGGAACAGGTCTACTAATTCACATGTACTGTGTGGTGTAACAGCAGACACGTTTCAACACATCAATTACAGGATGCATGACATCATTGACAAGATGTGTATAATATATGTAAGTACTTAACTGGTACACTTCATTTTAATGGGTTTATGCTACTGTATCAAAGAGCAATAAGTGTGTACCAACACAGTTGATCTATGTACTATGTATAGTTACATTAGTAGACCTATTCCAAGACATCGAAGACACAACATACATGTCTTTTGATGCAGTGGAATAAAGGTCATGGATTTATAATAGACATAGGTGTAGAGAAAGAAGCAGGGTAATGGAGGCCGGGGGTCTGGATGCTGTATGGGCCATTTTGGACAAGTAGCCTAGGCCTAGGCTACGGAAGAAATCGCGCTTCCACGCTGTATCTAGTTGATCATTGATTACTGGGTGTGGGTGGCCATCATTGCAATATAGCATACTTTAGCGCCGAGGCTATTAGCCCCTTGTTGGACTGGGCCCACTTCCCCGATAACGACGGAGACACGCTCTTAAGAGGGTTTTCTACGATTCATCTTACGATCGTTCGTTTGGTTTTTCCGACTGTTTCCCGAACATGCTCGTAGCGTGAACGCGCGTGCGCTGCTCTTAAGATGCTCTTAAGGGGAGCTGTCCACGTTAATAGTTCTGAAATATCCCCTGATTTGACGGTGATGTCAGGTGACTGCACGTCACAGCTATAGGCCTACCATTTAAACTTCGGATCTACACATTAATTCACATCAATACGAAAATAGAAACACTTTGACATCTGCATGTAAGCATCCCAAGTAGGTTATATACCACACAGAGACATAAATAATTTTAATTATTTTAAGATTAGATTGTTGCACCATGCAATAATTTTTCGCGGTGTCACTTAAGAACACGTTTGAAGATAAGAAAGAAGTCGAGTAAGAAAGAGAGGAAATGTGTAGGCTTAGATTTTGATGCAGTAGGCTACAGACTAAACCACATGTTGCTTTCTCTGCTTTTTACCTCATAGGCCTAATAAAATATTCACTTAGCAAAGATAATGTCAAACTATTCTGGCAACGTCTCGTTTCATAACTTGATTGCATTTTTGTCCGCTTTTCATCACATTATTATGACCATTAAATGTAGGCTATTTTGCACGCTAAAATCTGATTCATCACAGGTAAACACAACAAAGAATGGGAACGTAAATTGGATTATGTATTCTAAGTTGTAATTCCTCTGTATGTCCTGTTGGTGACCTCAGTGAGAAGTACTGTTAAGACGCTCTTAGCCGGTAACGAGTACTCTGGAGCACTCGTAGATCTACGAGTGTTTTCACGACGCTCTTAAGCTACGATGGTTTCGGGAAACAGTCGGCAAATCTTAAGACGTTCGTAAGAGGGACTTTACGACGCTCTTAGGCTTAAGATGCTTTCGGGGAAGTGGGCCCTGTTTTGGTGGTTCTCCTGTATCTCCTGTTTTCCCGGTCTGTGTGCGCGCTTGTGTGTGTGTGTGCGCGTGAGTGTTTGTGTCTCCCGCTCCCTCTCAGTTCAGATGTGTTTTGATCCGGGGGGAATAGAGGTTCAGATAGGTATTCAGATGTGTCAATCAGAAATTACTAATCATTCCACACTGTATCTAGTTGATTATTGATTACTGGGTGGTCATCATTGCAATATATAGCATACTATAGCCTATATGTTTTTATTTCGGTCTATGCGTAGAGTGTTTGTCTAGTTTTTTTCGATAATTTGATAATGGATAATTGCTGTTTTTTTGTTTGTTTGTTTTTTACATTTTACACCTATGCAGTGCAGTGTGTTGCAAGTTCTGAAGTTAATAAACATTGCCCTGTTGTACACACCGCATTGTTTAGTTTTTTTTAGTCAGAGCTATGTACGCAGGTTTTTTTGTTGTAACCTCAAATCCCCGTTTTGAGTCGCCGGATCCACCCCGCCTTTACGCTCCGTCACCTCCCACTTTACAAATTAAGCACTGAGTTGTTGAGTCACAGACTAGTCACATACTATGATTTTGCAACAACTAGGGATCATGCAGGGTCACTATTTACAAGACTGCTATTAGATACCTTTAAATTATTTCCACCGTGCACTATATATCAACAGAAACTCATATGATAGCCTACTCATATCAAAGTAATTTTTTTGTGTTTCTGCAACATTGTTTCATGTGAATGCCAGAGATATTGTGATTAAAACACCTAATTTTTTGCTTTTTAATTTTTAACTAGGTGGTGCTATACATGAAATAAGTGGAAATGGGATGGGTTGACATGGCCCCTTAAGACCAACATACAAAAAAGGTGGTCCTCCTAGGCCCTACGGTTCTCGAGATATTCACAGAAAACTACAGAAAACTACGGGCTACAGATGAAAACGAAAAATGATGGTTCCATGCTATCCATGTGGGGCTACATGCCCACCAAGTTTCGTGTAACCCGGTCAGTGATGCCAGTCTATTTTTACCACTTTTTTCAGTAACGAGTAATCTAACGCGCTACTATTTACAAACCAGTAATCAGATTAGTTACTTATCTAAGTTACTGTGCGTTACTATTTTTGTAATTTTCCTTAATAAAAAGATATATTCTTTGTTTTCTTCTTGTCTTGGGGATTAATGTCATGTAGGCTATGCTCACGTTTTCAGCATGAGGACAATTCACGTGCAGCGACACAAACGTAAACAACAATGGAGGGAGAGAGAGAGAGATGCACATTTCATCAGTCATTACTTTGAGTTTGTATCAGCTAAACATGACAACATTAGGGTACATTGTACATTCTGTGCTGGCGACAAAGTGCTGTCTAGCTAGACATCCCAAGTCTCCCGAAGTTTTGGGAGTCTCCCACATATTGATAGCGGCTTCCTGACACCCGCAAATTACATAAAATCTCCCGGAACCTAGAGCGAACAAGAGCACTCAAGCCAGACCGGACTTCAAATCAAAGATTCTAGAATCTTTGCTTCAAATCGCGTGTGCACAGCTTAATGCACACACAACGGAGAGGGAGAGAGAGAGGAGTGATGCGTTTGTGCCTGAAGCGCATTCAAGACAGAGAGCATCCTGGTCTGTTTTGCTAAATCAACCAATCCGTTTTCAGTGTAAGTGCTTATATCTCTTTTCTCCCAAACATAATTAATCAGTTCAGTCAGTGTATCTAGGAACAGAAGCGTCATGGCAGCGTCAGTGCCCCTCAAAAAGGAAGATTTAAGACCCATTTCACATCAGACTACACAAAAGTGTACCCAATTGTCTCAAAAGATTAAAACATAATGATAATCTTGCACACTGCACTGTTTGTAACAGCAACTTTAGCATTGCTCACAGCGGGTTAAATGATTGCAAAAGACTTGTTGAGGTGAGTAGTGTAATTTCATTTGCATGTTACTCAGGCCTATAGGCTACAAGATGGCTAGTTGCCAAGGCTACATGAAAAAAAATCTACATATTTTACTATAACAATTTCTATAAATAGGCCTTCCTTATTTGGTGTACTTAGACATTATTGAACAAACATCTGAATTTCAGTATCTAAGTAGGTTAGGTTGGGATGTCTGCTATACATTGCTGTTAAAATGCACTTCCAGTATGAGTATTGGCAAAACCGGTTATCATTTTTATGTTGAGGCGTTGGGGGTGTTGTCGGCAGCTGCTGAAAGTAACTACTAAAGTAACTTGTAATCTAACTCAGTTACTTTTAAAATCAAGTAATCAGTAAAGTAACTAAGTTACTTTTTAAAGGAGTAATCAGTAATCAGTAATCAGATTACTTTTTCAAGGTAACTGTGGCAACACTGACCCCGGTCTTTCAGTGTCCCGGGAATCCTTGACGGAAATTTGGCCATGCGAAAAAGAAGAAAAAAAAAAAATCTGACTAAACCGAGGCGGTCATAATAATAGGCCAAGTAAGGAAGAGCATGGCTCAAAGTAAAGTAACTGAAACTACATAAATTCGTCAAAGTGAATAATTTGTGTCAACTCGCCGCAATGTAGATTTATTAACGCACCTGTGATGATCTACATCTCCATTTAAACCAAATGTTTTAGAGCGCACGTTGAGAGATGTATCTACGACGGAGTATTAGGGCCACACATGAAGAAAAAAATATTTTTGCCATGACGAGATTAAACGCGACATGTCAACTTTAAAGTCGCCATGTCGACATTAAACTCGACATTTCGAGAATAAAGTTGAAATATCATGTCGACTTTAATCTCGACGTGTCGACATTAAACTCAACATTTTGAGAATAAAGTTAGTTTGGAGAGAGAACGACCGCTCGGGACGATTGAAAAGGAGGACGAATGAAATAATAATAATGAGAATAATAGTAGTAGTAGTAGTAGTAATAATAATAATAATAACTAGATGTACCGCGTAGCGGTACAAAATATGACCGCCGCTCAGTCCTGCACATCCATTCCGCGAAAATAAATCATATTAATGAATTTGTCTCCATCTTCTACTCCATCCCCCACTCTTGAAACTTTTGTGTATGCTTGTTTGGAATGTGTGTTTGCACACATTCCGCACACAAAGTAGCCTACTGGCGCTGCAAAGGTGAATAGATTTGTTTCTGGGCCAAAAAATCTGTAACATTGTTACAAAACCTTTAAAATCTCTAAACAATCACAAGTAGGGCAGTTCATCATAGTCCATCCATTGCAACTGGACTGATGAAAGGTACACCTGTAGGCTAAATTGTATTTGGGAAAAGCAGAAGGTAGCAGCATAATGTATTTATTTATTTATTATTAAACTAAAACAATCCCTGTCAGTTCCATGCAGTTTTCAACAGCTATCAAGAAGAGAGGTCATGTCATGGATTTTTGTGAATGTTTCTTCTTCTACATATGCATAGGTTTAGTCATCTAGTTCAAATTATATTCAGCTTTATTGTCAATGCACAAATTAAATACCAGTAGTCTAAAACAAAATGCCGTTTTACCCAGTGGTGCAAATAACTGACATGTCCAAAAGGGCCTTCATGAAATGCGTTGCGAGACTGTTCATACACATTTTAACGGGCAAAGTTGAAGAGCTACTCTCCGTTATTGTTTGTGCAAATAATATGCTGATTCATGTGCCCTTGCATTTTGCAACCATGAGGTCCATGGTTAAGCTCAATCTTTTGACGCAATCTTTTGATTTTCACCCAGCCTAGTCCATGGTAGGCGCCCGATAGAAATATTGTTTAATTTTGCGATTGAGATATCCACGCACTGGCGCCCCCCCTGCGACGTGTTCGCCCCCCGGTTTTAGAGCTATTCTAAATGCAAAAATGCATAGACATTGCATGACAAAACCGTGACTGTTAACAAACTATAAGCTATATAAGGTAGGCCCTATGCTAGGCCTATTACACAACACAAATTGTCACCAGGCTATGCTGGCGACCCAAATAAAATCTCCGTTGGAACCAATGGCTTACACCTTACAGTATCAAGCTGCCACCTCTTGGCGAAAAGTTAATAGTTTTGCATATCAGTAGTAATACATTTCACGTAGCTGTGAATCACGGAAAGGGCGAATGAAGTGGACACTTCTAAATGGAACCCAACCCACTGTACAGTAACTCAAGGTCTGTGGCTAAAGCAGCCATAATGAAAGCGTTATCATTGTTTGGATACTTCACACACACGTGTTTTTTAATCGCATAGACTACAACTACCAAGCTGGAATCAAAGCACATCGACTCCCCTCTCACACCCTAAACACGCACTTCGAACAAACAAAAGGCGCCTCAGTCTCACGGAATAGCCATAGGCAAAACTGTATCTGACCGGTGTAACGTTGGTACTAAATCATCCATCGCAAAGAATGATTTTTGTAGCACGTGCAACAAATATGTGTAGGTACAGCCCTGCTCTGAATACATCTCAACGTGCGCTCTAAAACATCTGGTTTAAATGGAGATGTAGATCGATCATAGACAGGTTATCTTTCAGGTAGCCTAGGCCTATATATTTTCCATTAAAAAACCATCACGTAGCGAACGTGTTGTGGCTAGCCTAGGTTATGGTCATAAGCAAATGAGATGACAGTCGAAAGATACAATTAGTGCTGTTATCGATTTGCTTGGTAGCCTATAAACGCATTTATGGTTTTCTACAAATACATCAATAATCAAATTGGCCTCCATCACTCAACCATGCTAACGGTAACATTATTTTACCTACGTTCTGCTATTGATAGGATTAACGTAGCCTACCTGCAGTAAAAAACAAGCATGTCCGATAAACATTCTCAGATTTATTTCGGCTTCAAGAGGAAATGGGAATTACATTTCATGCAGAAATCATCCTACCCTTAGACGTTCTCTGCGGTAAACTACTGTAGCCTACAGTCTTGTCCTTGTAGGAAGCATAGTGTCTTTCTAACCCACTTTAGATTAACTTCCAACAAAATTACGTCTCACTGCAACGATGCGCCATCTAGTGGACAAACGACTACTTATCGCCAATACTGGAAATGCAGCCATGATGATGATGATGAATATTTATTTTGGCTTTCTTTTAATCCTACTGAATTTGTAATTATGTATCAGCCGTTCTAATACCGATAGTATGTGGGTGCCTGTGTGTGTGTGTGCATGTGTATATGTGTGCACCACCATCTACAGGCCAATGAGTGTAGAGTCACTAAATGTACACATAACCTAATTTTTTAGACCCCCCCATGGATGAAATTCTACGAAACTTGGCATACCCCCAGAGAATGTCAGGTTAATCATACACATAAAATTTGGTGCAGTTCTGAACGTCTTTACTGAAGAGAGGGGCGATTAAAGCAGAATGATATTGCATTTTCATTTTTTACCGGGGGGGTGCAAATCACAAATGAGTGATTATGGGCTAAGTTGATGTGGGCCCTTGAGACCAACATACCATAAAAATTTCTTCATCCTCGGTGCCACGGTTCAGGTAGTTATTTAGGAAAAACTGCATTTTTTGGGTTTCGGGGGGCCCAGCGCGGAGGGGGAGTGGCCCCCGGGGACCAAACGAAATTTTTCCGTAAAAGTCTAGTGGGGCTACATACCCACCAAATTTCATGTGCCCCGGTGTTTCGGTGCCCCGGGTATCGTTGACCAAAATTTCAGGAAGTAGATGACGGGGAAAAAAAAAAAAAAAAAAAAAAAAAAAAACTTTGACAATCCCTATATGACCGCTTCGCTAGCTTCGCTAGCGGCGGTCATAATAATTTATTTTCTGCAGGGCATTTCTACGTTCCTGTTTCTCTACATTGAAAGCCAATTGCTTAGGCTACACTAGGTTAAGACAATAAATAAACAGTCTGACTCAAACTGCTTTTCTTTCTTTTCTTTATATGAGGCTATATTATATTATTTTTACCGCCGCTAGCGAAGCTAGGGAAGCGGTCATATAGTGATTGTCAAAGTTTTTTTTTTTTTTTTTTTCCCGTCATCTACTTCCTGAATTTTTGGTAAACGATACCCGGGACACCGAAACACCGGGGCACATGAAATTTGGTGGGTATGTAGCCCCACTAGACTTTTACGGAAAAATTTTGTTTGGTCCCCGGGGGCCACTCCCCCTCCGTGCTGGGCCCCCCGAAACCCAAAAAATGCAGTTTTTCCTAAATAACTACCTGAACCGTGGCACCGAGGATGAAGAAATGTTTATGGTATGTTGGTCTCAAGGGCCCACATCAACCTAGCCCATAATCACTCATTTGTGATTTGCACCCCCCCTCCCGGTAAAAAATGAAAATGCAATATCATTCTGCTTTAATCGCCCCTCTCTTCAGTTAAGATGTTCAGAACTGCACCAAATTGTATGTGTATGATTAACCTGGCATTCTCTGGGGGTATGCCAAGTTTCGTAGAATTTCATCCATGGGGGGGTCTAAAAATGTTTAAGTTATGTGTACATTTAATTACTGTACACTCATTGGCCTGTAGATGGCACACAGGCACGCACATACTATCGGTATCGGCAATTAGAACGGCTGATACATAATTACAAATTCAGTAGGATTAAAGGAAAACCAAATATTCATCATCATCATCATGGCTGCATTTCCAGTATTGGCGATACATAGTCGTTTGTCCACCAGATGGTGCATCGTTGCAGTGAGACGTAATTTTGTTGGAAGTTAATCTAAAGTGGGTTTGGAAAACAATGGATGCTTCCTACAAGGACTGTAGTTTACCGCAGAGAACGTCTAATAAGGATAGGACGATTTTCACATGAAATGTAATTCCCATTTCTTCTTGAAGCCGAAATAAATCTGAGAATGTTTATCGGACATGCTTGGTTTTTACTGCAGGTACGTTAATCTTATAATATCAATAGCTATAGGACCTAGGTACAATAATGTTACCGTTAGCATTGGTTGAGTGATAGAGGCCAATTTGATTGCATTTGTAGAAAACTATAAATGCGGTTATACCAAGCAAATTGATAGCAGCACTAATTGTATCTCTCGACTGTCATCTCATTTGCTTATGACCATAACCTAGGCTACTAACAGGAGCTAAGTGAGTTAGCCACAACACGTTCGCTACGTGATGGTTTTTCAATGGAAAATATATAGGCTACCTGAAAGATAACCTGTCTATGATGCATCCTAAACACATGGCACATTTCTGCTCAAAGTCTCAAAAAGCATCTGAGTCAACGTTCATTCCCAAACACCCATATAGGCTACTTCAATCCTCTATTTTCAAAGGTGATTCAAGTAAGGAAGAGCATGGCTCAAAGTAAAGTAACTGAAACTACATAAATTCGTCAAAGTGAATAATTTGTGTCAACTCGCCGCAATGTAGATTTATTAACGCACCTGTGATGATCTACATCTCCATTTAAACCAAATGTTTTAGAGCGCACGTTGAGAGATGTATCTACGACGGAGTATTAGGCCACACATGAAGAAAAAAATATTTTTGCCATGACGAGATCAAACGCGACATGTCGACTTTAAAGTCGCCATGTCGACATTAAACTCGACATTTCGAGAATAAAGTTGAAATATCATGTCGACTTTAATCTCGACGTGTCGACATTAAACTCAACATTTTGAGAATAAAGTTAGTTTGGAGAGAGAACGACCGCTCGGGACGATTGAAAAGGAGGACGAATGAAACATTCCAGTTTTCTTCGAGTGCAACAATGATTAGACATAGGCCTACATCATGTGGACAAAACATAGAACATATTAACATCCGTTGCTCAGCCAAATACTTTCCATAGGTCCTTTTATCACAGAGTTACAAGCGATAAATGCAATGGTCAAAAGTAAACGTCATTAGCGTTTTTTTTCATTTATTGTAGGCCTATTATTAAAGAGTGTTTTTCATCTAAAGGTTCAACTTCATACTTATGCACTAGACTAGGCATACTAAGTGCTCTCCCCAATCCCAGACTTTCACATTGCATGTTTGTTTGTAATGGATGCTTGCTGAATGTCTATGGAGGGACGAATGAAGCTGTCCTCTAATTCTAAGTCCTCTGTATTCTAAGTAAATGCACACATATCTGTGTTTATAGCCTCCTATATTTGTTGCAGGTGAGACATGGAAAAGCAGTTTTAGAAAAATGAGTTTTGCCATATTAACCTATGGAGAGTGACGGCTGTGGCAGTTATTTGGATGTTCGGTGGCCTTACCCACGTAAAACAGAGTGAAATGAAATTAGGCTACTATAGAAACTTTATATCATTGGAAACATGTATTATTCTAGCAATATAAATGGCATAGTGCATGGTATTTCCATAACCGCAAGATACAGCGCATCACAATGACGGCAATGAGTAGTTAACAAGCAATCTATCTGAATATCTGCAATCTAGCAATCTATCTGAAATGATTTGAAGTAGGCCTATTATTCATGTCACATATTGTGTGTTAGTGTAGGGTAGGCCTACATGTAGGCTATGTTTAAACTGTATTTCGAGTTTAATGTCGGCATGTCGAGATTAAAGTAGATATGATATTTCAACTTTATTCTCGAAATGTCGAGTTTAATGTCGACATGGCGACTTTAAAGTCAACACGTCTAGATTAAAGTCGACATGACATTTCAACTTTATTCTCGAAATGTCGAGTTTAATGTCGACATGTCGACTTTAAAGTCAACATGTCGAGTTTAATCTCGCCATGGCAAAAATATTTTTTTCTTCATGTGTGGCCCTAATACTCCGTCGTATGTACCTACACATATTTTTTTGCACGTGCTACAAAAATCATTCTTTGCGATGGATGATTTAGTACCAACGTTACACCGGTCTGATACAGTTTTGCCTATGGCTGTACCGTGAGACTGAGATGCTTTTTGTTTGTTCGAAGTGCGTGTT
Organism: Alosa pseudoharengus; assembly: GCF_046254945.1. Lineage (NCBI taxonomy): Eukaryota > Metazoa > Chordata > Actinopteri > Clupeiformes > Clupeidae > Alosa > Alosa pseudoharengus. The sequence goes on along the minus strand of NW_027468564.1, from coordinate 19,112,682 downwards.
TAGGGTGTGAGAGGGGAGTCGATGTGCTTTGATTCCAGCTTGGTAGTTGTAGTCTATGCGATTAAAAAACACGTGTGTGTGAAGTATCCAAACAATGATAACGCTTTCATTATGGCTGCTTTAGCCACAGACCTTGAGCTACTGTGGGTTGGGTTCCATTTAGAAGTGTCCACTTCATTCGCGCTTTCCGTGATTAACACAGCTGCATGAAATGTATTACTACTGATATGCAAAACTATTAACTTTTCGCCAAGAGGTGGCAGCTTAAGTCCGCTTGATACTGTAAGCCATTGGTTCCCAAAGTAGATTTTATTTGGGTCGCCAGCATAGCCTAGTGACCATTTATGTTGTGTAATAGGCCTAGCATAGGGCCTACCTTATATAGCTTATATAGTTTGTTAATAGTCACGGTTTTGTCATAACTCCTCTATGCATTTTTGCATTTAGAATAGCTCTGAAACCGGGGGGCGAACACGTCGCAGGGGGGGCGCCAGTGCGTGGATATCTCAATCGCAAAATTAAACAATATTTCTATCGGGTGCCTACCATGGACTAGACTGGGTGAACTCAGCCTGATAAAAGATTGAGCTTGGTCTGACGAAAGCCAGACTAACCATGGACCTCATAGTTGCAAAATATCAAGGGAACATGAATCAGCCTATTATTTGCACGAACAATAACGGACGGTAGCTCTTCAACTTGGCCCGTTAAAATGTGTATGAACAGTCTAGCAACGCATTTCATGAAGGCCCTTTTGGACATGTCAGTTATTTGCACCACTGGGTAAAACTGCATTTTGTTTTAGACTACATTTAATTTGTGCATTGACAATAAAGCTGAATATCATATGAACTAGATGACTAAACTTATGCATATGTAGAAGAAGAAACATTCACAAAAATCCATGACATGACCTCTCTTCTTGATAGCTGAAACTGCATGGAACTGACAGGGATTGTTTTGTTTAATAATAAATAAATAAATACATTATGCTGCTACCTTCTGCTTTTCCCAAATACAATGTAGCCTACAGGTGTAAATGACCTTTCATCAATCCAGTTGCAATGGATGAACTGTGATGAACTGCCCTACTTGTGATTGTTTAGAGATTTTAAAGGTTTTATAACAATGCTACAACTTTTTTGGCTATTCTACAATCTATTCACCTTTGCAGCGCCAGTAGGCTACTTTCTGTGCAGCCGCACACACACACAGGCATGCCAAACAAGCATACACAAAAGTTTCAAGAGTGGGGGATGGAGTAAAAGATGGAGAGAAATTGATTAGTGTTATTTATTTTCGCCGAACGGATGTACAGGACTGAGTGGCGGTCATATTTTGTACCGCTATGCAGTACATCTAGTATTATATTATATTATATTATATTATATTATATTATATTATATTATATTAGGCTACCTAACAGTATAGCTATTATTAATAATAATATTAGTTGCCTAGTATTAGCAGCCTATTAATACGTTATTAGAATAGATTCCTAGTAGCCTATACTATTAGTATATAGTAGTGGTATAAACATTGTAGCAGAGTAGCATTAGACCTAGGCAAACTTTTCTATTGTTAACAAAATAACAACAAATAATTAATTATTATAATATAGGCTACCCTCTCTGTCCACAAAGATCAATTAATTCAATAGGTTTCTTTAGACTTACTTGACAACATGTTTTCAGGTAGTGTCATAAAGCCTTTCCCCCCTTCTCTTTTGTAATATATCTGGCTGTTTGACCCTCTGCCCTGTGGCTGCACGGAAAGCTACTGAGTGAAGTTGCCGCGGTAATGTACTTGACCGGCCCCCTTGACCCATTACCCCAGTAACAGGCTTATCTGATTGGGAGGTAAGGGGGTATTCCCTATCCCCCACCTATTGTCCCCAACCCCCAAGTCCAAAAACACCTCAGAGAGAAGTGACAAGAAAAGTGAGTGGTGTCAAGACAATTTGGAGGTTAGTTTAGTTTAGTTTTTGAACATGAGCACCAGAAAGATGAACAATATGTGGATGCACTTCGACCAGGAGAGCAAAACTCTAAAGGCTAAATGCAAGTACTGCAAAAACCTGGATTCAAATCATGGATGATCCACATCCAACATGAGAAGGCACTTAAAAATGAAGCACCCCACTGCACTGCTTGAAGTAGGACTGAATTTCCTTGGTGATTTAGCAATACTGACTCAACTGACTCAAGTGACTCGTACAACCTGGATCAGTTTAGTGAGTGATCCTTTAAAGGAATCAAATTTGAGAGGCCTACTGTAGTGAAGACAGCTCGACTCCGCTGGATTATTTATATAGGAAGTGCCCCTATCGGTGGACCGTATCATTACAATAAGGATGTTCAGATGCGGTAAAATCCACGTAAAACAAACATTTGAATGACATTTCAAAATTGATCCGCAGGCCGCACTGAGTGAGGAGGAGGGCCGCATGCGGCCCGGGGGGCGCCAGTTGCCCATCCCTGCAGTAAATGGTGGTCACATTACATAATGACAATTACACCTTTTTAAATCCTCCAAGAGGGACTGGTGTGGAGAGAAGGGATGTTGCCATAGAGATACCGGCCCAGATGCCAACATCTCTCTGGGCCACTCGCCTCGCCGCAGTGTCAGCACTTCTGACTGGACCATGGATCCAAGAATGACCTACTCACTAAAACTGACCAATATTTAAGTCTTTTAGTCTGTGAAATGACTTTCATTGTTTCTTTTGGCCCACACAAATAGCAATTTGTAGTAAGGGTAATCTATGTGCTAGGCTAACCATATATGGGAAAGTACTGAGAGGGAAGAGGAAATATATGGCAGGGCGCACACACACACACTCTGTGACCCTCTGATCTACAAGAGTCCATATTGTGTAAAAGCAAAAGAATGTGCCTCACCTGTTCTCTCTGATAGGTTATTGGTCAATAAGGCTACAGTAGGCATACCACAGTAGACTACATGCACCATATTTACATGAGATAATATGATAAAGAAATATAGTTACTTACATTAAATGTTAGGGAGTAAACCTTTTAGTATATGTTTTAATATATAATATAGTAATATATTAGTATATATTATTATTATATGTTGGTTTGGATTCAGAATGGTGAAATCAGTTGAAATGTAGGCTTAACAGACATGGAGGTGTTATAAGAGTGAGAGACACAGAGATAGCAAGACAGATGGCACACAGAGCTCTAAAGCACAAGTTGTGAGGTGTGAGATTCAATCTTATGATGATGTGTGCTTAGTAGCCTGAACACTTCTTTTTTCAGTATTGCATTGAGTTCGCCATTATGCTGTCATGGTGTATTTTGTTGTACTAAGTCTTGTTTCTTATCATTCTTGACATTGCTTGAGTGCTTATGTTGTACAATGAATGAGTCTTCCAGATGTAGGCCCTGCATTTTATTCATGATGTATTTCCTGCTGAAAATAGGGATATACATCATTAGTTATAAATTAGTTATAGATTCATGTGAACTATTTAAAAAATATATATTATTACTGCTGCTGTAAATACAATTCCAACATAACTCGCCTGTGACACAATGTCTCTCAGTATCTAGGTTCCAGGTTATGCAAGATTATATATTTGCTTATTCTTATGTTTTCCATGGGAACGGCGCCATCAGGTATGTCCAGTTATCTCTTTTACTGTTTCTGCTATCTGTTTATTGCTCTCCATATAACAGTTAGCAGAACTTTATCCTTTAATTGTATGTTCTTACAGTTGTTGGAAGTCTTAGTGTAGGCCTATGTTTTTTTCTGTTAACTGACTATTTTTTGTTTTACTTATGTAAATAGAATATTTCAGTCTTTTATTTTTTATACATTTACAAAACACTCCAAACACTTGCTTTTCTGTGGGGTGTTGGAGTATTGTGTGTAGATTGATGAGACAAACTAAATCAATGAATCCATTTTAAGATGAGTCTGAAACATAACAACATGTGGAAATAGTGAAGCGCTATGAACACTTTTTTGTATGCACTGCATGTATGGAATGTTAATTGCAAAGAGACAGAAGCAGTGCCACTCTTCATCTTACCTCTGTATTAGGCTACATGAAAAAATCCGATATGGCATGACGGACAATCTTAAAAAATTCTACAAGATTTGGCTGCCATTCTTAGATCATCTTGCCCACTTTCACAGAGACCTTGAACAGTTGTGGGATTCACAATAGGCCACTCACCTCTTCTTTGATCAATTATGTTAATTTAGTGATGCAACAGTACATTTCATTGGCTTTACACCATGTATTATTTATTTATTTATTTATGTATTTATAAAATGTATTTATTTATTGACTTTCTTCTTTTCTTTTTATATTGACATATCCGCCATGACAGACAGTCTTACAAAATTCTACAAGATATACTACTTGGAGAAAACTTAATAAACATATTTGAACAACAACAAAAAAAAACACACCCACACCGGGCTCAGTGAACTTGTGGTATACAGCTCAGAGATAAAATGTATCAAATAGAGATAACATAAGGAGAGATAACATTATTATGCAATGGTGTTAAAGACTGTGTGACCTTTGCCAGGTTGAGATTACTTTGCATGTTTGCTCAGTTTTTCTGAGTGCATCATGTTCAACATCTTTATGTTCCCTTTGGTAAAGTTCATGCTGTTACTACAGTATAACAACCTCAGGTCACTGCTCTTTGGCCTGCTGCCATTACAGCCTCTCTGTGTCTTTTGCAATATTTTATGCCTGATGCCCACCTGTTTTATTCTGAGAAGAGATTTTTAAATCCCAAAGAGGCATGAGACATTTTGTAGCCTATTTATCCTAGGCATAATTCAACTCATTTAACATCAATATAAATGACAAAATCACAATATTAAGCTTTCATCTTGGTCACTGTAAGGGACATACATGTTATACAACCCCAAAACAGAAAAAGTTGTGTAAAATGCAAATAAAAACAGAATGTGATAATATACATGTCTCATAAACCCATATTTAGTAGCACAAATTACACAGACAACATATCAAATGTTGAAAATGAAAATTTGGACTATTTCATGGAAAATATATGTTAATTTTGAATTTGATGGCAGCAACATGTAACAAAATATCAAAATTCTTTAAATGTTTAGGAACGGAGGAGACCATTTGCTAGTGATGTAGTACTCGAGTCCGGTCTCGGACTCGAGACCGGTCTCGAGACCGATTTCTGCTTTCTCGGTCTCGTCTCGGACTCGTTCCTTCAAAGACTCGGTCTTGACTCGGTCTCGGACCACAGTGGGAGGAGAAAGACTCATAATTTCAGACCGAGTCCTCGAGACCAACAAATTTTTTTATGTTCATATAAAAAAAACACACAACACATAACAACAATAATAATAAAATGCAATGTTGATCGGCATTATTTAAAAATGACATCCCATGGTGCAATGCAAAGATACTGCCGTCAGAGCCATTTATTTATCTCTATGGCTCTGCTGCTGGTGAGTGTCTGTAGGTCAGCATAGTCCATATTAAGACGTTAAGACTGCTCCTCTAAACAATTCCCAATCTAGCTTAGTCTGTAGGCCTAATGGTTGATTATTAACTGGGGTGATATTAAATTATGAATATGAAAACTGACATGTTTTTATGGTCTTGGTCTCGACTCCTAAAGGACTCGGTCTCGACTCGGACTTGCTTCCTCAAAGACTCGGTCTTGACTCGGACTCGACTGTATTTGGAAACCAACAGACTTGGTCTCGACTCGGTCTCGACCCTTCAAAGACTCGGTCTTGACTCGGACTCGGCATAGGCGGTCTCGTCCCCATCACTACCATTTGCTAAAGTTTTGAGAATGAAATGTTGTCCAATTACTCCCCGATATAGGATTTTAGTTGCTCAACAGTATGGGGTGTTCTTGGTCATGTTTTTCATTCCATTATGCATCTGATTTGACAATTCTGGACTGCAGACCGTCCATCTTAGCACCTGGACTCGTCCTCTGGAGAAATAATATTTAAATATAGCCGCAAGCAGCAATGGCGGGCCCGAGCACAGGCGGGCCGATACCTTTGAAATTTCGGAATCCAACAAAGCAGCAACGTGTGTGATATTTGTTTTTGCAATTTATTTTCTGGCACATTTACTTGCTTGGCCAGGTGGGGGTGCAATGCAAGGCAGGCCCATTGTGTGTCATCATAATCATAATATATATTAACCTGAGAAATGTCAGACTATTCATTTTAAGCAAAGAACATTTATGATGCACTTTTTGGTTGGCCAGATGGCGCTATGTTAGGCATGGAAATTACACATCTGAATATCATCAAAATAATGATATCTAATTAATATTTTGTTAATACATTCCAAAAACTATTCTGACTTTGGCCAACTGGTGGCGCTATGCCAGACAGGCATATTGGGTGTTTGGATGACATATACACATAATCTGATTAATCTGATGCATCTGATTGTGATATCCAACCATCCATCCAAGTAGAAAAAACACATTCCTTATCTTGCCAATTGGTGGCGCTATGCAAGGCATGTTAATAAGACATATGAATATCATCATCATGATATCTAATTTTGTGTAAAATTTCAGATCAATCAGTCAAAGCATTGAACGTTTTTGGCACATTTCCTGATTGGCCAGATGGTGGCGCTATGCTAGGCATGTGAATTCCACATGTGAATATCATCACAATCATGATATCCAATATTTTGTAAAGTTTCAGATCAATCCATCAAAGCCTTGATCATTTTTGGCACATTTCCTGCTTGGCCAGATGGTGGCGCTATGCTAGGCATGTGAATTACACATGTGAATATCATCACAATAATGATATCCAATATTTTGTAAAGTTTCAGATCAATCAATAAAGGCATTGCCAATTTCTGGCACATATTGCTGCTTGGCCAGGTGGTGGCGCTATGCCAGGCAGGCCCATTGGGTGTCTGGATATCATCATAATCATAATATCTATTAACCTGAGAAGATTCAAACCATTCATTCAATGCACTGTGACTTTATAACACATTTCCTGTTTATGTGGTGAGATATTAAAACCATAATATATATCTACATATCAAAAATCCCTTCACAATTTAACATCAGCAACATCTTGGCATAATGTTTGTCAAATTTCACATGAATCTGACAAACCGTCTAGGAGGAGTATGTTAAAATTGATCATGTGACATCAGTGTAATTGCCATTCTTTCTGTTGCCAGTTGGTGGCGCTATGCCAAACATGCATTATGGGCATGTGAATATTATCATTAACATGGTATTCAATGACCTGTGAAATTTAAAATATTTCAAGCCATGCATGGTGAATAATGACATATTTATTGTTTATGTGGAACGGTATTAAAATTAATAATTTCGCCATTCCGCTTCACAATTTAAAATCAGAAACATCTTGGCGTCATGTACAGTGGGTCCCGGTTAAGTTTGGACGGGTTCCTTCATGAATCACGCACCTCATTTTCTCAGCAGAAATGGCACAAACTGCAGTTGACACAAACAACCACAAGGTGTCACTTGGGAGTTCTGCCACTACTATTTTTGATGCGACTTGACTTACTGCTTCCATGACGCAGTGGGGGCACGGGAACCTAAATTGATCACGGTAGTTTAAGCTTATACTTGACAAAACATTCTAATATGAAAATGTAGATGCAATTGTTGTAAAATGGTGCAGCTCCTTTAAGAAAGCACCGTGCGCAGGGATGGAGAGAGAGAAAGCGAGAGGGGATATGTGTGTTAGAACTTAGATGCGTGTGGAAAAAGTATGTGCTGTTGAGACTGGAGCGAGTCATATTCAAAATAATGCAAAAAATAAATCCGCAGATAAAACCAATTATCCTCATTCATTGCAACCTCAGCATGCCTGCTTACCAACGTTCAAACGAAAAAGATATCAAAGCACCTTTTGCGTTTGAATGTACGAAAAAAATGTTTAAACAGCTGGACAAATGATTTAGCTATTTGATTATAGCCTGTACACCAGCAATTGTTGAACATTTACCTGTACAAGTACATTGACAGTAGCCCAGCCTAACAGCATGTTGTAGGCCTACTGTAGAAATTTCACTTAAATTGCAACCGCAACATGCCTGCTTGCCGACGTTCAAACGACAACGAAAAAGATATCAAAGCAACAAGAGGGTTGAGTCTGAATGACACTGAGTTTTAGACACTGAGTCACTGACGCCTATGGAAAAGGCTTAACGTCCCAAAACAACGATCAATGATCATCAAATTTCTCTCTCATATTGCTCCTCATAACCATCTATAAAAAAGTGTTTTTTTCTTTTCTTTTTGAGCACGTCCGAATCCCAGGACATAACGCACTGGACCTTATAATAAGCTCGAGATATAATTCCAAAGTGGGCAGATAGGGGCCTACTGCACTTAAAACTTAAAAAAATTGAACGAAGCTTCCCGAACTTTGAAATTACGATCAGTGACTGGCATCGGGTGAACGAAGCTTTTCGAAGGTGAACAGGCTATTAAAAACTATTTGCGCACCTCCATGTCACAGGAGAGACTGGGCTCTCCCTTCTATGAATTGAAAAAAACGTTAGGCTACCTGCAAACTGGCCTATGATTTCATTGCTGAGTTTGCGGCAAAGCAAGAAAATGTTTTTTTTTCCTGAGTCAGGATATGGCAAGTCAGTGTCATTTATTTGTCCAATGTTAACCTACAGACCAGTACATCTTTAACCTGACTCTCGCCAGATGAATTTCGTTCCGCTTAGCTCCGCCTAGCTTCACTCACATCCATCTGGGACCTCTTCCATTGAGAGTGATTTCTGCACCAGATTTTATGGTACAGCCAATCAGGGCGCAGGGCGGGAGTTTCATAGATGTGACATAGCGTAGAAGCCAGGGGGTCAGGATTTGAAGGGTTAGCTTCAGCCACTTAGCATGGCATTTGGCCGCTGACATTTTTGAAAACATGGCGTTACATGGTTGCAACTTCCGGCACCAGGTTTTACATGCTGATTGGTAGATGACAGCTCATGCACGAGTTTAGTGTTGGGCACGAGCGTCCTCGCGCGTCCACGTTGGTTTGCATTTCTGGAAGACGACAAATAAATAACTACCTACTTATTAAGCTACTGATACTTGTTTTAGTGCCTACATGGTTAGGCTGTATTATACCGGACTTTGTGGTTAAAAGAAAAAAAAAATTCTTTTGTTTATTTGTTTTAATTAAATGTTGTCATATCAGGATATTATTTGCCTTATGTGTGGGTTGACAAGGTAACTGACTATGACCATACATTTTAGCAGATGCATAGCAATGACCTATATCCAATTATTAGCCTACTCATTGCGTTGTGTATGAAAACTATTTTAAAACGTAGACTGTAGTCCATGACAACGCAACGTCTGGATCATGTAACCTGTCTCCCCAAGTGATTTAAAACGAAACAAATGTCAATTACTTATTTAGGTTGCTTTCTTGCAACACTGACATGATTAGGCTATGCATTTGATTTAAATGGCCAGGCTTCCAGTCGAGGCAAAAGCCAAATATCAACAACAGTTGCAGACTCTTGAAATGCCTGCTCGAACCACAATACCCGAGGGATGTGCGCTTCTATCGGTAAGTTTAACTTGGGTTGGTTTCATTTCGTCTGCCTGCAAATGTAGCCTAGGTTTAACAAGCTGCAAATTCACACTGGGTGCAGCAAAAATAATCCCAGCTATCCACAAGTTTCTTACATCCCATGTCTACTTAATTATAGTCATTTTCGTTGGGATAGCCTATTGCGTAATAGGCCTACAACCTGTCCAAATATAGCATTTAGGAATCATTATTTGTGTAGCCTAATAAGTGACTCAATATTGATTTGCATTGTTTATTATCACATATGAACATCACATTAAATAACCTAGGACTTAAGACACAGGGCAAACTTCTACCACCATTCCCAAAATGTTATCCCAACCAATGAAATAAATTTGCGCTTATAACAAGGTGAAGTGAAGCGCGTTCCCGAAGAAATTATTTTCCTCTGAGGGAATGTCCAATCTTCATCAACGACATACCGTTGTACCTGACGTTGTCTCTGTCTGTAACGTGGAATCTAATAGGCTAATTCTAGCTGGTGCCGGAAACGAACACCCATGAAACGCCATTTTCATAAAGATGGCTGCGGTCAATTTCAAACTTTTTTGGCTGAAGTAGCTAGCCTAGCATGGGCCATTGAAATGAATGGGGGCCGGACTTAGTCACTCTCTCCAGTTATATATAATACCTCCATGGTAGAAGCGACTGTGAGACTGTTATCAGCGTCACGGGTTGGCTTCGATGTGAGTGGTTGAAGTAGCACGTCAATAGATGACGGACAAGTGGCTTATTCAATCATATGCAAGCATTTTTTGATTAGGCCCAGCCTTCTGGAGCAACACTCCAATGGATTGGTCCCAGATGGATGAGTGGAGCTAGGCGGAACGAAATTCATCTGGCGAGAGTCAGGTTAGTACATCTTATCAATAGTTTGAATGTCGTGTGTGTTTCTGCTCATTGACAAATACCGTTTAGCACAATGATTCATGCCCAATTAATTCCCCCTGTTAAAGTTACACGCCTTTGTTACACTATTTGGTTTCGTGATGTAGCCTATGATAAACACCATATGTGACTCAGCTAATGTTATAGGCTTTACAATTGAATTTTCCCAAGCTGGTGTAGCTTATTAGACTAGGCTACTATAAAAATACACCGACGGTAGCCTTGGCTATGTGTAAAGTAAGCTATTGCATGATTTCATGCACGTAAGTGAAAAGGGCCTTGCATCTGTCAAGTTTGCACAGGGCCTCGCACCCCCTTGCGACGGCCCTGCAGCTCCTCCTAAGACAGCGAGGAAAAAGTTAAAATACGCGATAAACCCGGGTAAAGTTGACAGGTTTTGTTTCGGTCCCGGTGATTATTTGTGAAATTTTGCAAACGACAGCCTTTTCAAGGCATTTCAAGGAAGGAGTCGTAGCATGCAAGCTCCCAAATTGACCCAGTAGCCTAAGGCATCAATAAATTGTTGGGACTGGGGAGGGTCATGCGTTTTTTCTCAATCACTTTGGAGGGTCATAGAAACATTTCTTGCTGGCGAGGGAGGGTCACGTCTTTTTTGACTAACGCTCCCAAAACTCCTGCGGTAGCCCCTTAAATAAATAACGAACAGTCCCTAATTGATTAATAGCCTGTAGGCCTACACCAGCAATTGTTGAACATTGACCTGTACAGGACATTGACAGTAGCCCAGCTTAACAAGCAAATGTTGCAAAAGACATCAAAAGATGCAATTAATCAGAAATAAATAATGTAATCTGCATCGCTTTATTTAACAAACTGCAAGCAACAAGAGGATTGAGTTCGCTGTGAGGCCAAACCCAAGAGCAGAGCCTATCTTTTAAGGCAGTCGATAGGCTAGCCCAGTGTTTTTCAACCACTGTGCCGGGGCACCGTGAGAGATCATCAGGTGTGCCGCAGAAAATTACCCAAATGTCACTCACTGGTCCAGAAAAGCAACTGTTGCATCAAAGAATTTATAACCACATTACTCTCATTGATTGTATGATTGCACTATTTGTGGTATGCAGACATTGTACAACGGGGACCCCATATCCAGTATTCACAGAATCATCACATATCCAGTTCATAACAACAATTAAATTAGATATAGTCACCTACAAATGAAACAGAGGGCGCTTGTGTTATTGAGCAGGTCTTGCATAGAACCCATAATAAGGCCATATCTCTGTATTATTTGAAATTTTAGGCTATGGTATGTTTATTTTTTCTTCACACAGGATGTTAGTGTGCCGTGGGACATTTTAAGTGTCAAAAGTGTGCCGTGGCCCAAAAAAGGTTGAACACTGGGCTAGCCTATAGGCTCTGGTAACGAGCTGTGTGCGCCAGGAAAGACGATAGAAGATGCTTTCTGAATAGCACAGCGAAGACGGCTCTGGTTATCCCATACCCTCCCCCCACTTCCTGTAGCCCAGGGGTTCCCAAACTTTTCCACGACAAGGCCCCCCAAATACCACTAGGTTCTGGCCAAGGACCCCCTTGATGTGTTATTAAACCCATCGACAATACTATGGAAAATGTAAAAATACATTAAGCTAATCCTAATAATTGTTTTAGCCACAAGCACTTCGCGATGGAGCATACAGTGTGTAAAAATTGCATTTGGGGCTTTCTGCTATATGAGAGCTATCACTCTACTATTATTCCCAGTCATTATCATGGAAAATATAATGTTCAGGGGCCGTATTCACAAAGCCTTTTATCTTACCACTAGGAGTACTCCTAAATCGCACTAAACGATTTTAGCTAGGAGTTTTCTCTTAAAAGTTATTCACAAAGCCTTTCAGACCTACTCTTAGTAAGGAAAAATGACAACTTGTTGCTCTTCGTTGCTATGGATGACGTCATTACTCATGCACAAGCTTGACTGAAGTGACCACCTTGATTGGCTGATGATTGTAACGCGGGAATGATTCCAAACACCTCCCTTACGATGATGAGTGACAGGTGACAGGTCTGAGAATCCGTGCGCTACACAAGTAGTGCGAAGGACGGAAGATGATAAATAACTGAATAAAAAGGCCTAGCCTAAATGAATAAAGAGTAAGGCAAAACAAATAGACTAGTAGCCTAATGAAACATACGGATTGATGCAGTAGGCTAGGCTATCTTTGCAACATTATTAAATTAATCTGTCACTATGCCTACGTTTGCAAAGAGGAGAACATTTTAATTTGATTCACAATGAAACGTTACATTTAATTTACATGTTGACAATGAGTAGTTTTGGTTGTTGTTGGTGGCGTTATAGCATCCCTTTTATGCCTACAATGCAAAATTGTTCCCTCGCGATTGGAAGCTCCTGTTGCCGCATACCCATTTCAAAACATCGCAACGTGAAATGCCACAAAAAGCTGTTTGTGAATAGGTCTTAGTGAGTTAGGAGTCCTCTTGACTTTAAGCTGTCCCAGACTTAGGTGCTACTTTTAGGTCTAAAATGCTTCGTGAATTACTTTTAGTGAAAAAATTTGGACTCCTAAAGTTAGGAGTGACACGCCCATTATTTTTAGGAGTTGCTCCTAAATTCGCCACTTAGGAGCTACTTTTAGCCTTAAAATTATTTGTGAATACGGCCCCAGATATGTAACAAATTATTATAATGGCATTGTATAACAACCCTCATAGTAATAGGTATATTTTACATTTTTCAGATGTATAAATTTGTTGCTTTTACTTTTCCTTCCAACTTGCTGAGGCCCCCCTGGCACCCCCTCGCGGCCCCCACTTTGAAAACCGCTGCTGTAGCCTACCATTATGAAGGCCTGCGGGGAGTAAAACGATTCGTTGCTGTTTTGGGACATTAAGCTTTTTCACGTTAAGCCCCCCTCCCCCATCCCCTTCTTTTACAAGCAGTGGGGGAGTGCGGGGCACACAGTAACTTTTTGGCTTTGGCTAAATATTTCTAAAATCATTTGAGTTTCACTAGTCACATGTTTTAACAAGCAACACTTGTTATTGAACTAATAACAGACGTGTGTCGAAAATTGACTTTATTTTCCATACGGAGAAATAACATATGCAGAGTCTAACCAAGGTCAATCTTGGCAAAAAAAAAGCGCTCAAACCTGAAAACACATGAGGCAAAAGTGCAAAACATCACAAAACTAACTAAACTAACACGCGCATATTTTTGTATTGCAATCATTGCAGCCTACAGTTGTAACAGCGTGTTACAACTAACCCCGCTGGGTCACGTTTCTTTTAAACGTGTTCATTTTGAGCCTACAAGATGATTATTAGTCAGTGAGCTGCACCCACAACTCAGTAATCGAAAGACAAGTAGCCTACCACCTATTTACTTTGATGCCTTCAAAAGACGTTTTGCTGTAGATCTACATGAAAACATTCCATACGGACTGAAAATGTGTGGAACACCGTCTCATAGTAATGTGGTTAACTGACCAATATGTTCCGATCAACCATCTGCAACTAGGAAAAAAGTCCATGTTACATTTAACCCCACGTTACTTTGTGCCCCGCGCTCCCCTGCAGCTTTCTGAAGCTGTAGGCCTAACAACACATATGCTACCACCTTGACGTGAAAAAGCTTAACGTAGCTTATGTCCCAAAACGGCAACAAGTCGTTTTACTCCCCGTATGCGCTCATTATAAAGAACGTTTAACGTGTCACAAAAACAGCCATCAATTAATCACCAAACGTCTTATAAACAAGTCTTGCCAGGAGCAACACCTTGCAAAAAATGATAACAATAGGCCTAGGCCTTTATATGGCTCTGCTCCTGCCTAGATTCGAACTCAGAACTGACTGCAGACCTGTTCTGGAAATATGTGCATTAACCCACTCGACCGGCAGACAACGCTATCTGTTTCGAGTAGGCCTATTGGGTAGGACTGTAGCCTACACTGGTTGCTGTGGTGTCTTGAGTGACCGAATTCGTTTTCCTTTGACATATGAATGCTGTAATTTTGTTAACATTACTGTTAAGGAGATGCTGTAGGCAAAGGCTATATTTCAACCTCGTTAGTGTAGTAAAAAAATCAGAACTATTCACGAAGTTTCTGGGCAGCATATTTATGTTCTGTTAGCAAGCGAACTTCTCATGACTGCCGACAAAGTAGCCTACTGCCAGCTGACGAAGCTCTCATTTTAAAAATTACTGAGAGACAGGCACTGTACAATCAAAAATCTTGCCACTGAATCCAAAACTATGTTTAACATTATGTACCAAGCTTATAGGCTACAGTGGACTAGCATGTTGCAGGACACAGAGAAACAAACCAATCACAGCCCTTGCTGTCGAACGTTCTGTCCGGTTCAACCGCAGAATGCCACAGGGTTGTGGCTAGAAGGGATACAGCTAAGAACGGAAGTTACGTAACAGATAGTGAAATCTCGCCGCTCAGGACAGGAAGTAGGAAGCTATTATGGATATTCCCATAGACATAATATACTATGGATATTCACATGGATATTCCAAAGAAAAATAGCTATTTTGCGAACATCAACATCACTTTTATGTTATAAATTCATGTTAGAAATACTATTACAAAATAAATAGTTTAGTTATTATGATCACGGGTGTCCCAAAGAAGTATACGGACGCGTAAGTTTAACTTTACGCCGCGTTACGAGAACTTATAATTAAAGACGATCTAACTAGACGTCTCAGCCATGGATATCCGTTTCATAAATGAAAACTATTTTTATGGATCGTTGTGAAAGAGTTGCTTCACCGAACACTGTCATTTCCTTTTGGGGATGGACCATAGACAATAAAACCAATTTGCTGTGATGGAGCTGCTAACAATTGGACTGAGATCGTAACTTGTGAAACCTGGCATGTAATATCTACTTCTGCATGGAGACTCGACTCCATCTGTAGAGAACACAACATGTAGGCTTACATATATGTGCAATCTATTGGCAGTACAGTGATGAATAACATAGATATGCAGTGAACAGAATATATTATAAGAAAAACTGAATAAATATGGTATGAACCGGACAGATATGTACAGTACAGTTATGTGCAGTGTGGTAACAGTACCATTGTAGTGAAGAAACAGTAACATAAACGTCAGAGAGACTTGCTTCTACAGCTACATAAGATAAGAGTTAGAGAGTCACAATATGTCCAATATTAGTATGACCGCCGTGCAGCGAAGCGGCGGTCATATAGGTTTAGTCAGATTTTTTTCTTTTTTTTTTCTTTTTCGCATGCCCAAATTTGCGTCAAGGATTCCCGGGACACTGAAAGACCGGGGTACATGAAACTTGGTGGGCATGTAACCACACATGGATAGCATGGAACCATCGATCTGTAGCCCCCCCGCTGGACTGGACCCCCGAAAGGAGGGTAGGGCAGACACAGTTTTCTGTGAATATCTCGAGAACCGTAGGGCCTAGGAGGTCCACCTTTTTTATGTATGTTGGTCTTAAGGGGGCATGTCAACCCATCCCATTACCACTTATTTCATGTATAGCGCCACCTTTGCACCCACCAAGCAAAAAATTAGGTGTTTTCATCACAATATCTCTGGCTGACATGGTCAAAACTGCACGAAATTAAAAGTGTAGGATCATTATGACACCCTCCGAATGCATGCAAAGTTTTGTGTACTTTCATTCATTGGGGGCCCGGGACACTGAAAGACCGGGTACACAAAACTTGGTGGGCATGTAACCCCACATGGATAGCATGGAACCGTCGTTTTTCATTTTGATCTGTAGCCCCCCCGCTGGACTGGACCCCCCAAAAGGAGGGTAGGGCAGACACAGTTCTCTGTGAATATCTTGAGAACTGTAGGGCCTAGGATGACCAATTTTTTCCGTATGTTTGCCTCCAGGGGTCATGTTAACCCATTTCATGTGCACACATGTGCACAAACAGATACACATGCACACACATACATTCACAGTAATCATACGTATGACACATAGTCACACAGTAGACATATGTACGCATGCATGCACAGGCACATACGCAGGCACACACACAAGCACGCACGCACACACACACATAACATAAACATGTATATGCACACATGCACACAATTCAAGAATTTCTCAGAATTATGAACAGGCGTGATTTATTTTTGTGGAAAAAATGTGCTGGACTGGGCGGCGGTCATATTTTGTACCGCTCTGCGTGACATCTAGTTTAATTTAATTTTAGGGGGGTTGGGTTTGTGATTTTCACATACAAACAAAGCATTTTTTAGCTGAACTCACTGTCCTGACCAAAACTGCGGTCTTTAGTTGAGACTGTAAACTTAGTCATGGTTTCTTCCTTGTAATTACTGAGGTACTTCTCAAAACTCCTGTAGCCTACGACAAGAAGAAAGCTGCCATTGTTACAGTAACAGTATCCGTAAACGGGCTCTCGTCGAGATTTTGCGATATTTCACTATCTGTTACGGAACTTCCGTTCTTAGCTGTATCCCTTCTAGCCACAACCACGCCACAGCGGACTATGCTGCCCCCAAGTGGATGCAGTTGTACTTACATTTCACCCAGCTGCGTGAATCACCTTGATCGTGAATGAAGTGTCAATTTTTAACTGGGACCCACTGTATACCAACTTTGACATGAATCGGATCAACTGTCTAGGAGGAGTATGTTAAAATTGATCATGTCCACAACGCACAAAATCTCAATTACCTCACTTCTGGTCTGTGGGTACATACACCGACAGACAGGCAGACCGGTTCTTCCAAGGTCTTGTTTTCACAGTATTGCCAAACTATCAATAGCTTAGACCATGCAAATACAAATTCTATGACATAGACAGCAGAGAAAATCTATTTTACACAAGGATTCACTACAGTAGCAGCCATGTATTGTGCAAGGTGCATTATGTGTCTAAAATGTAATGTTGCACCTACAATGAGAGTCGAGGAAGGACATCACCCACCACCTGAAGGCCCGTCTGAGCACATAATGATGGAGTTCATTGAACTGAACAAATGTAGAGGATATGAATATTGTTTGGTGAGAGTTGACATGTTCTCAAAAACTCAAGCACGCGAATGCCTTATCAGTAGCTAAGGCTTTAATGAGAGATGTTGTACCTAGATGGTGCACAACAGAATTGACTAAAATCATAGTGTTAACAGGGATGGATTCGGTGACAGCTTTTCCTTTGGCTCTACTCTATGAGGCCGTTCATCAAGATCTACAGGGTTTAGCCCATTTGAGTTTTTGATCGGACGTCCCTTGCCGGCTCTAGGGTTACCACACCCATCTAACCTAAGAGATATAGGCCTACGTAGGACAATGGTTACATGTGAACTGATTATTGCTCTGTCTTCTGTTTCCCAACAGGTGGCCTTGGCCTTCCACAAAACTTCCAGAGGACACACCCAGCCAAGTCAGGCTCCAGCAGACTCATCAAAGATTTGTAAAGGAAGAAAACACTGGAACCTCATCAAGTGTTCTTAGCGATACCTACAGCCATGAGGATTGCGGATTTTACTGACTAAAAAAAAAATAATTATGTAGGAATGTAGGTATTGACCAAAAGTGCACCAAATTCAACACAAATGACTCAATACACTTGGAGGAGGCCTGCGTCCTTTCCAGATATTTTAGGATTTGGATATCGTTTCAGTATCAATATTTATGGTAGGTATTGTATCGAAGTCATAATTTTGGTATCGTGACAACACTATGCCAGAGCCACTCTGTTTTCTAGATGTCGAGGATCGGAGGCTCTACCACCAACAAGTGATGCTGCTCAATGGCATATTAGAAGAGCACATTATCAAGCTCTAGTATGGAGGCAAGCACACATACCAAATCCAGTGTTACTAGAAGTAAAATGTTTTTTACTTGTCGGTTGTTGCTGACGGTAGATGCAGTTTTGCATTAGGCTTGATCCCACTATCTAAGTTCATATGTACTGTAGGATATATTCTGAGTTGAAGGTTATCTGTGCAACTTGTTATTGTGATGAAATGCATTAAACACCACATGAGTGACTCACTATGTTAGCAATAAAAATATGGTTGTGTTTTGATTAGAATTTCCGAGTTTATTACATGTTAACTGTAATCATGTTCCCATTAAATGTGTTAATACACTATAGTATGGCTTCTTTAATGCTCAAACATGTATTTAGAGAACACTTTTATTTGATTTTAATAATTACTTTTGAAATCAACCCAATTTAGGGAAAAATAAGCTAAATAAATAACTATTTTATGTTAAAATGCTGATTATGCGGCTTAGATCTCAGAATTGAGCTTGGTAAACAAAATATTCAGAATCAGCAACCTCAAATTAGGTAAGAAGGGTGATCTACCAACTTTTCCTCAAATTTGCCATCAGAAGTTCTCTTCTGTGAAGCTGCTCTCCCTCTATTGCGTGCAGAGGGAATTTGAAAGACAACCGATTATCCCTACATTTTAATGTGGGTCTGGCTCGTCAGGCTAGCGGACGAATCAACCTCTGTTACATTGGAACATCTGAAGGCATATTAGGCTAATAACAGCAACAAAAAGTTGTATTATTATTACTGAAAAACCCCCATTCTCGCAAACGACCAGCCACCCCTTTGACCCCTGGACCGGGGGGATTGTCGACGGGGAATGACACTCTTGCCTGTCCTCAAAACTTGAGAGCCCTGCTGGGAAATTCAACCAAGCAGTGGAATAATCACAGGGAATAAAAGGAGTTAACTTGATCTACTGGCGCAGATTTTTTCTCCTCTGTTGTTCTCGCGGTGTTAGCATTTAATTTCGGGTTAAAACGCATTGTAACGCGCGTTACTGAAGTTTGTACAGTTTCTTTTATAATTTAATTTAACTTAAACTTGTAAAGGCAGTGGCGATTCTAGACATTTTTAACAAGGGTGGCCCTAGTGGGGCACTGATTAATTCAAGGGTGGCAAAACATCCAGGATGAGGCAATGAGGCAAAACATCCAGGTAAATAGAAACAGGCTCAAGATGTTAAATTAGCTCAAATACATTAGGAAAACCATGTACCAAACACCATACTCATCAATTGAAGGACAAAGACCATACTCTCACATACTGTAAATGTCTTTGTATTTGAATAAAATGCAAATACAAATAAACAAACATATTAAATCTAAGTTGTCTATCAATGGGTTATGCTGAGCTAAAACAAATTCCATCATGGGGACATTCAAATATATTTTATTATATTATATGCTATCTATGGCCATCTATTGTTGTAGCTGTTAAAATAATTTGACCTGCTTTTTTTGTCTGAGCTGGCAAAGAGCTATAACAATGTAATCCAAAATCAACAAACACCTCTCAACTAAATGCTTAAAATACTTTTGTATGAAACAGGAATGAAACACCAATTAAAGACTAACCTTAATCTAATCATAACTTTACATTCATAATGCTACAGACCCAAATGTTGTAGCATCAATCCAATAAAGCTCAATCCCATTTGTTATTCTTCCCCTTCCCCTAGCCTACCCATTGTCCCTCGAAACAGAGTGGCAATACATAGGGGTGAGAATATTTCCCTTGGATATAGGACACCATACACTAGCCTATGACAACTGAGAAGACCAAAACACGTTTTAATTACACGTAATTTACAAAGAGACCACACCGAAAGTTACAATTTTGTCACTAGCAATAACTTATATCTGTCTTTTGTCAAATACAGTTGCACTTTCAGGTCTGAACAAAACCGTTCAGGAATTGCAAAAGTGGAACGTGCACAATGTTTCATTTATCCCTCCTGGCCGGGACGAATAACAAGCTACGTAAACTTCCCAAAATGTAAATATTTCACAACAAATCCTTGACTGGTTGAATGGTCACCAGAATTCATATCGCTACCTGTAGCCTATCCTAGATGCGACTAGTGTTTATGAGTGAGCTTGATGAACCATAAATGAAAAGTTGTCTTAAAGGGGTGGTTCAGGATTTTGGACATAAGACCTCATTTCCAAGTAAGCAAGTGTGATATTTATCAGTGGAGACCGTTTTCAACACGTTTCATCCAGTCCTTCTAATTGCAGAGTTCGCAGGTGCTAGGCTAGCGCAAGTCAACGGTATGTGCTGCCACTAAAAACAGTCTTACCCACTCCACAGTACACCCGAGGCAAATAAATTATAACGCCAGACTATCGATGTAAATGTCTGTATTGATACTGTTATTTCTAACGTTATTCTATCCTTGCATTTCAACGATAGCATTACATTTTGAGGGACTAGTTTCTTACCACGACGGAATTATACTTGCTCCGGTTAGTAGTACTGCGCCGAAAAGTAAACAGTAAAGCGCACTCCAATGGGGATACTTAGTAGTAGCCTTGGTAATATCAGTCCGCTGCTGAGATGCAAAATGACTACTACCAACTTCAGGGACCAAAGTATAACTATTGCAACGCGATGCGAGGGTAGTTGTATTTCTAACACTATTCTATCAACACAGACATTTACATCGATTGTCTGGAATTTGCCTCAGGTGTACTTTGGAGTGGGTAAGACTGTCTTTAGTGGCAGGCTAGGACATACCGTTGACTTGCGCTAGCCTAGCACCTGCGAACTCTGCAATTAGAAGAACTGGATGAAACGTGTTGAAAACGGTCTCCACTGATAAATATCACACTTGCTTACTTGGAAATGAGGTCTTATGTCCAAAATCCTGAACCACCCCTTTAACATTACATTAGGACCAGGCTTGGAATTTCATCATTTTAGGGGCAAGGCCACTTGGCCGTCAGTTGGGCATGTTTGGCAGGGGGCACAAAGGCCACACGTCAGGGCACCAAGGCCAAAGTTAACTATACAGTAGACATAACAATTATCAAAGTTGTATTTAGCCTATTCACATCAGTAGACCTGCATAACTGTATGAAACAAAAACATGAAACATGACATATTACATAGAACTGTAAATCATCTGATTTTAATATTTACAGATATCTAGGCTGTATTTAGCCTAACATTTATGTTTTATTTGGCCTGCTATGAAATTTAAAGCCCAAAGTTGGAGACATAGAAATTTGCTGCAAATTCGAAACCGGATTCCTCTGGAATTGCTATCTGTACAGGGGGATGCTTTACACCTTTGTGTTCGGTAAGGTCTGTTTATTCTGATATGTTTGTATGTATTGTTTGTATATGGGAAGAGTTCGCAAAGCATTCCACCGAGATGAATGGGTAGGGAGACGGGCGCAGAACTGTAGGCCTATAATAATATGATTAAATTAAAGTTACTTTTCTTGCGAACCGTTTATCGCAGCAACTAGTGGCTAACATAGTTTAAAAGCTAGGAAAAAGCTCTTTCATGTGATGTGATACATGTAATGTCTGTGTGATGAGTAGGCTACTTCGCGAGTAGTTCAACAAAGAAGAATGGGTGAATTTGGACGCTCTTTCTTGTCGTGCGCTGTCACTTTCTTCACTGCGTAAAAGACTAAATTAATTTGCACTGTGAATGCTAAGATTATTTTGACAGGCCATAACGCTATTAGTCGGATGCAAAGCAGAATATTGAAAGAAGGGAGCACCAAGGCCAAAGTGGCCTGTGAACCTCCGATTTTCAAACCTAGGACATTAAACGCTTTTACAAAAGTAGGCCCACAGTTAACACGTAATGACCTAGCAAATGTTGGCTGGGCAGGCTAGGTACAATAAGCAGGTAGGAAAATTAGTCTAGGATGACGTGATTCAACAAACGCAACTTGTGTGTGTGATTAGATAAATAGGCACTGGCGGATGATAGGTAAATAGATATCTTTGCGTGTTAGCACAAGCAGTAGCCTGTAGGCCTAAACTCACATGCTAAAAACAATAAGTCATGTATAATGGCAAGCGTGTTTGCCACTTTCCTAAGTCTGTCTGACACTTCAAACTAGCGCTGCAAATGCGTCAAGAAAGGTCCCGCCTTAGACCGTCATAATGGCCAATCGTAGACTCGGATTTCGGGGTGGCATCTGGGGTGGCCAATCAAATTTCAAGGTTGGCTCTGTCACCCAAAGCCACCCCTCTGGCTCCGCCCCTGCGTAAAAGGTAAAGTTGTGTGATGACAGAGAAGGTTGCAGTTTAATGTGCTAACTATTTTTTAAAGGCTTAGTTACGCCCCTTGAAAACCCCCGTAGGCAAAAGTTATCGCATCAGCAGGTCAGCATGTGAATTTGTAGCCTAGGCTACAATTGGTTCACGTAGGATACGAGACGTGTGCGTTGACAATAACAGGATTTTCACCATTTTTCGACGGCTGAAAGCCAGTGGAGTCTGAATCGTCCGTTTCCAAGATATTTTCTAAAGGTAGGCCTAAGTTACATTAGATGGGATAGACTATTTTTCAGGCTACTCATTTTTGCCAAGTAGCCTAGGCTAGTCTATCCTAAGGTTGCCAACCGCCTGTTTCACGTAGCCTATGAGACGTTTGCGTTGACAATAACAGGATTTTCATGACCAGCAGAGTCGGTTTCATTTTCAGTCTTTTCCCTTTAGGACTTAGCATAACTGTCTTTATAAAAACCCATGTATTCTGGCAAAAGGCTCATGGGAACACCATAAAACGGCGACACCAAAACTTGCCATATGATCATTTGCTTGCCTGGTTCAGTAGCCTACTTAGCTGCATTTACACATGATTCTGTCAGATAAATTCATTGAGGAAAATATATCAGTTCAACAAAATTCCATGGATCACTAACTGTGACAAACCCCGTTTTCCTTTTTTCCCAGTAGTAAAAAACAATTAGGTAAATGGAATGCTCAATTGGAATGACTAGCTGAAGGCCATACATTGGTGTTTCATTCAAAACTAGACTGTTTTATTTAATGTTACAATAATATGACTTTTCCTTTTTTACAGCGTTCACACTTTTTGCAAAACGCTACAAACATTGATTTACAAAACACTAAACATATCTCTCTACTTCTGTGATGTAGAAATCACATATTTTCCAAAATACTTCCAAAATACTACCACCAGAACCCAATTGATCAAACACAATGATAAGCTGCATACTGTCAACTCAACCATCAGGCCTAAACACAGGGCAACAGTCAAGCTCTAGTCAGCAACAGTAAATGAAGGCAATATAGCACTGAGGAAGAGATAACTGTAGGCACATGTGAAGAAAGACAAGGACCACATGTATTTATCAGATGAGATTTGAACAACATTGCTTGTGAAGATTGGGTCGAGCCACGTAACATTACACTCTAAAAAACATTGGGTTAAAAACAACCCAATTTCAACCCAATCACTGGGTAAATAGTGGTCGAGCCCAGCACTGAGTTATATTAGCCCCGAAAATTGGGTTGTTCGGTCAACCCAATGAGTTGGGTTGATAGTCTAACCCAAACATTGGGTTATCGTAACAAAACTGTTAGGTTAAACCTACATAATTGTTGGGTAGGCTATCTTATACAACCCAGGATTTATATTATTTTCACTGTCATTTCTGGGTTATGCTGACCTAATTTATGGGTTATTCTAAGTATCTTATTTTTCTCCTTAATCCAATCATATTCATTGATAATAATTCAAATAAATGTTTGCAAATCATTAATGTTACAATATAATGTTTTAAAATCCATCCAATGGGCAACAATTGCCATGCAATGAAATAAAACAGTTCGACATTTATTTATTTGGCAGTTTATTTTTTGAACAGATAGCTAGAAAAAGCTTGTGATACTTCCATGAATGCAGGCAGATTTCACCGTCCGTTTTGGGGATCACCCCTGTGAATCAAAGAAAAAAAAAGAGTGCATTAATCACTGTTATTTACAGAACTTTATATCAAGATTTTCATGAACCATTATCATTGAATGATGTTGACAAACATTAAAAATCCACCAGGAGACAAAATATTAGCGCAACACACTCGGAAACCATGACCACCTATGGAGTTTTTATAATAACTTGTAGCTTCTAGTTCTAGATACTAACGTTACCGGGTTACGTTAGCTAAATGACTGTCTGATGCTACAACCAGAGCTCGTCTTCTCTGCTACAACCAAAAACACCCAATAAAGTTAAGTTACATGGCTATAATATGAAGCTACCCTGAATGAATTAATAAGATGTTGTTTGCCATTATTATTACCGTACGTGTAGCTTGTGAAGAGACTAACATTACTTCAACTGTGTTGGCTAATATTAGCTGACAAACGTTAGCTGCAACCATAGTCTAGGCTACAACCACCACGAAGCATATTTAATTAGCATTGATGCTAGCTATATGGTCTGCTAATGTTAACCAGCTTGGTATGCTCATTTTAGTTCGTTGTAAAAGTTTGTTTTGTTTCTGTCAGCAGTTCATACCCAGTGAACAAAGAACTATGTTTTTATGAGTCTGTCTTTGTGTACATTTAACATGAACAGTAATTGTAAGTTAATGTTAGCTAACGTTAGTTAGCATGAATGACACAATTGTTAACCTGTTTGAGGCTGAACGAAATTGGCAGGCAGAATATCCATTCATATCATGAAGGGTAGCTTCTACATCTCTGGGTGGACTTTTAAAATCCGTCTGGATAAAACATTTTAAAAAAAGTTAAAGATACATACCTTACGAAATCGCCTGATTTCCATTGCATGCTGACAGCTGGTGGACTGGACGGTTGGAAAAATAACGATGTTTTTTCGAACTCTCAAATAACTATGCAGCTGTGTTAAAGTCACCCAGGTGCTGGGTAGTGTAGTCCACGTCAGGTGGCACTTTCCTAAACTATCAACCCAACAAGCTGGGTTACAGAAAATAACCCAACATGAGTAAAAACAACCCCACAAAATGCCCTGACAGCCTCAACCCAGCGTTTGGGTTGAGAAAATAACCCAGTATTTTTTAGAGTGTATGTCCGCTTTCTATCTTTTTTGTTTGACCCAACTACCAAACTAATTGAATTTTTAAAAAAATTCTGCCAAACTAATTGAATTTCTAGCATTTTACAAAAATCTGTACTTTTCAAAGTTTAAACCTCAATAGTTGCAACATATTCAATTGCTGGCAATTCCCTCAATTTAGATTTTTTCTTTTTCTTTAAGAAAATGCAGTCCATTTTTCGGTTCCAGCAGCCAACAACCTCAGAACTGACCCTTCAGGCCTCTCAGGAGGCGCTGGCCTTCTAACCTAGCAACCACCATAGCAACCAGCATGATTGCCCTAGCAACCAGCATAGCAACCACGTTATTCATGCGTTTTAGCTTATTGAATGTTGCGTTAATGCAGATAACTTTTGATCCGTGTGCCCGATTTTCATAAATGAGGTACCATTGGAATCCTTGGATGAGGCCGAGTTCCATGCCGCTGATCAAACCCACTCTTGCAGTTCCTCGGAACCGCAATTCTAGTTCATATTGTTCACAGAAATCTCCCTTGGCCAATAGATCAAGGATTCAGGCTGTGAAAAAAAGAAAAAAACTATCTAGTATTATGCCTATGCTCATTACCTGAAAAATCCTTTGAAAAATGTTATTTGACAAATGAGACATGTTTTTTGAGGGTCAAGAAAGATGTGATGAAATGTAAAGTTTAAAATTGTGGCCTACTGGTTAGGGTTTCGGGCTTGAAACCAAAGAGTTGCCGGTTCGATCCCCGACCAGTAGGAAAAATGTGGGTGGTGGAAAGGTTAAGCACTACTCTCCCATGCCCACATCCACGGCTCAAGTGCCCTTCAGAATGGCACCAAACCCCTCACTGCTGTGCTCCCCGAGCATCACTGTAGTAAGGCAGCTCGCTGCTCCAGGTTAATATGTGCTTCAATGTGTGACCTGTGTGTTCACTAATTCACGGATGGGATAAATGCAGAGACCAGATTCCTGCAAGTATACTTGGCCATAAAACCTGATTTACATCACATTTTACATAATTGAAGCGAATTAGGTTGGTAATGTATGTAGTCTCGGAGTAAGTTACATAGGCCTTTACCCATTTCGGTAACACTTTACGGTAAGGGTACATGAATTATCATGAATTATGTATTACTTCATTCAAACTCTTTAAATCTCAAAAAATAATTTCAAGTTTTTGCCTGAAATTGCATTGTGCCTATTTACAAGGGCATTGTTCCCACCTCTTCTGGGGCCTACCAGTGTTGTAGTCAAGTCACTATGCCTCGAGTCCGA
The DNA here is from genome assembly GCF_046254945.1 of Alosa pseudoharengus. Lineage (NCBI taxonomy): Eukaryota > Metazoa > Chordata > Actinopteri > Clupeiformes > Clupeidae > Alosa > Alosa pseudoharengus. Next base: position 19,086,054 of record NW_027468564.1, on the reverse strand, counting down.
GTCCAGGTTCGAGTCCCCAGTGTTGAAGTCCGAGTCAAGTCCAAGTCATTAAAAGAAAAATTCCAAGTCAACTCCGAGTCGAGTCCACTACTCATCCGAGTCAAGTCCGAGTCGAGTCACTATTGATCCACGTCAAGTCCGAGTGGAGTCCCTATTGATCAAGTCGAGTCCAAGTCCAGCACTAAAGTAAGCATAGCCTACATGTCATTCTATTTTTTACCATTGCAGATGAAATCCTTAAAAGCAAAACGGACAATCTTCTGTCTCCAAGCAGGGGTGCCATCACTTGTGTGAAAATAGTATTGCCAAATTTCTTGCCAAACCCAATGTGTTGTATTTATTATATCGGAGAGAATACCATACCATAGCCATACCATAGCCTATAGGCCTACTCATAATAAATGAGCAATCCACATCCCAATCACACAGGCCATTAAGTCACATCATGCTGTTACTGACTGCTGACAATTGTACTCTGTAGACAGTGTTGTAGAAGTTCATACTTCACAAGAGCTAGATGGACGTTGGAGTAGGCCTATTTTGTAAGAGGTAGTGTGGATCATAAAAGGGCCTCCCCCGGGCATTTTTTTTAAATTCTGGCTGTTAAATAGACTACACAATTTTAGCGCAGTTTGGGAGGGACAGAAACAGAGCAGGGCCCGTCTTGGTAGCTTCTTTCTGACTCCCGTGACGTGAACACTGGCTGTCTGCAACTGCATAATGTTATCACTTCACTGACAGTATGGAGACATATGTCACGTCAACAATGGAGATAAAAACTAGCTTTCGGTTAACGGAGTTGCAGATCATCTGCCTAATTAATTTCTTTGCGCAACAGGCCACATTCTACGTTCATTTCAGTGAGATGTATAAGTAAGTATAAGTATATATACTTTTTTGATCCCGTGAGGGAAATTTGGTCTCTGCATTTAACCCAATCGGTGAATTAGTGAAACACAAACAGCACACAGTGAACACACAGTGAGGTGAAGCACACACTAATCTCGGCGCAGTGAGCTGCCTGCTACATCGGCGGCGCTCGGGGAGCAGTGAGGGGTTAGGTGCCTTGCTCAAGGGCACTTTAGCCGCGGCCCACTGGTCGGGGCTCAAACCGGCAACCCTCCGGTTACAAGTCCAGAGTGCTAACCAGTGGGCCACGGCTGCCCTGAGATGAGTGAAATAAATGGCGGCGGCCATGTCTCCAGGCATTTTGGTGTTAAAGTTAACGTTAGTTTGCTTTGCATGTGAACATGGCGTGACTTGCGATGTATGACATGAAGCAGTAGCCTTCCCGTTCATTCCCTAGTTCCCTTGCACTAACATTCCCTTGCACTAAAATTAGTATTACAAATAATTTAGATATTAAAATAATATAGCAAATTATAGCCTAATGACATACTACAATTATAGCCTTATGATATATTAAAAAAAAAAGTTGAGTCTTCGACGAGTCATCGCGAGTGCGAATGCACGAGTCCAAGTTCGAGTCATTCAGTGCTCAAGTCCAAGTGTGTGATGACCTCACAAAGAGTTACAGAGGCTAGAATATAGTTTTTTCTTTCTGCCGGATTACAAGCATCTCTGAACTGACCACATTTCAGCCCTCCAGGTCACTTGATATCACTTAGAAGCACAACTGAGCCCTAGCACCAGGTCTTGTGAAGTTGTGTGCAAAAGTAGATCAATATAGAATGAAAATATGAGTGCTTATTTGCCAAGGTATGCTCATGCGTTTTGTAATATGCCTATGGAAACTCCCCATAGGACTTTTTGTTATCCAAAATGCATACTGACAATCAACTGCTTACTGCACATGAACCCCTTTGTGTAGAAGCATAATCCTGGTCTCAAATGAAAGGTAACACTTTGAGGTTTCTTGTGAACTATTTAGATTGTATGTCAGGTGTTCTGATATAGATTGACTACACAAAATATGGAATAATTACAAAAAAGTCTCTATTTTTGCATTTACTTTGTTGGTTCAATGAGTGTGTATAAGATAGACTATACATCTGTACAACTAATATTGGATAACACAACATGAAGATTCAATTTCTATGGATTCTTGTGAATATTTCAGTACCCAATATGTTGCATCTACTTATTGTGCTGCAGCTACACTGCAGCCAGAAGTCAGGGTAGCACCTAAAGCGGAGGGGGGGCATTTTGGATCAAATTTAATTGAGACATAAGATTAATCTGAGAATGTAAAGCACTATACACTATACATACTGTGCGTCGCTCTGCTACTGTGCATTGCTCTGTCAGTAGCCTGCCTGTCGCCCTTCTGAAAAAGCAGGCTAGGCTACCTTTAAACGTAATTGTTGCCGAGAGGAATCCCAGCATACGTATTCAATAACAAAATAAATCATGCATAATTAAACATTACCTCGATTTAAGCTACTTGGCTTAAGGCTTGGCTGCACAGTGGTAACGAAAATCAAAATCTGCTTTTGATAGTCTACCGGTGCCGCTCCATAAAATTAACAAATATCTTAATTTGCTGTCTACGTTATTGTCAGTGTTGGGGGTAAAGCAACTATGCAAATCAAAACAGTATCTTGTGCAAGAACTGTTCATGCAGACTACAACTGGCGCGGTGTAGCCTACACAACTTTGTTAAAAATTTATGCATTCAACGGTACTGTAGTAACTGTACCACATTATCCCAAGCTTCAAAGAGCTCCCCACGTCTGTGACATGCAGATGTGACACCGCTAAATTCTCAGCTTGTTTATACCCCACACTGAACGCGTAAGACCGCTAGGCCCATCACTGTGGGGTGGTAGCACTCTCTGGGATTTAAGTCAAGCAATATAACCATACAAATGTGCGGCCTGCTCACTTATTGTTCCAAAAGGAGTAATTTCGGCTTTGTCTGAACTTGCCATTGTAGGCTACGTAAAAATAAACAAGTATCCCCCATCCAATGATATCGGCAAATGTTTGTTTTCCAAAGTAAGAATTTCACTTCACCATGCACCTTCGACAATGAATAGCTTATGACACTTATGTTACTGTTAAACGCAAATGGTATCATTACAAACATTATTTTGTGTCCTAAAAACTGGCATATTTTATGGCATTGTGTCATGTAAGGTCGTTGCAAAAATGTGAAGAAAAATGTGTGAGGTGGTCAGCGGGGGACAATTGAGACACACATTGGATTGTGTTATTACTTAAACATTCCATACTACTGTTCGCCTTATCTGTTCCTGTGTCACATTTTGTTCATGATGTATTCCTTTTAACCAACGCTAATTTAAATGAAATGAATGAATTTGAACTACAAACACTTTGCAATTGCTATGTTTTTATTTATGCGCGGAGGTCCAATATGGCGGAAAATGACAAGTAATAGGGGTCCTTGAACTCAGGCCGGTCCAGGAATTCCAACGGTGCCTGATTTGTGAAAATCGGATGCACTATTCAATGGTCACACGCGTGAATGTGAGTCCAGTTTCGACCCATTGGTGGCACTAGAGTGTTGGGCATAGAGTTCTGTAAATTGGTGAGTGTGATCATGGGACGGTCCTGAATCAGTGCGCCAAAATTCCTAACTTTCAACCCAGCGGTTTAATTTCCGCCCAAAATTTTTACCCATTGGTGGTGCTAGACGGCTGGGCTTAGAGGTCTGTAAATGAGTGAGTGGTCAGTGGAGTGTCCTGAAACTTTCTGCCAAATGTCAGCACTTTTTAGCTTTTTAGCTTCGCTGCTAGACCCCCAATAATAATAAGAAAACATAAAAACACAATGGGGTAGTCTATGGAAGATTGGTCAAATCTAGAGCCCGACCGATAAAGGATTTTGAAGGCCGATACAGATACAAATATTGGTTGATTTAAAAATACGATATTCCGATATATCGGCCGATATATATATTTTTTTTCAGAAACGCGCAACAAAACATTAACAGATTTCCCTAACATTAGTTATTTGTAGTTATTTATGAGTATTGACAAAAAATATGATAATGCATTTTAAAAACAAACTTGTTTATTTTTAAATAATATTGTCACAGTGGAACATCGAAATATATTAAAGTTCTGATAAATAAAATGTATAAAAATAGATATGAAACTTAGATATGAAACTTAAACTAAGATATGAAACTTAGTCTTTTGAACAAAAACACAATAACATCAACCAAATCAAAGTTACCAGTATTAAAAGACTTGGTAAAGCTTCATAAATATAACTTTGAACTAAGACTTAATAATTACAAAAAATAATGATGACATTATTACCATCATCATCATTTGTATTATCATTAAACAAGATAAAGGTCACTCCTAAATGTTTGAGTGTGCGTGTGTAATAATTAGGCTAGTCCCTATTGCCTTATAAGCTACCTTATAATTACAATGTCAGCTTGCTTATCCCTTTACCTGCACTTTTAAAATTATTTCCATCAAGCCACATCAAACCATTTTCAATCATCAGTTGCTGCCTGCCTTCTAAAACCTACTATTTAGTGATCTAAATCCATTATGTAACACGTTAATGCTGCGGCTGTACGACAGTCTGAAACGCACACTTGGCGTCATTGGATTTCACACACGTGTAAAAGAAAAGCTAACTTTTATGCACAAGCTACGTTTGATACTTTTTCTCTATGTCTAAATGTTCACTCCTCGCACGTCTAACTTACATTTTACAATGCAGGGACTGTAACTACAGATATACTAGTTATAAATACAGTAATCATTACTTTATTTAGGCAGAATAAGTTCGTTGTGGTTTCCAAGCTCATTAATGTTAACGTTAGCGGTCTTCCACTGATATTCATGGCATTAGCTAGCTTTTTGGTTAGCTAGTCTATGATGAGCCATAATTTAGCAATGGATAACGTCATACTGCAAATTGTAAAACATGTGCTTTCAAAATAACAGGCCGGGGAGAGATACGTCTCACTGCTATAACTGTCACGCTATTAAAGAAATACATCTTCAGTCACATTGTCAAAAGTTAAAAGGACAGACAGTCAACTACGCTGTAACAACGTAACGTAATTACTAGCTAATTCCGCTTCACTCTCGACTTATTTAACAGCAGCAAAACTGGACATTGTTTTCACAAATTTTGTCATGCTTATTTGAGTTAAGAGAACTGATGGGGATGTTCTTTTAATTGTTATTCAAGCAATGTATGTCTCGTGACCAAATCACCATGAACACACTTCACTGATGATCTCACTCGCGGATAACTGGTTCTCTCTGCCCGACTCGGCTGTATCAGCAGGTTGCAGGATGTGTGGCGCGTTATACACGAGTGTTGCCAGCAGGGACAGTTTAGAATGCCCTCTGGTGGACAAACTATACAACGCAGACACTCATGACATGGTTGAAGGGTGTTTCGTCCGTTTTTATTTTATTTTTAAAATATTCATTTATCGGCCATTATAAATGCCGATACCGATAGATTGGAAAATGCCTAATATCGGCCGATAATATGGGCCCGCCGATAAATCGGTCGGGCTCTAGTCAAATCTAGCAAGTAGGAAAGTTTAAGTGAATGACGTGAAAGTGAAAGTAAGACATTCGAAAGGCCAACGAAATTGAATGTTGCTTTTGATAGTACAGTACAAAGACTTACAAAACTGGTGCTCTAAATAGCGATTCTGTTGTCTTTGAAAGGTTCTCTTATTGACGCATTGAACTGCAATTTGGATTAACACCTGCTTTTACAAGGCGGAAGTATTTAGGCGCAGAATAGACGTGCGCTTTCAGGAGCAGTCTTTGTACATACCGCGGAATACATAACTAGGCGCTATTTACTCTTCCCCTCCCATCTTTTTACGCTAAACTCCCACTTGTCTCCTGGATCCTCCCAAGCAGGGCCGTAGTCACCATAGACATTGAGGGGGACGTGTCCCCCCCAATATTCAAATATGACCAAAATGTCCCCCCCAATATTCGGACATAGAAAAAGAAAGAAAGAATAAAGCGCTATACTAGGCCTACAGGAAACCAACACGTATCTGAAATGTAATTAAACGTAAATAACGCACAAATTAGTGACCTATGGATCCAGAGTAGCCTACACCCCTGAGTGGTTTGTCCTGGTGATTTTCCGTTTTTTGTTAGTGGCGTGCGCTATCAAAAGCTTCCATTTACTGCACCCTACTGCGGTGAGGTAGGGCTGTCAACAATATCGCAAAAGCTACCGGTACAATTTTCACAAAACTTCTTGGAAAGGTGTAGCACAGGCTAAGGAAATCCCATACATGTTTGAAGCCGATCAGACTGAAAGGGAACATTTTCCATATTGTAGCCTATTCTCGCAATGATAGCGAAAGTGAAACGTTTTATTTTAAATGATGAATTTGTGCAAGCCTGTGTCATTTCTTTCACGTCTTTCAACATAAATAATGCATTCATATGCTAGTAGTAATGCCAGAAATTACCGTGTATAGGCCTCTTAGAAATGATTGTTGCATCTTGCATATTATTTAGATGCGCACTCAATCGCGCATCCATGCAGGCAAAACGTGATCAAATGTGGCGACGTTTACAATACGTGATAGCCTACAGTTAATGTGAATCGCGGACAATAAAAGGAAAGGAATTTGCACCTCCATTCACCAATTAAAGGCTGTAGTAGGCCTAGTGTTTCTACATGTTGGCACTAAACGTCATTTCTGTCAGAAGCCAGTCTATAAGGCATAAAGGGGTAACATGAGTGGCATCTGTGTCCGTCAAAAGTTTGGAATAACCTAATTGACTGACCTAACTAACGACTTGTTTGTGATTTTTAATAATATTTTTGCATGGTAGGAAATGTATTGAAATTCTGTTTGGGGGTCCCTCAGACCCCACCACAGATTTGGTCCCCCCCAATGTTGACATCATGACTACGGCCTTGCTCCCAAGAATGCATATGCATGACATGACAAACGCAATCTGCCACTCTCAGCTCCCGCGACAGGCATAGTCTGTCTGCCTCTTCACCCCCCCCATGTTTGGATACTGTCTGTCCACTAGCCACTTTTTACCACTAGCCACTTTTACCACTGTCTTTCTGCCTCACTGTTTGCGTGCTATATTAGCACATGTGCATAACCACTCCCTCCATGCCACAGCCGAACTGTGGCCACACTTATACCTTTTCTTAAAATAGTTATATACAGGCGCGCGGGAACCTATTTTTGACCAGGGGTGCTGAATAACAAAAATAATGGAAGCCCCCCCCCCCCCCGACATGTTTCGGATTTTGACTGCTAAATAGCCTACGTCATTTTAGTGCGGTGTGCGGGTGAGAAGTTTTAGAAATGTCCTGGGCAGCCACAAATTCCAATGTTCCAGGACAGCACTCCGAGTCCACTGCGCCCACCCTAACCTCAAGCAGCGCACTTGACATCATTAGCCTATTTCAGTATAGCTAAGGAAAATTACTTTTCTGATCGTCAAAACCACACCAGAGATGTTAGGTAAGGGATAATGCCCGACGAGGTGTCCATTATCAGAAATAAATGGACGACGCGGAGGCGTGAACTGTCCGACTCGAAGCGGAGGACGGTTGCTTCTGCGAAGTCCATTTATTTCTGATAGCCTAATGGATGCATCTAAGGGCATTATCCCGTTTATACCATGGTCAATTACGAAATAAATAAATATGAAATCAATTATTAATACTAAATGAGTTTTAGAGTTAAAATCGTTCGTTTTTTTCAGCTGTTTTTGCAATGCTGTGGAATGTTGATAAGTCACAGCTGAGCGGACTCTCAGGCGTTGTCAAGCAACATCATAATAATTTTATAGGTGTATATCACTTTTTAAATGCCATCCTTTTCAACCTAGACCATGGTATAGGTCTAAGCTTTAAATATAGGCTAATAATCAGGCTGCAATGATCTCGCAAATAATTTCTGAATAGCCTAAAGCATGGGTTCCCAAAGTGGGGGGCTACAGCTGTGCGAAAAGACTTTGTCTGCACTGACATATATTTAAAAACAAATACAGATCGCGTCTAAATGTGAAGGATGATCTGTGGCTGTCTCCACAATTAAACCAAGAATGGACTTGCTGTGTTCCGCGCATAGCGCGCATCCATCTCATTAGATGAGATTAACGCTGAAACATAGCTGCCAAAATGTAAATTTGCGCAGCAACAATGTAGGCCTACATATGTTTACAACAGTTTGTGGATATTACCCTGACTGAGATATTCTTCTGTTAAAATGGAAATTAAAGTAATGTTTCAAAGTTAAGTTTGCACGACAGCAATAATGTGCACTCATGTTACATGGATATTAACTTTTTGACTAAGGTATTCTGCTTTTATCATATAGTAAATTTCTATATGTCAAATCTTAACAGGCTGCTCTGTTCTTTTGTGTTGTCGTTAAGCCCGTGTTTGGATAAGCCTAGTGCGTATGGCTGGTGCGCACATTTTATTTTATTTTTTGAGTCACATCCAGGGATAGTGGGGGTCGCCAGTCTCTGGCACGGTTATTTTGGGGGCCTAAAGTGTGTCGTCTCCACAGCAAGTAGGCCTAGGCTGTGTCCTAATAATTTCTATCTTAGCGACTAGGATAGTGAAATGATTTCACTAGCTATACATTTATTAGTTTCTTTCAGCTTATCCATGCTTTTTTTGAACATGTAGGCTAAATCGCATAGAATATGTAGGCCTATATCAACCGTAGGGCTACACACTTGATCGCTATCACATAGGCCTAGCTGAAACCACGCTACGGTTCTTACAGTAACTCACGTTCACGTTGATGATCTCTATAACTGTTACATTTTAGTAGCCTATATTCAAACCTATCCATAACCCTTTTTTGCTATTTGACTCGTCATTTCACATACAAAAATATAAATAATGTCAGACAGCGAATTAGTAATTATTTAAAAAAATATATAATCATTTTTAAAAATCTATCTCCTGCCAGCAGGGGGTGCTGCAGCACCCTCAGCACCCCCCTTCCCGCGCCCTTGGTTATATATATAGAATATAGATATATAGACTTTATTTCTGCATTGTTGCACTGTTGGACTTACTCATTTGTCATCACCATGACACTCATTCACACAGAGCACCTTACCTTACCTTACTATGCACAGAGAATCACAGGCTCAGTCCCTGCCTCAGTCATTACAAGTGCCTCTTGATTGATTAATCACCACTATATGGATACTGTTTTTTAGAATTAATTTAGATTAAGTGTTAGTTATTATAATTTGTATTTTAGTATATTTAGTATATTCTTTATATTCTACTCTCCCTACTGCTTAACTGTGTTTTTATATTATATACTTTAATTACTTTCTGCTGTTAGTGAATGTGTGTGTGTTGTCTGTATGCTACTGAGACCTTTAATTTCCCCTGGGGATCAATAAAGTATCTATCTATCTATCTATCTATCTATCTATAATAATAATTCAATCAATATAAGTTTGTATCGCTAATTGTTCTGAAACCTGTTGATACATTTTGTTTTAATAGTGACAGTAGTCCTGCCATCTAAGAGCCAGCCATGTCCAACGGTCCACCCCCCATGCCAGCGCCTGTTTGCTTGATTGAGAACACAAAGAATGGCCTGCAGACTGTGGAGTCGGCCCTCAACCTCCTGCAGGGGATCCAACAGCCTGTGGTGGTGGTGGCTGTGGTGGGACTCTACCGCACCGGCAAATCCTACCTCATGAACCGGCTGGCTGGGAAGCAGTCAGGTACACCTGGCACACACACACACACACACACACACACACACACACACACATGCAAGTGGATAGAACAGACACACACATACAGTGGGTACTGGTTAAAAATTTACACTTCATTCACGAAAAACGTGTTTCACGCAGCTGCGTGAAATGTAAGTACAACTGCAGCCGCTTGGGGGCAGCACCGGACGAAGCGTTCGACAGCAAAGGCTGTGATTGGCCGAGTTTTCATTGTGTTGTTTGTCTGTGTTTTTAGCAGCCCCTGCAACATGCTAGTCCACTGTAGCCTATACTTTGTACATAATGTCAAACATAGTTTTGGATTCAGTGGCAGGATTTCTTGATTGTACAGTGCCTCTGTCTCTCAGTAATGTTTTAAAATGAGAGCTTTGTCAGCTGGCAGTAGGCTACTTTGTCGACAGTCATGAGAAGTTTGCTTGCTAACCGAACATAAATATGCTGCCCAGAAACCTCATGAATAGTTCTGTTTTTTTTTTTACTACACTAACGAGGTTGAAATATAGCCTTTGCCTACAGCATCTCCTTAACAGTAATATTAACAAAATTACATCTTTCATATGACAAAGGAAAACAAATTCCTCGATGCAGCTAGTGTTGTCTGACAGTCGAGTGGGTTAATGCACGGGTCTCCAGAGCAGGTCTGGTCTTTCAGGCAGTACTGAGTTTGAATCCAGGAAGGGGTAATGATGCGACGTTTTTCTTTAGAAATCTTTTTATTGAATCAAAGTTGAAGCCTACTACCGACAGTCGATGAAGTGTTCTGAATAGGCTTAGGCTGGGTGTGGGCTACTTTGAAACTTCTGCGGGGTAACAGGAGCATTTGTTTTTAAAACATAACTTGCATCTTTCCATTCCAACCATTATTAGGCCTGGACCTATTATAAAAAAATTTTTGCAAGGTGTTGCTCCTGGCAAGACTTGTTTATAAGACGTTTGGTGATTAATTGATAGCTGTTTTTGGGACACGTAAACGACTTGTTGCCGTTTTGGGACATAAGCTACGTTAAGCCTTTTCTCGTTAAGGTGGTATTTGTTGTTACATTAGCTTCAGAAAGCACCGCTTCAGAGAGCTGCAGGGGAGCCCAGGGGACAAAGTAACGCGGGGTTAAATGTAACATGGAGTTTTTTCCTAGTTGCAGAGGGTTTATCGGGGCATGCTATTGGTAAGTTAACCACATTACTATGAGACGGTGTTCCACAAATTTTCAGTCAGTATGGACGTGTTTTCACATAGATCTACAGCAAAACGTCTTTTGAAGGCATCAAAGTAAATAGGTGGTAGGCTACTTGTCTTTCGATTACCGAGTTGTGGGTGCAGCTCACTGACTCTTATCTTGTATCATCTAATAATCGTCTTGTAGGCTAAAAATGAACACCGTTTTGAAACATGTAGTCAACACATAGCAGGAGCTATCTTATCTTATAACAAACGTGACCCAGCGGGGTTAGTTGTAACGCTTCTTACAACTAAGCCACTCATATAGACGGGTTTCCATTTACCAACAAAACTAGATGCGCGCGCAGACCTCTAGATACGCTTGGTGGCCGTCCACAACGTTATAAACTTAACCTAATAGTCGGCTGCTGTAAGCTACAATCACCCTGTTCTCTCAATGATAATAACATCTCATTTCAGACTATATTTCAGAGTTTGACGTTCATTTACATTATTAATATAACAATCGTATTTTGTCATTTTTGGCGAAGACATGCATTCCGTTAGGGATATTGAACATTCTCTAACCATCGTGATTTCGAATTGGTGCAGTTTTCAACACAAAAACTCATTTTATTGTTTTCATGGAGAGCTCTATACTCTATGCTGTTCTATGGTGCTTTCTGCCTCTTAGTTGCGCACGCATGTTTTCGTGACGTTGCATGGAAATTAGAGCCCGACCGATTTATCGGCGGGCCGATATTATCGGCCGATATTAGGCATTTTCCAAACTATCGGTATCGGCATTTATAATGGCCGATAAATGAATATTTTAAATATAAAATAAAAACGGACGAAACACCCTTCAACCATGTCATGAGTGTTGGCGTTGTATAGTTTGTCCACCAGAGGGCACTCTACACCGTCCCTGCTGGCAACACTCGTGTATAACGCGCCACACATCCTGCAACCTGATGATCCAGCCAGAGTCGGGAGAGAACCAGTTATCCGCGAGTGAGATCATGAAGTGTGTTCATGGTGATTTGGTCACGAGACGTACATTGCTTGAATAACAATTAAAAGAACATCCCCATCAGTTCTCTTAACTCAAATAAGCATGACAAAATTCGTGAAAACAATGTCCAGTTTTGCTGCTGTTAAATAAGTCGAGAGTGAAGCGGAATTAGCTAGTAATTACGTTACGTTGTTACAGTGTAGTTGACTGTCTGTCCTTTTAACTTTTGACAATGTGACTGAAGATGTATTTCTTTAATAGCGTGACAGTTATAGCAGTGAGACGTATCATCTCTCCCCGGCCTGTTATTTTGAAAGCGTATGTTTTACAATTTGCAGTATGACGTTATCCATTGCTAAATTATGGGTCATCATAGACTAGCTAACCACAAAGCTAGCTAATGCCATGAATATTAGTGGAAGACCGCTAACGTTAACATTAATGAGCTTGGAAACCACAACGAACTTATTCTGCCTAAATAAAGTAATGATTCCTGTATTTATAACTAGTATATCTGAAGTTACAGTCCCTGCATTGTAAAATGTAAGTTAGACGTGCGAGGAGTGAACATTTAGACATAGAGAAAAAGTATCAAACGTAGCTTGTGCAAAACGTAGCTTGTGCATAAAAGTTAGCTTTTCTTTTACACGTGTGTGAAATCCAATGACGCCAAGTGTGCGTTTCAGACTGTCGTTCAGCCGCAGCATTAATGAGTTACATAATGGATTTAGATCACTAAATAGTAGGTTTTAGAAGGCAGGCAGCAACTGATGATTGAAAATGGTTTGATGTAGCTTGATGGAAATAATTTTAAAAGTGCAGGTAAAGGGATAAGCAAGCTGACATTGTAATTATAAGGTAGCTTATAAGGCAATAGGGACTAATTATTACACACGCACACTCAAACATTTAGGAGTGACCTTTATCTTGTCATCATTATTTTTGTAATTAAGTCTTAGTTCAAAGTTATATTTATGAAGCTTACCAAGTCTTTTAATACTGGTAACTTTGATTTGGTTGTTGTTATTGTGTTTTTGTTCAAAAGACTAAGTTTCATATCTTAAGGTTCTATTTTTATACATTTTATTTATCAGAACTTATATATAGAAATATATTTCGATGTTCCTCTGTTCCACTGTGACAATATTATTTAAAAATAAACAAGTTTGTTTTTAAAATGCATTATCATATTATTTTAGTCAATACTCATAAATAACTACAAATAACTAATGTTAGGGAAATCTGTTAATGTTTTGTTGCGCGTTTCTGAAAAAATATATATATATCGGCCGATATATCAGAATATCGGATTTTTAAATAAAAAAAATATTTGTATCGGTATCGGCCTTCAAAATCCTTTATCGGTCGGGCTCTAATGGAAATCCATGTATTGTACAATGATGTTGCAATACAAAAATATGCGCGTGTTAGTTTAGTTAGTTTTGTTATGTTTTGCACTTTTGCCTCATGTGTTTTCGGGTTTGAGTGCTTTTCTTGGCAAGATTGATTTTGGTTAGACTCTGCTTCCATTGACGCATATGTTATTTCTCTTTATAGAAAAATTAAGTCAATTTTCAACACATGTCTGTTATTAGTTCATGAGTTATGTATCATAAATAGTCAGATCCTATCCTATCATACACATTCAGATACATTTATTGGATTAATTTAATTAAAAGCAGCCTTTTGCATGAGTGTTACAACTAACTATGGGGCAGGTTGTAACATTTCACCTATCACCACTCTCGGTGGAATTGTACAAGAACAGTAGGTCCTACAAACCAACTTTCAGTGCACATTTGTAACAGAGATATGTATGTTGCTTTTTAAAACATATGACTAGTAAAACTGAAATGATTTTAGAAATATTTAGTCAAAGCCAAAAAGTGTTACTTTGTGCCCCCTGCTCCCCCACTGCTTGTGAAAGAAGGGGTGGGGGAAGGGGGCTTAACTAGAAAAAGCTTAATGTCCCAAAACGGCAACAAGTCGTTTTACTCCCGCAGGTCTTCATAATGGTAGGCTACAGGAAGTGGGGGGAGGGTAAAATGGGATGACCTGAGCCGTCTTCGCTGGAGCTGGGCTATGGATGGACTAAGCCTATGTGCAGAGTTCCTGACACAAGAAAAAGTGCGTGGTCCACCATGAAAGCCTCATCCCTCACCCGCGAATCCTAAATGGAAAACAGACTATACCATTATGTCATTATAAGACTTAGTTTTCTGTCTTTGACCATATTCCATATTGACTATTTTATGGAAACGATTGGGAAGAACATTTGTGCTATTCAGAAAGCATATCTTCTATCGTCTTTCCAGGCGCACACAGCTCGTTACCATATAGCCTATCGACTGCGTGAACAGATTTTAGGCTCTGCTCTTGGGTTTGGCCTCGCAGCGAACTCAACCCTCTTGTTGCTTGCAGTTTGTTAAATAAAGCGATGCAGATTACATTATTTATTTCTGATTAATTGCGTCTTTTGATGTCTTTTGCAACATCTGCTTGTTAGGCTGGGCTACTGTCAATGTCCTTGTACAGGTACAGTTTATAATCAATTATCTAAATAATTTGTCCAGCTGTTTAAAAATGTTTTGTGCTACATGTGCCACTGCTAGATTATTTATTTCAGGATGACTGCATATACATAAATACTATTTAGACCTGTGAGGCAGACAGACGGACATCTCCACACCCATTCGTCGTGGTGGAATATCTCACAAACTTTTCATTCAAGAAATTACAAACCTTATATCAGAATAAACAGCAGAACTTACCGAACACAAAGGTGTAAAGCATTCCCTTACCGTAAAACTTCAAATAATCGCCGAGTCCCTAAGAGACGCCTGTCTCTTTTAAACGCCTGGCGTGGCTACAGGTTTGGGTTAAAGGCCGGTCTCCAGTAGAGGCCTGGTCTGGTTTTTAGTTTCGGGTTGTATTTAATCTTCTAAAACCCGTCAGATCGTCTGTTTAAAGATTCGCAATGACACGAAACCGTTATAGAAAGGAGGTTACTTACAGCAGTGTGAATTAGATGTTGCACGTCGTTACAAGCCGTCGCAAAGCATTCACATGTCTGGTCACAGTTGCAAGGTTTTAGAATGTTGCATCAAGTTGCTGCTCATCTCGTTGCGAATCTTGGGTGTGATTTGGGCGCAGACTGCGCACGTTATGATTAGATGGCATTAAAAGACTGCGGTGGGGAAAAGCTAGAGTTCCAAATTGTATAACTTTCCAATATGAACTATGCCTATATGTCCCACTTCGTCATCGTTCAATTCATCCCTTGTGTTTAAAATTTGCGGATAGGCCGATGGTAAGCTTGTTTTTATGCTGGCAACAAAACCAGAACGGTTCGCGAACGTTATTCTTTATTCTAAATGCCATGGCGATAAAGAGAAAGAAGTCAGAAAAGGAATTTACCTTAGACTAGGCTATATCGGAGCCTGTCTACGGACATTCTCTGGCTATATAACCTACTGAAATAGGTTATTGATGTAAAGTCAAGTGCGCTTCTATGGGACTGGTGTGTGCGCGCAGAGTTTTTATTGATGAGTCGGAGTGGCAAGTGCTGCGCATAGTTGCAGTGGAATGTGGCTGCCCAGGGCATTATAAAACTTCTCACTCTTAGACCTACTCATACACGGCGGTGAAATGGCGTATTTAGCTGTCTAAATCATATGCTGGGGGAGAATCATATGCTGGGGGAGAAATCGTCGGACATCCATGATTATTTTGTTATTCAGCACCCCTGGTCAAAAATATGTTCTCGCGAGCCTGGAAGTAGGCTATGATTTGAATGTAGACTGTTGTCAAATTTGGCAAATACAAAACGGAAGAAACAATATGGTTCATGCTGTTTCATTTGTGCCGAAAAAGAGGGAGAATGAAACATTAAGCACGTTCCACTTTTGCATAAATAATTCCTGAACGGTTTTGGTCAGGGCTGATAATGCAACTGTATTTGACAAAGGACCGATATAGGCTATTTGCTAGTGACAAAATATGAGCTTTCAGTGTGATGCGATTACGTTTAATTAAATCGTGTTTCATCTATTCTGGCTATCCCCGCTATTTGGATCTTACTGTATCTCACTCAATGAACGAGATCTCAACACTAAAAGAATGATGATCCGTAATTGTCATCAGATAGCCTAGTCATAGGTAGACATTCAGTGTGTTTGAGATAATTAATTTGATAATATTTTCCATCTTTGCAGAGGAAAAGTTTTGTGTAAAGGGAATTAAAGGCCTGTCTCATATAGACGCCTGTCTCTAATACTAGCCGGTGCAGTTTGGCGATTTGGGAAAATAAAAGCCCGGGCTATTATTTGGAGTTTTACGGTATACAAGTTATAGCCGTTGTAACTAGCAAATGTCTACACGGTCTCCAACTTTGGGCTTTTGTCATACATGATAAGGCCAAATACAAAATAAATGTTAACAATATCGCCTAGATAACTGTACAACCAGAGTTTTTCCAATGTAGTTTCACAAAATGCTAAGCATGCATATTACGTTTCTTAAAGCTGAGCTGTGCTTAAATTGTTCAGTGTATGATTTCATAACGGGCCAAATAGAAAATAAATGTTATATATGTAATATAACCTTGATAACTGTAATTAAATCAGATGATGTACACTATAGTTAGATCAAGTTGGAGAGTTGGATTATAGGATGATCCAGAACTCACACAAACGGAGTCGTAAAGGAGCCACACCACTTTTTTGACAAGACACTATAGCATATAGTTTTGCTGCTACTGTGCTTGGAGGACAGCAAAAGGGCAAAACTCATAAAAATATTTAATTTCCATCCCTCCCATATATATATACACACACATACATACATACATACATGTATATGTAATGTTATATATATATGCTATATATAATGTCTATTTATACTCAACATATATACTCTATTTATCTCTGTAGACATGTCATCTGGAAACCTGTATTTATCCAACTATACACTGTACATTATTAATCTATATTGTCTACACAGCCATACTCTACCTGCACTTGGTACTTAATGCTTCTTTGCACTTCTGGTTGGATGTCAACTGCATTTCATTGGCTCTGTACCTGTACTCTGCTAAATGACAAAGTTGAATCTAATTTAATCTAATCTGTATTCTGGTGCATTTTTGGGATGGTCAGCTGGAGAAGGGCAATACCCAAATTTGTTCAGATTCATAGCCTTTTGCTTTTTTACTTATTGAAGTAGTGACTTCACACATTCAGTAATCCATCCTTGCTCACATGCCAACAATATTTTGTTATTTATAATGTAACATTATAACGTCACATTTGTGTCAATAATCGTCAAGCACAGGAGACTCCGCATTGTGGGAGGGGGCCCGCAAATCAAATTCTGCTTAGGGCCCCCAAAGCTCAGGCACGGTGAATAACAGATACTGCAAAGGAATGAAATGCCCGCACTCTGCTAAAACTCCCATATATTTAATGCGTTGCAACGTTTTGACCCGGCTGGGTCTTCCTCAGGCAAATGTCATTTAGCAGTGGCTCAAGCGTATAAATAGAGCATATACCTGCTCAGCTGATCATTCATCAGCTGAGCCCCTTCACACTAATTGCCAATCATATAACTGTGTTTTTTTTATTATTATTATAATTTTTTTAAATTCCTTTTGAGTGGGTAGTTTACCATGGATGTTAGGGGTGGTAGTCCTGGGCATTCTAGTTTTGGGAGAGGCCATCTAACATTTACCTTGGATCACACTGGCAGGGGTATGGACAGTGGGTACTCTAGTGTTGGGAGGGGGAGGGGCCTTCTCACATGTAGTACTCCAGGTAGCCCTGGTTTAGCTGATGGTGACAGGGTTACACCATTTACGCCTATGCGTCAGGATGTGTTACCACTCAATTTCACTGAGTCGGACATTCCAGTCCAGTTGAGTAGTGAGCAGGCGAAAGAGATCAGTGCTAATAACATTATGTACAAGACTTAACAAAAGTGTGATCGATGATACAGAGTACATTCTAGCTCAGGGGTCTCAAACTCCGGCCCGCAACCTAATGTCAAAATAATATGTAATTCGGTCCTTGAGGGTATTTTTAATTGCAACAAACAACAACACTGGTTAAAATAGACGATAGATCCAAGACGATGACAATTCCCATTTGTAGGCTACTCTCCTCCACTAGTTGCTAGACATCCAGAGCTTCGATACAAGCCCAAATTCGCTGCACAAAGTTTTCAGGAAATGTTGTATTACATGTGAGAAACATGAAGATGTGCATTTGTTTGTAATGATGCGGAAGCAATGCAGGCCATAATTTTGCACAAATTGAAGCAGAAATAGGCCGACACCAAATGTTGAAAAAACTTTCACGTGTGATGAAGTCTTGGGTAGGCTATGTTATTTACCTGTTCTGATTCTGAAGGAGAATATCTGCCTTTTGGGGATTATGATCGACTATTGACAGTGATAGTCACGGTGCGTCTTTGCGTGTATACGACGGTGTCCACTAAGCATACCATGATTATTTCGACCCTCTGCCCAACATAGCTGGAGGTGGCAGTGGTAATCGTGATGATAGTGTCTGTAATGGACGTTGTACAGACAGCAGGGGTAGTAAAAATAGGGCTCTGAAGAACTACAAAGTCACCCACGATAGGAACTGATTTGACCAGGCTACATTATTGTAGGCCTATAATAACGGTTTGTGGTTATAGGCTAGTAATAGTTTACTATTGTTGGTTTACATCTTAGGCCTACTGTTTTCCTGTTAGTTTGTTATATTGGTAATATGACAAAAAAGAAAGTAGACCTGCTCAAATATGTTCAACATCCAGTATTTACTGAAAGGTGCATAATTTGAGGTGCTTGCTATCCAGTGGCAAATTAGATGGGTAAATTTACCCCCTTTTTATATTTACATTAGGACTTTATCTCTGACCACTTTCAATTCAAACCTTTTGAAATGTTGATGTCAAAATCCAATGATGTTATTTTCTTAACCCTGGTGCCTAAAGTTTGCCATGCAGGTTTAAATAAGTTATGAGGAAAACATTTTTATTTGGTGTGAAACACACTCATACCTGTTTTTATGCTTTTTGTTTGTTTTTATAATTTGTATTAATATTTATTTTATCATTATTTTATTTATAAGCTAAGGTTGCTAGCACAGGTGTCTAAAAAGAGATAAAAACACTTGCACTTTCTGTTTGCAGTTTTGTGTGGTATTTAAAAAAAAAAAAAAACCTTGCATTTTCAGAAATAGCCGGCCCTCCAATCAGATGACGTTGGCAGAAGTGGCCCTTTGCTGCTTGGATTGATAATGTTTTGAAACAAATGGCTTCTTTCAGGTTTTGCCCTGGGCAGCACCATCGAGTCTAAGACCAAAGGCATCTGGATGTGGTGTGTACCTCACCCCTCTAAACCAGGTGAGCAAATCTACTGGTATTTATTCGTATTTATATGGTATTTGTGATTTACTTTACTTAAAGCAATGGTTCGGTGTACACACAACTTAGGGTTTATTTGTGGAGGATAACTAGTTAAAACTTTTGTTTGATGTGTCTGTGTCAGATGTGACCCTTTGGGTCTGTTCATAAACTGCCATTCTGAGCACATTCGAGCCCCAAAGTTTTACTTTGGATAAAAATAAAGTATGCTAACCATTTTGACATTTAAAAAATGCATCAAAAGGAGTGTGAATCATAGAGTAACTCATTTGCAATAGTTTGCCCATAATAACAATAATAGCACAATATAAAAATTCTGGAATATACCATACAAAATATTGGTATATATCATAAAGTCTATGTAAATTAAGAGAAAGAATAAGGCAACAAGCAGGAATAGTTTATTTTCATTGCATTTCACAACTGACTTGAAACAGTACACAACATGCATACAGTTTAGCCTATTACCTTTAAAATATATATGGACCTTTTACTGAGGGTAATCTACAAACTGTCAAATGATATTACTGTCTAAATTAGGTACTATTTCCATTTAGTTATGAAATGCAGTGAAAAAACAAACAAAAAAATATTCCCGTTTTTTAAGATTAGATTATTATTCATGATATTCATTGATAAGCACCAACATGAATGCCTTTTTTGCGATGGTTTTGTTTCTGTGACGTTTATGAGGAAGTTTTCATTGATATAATCGGTTGGAGTATAGCAGAGTTATTAGACAGAACGTCATCGGTACTGGGGTACTGAAATTAGAATGGGCCGTCTACAAAGGGTTTAAAGTATACAGTACATGGCTGCCTTATCTGCTTGCCATGTGGCAAACTCTCAGTGGGACAGTTCATGAAAAGCTCTAGTACAATGCATTCAATTGCAACATTTACTGTATGTTAAAATTGGACATGGGCCTTAACAAGTAAAATGAGGGAAGCAATAAAAAAAGAAATAATGCTAGTTACCATGTGCAACACAAGTAGTAACATGCTGTGACATGCTCTGTTTCAGAACACACTCTGGTACTGCTAGACACTGAAGGGTTGGGTGATGTCGAAAAGGTGAGGGTTGCAACTTTAAAGACAATGTTGAACTATTTACATATTGGAAATTATACTGAAAATGCTTTTTGTGACAATGTGATCCACGCTGCACAATTTATTTAATGAATTTGTGTGAATATTCAGCATTTGCTTACATGATTTATTTGTTCTGTTTTTTATTTTTGTTTTCTTTTTTCTGTCCAATTTAGTTAAACTGTGTTTTGTTATTATAATTTGTCTTTTTACACAATTTTGCGCAGGGATTTTGCTTAAATATAACTGAAATAATCCCCCATATGGCCATATTGGTGTTACAAACTAACCTCATACATTTTTCTGGAGGATCATTTGATTGCTGTGTCTCCTCAGAAAGTCACTGATTAGCTTATTTACCTGGTTAAAGTGTTGTATTAATTAGACTCAGCTAATTTAGAGAGTGGCAGACTTTTCGTTTTTGAGGCCGGACTTTTACACCACCTGAATGTTCCTCATTAAAATATCATGAAATCTCATTCTTAGGGCGACTCGAAGAATGACGCCTGGGTCTTCTGCCTGGCTGTGCTTCTCAGTAGCACCCTGGTCTACAACAGCAGAGGCACCATCGACAACGATGCTGTAGAGAAACTTCAGTATCCTTCACGATACATTCCCAAACACACACACACAACACACACACACACACACACACACACACACACAAACACACACAATTACTCACTCACAGCTACAAAATACACACAGATAAACAGACATCTTATACTTTGTATACTAATTTGATTACTTATTATAGCCTACTTAAAGTGTTATTCCAGCGAAAATTGATCAAAATGTGTTTTTTTTTAGTCAAATAAGCCGTGGAGACAGTATTTTTCTTCGATCAACCACTACAGAGTTTGACCCAGCATATTCTACAGCCCCAAATTGCAAACAGTGGCTTAGCTAGGAGCTAAGAGCCAAACACACCCAAATAGCATTTTTTTAACCTGTAATATTGTTCAAAACAGCATTAAACCTCGTCAGTAGCTTGCTCAGGGTCCCTACACATAAAACGAAACGTCAACAACGTAGTTAGCAAACCCAGAGTTTATTACAGAAGACTAAAAGAACACTTACCAACTGTCCCGCTACCTGTTCCTCTCGAAGGAAAGTCCTTATAAGGCATTTTGCCTATTTGGGGCAGCAATGGCCTACTGGTTAGCGCTTCGGACTTAAAAGGGTTGCCGGTTCGAGCCCCGATCAGTAGGCACGGCTGAAGTGGCCTTGAGCAAGGCACCTAACCCCTCACTGCTCCCCGATCGCTGCTGTTGTTGCAGGCAGCTTCAGCTTACTGCGCCGGGATTAGTGTGTGCTTCACCTCACTGTGTGTTCACTGTGTGCTGTTTCACTAATTCATGGATTGGGATAAATGCAGAGACCAAATTTCCCTTACGGGATCAAAAGAGTATATATACTTATTATCTTCCGGCAATAAACGTCAAAAATATAAATCTTTGGAATTTCTATTACAATTCAATTGGTGTGTATACAGTAAGATGGACTATACTTCTGCACAACTAATATTGGATAAAACAACATGAAGATTCAATTTCTATGGATTCCTGTGGATATTTGATTTGATACCAAGTACATCCTTCTTTGTTATAAAACAGACGAAGTGACAGCAGTGTTTCCCATACATTGACTTATTTGTGGCGGCCCACCACAATATCAACATTGACCACCACACAATGATTTTCCAGGTTGTACTAAATTGTGGATAGCATCATAACCAGCTGTGCTAATTTGTTAAAAACTGTTGCATTCAAGTTAATTCTGCAAACCAACCACCACACATGGAATTCAATTCTCTGGGAAATACTGGACAGCAAAATTATTACTTTATATAGCTCGACTTACCCCACATTTTTGTCTGTTTTTGTGGCAAAGCATGTTCATAATCCTGTTTTGAGATCCTAGCAAATTCCTGCATGGCATCCAATTCAAGGCTCACATTGCATTCCAATTTATTCAACAAAGAAACACCTTTTTTGCCTTCACTTTGTTTTTGGCAATGCAGTAAAAAGTTGTTGTAGAGAATCATTATGAGTGCATACACCATAGGCACACACAGGCTAACACGCAAACTCGGGTCAAGTCAGATCAAGTCAAGTCAAGTCAAGTTTATCTATATAGCACATTTCATACACAGAGGTCATCCAATGTGCTTTACATAAACAAAACCAAACAATAACTACATGTACTGCAGAGTGGTACAAAATATGACCGCCGCCCAGTCCAGCACATTTTTTCCACAAAAAAAGTCACGCTGAAAGGCATATATGATTCTAACTGTCTCACTGAATTGCAATATGCACACTCAATTCTCACTGGTATCTGCTAGACAACAAGTACCAAAACATGATTAGTTCATAGATTTCACATGTAAAATACATTTTATACAACCCCACCCCCATCTTGCCTGTTCATAATTCTGAGAAATTCTTGAATTGTGTGCATGTGTACATGTTTGTGTGTGTGTGTGTGTGTGTGTGTGTGTGTGTATGTGTGTGTGTGTGTGTGTGTGTGTGTGTGTGTGTGTGTGTGTGTGTGTGTGTGTGCGTGTGTGTGCATGTGCTTGTGTGTGTGCCTGTGTACAGTATGAGCTTGCTGTGGTGAGATACAGGTCAAAATAAAATCAATGCTAGTACTAATACATGAAATGATGGCAGATCTGGATAGCCTAGACGCTGCTGAAAAAAACAATATATAATATGTGTGTGTGGCACTTACAATGACCAGAATAAATCCTTATGAATAAAGGTAGTGAAAATGCCCTAAAAACAGCTTAGGGTTCTGAGGGTTAACATGGTATTCAATGACCTGTGAAATTTAAAACATGTCAAGCCATGCATGGTGAATTATGTCACATTTATTGTTTGTGTGGAACGGTATTACAATTAATAATTTCGCCATTTTGTCAAATTACAACATATCAAAAAAGCGCTTCACAATTTATCATCAGGAACATCTCGGTGTCATGTATACCAACTTTGACATGAATCGGATCAACCATCTAGGAGGAGTACGTTAAAATTGATCATGTCCACAACACACAAAATCTCAATTACCTCACTTCCTGAGGGCGTGGCTAATGGCTTGTTAATACAAAAGTTGTTTGTTTTTGGAAGTTACATACACCCACCAAATTTGGTGTGTGTATCTAAAACTATATGCCAACCACAAGTCACAGTGACATAAGGGGGCGCTATGGAGTTGCTGGGCAACGCCCAGTGCCAAGCTTTTCTCCCTGTCTATTCACTGTATCACTTGATGTGTGTGCCAAATTTCAAGACTTTTTGATTATGTTAACCACCTCAAAATATTTGCCAACCACGGGATCAGTCACCTAAGGGGGCGCTAGTGAGTCCCTGGGCCACGCCCAGGGTCAAGCTCTTGTACCTAACTGCGATGCATGACACCTGACGTGTGTGCCAAATTTCAAGAGTTTTCGACCATGTTAACCACCTCAAAAACAGGAAAGCAAAAAAGTGGAATAACAATAATAATAATAATAATAATAATAATAATAGTGAAAAATAATAATCCTTACAAAAAAATCCTTACCTTCGGTGCTCGGGCCCTAATAATAATAATCCTTACAAAAACAATAGGGCCTTGCGCCCTTCGGTGGTCGGGCCCTAATAATCCTTACAAAAACAATAGGGCCTTGCGCCCTTCGGTGCTCGGGCCCTAATAATAATCCTTACAAAAACAATAGGCCCTTGCGCCCTTCGGTGCTCGGGCCCTATTTATCCTTACAAAAACAATAGGGCCTTGTGCCCTTCGGTGCTCGGGCCTTAATTATCCTTTCCCCATTTATATGTCTCACAGCAGAGTCGCCTAGAACGAGGGTTGTGGGATGAATAGGTGTCGAGTGCTGCTTCTTGTCTGTGCTCATCTTTCTATTGTTGTGGTTTGATCGCTGCCTGCTTTGGGTCTGTTCCCTGGGAAATTCCTCTCTCACGTCCCGGAGGCATTCAAATCTGTTCCATAGTGTTAGGGGCTGTGGGCTTCCCTTAGGACCACAAGCCCTGTAGTAGTTTGCTGATCTGTCTGTATTTCTGATACGAGGCCTGAAGTTAATTTAAGTTAATTTACTGGTGTTGAGGTAATTACAGTTCTTGTATTACGTTTTTTTGTTTTTTGGTCTGGCACCTTGCCTGTGCCAAGGCTCTGTACTCACATTTCCCTTTGTGAGGTCGATGCATTCATCTGCTCTATTAGCAGTGATATTAGACTGCTGGGTTACATTCTCTGCATTCTCACTTCATGAGATGCCTCTCGTAGTTCATCTGTCTTTGATGGAAGGGCATGCATCTTTGATTCCAAAGTAGAAATCCTCTGTTCTAGCTCAGTACATTTTCAGCATGATCTCCTGGGTCTCTGGCCGGAGGAGCGCATTTTGTTTTAATCCAACTTCAAGGTGAATTGCCGTTCAGTTTTTGCTCACTGACTTGGCTGGCTCATGTAAAGTAAAAAACTAACCACTAAGGTTTCAGATTTAAATGTACTGGTTTCACTGTCTTTGCTAAATTAGCTTGTAAATGAAATAAAAGAATGAAAAATAGTGGAAATTGCTAAAAGGATAGGTGAAGCAGGAGCAGTGTGAAATGCGTCCTACTCGCTTGAGTAGGAGGAGGACTTCCAGATCAGATCAGTTCGCGTCACATATATGGAGTGCAGAAAGGTCATTTTCATCACTAAATAAAAAAATGGCATTTATTTCTGTAAGGCACACACCACATATGTCTGTAAATTGCTCAGCCCCGGTGAATCCCTCCACCATGGCAATGATATTGCAGGATTCAGGACAGTCTGCCCTACACACACATGTAAGGCAAGTTGAGCTGCCATCTTGCAGTGGTGAGATACATGTCAAAATATAAGAATTTTTATAATACGCTTTTTGTATTTTTATTATTTAAAAATCAAAATGAAATCAGTGCAAGTATTAATACATGGAAATTTGGGTAGCTTAGTCTCTGCTGAAAAAAAGAAAATATAGCATGTGTGTATGGCATTTACAATGACCAGGATAGATCCTTCTAACTAAAGGTAGTGAAAATGCCCTTAATACAGTCTAGGGTTCTAAGGGTTAAGCATACAATCTCATTCTCTTCAGATTACAGATCCTGTTCCACTGCTTCCTCTGTCCACAACTGTTTCAAAATGAAAGTCCACACGACAATAATTCACTGTTAAACAATTTAACCATTTAAACTATCCACCTATTTAACTCTTCAGCCATTCCAACTATATTAAACCACCACCTACCTAGCAACCAACATAGCAACCATGTCAAATACTCTAGCAACAGCCTAGCAACCTTGTCAAATACCCTATCAACAGCCTAGCAACCACTTCCACAGTTACAACAATGTCAACCTCGCAACCAACAGCAACATACAGGATTACCCTAGCAACCAGCATAGAAACCACTTAATTTGGCATAACAACCATCACCATGTACCCTAGACACACTATTGCAACTCTATTTGAATTATTTGTTTTTACAATGATATTTACATCATATTTTTTGCATTTTCATGCACTGGTAATTCCTTGGGAATTGCATTTCTAGTTATTATTATTATTCTTTTTATCTTTTTGAACCGCTTAACGTACAAACTTGATTGAAACACCGTTCCATAGATCCTCCAAGGCTTTACCGTCCTATCCGTTTTTCATTTTTGAGAAGTTTATACTTTTTGAGATATTTGTAATTAAAAGTTTATTTTTCCCCCATAGACTTCAATGGAGCCCTGTGATGTCATAATAGAGCCAAGTGCGCTCGTGAGATAGTTCTCAGAGCAGTTCCCAGGCTAATCATACTGTTACAGGTGTCACCTGTGAGAAATCCAACTTTCTCAGCTTCTAAGCATACAATCTGGCTCTCTCCTGTTCACGTGTTTCCTGTGTGTCAAAATTAAAGTCCCAGCCATATCTCTTGCATTCAGCATTATATCTCCAGAATGGCTTGACGTACATGCTTCAAATTTGGTACGAGTGAGTTGATGTTGGAGGTTGAAGGTTAAATGTCAAGGTCAAAAACACCTTGAGTGTGATATCGCAAGAATGCCTTGTCACACAAGATTCAAATTTGGTTACTCCAAAAGCACCTTTACAGGTATCACAATTACCGTACCAACCAGCTAGCAGCAAGCTCAATAGTTAGCTTATTAGATGCAGAAAGATGGAGCGTTTAAAACTGTTTTAAAATGAAAATGGTCCTTGCTTACGCCTCTGCGTGTGTGACTGATCTGCCAGTCTGTTTTCATGCGCCCCCTGCACACAGTTGGAGATGACTGCACCAACATGCAGTGAGGTTATACAGATGCATTGCTAACTAGGTCGCCGTTAAAGCTAACATGTTATTGAATAGGCTACTAAGCTTACTCATTGGACGACAAGGAGAAAGTTAGGTTGAAGAGGGAGAAGAAACTTATGTATGTGAATGCAAAACCGCACCAGTCATGTATATGGCCGTATCTATCTACCATAGAGGTCTACTTTCTCTCTTCAAATTTTGACGAGCATCAACCCACCGTCACGCGACATGTAATTGTAGATACCTCTGACATCTCAAAACAAAAGTAAAGACAAGTTGACTGCTATCGGAGTAGCCTATAGGCCTATGTCCTAACTAACTAATGCAGCGCAGTGTCTCACGTAGCTCATTTAAACTTCAATACCTAGTGATGCACCGATGTGAAAATTGTGGCCGATACCAATAACCGATATTAATTTTGCTGTTATGGCCGATACCGATATTTACCGATGTCGATATATCTGTATAGAAAACACATTCTTATGATAATCAAATAAAGAGCTATTTTCCAAAATGCATTTTTTTAAATAACGTTTCAATAGCCTACCTTAGAACACCAGAGGATTACAATATAATAGATATCTGTATTATTTTATATCCTGATATAAAAAGAGAGAATACTGAATGTCTGATATTTATGACAGCACTTTATGCAGATTAGCCTATACTGTATGTATGGCACACTATAGGTCTACTATTTATATTACAACTCTCCCTCTTTAATTCAGCTGTGTGGTTGAAGCCTGGAAATATTGTAAACAAAGTAGCATAGTAGCATAGTTGGCTAGCTTATCATAGTCTACTGATTGGACTGTTCAGTTTCCCCATGTGTGTTTAAGTTTAAAGGTAATACTTGTTCTCCTTGGTACAGGCACTTTTGGGAAACATTGGTATTGAGATGATCAGTCAACTTGAAACCAAGAGTTTTAAACAAATATGTGCAGCATGCTAATGTTGCTAAGCAGATTTAATAGTAATTTAGCTAGTCGTCTTCTATGAGTCCTTGCTTTCACGATTGTAATGTTTTATTTGGGCTATGTTATATTTTTATGCGGCCGCGTAAGCTGCAAAGCACTGCTAGACACTAAAGGGTGTGTCGGTTCTGCCTTTTCACACCGCAACACAGGTTTGTGGATATGAGTGTTGCGATTTCAGTTTTGAATCCCATATCGTTACAGCCCTATTAAATTCCTATTACGACCATATAACTACATTCTGAATGATACACAGTTATATTTAGCCTACCGCGAGAGATGTAGTGCTAGGCGTGACATGACATGCAAGCCAGCCATCAACTTGACTGCAAGCAACGCGAGCAGCGCGATACAACGCAACGTTTTGAAAGAACTTTTGTCAGATGCCCAGTGTCTTCTTTCTGTCAGTCTTGTTGCCCTGCTATTTTAAATAAGAAATGTGATGCAATAGAAGGGCATATTTAATGGATTCGGTGTAGACCTATAACACGCTTGGATCGCTACACACATGTCAAATACACAGGAATGATTATCAGCCTGTTCACATCGGCCCTATTTTGACATCGGACCGATACCGATGTGTAAAAAAATGACCATATCGGCCGATATTATATCGGCGGCCGATATTGTATCGGCGGCCGATATATCGTGCATCACTATCAATACCCACAAAATCCATTGTCCGAAATGAATAATCATCTGACCTGAACAAAGGCTGACTTCAAGGCCTACTCAAAATGTTTTGAAATTCAGTGGAGTTGCAGCTAGCTGCACTGAAAATTAAGCTATATTAATGTTATATAGATATCAGAGTCTGGACCAATAGTATAGTAGATAATAGTAGATATTGTTATATGGATATGATCTAAGCATGATATTGATTATTGGTCAGTTATTTAGACAGGAGACATGGGAAATCAGGCAGAAAGGTGGAAATGAGGAGAAAGAGTTAGGAGAAGAGAGGGAAATAATAGGCAAAGGGCTCTCACAAGTGAGTGAGAGTCAAGATGTGACACACATGTGAATGTACAAGCTCTGCAGCCTATGCCCCTGTAATTTATAAACATTCACTACTCTGATGAGGAGAAGCAGAGGATTCATAATAGCAGATGGAGCAAGGACCAGTATAAATATCCTCAAAGCCAATTGGAGAAAAGGCTCTTGCGATATACAGGTGCATCTGAAAAAGTAGAATATTTTGGAAAAGTGTTTTGGTTTAAGTTATAAACAAAACAAATGTTTCTACATCATATGGCAAAATGATCACGATAGCCTTTATATTACAGCCCTCAATGGTTAAGTCTTTTATAGGCCTATATAGGCTACTTCGCTCTTCTATAAATGTACCACATGCCTAATAGGCTGATCTCCATCTTTTAAAGAAAAGTAAAAATACTGAGTTAGTGTATTCGTATAATATATAATTTGCCACCGGAAAAGCTGGAAAACTGGAAAAGCTTGCAAATGGACCTTGAAAGTGCTTGAATTTGATCATGGAATAGGTGATAACCCTGTCTGCGTTATCCTCCTGATACGCGGTGCGCCCGGGTCTAAACATTAAACTAAACATTTCATTAAATTAGAAACATAAATTAAACTAAAATATACCACAGGCTCAACCTACTTCTTGCATTTGATCACACCTTCCCACTAACAATTCTTTTGTGGAATATTGCACCATATATCTCTACCATATTTGCCGGTGATACATTGCCACCAGCTCGGAAATGAAAGACAACTTGGCATAAGACTGCAGCTATACTCACGGCACCGGGTACATGCTATTCTTATACCATTAACTCATTGAGTGCCAAAAACGTAATATTACGTTTTTCCTTCCCATGCGTTGAGTGCCAAAAACGTAATATTACGTTTTTAGCTTTTTTTTTTAATTACGAAACTAGACACTCTAATACACCTTATATGTGATTTTGGGAACTCTGTGATGGATAGAAATGAACTATATGACGATCGTGAAACTCATGAAAACGGAGAATCTGGACATTTTATCTGGACATTTTATCATAACTCGATTGCCGCTTTGGGTCGAATCAGTGACGCATGCACGTCAGGTCAAAACCAGGCCATTTTCGTGGGTCTATCACGAGGTGGCAGTCTCGCCAGGTCTCACTGATCACTTCCCGGAATGTTTACACGAGTAAGTAACAGGCAACACTTCATATTTCATGAAAGACGTTTATCTCCATTTCTAGAAAAAAACAGCGATTTTGATGAAAACTAGCCACTGTTTAGCTTGGGATTTCTCAGGAACGGAGGCGTGTAGAAATACACGGTTTGCACGCACTGAGAGCTTAAAGTTTTACCTTTTAATCGAGCTATTGTACGTGTTCATAGCTATAACACAGAATATGCTGTGGCTGTACACAAATCATCAGCAATGGTCTAGATTGCTGGCACTCTAGGACAAAGCTCCCGAAAACAGCTTGGCATTCAATGAGTTAACACACACACTCACACACACACACACACACACACACACACACAGAATTCACAAGATACCACCCCTAACAATGATCTATCCAATCAGCTGGTATTAACAGAGATAAGAATATTTACAAAACCCCTTAACCTTCCTCCGGTCACCTTTGTATTGGTATCCCCTCTGGGGTCAGCGCCATCCGATACAGAACAAACATACTTCTCACTATTTAGAGATTCCCATAGTAGGCCAGGCTAAACTGCTATATCTGAGGGTCTGTTCCTTAGCCAATCACAGCTATGTGACAGAGATAACCAATTTGATCCAGGTGAAGTCAGACGGTGCCAGTAATGATGATGACGACGACCCAGATGAGTGTGAATTTGTCTGTTTCTTCCCCAACTTCGTCTGGGCTGTTCGGGACTTCACCCTGGAAAGAAAGCTTGACAATGAAGAAGTGAGTGAGGACAAGTACCTGGAGTTTGCCCTGCAGCCAAAGAAAGGTTAGGCTCAATGAATTATATGTTTTTTTTGCTAAATGACTATTACTATTATCAGTAGTAGTAGTATCAATAGCAGAAGTGTTGTTCTTTTTAGGGGTCCAAGCAGAATAGCTGGGGGAACCATATTGTATTTGTTCTCACTATTTTTCTACGCCTAAAAGTGGTTGTGCAGCAAAAACCGTAAGGCTTAGGAATGTGAAACTTTACAATATGGTCCCAGACCCCAAAGTCTGAGGTGCTGTGCCTATACAGTGTAGGTGGCGCCACAGTAAGTAC
Organism: Alosa pseudoharengus; assembly: GCF_046254945.1. Classification (NCBI taxonomy): domain Eukaryota; kingdom Metazoa; phylum Chordata; class Actinopteri; order Clupeiformes; family Clupeidae; genus Alosa; species Alosa pseudoharengus. The sequence goes on along the minus strand of NW_027468564.1, from coordinate 19,055,151 downwards.
AGTAAGGCCTAGCTTCAACATTAATGTATCATTTTGATCCTTGTAATCATCTACATCTTTGTCTAATTGGTCTTCTGGTTATGACTTAGCTGCCAATATCTAATACAAATGTTTCTACACATAATCAGCTCAATGATCTATGGACACTTACAATTTGGTAACATTTTAGAAAACCAAAAAATAAAACAAATGTTGACAGTCTGCATGCATCAATTATGATATAGACTCATACTCAAATCTCAACAATCTCAATCTCAATCTCAAACAAACCAACAATCTCAAAGCTCAACAGCAGGAACGCACAAAGCCTATGGCAGGGCATTCAGGCCCTCACGGACTACAAGCCCGTGCCACAGAGCTGCGAGAGCAACATCCCTCTGCTCAACAACCTGAACCGCTTCTTTGCTCGCTTTGAAGCACAAAACAGCACCTGCCCACAGAAGACCCATCCCCCTCTACATGAGCAGCCCCTGTGCCTCTCTGCCGACAGCGTGAAGAGGACACTTGCTGCTATCAACACCCGTAAGGCAACAGGTCCAGACAACATCCCTGGTCGTGCGCTGAAGGACTGCGCAGGGGAGCTTAAGGATGTCTTCACAGACATCTTTAACACTTCCCTGAAGCAAGCCATCGTCCCATCTTGTTTCAAAGCTGCCACCATCATACCTGTGCCGAAGAAAACTGCTCCATCCTGCTTCAATGACTACCGCCCTGTGGCACTGACACCCATCATCATGAAGTGCTTTGAGCGGCTTGTCATGTCACATATCAAATCCATTCTCCCCCCCACCCTGGACCCCTTCCAGTTTGCATACCGAGCCAAACGGTCTACAGAGGATGCAATCTGCTCTGCCCTCCACCCAGCCCTCACCCACCTGGAAAAAAGAGACTCATATGTGAGATTGCTGTTTATAGACTTCAGTTCTGCATTCAACACCATAATACCACAACAACTCATCTGCAAACTTGACAAACTGGGACTCAGTACCTACCTCTGCAACTGGCTACTGGACTTCCTCTGTCAGAGGCCTCAAGTAGTACGTGTTGGCAACAATACCTCAAGCAGCATCACACTGAGCACAGGGGCCCCCCAAGGCTGCGTGCTCAGTCCGCTGCTCTTCACCCTGCTGACGCATGACTGCACTGCAACCTACAGCAACAATCACATAGTGAAATTTGCTGACGACACAACTCTGGTGGGTCTCATCACCAAGGGCGACGAGACTCAATACAGGTTGGAGGTCGACCATCTGACCACGTGGTGCAGGGACAACAACCTCCTGCTGAACGTCAGCAAGACCAAAGAGATTGTTGTTGACTTCCGGAGAGGTCACACCCAACACCTGCCACTGACCATCGACGGTGCTGTGGTGGAGAGAGCGAGCAGCACCAAATTCCTGGGGGTGCACATCAGTGAAGACCTCTCCTGGACCACCAACACAGCATCACTGGCGAAGAGAGCTCAGCGCCGCCTGTACTTCCTGCGGAAACTCAGGCGAGCAAGTGCTCCACCAGCCATCATGACCACATTCTACCGAGGCACCATTGAGAGCATCCTCTCCAGCTGTATCGCTGTGTGGGGCGGAAGCTGCACTGAATACAACAGGAAAGCCCTGCAGCGCATAGTGAACACAGCTGGAAGGATTATTGGTGCTTCACTCCCCTCCCTGAAGGACATTTACACCACCCACCTCACCCGCAAGGCGACCAAAATTGTGAGTGATGCAAGTCACCCTGCTCACAATCTGTTTGATCTACTGCCCTCTGGGAAGAGGTACAGAAGCCTGCGCTCCCGCACTACCAGACTCACCAACAGCTTCATACACCAAGCTGTTAGGATGCTGAACTCTCTCCCTCCTCTCCCCCCTCCACCCTCAGCTACATAACATCCTGGACATTGGACCCACAATGGCCGCCTGCACCACTCCACTTGCACACTTGTACACTTTGCAACTTGTTGTTGTTGTCCTGAAAACACAACACTTCTGCTGCTCTTACATAACTTGCACCACTATGCCACTTTATTTCTTACTTAGGTCAAACAGAACTACCTCAGCCTCTTATTGGCCTGACTTTGCACTAGTATTTTATTTTATTGACTGTCTATGCACAATTTCAACCAAATTTTGCTGCTCTTATTTTTTCATTATATGTGCCCTCTTATTTACTTATTTACTTACTTTTTTGTTTACTTGAATGTTATGTTTGTCTGTGGACTTAAAATTGGTAAAATATGTCTTGTCTCCACCGTGGGATAGTGAGAAACGTAATTTCGATCTCTTTGTATGTCTGGAACATGTGAAGAAATTGACAATAAAGCTGACTTTGACTTTGACTTTGACTTTGAACTGTGAGCTGGTCAGTGGTAAGTCATCTGCCTGCAGCCCAGGAGACCCAGGTTCGAAACCTACATAGTACGTGTTGTTATGCAAGTGTATCCAAAACAGCATATAATGAGGGAACTCATTTCAAAGCTGATTCTAATCTAACTTCTAAAAATCTATCTAACTCTAAAAAATCACCTGAGTCAAAGGAAAGACAATTGTGCTCATTTGCATCTCATTGAGATAAGCCCTCCTCTACAGATGTCACACTGTGACATCTGGTATCTGTAGCCCTTCCCCCTACAGGTGTCACTGTGACACCTGGATCTGTTAGCGTGCAGGGCAGAAAGAATTGTAGTGTTGTTAATATTGATGTAGTGTTATTTTCATTAGGCACTTCACTGGACTTAGAATAATCAGAATTAGAAGGTACTTTATTGAAATGGAAATGCTTTTATTACAAAAGGCCCTGAATAGCATGCATTAATACACAGGATAAGATGTTACAATCCCATAATCCAAGATATAAACCACATCTAGTTCCCAATAGAAGACCCAATAACATACACATACAACAAGCAGGATTGCAAAATGGAAGTCAATATGAATCCAATAGAAATATAAGAATAAAGATCCTATACACTAGACAATAAGAATAAAGATACTATGAAAAAGATACTAAATAACAAACAAGGTCCACATAAATGTGCTGAGGCTGTGTGATAAGGGTGACAGGGCAGGGACTGACCCTGTGGTACAGGAGAGTTCAGGTATTTGGTAAAGTGCAAAAAAGTAAGGCAAGACAGTGCAGTTTTAAGTCAGTAGACTTTGGAGGCAAAACAATAAGTCAGAACTAGAGTTAAGTGAATTCAGTCCAGGCTGTTGGAGGGAGGGAGAGGCTGTGCATAAAGGCTAACATAGCAAGCAAGAGGCTGTGAAGGAGAGTCCAATTATTTGGTGAGATCACATCCGCATCCTCTTCTGCATATTCTTCTGTGCACTCTTCTGTGCTGTGACCCTTGGCGCTGGGCATGTGATGTTTTTTGCACAGGACAGGAAGACTGTTAACAGGGGGCAGAACCGCTGAATTGCGCAGTAACTGAAATTCCACAGGTTCTGCATCACAGTGACTTTTTGCAAGCATAACAGGACATTTTAAAAATAACAGGACATTTTAAAAATGGCTAACTATTTCTCATAAAACACCATCATCAACCAATTATTTTTTTATATGAACACAATGTGAAAGTTTCAATATAAATACCTGAAGTGCTGATAACTCTTGATCTTTGGAAGCCTTCTAAAGTAGGGACTCAGATGCTTCTGCCAGTCGAAGTTCTTGAATAAACACTCTGCCATCTGCCGTTCCAACAAGCTGTGGGATATTGAGGTGACTCTCAGGAGAGCTTTTCCACTAGGCCTACCTGATGACAGCAAGAGCCGCAATGTAAAAAAAAAGAACAGACGAAGAAAAAATATCTTAAGTTAAACGTTTCATTGAAGCAGAACAGAGAGCAGTGAGCATTGAAGTCATTAATGTTCAAGTACACTAGTTGCTAAACCATTAGCGTCACATTCAATTCAGGCAATGCTAACAGGCCCCTTTGCACCTTACTCTGGATGTATTCATACAAACTATCCTCCAGTAGGCTAGGTGCTAAATCATTAGCATTAGTCCGTTCAAGCAATTCAAGCATTATTCAAATTAATAGCAGATGCTCACATTACTAGCCAAAAACCTCCCATTACAGCTTAGTTTCGATGTGCATCACTTTAAACGACAGTACTGAGCTAGCAATAACAATGTAGCATTAGCTAGCTTGCAAGCAATGTAGCAGGGATTGCAATGTAACAGGGACGCTATGAGAAACTGAAAAGTATTCCTGCAGACTTCATTGCCTCCGATGAAATACGTGGTCTGGGGGGACTTTCTTTTCGTCTGCGGCTTTTTGGTGGATGTAGTTATCTCCGAAGTAACTACTGTACGTCTGTTTGCCTCAAGATGGCCAATGATTTGCATGTCCTGCCACTCTCTTTCGGCAGCTATAGTATCACTCCATATTTTGTACATAAGCTCTGGAGAAAGTTTGTCGCTACACGAATGTCTGCCAAGGAGAGTGTTCCAGGGTCGCTGTATATTAAGTAGCCATGTGTATCGCTTGTAGCCATGAGGTTACTTCTAAAATACAGCTGATTGGCCGACAGAACAAAAGAGCACTAATGGTCACGCCCAATTCAAGTGCGGGTTTACTTCCTGAAACTTAACCATTTTCAAAGACAAAATATACACTTTTAAAGCAATCAATGCTGTTATCTGAAACATGGAATTGCTTCTTTAGGACTTCAACTTGCACATTCTGCAAAAAAACGAAAATACCGTAAAACTCCAAATAATAGCCCGGACTTTTATTTTCCCAAATCGCCAAACTGCACCGGCTAGTATTAGAGACAGGCGTCTATATGAGACAGGCCTTTAATTCCCTTTACACAAAACTTTTCCTCTGCAAAGATGGCAAATATTATCGAATGAATTATTTCAAACACACTGAATGTCTACCTATACTGTATGACTAGGCTATCTGATGACAATTATGGATCATCATTAATTTAGTGTTGAGATGTTGTAGATACAGTAAGATCCAAATAGCGGGGATAGCCAGAACAGATGAAACACATTTTAAGGCGAGACGCTACAGGTGAATAGGGTAAAATTTTTAACAAGCAGATATCACTATGAAACTTCCCCAGTTGATTACTTACATTGATATGAGAAATATTAATTTAATGTGTAATTTAATGTTTACATATGCAAATTAGGCATTATCTAATTAAATATGCGCTAATTTGCATACATTTTAAGGCACGAAACCTGAGCATTGGATATAGCCAGGTTCAAAATTATGTTTTCATTGTGTTCAGATATTAGATGGGGAAACATTTACAGAGGGATTTATGAATATCTACTTTTGTTATCCTGTAAATCAGAAAATTATATCACTAGCCCTAAAAAAATGAAATTTTTTCCATGTTTTTAGGCATAAAATGTCATGTAAGTCAGGCTAGGAATAATATATCAACAAACCCCTCTGTAGAAATCTTCGACATATACAGTAGTTAGGCATAAGTCTAGAAAGTTTGGTGTATGTACGTGCTTCTGAAGTGGAGTTTTTGAGCTCAGAGTGTGAGAGGAAACTCAATTTGAGAAAACAGCCTTGAAAGACAGCCAATGAGATTCCGTTCTCAGCCTAGACTCGCCTTTGAACTTTCGCTATTGGTTGCTGATACAAAGGAGTAACAAGGTTGTAGCAGCACAGCTGTTACATGTACACTGGAGACAATGAGGCCTTGACTGGAGCTAAGCATGCTTTGTATATCAAATCTATCATGACCCAATTTACCCCATCCAGCAGGTCTCAGGTCAGCTCTTTGCCTCTGATGAAAATGTAGGCAAATTGGCAAAGTTTTGTAAAAGCACTCAGTATTACAATGTAACAACTATATGTAGGTACCCACAAATACATTATGCAAGTACAATGATAGTACCTGATAGTACATGTTGTTACACAGGTTGTACCACTGTACCTAATTAGGTAAGTACACTGTAACAGCGACACATTAAAAAAAAGTTATACAATTTGGAACTCTAGCTTTTCCCAACCACAGTCTTTTAATGCCATCTAATCATAACGTGCACAGTCTGCGCCATACTTAAGCCCAAATCACACCCAACACACCGCAACGAGATGAGCAGCAACTTGATGCAACATTCTAAAACCTTACAACTATGACCAGACATGATGAAAGCTTTGCGACGGCTTGCAACGACGTGGAACATCTAATTCACACTGCTGTAACCTCCTTTCTGTAACGGTTTCGTGTCATTGCGAATCTTTAAACAGACGATCTGACGGGTTTTAGAAGATTAAATACAACCCGAAACTAAAAAAACAGGACAGGCCTCTACAGGAGACCGGCCTTTAACCCAAACCTGTAGCCACGCCAGGAGTTTTTTTTTCGAAACTTTTGATTTTGACATTTTCATTTCAAAAGGCTATATCTTAAAAGTGATAAGAGATAGAGACTTTCTGTAAATTAGAGAAATATTAAGGATGACCCAAAGTTTATGTAGAGATTAAATGTTTATATCTAATTTGCATATTATGACGTCACATGGTGGCGGCCATCTTGGATTATAGAATTTTCATGAAAAGTTGCATGTTTGAATGATAAAATGCACCACTTCTTTTCCCCCAAAATGTCCCTCACCTTCTGTATGCTATATTGCACAATACTGAATGCTCAGGTAAATAGTAAGTAGTAAACAAACTGTATAAATCATTACTAATAAATGGCAGAAACAAACCAAATGCATGTAGCGGTAGGCTGGCCTTTTGCTGTAGAGATTTTCCATTTACTACAAACAGTAGGCACTGTGATTCCATGTATGGGGCACATATATATTATTCAGATGACCTGTTTAGTTCAAAAGCTCACTTGCCACAGCAAGGCACAGATCAGGAGTGAGATGACGAGACAAAACAAGAGACGATATTAGTATTTTTTGTATGTTTTTTTTTCTTTTTTCTTAGCTGACAAAGACACACACATCACAAGGACATGAACACACAAAAAAAGAACACATAGGCCATATGTCCTAAATGGTCAGGGAAATAGGTAGCAAATCAACAGTGTAAATCATTACTAATAAATGGCTGACAATTTTTTTTTATGTAGCAGGCCTTTTGCTGTAGAGATAATGACTCCCTATCCCTATCCATACAGGGCCGGCATTCCCATCTTGTGATAGACTATGCATAGCCTAATGGCTCCCCTGCCCCGTGTCACCACCTCTGCTCCTGCTGCAAGCAGCATGGCCAGATCTGCCTCGCGCGCGCGCCGAGTGGAGAGAATTTGCGCAGCTCGGACTAGGCCTACTGTCATTCTCATTGCGACTCCCCACACTGCCTCTACGTTCCCCCCCTAACTATCCTATGAGCACTTCGACCTTGTCTAACATACCCAGTGGCATTAGACAAAGGCTCCACCACGTTACTGTCGGCGCGATTGCGGAGAAGCACACGGTCAGAAGACAGAAGCTAGCGCTACATGTACATTACCTCCAGCCTCGTTCGCCACACCACTAACACCCTGCTAACTTCCCGATGAACACTCCAACCCCGTGAAACATTATTCCCACCACTGACATTGGGCAAACGATTCAACGTTTGTGCTTGGTGTAAGCTAAACTCTCACTTTGTCCAGCTGCATCATTGCAAGGCAGGGACGCATCTGAAGCCTTACTAAACGAATCAACGTCATTTTCTGAAGGCAGATATTCCCCTTCAGAATCAGGGTCCGCGAATAGAAGACCCAACACTTAATTTCGGGTAAACTTTTTTTGATGCCATTAGACGATAATCTAATGCAAATACTCGCTTACGTTGACAATATCGCTCTGATAAAGTGGCTCACACGCACACTAGCTCGGGTATTGCACGCACTGATTCAATGCGCTGTAGCTAGAAAGTTTTGTTTAAAGCATGACCTTTTTCGGACTCGGGGATGACGTATGACATGTCTGCCATCTAGTGGAGTGGAGGTCGAACGAAATATGACACCCTATTTGACTAAATCGGCCGTTTTATTCAGTACCGCATCTTGTCGAGTAAACTGGACCGTGGCGCCTAGAGGGTTAAAAGAGACAGGCGTCTCTTAGGGACTTGGCGATTATTTGAAGTTTTACGGTAACTAATTTTGAGAGAGAAAAAAAAAAAACGTCAACGTCGTTTTTCGCGACGTGCGTCTCTCCGACTTGCGCCTGGAATTCCCATGCCTGGTCACATATTTTATTGGGCTTATTGCCTTAATTTGGACAGTACAGGTAAGACAGACAGGAAGTGATAAGAGATGGGGTGGGGTCGGGACATGACCGCAGGTCGGACTCGAACCTGGGTCCCTGTGGGTGCTCGGACCCGTTCATGGTATGAGCGCTAGGGCTGGGACAACGCGTCGACGTAATCGATGATGTCAACGCAAAATATGCGTGTCGATTCGTCAAGCATGACGTGTGCTGCTAAATATTTTTATTTTTACACCTTCAGTGTTTTCCATACGTTGACTAATCTGTGGCTGGGCGCCACAAAATCAAAACCGGCCACCACACATTGATGTTCTATGTTGTACTATTTAAATTAAAGATAAGATAAAATAATTTCATTGAGCTGCACTTTTTACTCTCGCAGCCTTTCCTCGCCCCGCCCGCTCTCTTTCGTAACAAGCCCGCTGCTCCTCCTCTGCATGTGCATTTAACAAAATATTTGGGGGCCAAGCAGCGAAGCTGCGAAGGCACCCATTGTGTTTCTATTTGTTCTTATTAGGGGTCCGAGCAGCGTAGCTGCAGGAACCCTATTGTTTCTGTACCGTTCATTTTTTGGCCAAAATTCTGTAAAAGTCATACTGCAGCCTAAACCGTAACTCCAAAACTCTTGAAATTTTCAGGTATGGTTACCAGTACCCCCCTCTACCCATAACCCAAAATTTGGGGTACTGCACCCAAAGGTGGCGCTATTGAAAAAAAAAGTTAATTATGCTTATTTCTCCTTACCAGATTCACCTAGACTCAAAATTCTTTCAGAATATTAATCTCTAAACTCAGATGCATCTTTTTGGCCCTGGTCTTATGGTCTACAAATGTTTACTTTTTCCACAATTTCATGGAAAATCCAAACATTATAAAAAGTTTCACACTCTTCAAAAATAATCGAATCTTCACCAAAATTCTCACAGACAATGTTTAGACCAAGCCTCACAAAAGTTATCGCTCAGAATTTTGATATTTTGTTCCATTTCAGAGATATAGGCCAATAAAGTTAGACCACTTAGGCCTTTTTTCCTAGATCACCTATATTCCTATAAACCGTAAGTCCTAGAAACTTGACATTTTCAAGTATTGTTACCAGTACCCCCCACTATCCATAACCCAAATTTGGGGTACTGCACCCAAAGGTGGCGCTCTTGTCAAAAACGCTTATTTCTCCTTACCAGATTGACCTAGACTCAAAATTCTTTCATCATATTAATCTCTACATTCAGATGCATCTTTTTCACCCTGGTCTTATGCTCTAAAAATGTTTACTTTTGCCACAATTTCAGAGAAAAGCCAAACATCATAAAAAGTTTCACAGGCTTCAAAAATTATCAAATATTCAACAAAATTCTCACAGACAATGTTTAGACAAAGCCTCACAAAAGTTATCAAAAGAATTTGGATATGTTGTTCCATTTCAGAGATATAGGCCAATAAAGTTCGACCACTCAGCCCATTTATCCTATATCACCTATATTCCTATATGAGTAATTTTTTTTTCTTGGATAACAACCATACAACCATCATTAGGTGGATACCATTAACAGTGCACATTTTCAGATATGTACTCTTTTTTATAAAGCCCTTAATTCTATTGTCAAATGTATGCTAGGAATTTTCTTGATGTTGTGTGTTTGCCAACACACATTTTCACCATTTGAATGTGACTGCTGAATGTGTATGATTGTCAGTGGCAGAGTGGGATAATGCCTAGTGCTGGTGTTTGTTAGGTTGAGAGTTCGAATCCTGCTAGAGCTTTAGGCTCAAGATGCACATGCTATTGGTTATTGAAGATTCACACCATTGAACAGCACCTGAATGACATCAGGCAATTAACATTCACACTCATTAGTTGCCAAGAATCAGAATGCCGAGACACTCTGACATTTAGAGGAACTTCTTTGTTTACTATTTTTCCTTCATCATTAAGTCTATCATATTTATATTTCATCCATTAGTGTTCTTCTCTATAAATGTCTAATTGCCCCAGAATATCCAAAAGTTTTCAGGTGTACTTTTTCAGGAAAGCCCTTCATTTTATTGTCAAATGTATACTTGGAGTTTTTCTTGTGTGTTTACCAACACACATTTTCACAATGTGAATGTGACTGCCTAATATGTTGGATTGTCAGTGGCTCAGAGGGATAATGCCTAGTGCTGGTGTTTGTTAGGTTGAGAGTTCAAATCCTGCTAGAACTTTAGGTTCAAGATGCACATGCTATTGGTTATTGTAGATTCACACCATTGAACAACACCTGAATGACATCAGGCAATTAACATTCACACTCATTAGTTGCCAAAAATCAGAATGCCGACACACTCTATGACATATAGGGGAACTTGTTTGTTTACTATTTTTCCTTCATCATTAAGTCTATCATATTTATATTTCATCCATTACTGTTCTTCTCTATAAATGTCTAATTGCCCCAGAATATCCAAAAGTTTTCAGGTGTACTTTTTCAGGAAAGCCCTTCATTTTATTGTCAAATGTATACTTGGAGTTTTTCTTGTGTGTTTACCAACACACATTTTCACCATGTGAATGTGACTGCTCAATGTGTATGATTGTCAGTGGCTGAGTGGGATAATGCCTAGTGCTGGTGTTTGTTAGGTTGAGAGTTCGAATCCTGCTAGAGCTTTAGGCTCCAGATGCACATGCTATTGGTTATTGAAGATTCACACCATTGAACAGCACCTGAATGACATGAGGCAATTAACATTCACACTCATTAGTTGCCAAGAATCAGAATGCCGACACACTCTATGACACATAGGGGAACTTCTTTGTTCACTATTTTTCCTTCATCACTAAGTCTATCATATTTATATTTCATCCATTACTGTTCTTCTCTATAAATGTCTAATTGCCCCAGAATATCCAAAAGTTTTCAGGTGTACTTTTTCAGGAAAGCCCTTCATTTTATTGTCAAATGTATACTTGGAGTTTTTCTTGTGTGTTTACCAACACACATTTTCACAATGTGAATGTGACTGCTCAATGTGTATGATTGTCAGTGGCTGAGTGGGATAATGCCTAGTGCTGGTGTTTGTTAGGTTGAGAGTTCGAATCCTGCTAGAGCTTTAGGCTCAAGATGCACATGCTATTGGTTATTGAAGATTCACACCATTGAACAGCACCTGAATGACATGAGGCAATTAACATTAACACTCATTAGTTGCCAAGAATCAGAATGCCAAAACACTCTATGACATATAGGGGAACTTGTTTGTTTACTATTTTTCCTTCATCACTAAGTCTATCATATTTATATTTCATCCATTACTGTTCTTCTCTATAAATGTCTAATTGCCCCAGAATATCCAAAAGTTTTCAGGTGTACTTTTTCAGGAAAGCCCTTCATTTTATTGTCAAATGTATACTTGGAGTTTTTCTTGTGTGTTTACCAACACACATTTTCACAATGTGAATGTGACTGCCTAATATGTCGGATTGTCAGTGGCTCAGAGGGATAATGCCTAGTGCTGGTGTTTGTTAGGTTGAGAGTTTGAATCCTGCAAGAGCGTTGGCTCAAGATGCACATGCTATTGGTTATTGAAGATTCACACCATTGAACAGCACCTGAATGACATCAGGCAATTGACATTCACACTCATTAGTTGCCAAGAATCAGAATGCCGACACACTCTATGGCATATAGGGGAACTTATTTGTTTACTATTTTTCCTTCATCATTAAGTCTATCGTATTTATATTTCATCCATTACTCTTCTTCTCTACAAATGTCTAATTGCCCCAGAATTTCCAAAAATTTCAGGTGTTCTCTTTCAGGAAAGCCCTTCATTTTATTGTCAAATGTACACTTGGAGTTTTTCTTGTGTGTTTACCAATACACATTTTCACCATGTGAATGTGACTGGCAAAGATGTAGGATTGACAGTGGCTTAGTGGGATAATGCCTTGTACTGGTCATCCTTAGGTTGAGAGTTCAAATCCCACCTGAAGCATTAGTGTTCAAATATTGTTGGGTTGTGGAGGTTAGCATACTAGAATAGAATGCTGTTGAGTTGTGGAGGTTAGCACACTATAACATTACAGCATTACAGCTACTTGTCAATATGGACTTGTAGTGAAAGGCAAGTATAACTGTATAATTATAGGCTGTTTATCTTATTGACTCCGACACAGAACCCACCACCACAAATACAATTCAATTCTGTGGGAAACACTGCCTTCCATTATCAAACCCTTCATCTTATCCACAACAAATAAATAGTCCTGTAGAATCAAGTATTGTTAGAATACTGTTGGGTTGTGGAGGTTAGCACACTATAACATTACAGCACAGGGTAATCCTAATTTTATGGATCAAATTTATTCCAATCTAACTCAAAAGTTTTGAACAACACAAAGGTTTTATCCAGATCAAAACCAAGAATAGATTATGTGATTTAATCCAATTTCAGGATCCTTGTTTCCTTTTGAACAACCCATTTTCAAGATTTGATCCAATCCGATAGCCGAAATCCGGTAACTGAAATCCGATAACCGAAATCCAATCACATTTCTTTTGAACAATTGTGCCCAAACAATCAAAGCATATGTAAAACTAAAAAGCTATGCTACCTCATGTTCGTTTTGCTCGGACCCCGTAAATCACCGCTTGCGGTTATATTTATTGGGGGCCAAGCAGCGAAGCTGCGAAGGCACCCATTGTGTTTCTCTTTGTTCTTATTATTATTATTCCGCCATGGAAGTCTATGGCAGCCCATAGAACCGTCTGGTCAAAAGTTGTGAAATTTGGCACACTGATTGGGGACAGTCCAATGATTAATTTCATCAAGGTTCATGCCGGCACCTTAAGCGCTCTAGCGCCACCAACAGGCCAAAGTTGAATGTGCGTTCATGCACGTAACTTTTGACCCGTATGGCCGATTGTCAAAAATTAGGTATCGTTGGAATCCTTGGACCAAGCCGAGATCAACGCACCCTATGACGTCATTTTCCGCCATGATGGATTTTCCGCCATTTTGGATTTCATCAAAAACACTAAAAAGTTTTCACAGGTCACAAATTTTGTCCGATCGTCACCAAACCTGACACAGATAATCTTCAGACCAAGCCTCACAAAAGATACTCCTTTTCATCTTCGGAACTAAAACCGTTCACCCGTAACAGCCAATCAAAATTTGCGGCGAAGCCGCCAAACAGGAAGTGAGCTCATATCTCAGCAACCCTTGCATATATCAAAGCCGAACTTGGTGCATGGACTCAGGACCAAATCAGGGGGACGCTCAAGAAATCTGGTAACCTTTGACCTCTAGGGGGCGCTGTAATTAAGAAACATGCCTTTTGGCCTGTAGCAGAAGTTGTGCTTAGAATTAAAATGCACTTATGGTGTCTGGTACTACTGTTGAAGGTCCTTAGGCCGACCCAAGCCAACTTGTGATGTCATCGTAATTGATTCGGCCGCCATATTGGATTTAATCAAAAACACGTACAAGTTTTCGGAGGTCACAAATTTCAGCGGATCCTCACCAAAATTGGCAGAGACCATCTTCAGACCATGCCTTATCAGTGCATTGCTTTCTGGAACAATTGACAGAAGCATTCAGCTGTAACATCCAATCGAAATTTGCGGCGAAGCCGCCAAACAGGAAGTGAGCTCATATCTCAGCAACCCTTGCATGTATCAAAGCCAAACTGGGTGCATGGACTCAGGACCCAATCAGGGGGACACTAAATAAATCTGGTGACCTTTGACCTCTAGGGGGCGCTGTAATTAAGAAACATGCCTTTTGGCCTGTAGCTGCTGTTGTGTTTGGAATTAAAATGTACTAGTGGTGTCTGGTAATACTGTTGGAAGTCCTTAGGCCGACCCAGGCCAACTTGTGATGTTATCGTAATTGATTCGGCCGCCATGTTAGATTTAATCAAAAACATCAAAAAGTTTCCACAGGTCGCAAATTTCATCTGATCGTCATCAACATTGGCACAGACCATCTTCAGAACATACCCTATCAATATATTGCTCTCTGGAACAATTGACAAAAGCATTTGCCCCTACCAGCCAATCGACATTGGTGGCGAAGCCGCCAAACAGGAAGTGAGCTCATATCTCAGCAACCCTGTCATGTATCATAACCAAACTTACTACATATATTCATGACCCCATTAGGAGGATGCTCAAAAAATGTGGTGACCTTTGACCTGTAGGGGGTGCTGCAATTAGCAATATTGCATTTTGATGTGTAGTTGCTGATGTGTTTTATCAATCTTTTATTTTTTGATGTGAAACTGATGACAACATGTTCCATCCAGTTAATTCTAATGCGTGCATGCAGGGGCAGGGCAGGGCAGGACGGGGTGGGACGGGCTGGGGTGATTAGGTGGGGGGGGCTGGCTGGTGGAGGCGGTGGCAATACTCAGCCCTGTTGATCCCGGGTGTCTGCTGGGTGTCTGCTGAGTTCTATCTTGTCACCGTGGCTACTCCGGCCTATTCTGCTTGGCCCCCTCATTGCTGCTTGCAGCTATATTTGGGGCCAAGCAGCGAAGCTGCGAAGGCACCCATTGTGTTTCTCTTTGTTCTTATTATTATTATTCCGCCATGGAAGTCTATGGCAGCCCATAGAACCGTCTGGTGAAAAGTTGTGAAATTTGGCACACTGATTGAGGACAGTCTCATGAATAATTTCACCAAGTTTCATACCGGCACCTTGAGCACTCTAGCGCCAACAACAGGCCAAATTTGGACATGCGTTCACGCACGTAACTTTTGACCCGTATGGCCAATTGTCAAAAATGAGATATCGTTGGAATCCTTTGACCAAGCCGAGTTCAACGCACCCTATGACGTCATTTTCCGCCATGATGGATTTTCCGCCATTTTGGATTTAATCAAAAACACTAAAAAGTTTTCACAGGTCACAAATTTTGTCCGATCGTCACCAAACTTGACACACATGATCTTCAGACCAAGCCTCACAAAAGATACTCCTTTTCGTCTTCGGAACTAAAACCGTTCGCACGTTACAGCCAATCAAAAATTACGGCGAAGCCACCAAACAGGAAGTGAGCTCATATCTCAGCAAACCATTAATCTATCATAACCAATCTTTGTCAATGGACTCAGGACCCAATTAGGGGCACGCTCAAGAAATCTGGTGACCTTTAACCTCTAGGGGGCGCTGTAATTAAGAAACATGCCTTTTGGCCTGTAACTGCAGTTGTGCTTAGAATTAAAAAGCACTAGTGGTAACTGGTAATGCTGTTGGAGGTCCTTAGGCCGACCCAAGCCAACTTGTGATGTCATCGTAATTGATTCGGCCGCCATATTGGATTTAATCAAAAACACGTACAAGTTTTCGCAGGTCACAAATTTCAGCGGATCCTCACCAAAATTGGCAGAGACCATCTTCAGACCATGCCTTATCAGTGTATTGCTTTCTGGAACAATTGACAGAAGCATTCGCCCGTAACAGCCAATCGAAATTGGTGGTGAAGCCGCCAAACAGGAAGTGAGCTCATATCTCAGCAACCCTGCCATGTATCATAACCAAACTTACTACATGGATTCATGACCCCATTAGGAGGACGCTCAAAAACTTTGGTGACCTTTGACCTGTAGGGGGTGCTGCAATTAGCAATATTGCATTTTGATCTGTAGTTGCTGATGTGTTTTATTGATCTTTTACTTTTTGATGTGAAACTGATGACAACATGTTCCATCCAGTTCATTCTAATGCGTGCGTGCATGCAAGGGCGGGGCAGGACGGGGTGGGACGGGCAGGGGTGATTAGGTGAGGGGGGCTGGCTGGCGGAGGCGGTGGCAATACTCAGCCCTGTTTCAGCCCTACAAAATCAGCTATGTTTTGATGTGACACTTGTTGAAAGTGTTGATCGCGGGTGTCTGCTGAGTTCTATCTTGTCGCCGTGGCTACTCCGGCCTATTCTGCTTGGCCCCCTCATTGCTGCTTGCAGCTATATTTGGGGGCCAAGCAGCGAAGCTGCGAAGGCACCCATTGTGTTTCTATTTGTTCTTATTGGGGGCCAAGCAGCGAAGCTGCGAAGGCACCCATTGTGTTTCTATTTTTTCTTATTATTATTAGGGGTCCGAGCAGCGTAGCTGCAGGAACCCTATTGTTTCTGTACCGTTCATTTTTTGGCCAAAATTCTGTAAAAGTCATACTGCAGCCTAAACCGTAACTCCAAAACTCTTGAAATTTTCAGGTATGGTTACCAGTACCCCCCTCTACCCATAACCCAAAATTTGGGGTACTGCACCCAAAGGTGGCGCTATTGAAAAAAAAAGTTAATTATGCTTATTTCTCCTTACCAGATTCACCTAGACTCAAAATTCTTTCAGAATATTAATCTCTAAACTCAGATGCATCTTTTTGGCCCTGGTCTTATGGTCTACAAATGTTTACTTTTTCCACAATTTCATGGAAAAGCCAAACATTATAAAAAGTTTCACACTCTTCAAAAATAATCGAATCTTCACCAAAATTCTCACAGACAATGTTTAGACCAAGCCTCACAAAAGTTATCGCTCAGAATTTTGATATTTTGTTCCATTTCAGAGATATAGGCCAATAAAGTTAGACCACTTAGGCCTTTTTTCCTAGATCACCTATATTCCTATAAACCGTAAGTCCTAGAAACTTGACATTTTCAAGTATTGTTACCAGTACCCCCCACTACCCATAACCCAAATTTGGGGTACTGCACCCAAAGGTGGCGCTCTTGTCAAAAACGCTTATTTCTCCTTACCAGATTCACCTAGACTCAAAATTCTTTCATCATATTAATCTCTACATTCAGATGCATCTTTTTCACCCTGGTCTTATGCTCTAAAAATGTTTACTTTTGCCACAATTTCAGAGAAAAGCCAGACATCATAAAAAGTTTCACAGGCTTCAAAAATTATCAAATCTTCACCAAAATTCTCACAGACAATGTTTAGACAAAGCCTCACAAAAGTTATCAAAAGAATTTGGATATGTTGTTCCATTTCAGAGATATAGGCTAATAAAGTTTGACCACTCAGCCCATTTCTCCTATATCACCTATATTCCTATATGAGTAATTTTTTTTCTTGGATAACAACCATACAACCATCATTAGGTGGATACCATTAACAGTGCACATTTTCAGATATGTACTCTTTTTTATAAAGCCCTTAATTCTATTGTCAAATGTATGCTAGGAATTTTCTTGATGTTGTGTGTTTGCCAACACACATTTTTTCACCATTTGAATGTGACTGCTCAATGTGTATGATTGTCAGTGGCTGAGTGGGATAATGCCTAGTGCTGGTGTTTGTTAGGTTGAGAGTTTGAATCCTGCTAGAGCTTTAGGCTCAAGATGCACATGCTATTGGTTATTGAAGATTCACACTGTTAAACAGCACCTGAATGACATCAGACAATTAACATTCACACTCATTAGTTGCCAAGAATCAGAATGCCGACACACTCTATGACATATAGGGGAACTTCTTTGTTTACTATTTTTCCTTCATCATTAAGTCTATCATATTTATATTTCATCCATTACTGTTCTTCTCTATAAATGTCTAATTGCCCCAGAATATCCAAAAGTTTTCAGGTGTACTCTTTCAGGAAAGCCCTTCATTTTATTGTCAAATGTATACTTGGAGTTTTTCTTGTGTGTTTACCAACACACATTTTCACCATTTGAATGTGACTGCTAAATGTGTATGATTGTCAGTGGCAGAGTGGGATAATGCCTAGTGCCGGAGTTTGTTAGGTTGAGAGTTCGAATCCTGCTAGAGCTTTAGGCTCAAGATGCACATGCTATTGGTTATTGAAGATTCACACTATTGAACAGCACCTGAATGACATCAGACAATTAACATTCACACTCATTAGTTGCCAAGAATCAGAATGCCGACACACTCTATGACATATAGGGGAACTTCTTTTTTTACTATTTTTCCTTCATCATTAAGTCTATCATATTTATATTTCATCCATTACTGTTCTTCTCTATAAATGTCTAATTGCCCCAGAATATCCAAAAGTTTTCAGGTGTATTTTTTCAGGAAAGCCCTTCATTTTATTGTCAAATATATACTTGGAGTTTTTCTTGTGTGTTTACCAACACACATTTTCACCATGTGAATGTGACTACCCAATATGTAGGACTGTCAGTGGCTCAGTGGGATAATGCCTAGTGCTGGTGTTTGTTAGGTTGAGGGTTCGAATCCCCGGTAGTGCTTTAAGCTCTAGCTCGAATACTATTGGTTATTGAAGATTCACACCATTGAACAGCACCTGAATGACATCAGGCAATCAACATTCACACTCATCAGTTGCCAAGAATCAGAATGCCGAGACACTCTATGACATTCAGGGGAACTTCTTTGTTTACTATTTTTCCTTCATCATTAAGTCTATCATATTTATATTTAATCTATTAGTGTTCATCTCTACAAATGTCTAATCGCCCCTCCATGCTTGGAGTTTTTCTTGTGTATTTACCAACACACATTTTCACCATGTGAATGTGACTAGCCAATATGTAGGATTGTCAGTGGCTCAGTGGTATAATGCCTAGTGCTGGTGTTTGTTAGGTTGAGGGTTCGAATCCCCGGTAGTGCTTTAAGCTCTAGCTCGAATACTATTGGTTATTGAAGATTCACACCATTGAACAGCACCTGAATGACATCAGGCAATCAACATTCACACTCATTAGTTGCCAAGAATCAGAATGCCGACACACTCTATGACATATAGGGGAACTTCTTTGTTTACTATTTTTCCTTCATCATTAAGTCTATCATATTTATATTTCATCCATTACTGTTCTTCTCTATAAATGTCTAATTGCCCCAGAATATCCAAAAGTTTTCAGGTGTACTCTTTCAGGAAAGCCCTTCATTTTATTGTCAAATGTATACTTGGAGTTTTTCTTGTGTGTTTACCAACACACATTTTCACCATTTGAATGTGACTGCTGAATGTGTATGATTGTCAGTGGCAGAGTGGGATAATGCCTAGTGCCGGAGTTTGTTAGGTTGAGAGTTCGAATCCTGCTAGAGCTTTAGGCTCAAGATGCACATGCTATTGGTTATTGAAGATTCACACTATTGAACAGCACCTGAATGACATCAGACAATTAACATTCACACTCATTAGTTGCCAAGAATCAGAATGCCGACACACTCTATGACATATAGGGGAACTTCTTTGTTTACTATTTTTCCTTCATCATTAAGTCTATCATATTTATATTTCATCCATTACTGTTCTTCTCTATAAATGTCTAATTGCCCCAGAATATCCAAAAGTTTTCAGGTGTATTTTTTCAGGAAAGCCCTTCATTTTATTGTCAAATATATACTTGGAGTTTTTCTTGTGTGTTTACCAACACACATTTTCACCATGTGAATGTGACTACCCAATATGTAGGATTGTCAGTGGCTCAGTGGGATAATGCCTAGTGCTGGTGTTTGTTAGGTTGAGGGTTCGAATCCCCGGTAGTGCTTTAGGCTCTAGCTCGAATACTATTGGTTATTGAAGATTCACACCATTGAACAGCACCTGAATGACATCAGGCAATCAACATTCACACTCATCAGTTGCCAAGAATCAGAATGCCGAGACACTCTATGACATTCAGGGGAACTTCTTTGTTTACTATTTTTCCTTCATCATTAAGTCTATCATATTTATATTTAATCTATTAGTGTTCATCTCTACAAATGTCTAATCGCCCCTCCATGCTTGGAGTTTTTCTTGTGTGTTTACCAATACACATTTTCACCATGTGAATGTGACTGGCCAACATGTAGGATTGACAGTGGCTCAGTGGGATAATGCCTTGTACTGGTGATCCTTAGGTTGAGAGTTCAAATCCCACTTGAAGCATTAGTGGGTTGTGGATGTTAGCATACTACAATAGAATGATGTTGGGTTGTGGAGGATAACACACTATAACATTACAGCTACTTGTCAATATGGACTTGTAGTGCAAGGCAAGTATTACTGTATAATTATAAGCTGTAGCCTATAATTATTTGTTATTCTTATAATATTTGTCATTTCTTATACATATTTAGTCGGCTCTTCCACTTGACAGAACAACTCTATATCGGTTAAGGATGTCACGCATGAAACAATGCTGCAGAAACATGAAAATACGACTTTGAGTTTAGTAGGCTATAATTTTCAGTTCCTGTTTATCTATTGCACAATGGGTAATAATTTGAAGGAATCATGTTGCAGTCTTGTAAATAGTGACCCTGCAAGATCCCTAGTCATTGCAAAATCAAAGTCTGTGACTTAAAACTCTACTACTTGTCTTTAGATGTGAGAGGGTCTGAGACTGTAGTCTTTCAAAAATCTTTTCCAAATCTTTGCAAATCTTTCCAAAGTTTACCCGCTGGGAAACCCTGTAGCTCCGGAGCAGGGGCTCAGACCAGGATAAATTGTTTGCTCGCCCTCAGTTCGCTCTTTTGTTCATCTCAACCCAGCACTCCAGTGTGTCCTGCTCTGTGTGCGTCTTTGAGTTAACGTAAGTCATCACTTTAATCACCCTCACTATGACTTTTGTGATGTTTATCAGTTTGTAGAGTAGCTCTGCCATCATGTGTAAAGTTAAGGTCTTTGTTTGTTGGTTTGGTGTGTTGGAGTCCCATGTGAGAGATTATTAGGTGATGTTGGTTGACTTGGGATGTCAAGTATTGTTTAGTTGTACCTTATATAGCCATATGATTTCAGTTTATTGTTCAAATGTCAATTGGTTTGTTTGTGAATTGGGATCTGTACTGATTTACCCCATTTCACTGATTACTCCATTTTCTGTTTGTTTCCTCTTTGATGCAGCACACATACAAGTAAAGAACAAAAGAACAGATGAATTGAAACTCAAATAAAGCTAACTTGTGTTGCACCGAAACCTGCCATCTCCGTGTCATCACTCCATACCATTGAGCCTTCTGAGTCACACCATTGAACAGCACCTGAATGACATCAGGCAATTAACATTCACACTCATTACACACTGCTGGTGTTTGTTAGGTTGAGAGTTCGAATCCTGCTAGAGCTTGAAGCTCAAGATGCACATGCTATTGGTTATTGAAGATTGACACCATTGAACAGCACCTGAATGACATCAGGCAATTAACATTCACACTCATTAGTTGCCAAGAATCAGAATGCCGACACACTCTATGACATATAGGGGAACTTCTTTGTTTACTATTTTTCCTTCATCATTAAGTCTATCATATTTATATTTTATCCATTACTACTGTTCTCTATAAATGTCTAATTGCCCCAGAATATCCAAAAGTTTTCAGGTGTACTCTTTCAGGAAAGCCCTTCATTTTATTTTCAAATATATACTTGGAGTTTTTCTTGTGTGTCTACCAACACACATTTTCACCATGTGAATGTGACTACCCATTATGTAGGATTGTCAGTGGCTCAGTGGGATAATGCCTAGTGCTGGTGTTTGTTAGGTTGAGGGTTCGAATCCCCGGTAGTGCTTTAAGCTCTAGCTCGAATCCTATTGGTTATTGAAGATTCACACCATTGAACAGCACCTGAATGACATCAGGCAATCAACATTCACACTCATCAGTTGCCAAGAATCAGAATGCCGAGACACTCTATGACATTCAGGGGAACTTCTTTGTTTACTATTTTTCCTTCATCATTAAGTCTATCATATTTATATTTAATCTATTAGTGTTCATCTCTACAAATGTCTAATCGCCCCTCCATGCTTGGAGTTTTTCTTGTGTGTTTACCAATACACATTTTCACCATGTGAATGTGACTAGCCAACATGTAGGATTGACAGTGGCTCAGTGGGATAATGCCTTGTACTGGTGATCCTTAGGTTGAGAGTTCAAATCCCACTTGAAGCATTAGTGGGTTGTGGATGTTAGCATACTACAATAGAATGCTGTTGGGTTGTGGAGGATAACACACTATAACATTACAGCTACTTGTCAATATGGACTTGTAGTGCAAGGCAAGTATTATTGTATAATTATAAGCTGTAGCCTATAATTATGTCATTTCTTATACATATTTAGTCGTCTCTTCCACTTGACAGAACAACTCTATATCGGTTGTCACGCATGAAACAATGCTGCAGAAACACGAAAATACGACTTTGAGTTTAGTAGGCTATAATTTTCAGTTCCTGTTTATCTATTGCACAATGGGTAATAATTTAAAGGAATCATGTTGCAGTCTTGTAAATAGTGACCCTGCAAGATCCCTAGTCATTGCAAAATCATAGTCTGTGACTTAAAACTCTACTACTTGTCTTTAGATGTGAGAGGGTCTGAGACTGTAGTCTTTCAAAAATCTTTTCCAAATCTTTGCAAATCTTTCCAAAGTTTACCTGCTGGGAAACCCTGTAGCTCCGGAGCAGGGGCTCAGACCAGGATAAATTGTTTGCTCGCCCTCAGTTCGCTCTTTTGTTCATCTCAACCCAGCACTCCAGTGTGTCCTGCTCTGTGTGCGTCTTTGAGTTAACGTAAGTCATCACTTTAATCACCCTCACTATGACTTTTTGTGATTTTTATCAGTTTGTAGAGTAGCTCTGCCATCATGTGTAAAGTTAAGGTCTTTGTTTGTTGGTTTGGTGTGTTGGAGTCCCATGTGAGAGATGATTAGGTGATGTTGGTTGACTTGGGATGTCAAGTATTGTTTAGTTGTACCTTATATAGCCATATGATTTCAGTTTATTGTTCAAATGTCAATTGGTTTGTTTGTGAGTTGGGATCTGTACTGATTTACCCCATTTCACTGATTACTCCATTTTCTGTTTGTTTCCTCTTTGATGCAGCACACATACAAGTAAAGAACAAAAGAACAGATGAATTGAAACTCAAATAAAGTTAACTTGTGTTGCACCGAAACCTGCCATCTCCGTGTCATCACTCCATACCATTGAGCCTTCTGAGTCACACCATTGAACAGCACCTGAATGACATCAGGCAATTAACATTCACACTCATTACACACTGCTGGTGTTTGTTAGGTTGAGAGTTCGAATCCTGCTAGAGCTTTAGGCTCAAGATGCACATGCTATTGGTTATTGAAGAGTCACACCATTGAACAGCACCTGAATGACATCAGGCAATCAACATTCACACTCATTAGTTGCCAAGAATCAGAATGCTGACACACTCGAAGACATATAGGGGAACTTCTTTTTTACTATTTTTCCTTCATCATTAAGTCTATCATATTTATATTTCATCCATTACTGTTCTTCTCTACAAATGTCTAATTGTCCCAGAATTTCCAAACGTTTTCAGGTGTTCTCTTTCAGGAAAGCCCTTCATTTTATTGTCAAATGTATACTTGGAGTTTTTCTTGTGTGTTTACCAATACACATTTTCACCATGTGAATGTGACTGGCAAAGATGTAGGATTGACAGTGGCTTAGTGGGATAATGCCTTGTACTGGTCATCCTTATGTTGAGAGTTCAAATCCCACCTGAAGCATTAGTGTTAAAATACTGTTGGGTTGTGGAGGTTAGCATACTAGAATAGAATGCTGTTGGGTTGTGGAGGTTAGCACACTATAACATTACAGCATTACAGCTACTTGTCAATATGGACTTGTAGTGCAAGGCAAGTATAACTGTATAATTATACGCTGTTTATCTTATTGACTCCGACACAGAACCCACCACCACAAATACAATTCAATTCTGTGGGAAACACTGCCTTCCATTATCAAACCCTTCATCTTATCCACAACAAATAAATAGTCCTGTAGAATCAAGTATTGTTAGAATACTGTTGGGTTGTGGAGGTTAGCACACTATAATGTTACAGCACAGGGTAATCCTAATTTTATGCATCAAATTTATTCCAATCCAACTCAAAAATTTTGAACGACACAAAGTGAAGGTTTTATCCAGATCAAAACCAAGAATAGATTATGTGTTCTAATCCTTGTTTCCCTTTGAACAACCCATTTTCAAGATTTGATCCAATCCGATAGCTGAAATCCGGTAACTGAAATCCGATAACCGAAATCCGATCACGTTTCTTTTGAACAATTGTGCCCAAACAATCAAAGCATATGTAAAACTAAAAAGCTATGCCATCATGTTCGTTTTGCTCGGACCCCGTAAATCACCGCTTGCGGTTATATTTATTATTATTATTATTATTCCTCTGCCATTGAAGTCAATGGCAGCCCATAGAACCGTCTGGCAAAAAGTTCTGAAATTTGGCACACTGATTAGGGACAGTCCCATGATTAATGTCACCAAGTTTCATGATGGCACCTCAAGCACTCTAGCGCCACCAACAGGCCAAAGTTGGACGTGCGTTCACGCACGTAACTTTTGACCCGTATGGCCGATTGTCAGAAATGAGGTATCGTTGGAATCCTTGGAGCAAGCCGAGTTCAACGCACCCTATGACGTCATTTTCCGCCATGATGGATTTTCCGCCATTTTGGATTTCATCAAAAAAACTTAAAATGTATCAGGGGTCACATACTTTCTCTGATTCCCACCAAATTTGACAGAGATCATCTTCAGACCAAGCCTCACAAAAGTTATCACTTTTTGTCTTCGGAAGTATTACCGTTCGCCCGTAAAAGCCAATCAAAATTTGTGGCAAAGCCGCCAAACAGGAAGTGAGCTCATATCTCAGCAACCCTTGCATGTATCAAAACCAAACTTGGTACATTGACTCATGACCCCATCAGGAGGACCCTCAAGAAATTTGGTGACCTTTGACCTCTAGGGGGCGCTGTAATTCACAAACATGCCTTTTGGCCTGTAGCTGCTTCTGTGCTTAGAATTAAATTGTACTAGTGGTGTCTGGTAATACTGTGAAAGGTCCTTAGGTCAACTGAGGACAACTTGTCACATCAATATAATTTATTCGGCCGCCATATTTGATTTGATCAAAAACACCAACAATTTCGCACAGGTCACAAATTTCATCTGATCTTCACCAAAATTGGCACAGACCATCTTCAGACCATGCCTTGTCACTTCATTTATTTCTGTAACAATTGATAGAATCGTTCGCCCGTCACATCCAATCGAAATTTGTGGCGAAGCCGCCAAACAGGAAGTGAGCTCATATCTCAGCAGTCGTTGCATGTATCAAAACCAAACTTGGTACATGGACTCATGACCCCATCAGGTGAATGCCGAAGAAATTGTGTGACCTTTGACCTCTAGGGTCACTGCAATGAGCAAAAATGCATTTTGCCTTGTAACTTTTGACGTGCTAGACGTGAAACTTGCTTTGACAGCTTATGGCCATACGTCTGATTGCAGCATTGAGCTAACAGCATTTCGTTGCCATGGTTACTCCGGCCTATCTGCTTGGCCCCCTCATTGCTGCTTGCAGCTATATTTATTATTATTATTATTATTATTATTCCGCCATTGAAGTCAATGGCAGCCCATAGAACCGTCTGGTGAAAAGTTGTGAAATTTGGCACACTGATTAGGGACAGTCCCATGATTAATGTCACCAAGTTTCATGATAGCACCTCAAGCACTCTAGCGCCACCAACAGGCCAAAGTTGGACTTGCGTTCACGCACGTAACTTTTGACCCGTATGGCCGATTGTCAAAAATGAGGTATCGTTGGAATCCTTGGACCAAGCCGAGTTCAACGCACCCTATGACGTCATTTTCCGCCATGATGGATTTTCCGCCATTTTGGATTTCATCAAAAACACTTAAAAGTCTTCACAGGTCACAAATTTTGTCTGATCGACAACAAAACTGACACACTTGATCTTCGGATGAAGCCGCACAAAAGTTATTCCTTTTCTTCTTCGGAACTCAAACCGTTTGCCCGTAACAGCCAATCGAAATATGCGGCGAAGCCGCCAAACAGGAAGTGAGCTCATATCTCAGCAACCCATTCACCTATCATAACCAAACTTAGTACATGGACTCAGGACCCAATCAGGGGGACGCTCAAGAAATCTGGTGACCTTTGACCTCTAGGGGGCGCTGTATTTAAGAAACATGCCTTTTGGCCTGTAGCTGCAGTTGTGCTTAGAATTAAAACGCACTAGTGGTGTCTGGTAATACTGTTGGAGGTCCTTAGGCCGACCCATGTCGACTTGTGATGTCATCGTAATTGATTCGGCCGCCATATTGGATTTAATCAAAAACACGTACATGTTTTCGCAGGTCACAAATTTCAGCGGATCCTCACCAAAATTGGCAGAGACCATCTTCAGACCATGCCTTATCAGTGCGTTGCTTTTTGGAACAATTGACAGTAGCATGCGGCTGTAACAGCCAATCGAAACTTGCAGCGAAGCCGCCAAACAGGAAGTGAGCTCATATCACAGCAACCCTTGCATGTATCAAAGCCAAACTTGGTGCATGGACTCAGGACCCAATCAGGGGGACGCTCAAGAAATCTGGTGACCTTTGACCTCTAGGGGGCGCTATAATTAAGAAACATGCCTTTTGGCCTGTAGCTGCAGTTGTGCTTAGAATTAAAACGCACTAGTGGTGTCTGGTAATACTGTTGGAGGTCCTTAGGCCGACCCAGGCCAACTTGTGATGTCATCGTAATTGATTCGGCCGCCATGTTAGATTTAATCAAAAACATCAAAAAGTTATCACAGGTCGCAAATTTCATCTGATCTTCACCAACATTGGCACAAACCATCTTCAGACCATAACCTATCAATATATTGCTCTCTATAACAATTGACAAAAGCATTCGCCCATAACAGCCAATCGAAATTGGTGGCGAAGCCGCCAAACAGGAAGTGAGCTCATATCTCAGCAACCCTGCCATGTATCATAAACAAACTTACTACATATATTCATGACCCCATTAGGAGGACGCTCAAAACATTTGGTGACCTTTGACCTGTAGGGGGTGCTGCAATTAGCAATATTGCATTTTGATGTGTAGTTGCTGATGTGTTTTATCAATCTTTTATTTTTTGATGTGAAACTGATGACAACATGTTCCATCCAGTTAATTCTAATGCGTGCGTGCAAGGGCAGGGCAGGGCAGGACGGGGTGGGACGGGCTGGGGTGATTAGGTGGGGGGGCTGGCTGGCGGAGGCGTTGGCAATACTCAGCCCTGTTTCAGCCCTGTTGATCCCGGGTGTCTGCTGAGTTCTATCTTGTCACCGTGGCTACTCCGGCCTATTCTGCTTGGCCCCCTCATTGCTGCTTGCAGCTATATTTGGGGGCCAAGCAGCGAAGCTGCGAAGGCACCCATTGTGTTTCTATTTGTTCTTATTATTGGGGGCCAAGCAGCGAAGCTGCAGGGCAACCCTTAGTGATTCTATGTTTTCTTCCCTATTATTAGGGGTCCGAGCAGCGTAGCTGCAGGAACCCTATTGTTTCTGTACCGTTCATTTTTTGGCCAAAATTCTGTAAAAGTCATACTGCAGCCTAAACCGTAACTCCAAAACTCTTGAAATTTTCAGGTATGGTTACCAGTACCCCCCTCTACCCATAACCCAAAATTTGGGGTACTGCACCCAAAGGTGGCGCTATTGAAAAAAAAAGTTAATTATGCTTATTTCTCCTTACCAGATTTACCTAGACTCAAAATTATTTCAGAATATTAATCTCTAAACTCAGATGCATCTTTTTGGCCCTGGTCTTATGGTCTACAAATGTTTACTTTTTCCACAATTTCATGGAAAAGCCAAACATTATAAAAAGTTTCACACTCTTCAAAAAGAATCGAATCTTCACCAAAATTCTCACAGACAATGTTTAGACCAAGCCTCACAAAAGTTATCGCTCAGAATTTTGATATTTTGTTCCATTTCAGAGATATAGGCCAATAAAGTTAGACCACTTAGGCCTTTTTTCCTAGATCACCTATATTCCTATAAACCGTAAGTCCTAGAAACTTGACATTTTCAAGTATTGTTACCAGTACCCCCCACTACCCATAACCCAAATTTGGGGTACTGCACCCAAAGGTGGCGCTCTTGTCAAAAACGCTTATTTCTCCTTACCAGATTCACCTAGACTCAAAATTCTTTCATCATATTAATCTCTACATTCAGATGCATCTTTTTCACCCTGGTCTTATGCTCTAAAAATGTTTACTTTTGCCACAATTTCAGAGAAAAGCCAAACATCATAAAAAGTTTCACAGGCTTCAAAAATTATCAAATCTTCACCAAAATTCTCACAGACAATGTTTAGACAAAGCCTCACAAAAGTTATCAAAAGAATTTGGATACGTTGTTCCATTTCAGAGATATAGGCCAATAAAGTTCGACCACTCAGCCCATTTCTCCTATATCACCTATATTCCTATATGAGTAATTTTTTTTTCTTGGATAACAACCATACAACCATCATTGGGTGGATACCATTAACAGTGCACATTTTCAGATATGTACTCTTTTTTATAAAGCCCTTAATTCTATTGTCAAATGTATGCTAGGAATTTTCTTGATGTTGTGTGTTTGCCAACACACATTTTCACCATTTGAATGTGACTGCTCAATGTGTATGATTGTCAGTGGCTGAGTGGGATAATGCCTAGTGCTGGTGTTTGTTAGGTTGAGAGTTCGAATCCTGCTAGAGCTTTAGGCTCAAGATGCACATGCTATTGGTTATTGAAGATTCACACTATTGAACAGCACCTGAATGACATCAGACAATTAACATTCACACTCATTAGTTGCCAAGAATCAGAATGCCGACACACTCTATGACATATAGGGGAACTTCTTTGTTTACTATTTTTCCTTCATCATTAAGTCTATCATATTTATATTTCATCCATTACTGTTCTTCTCTATAAATGTCTAATTGCCCCAGAATATCCAAAAGTTTTCAGGTGTATTTTTTCAGGAAAGCCCTTCATTTTATTGTCAAATGTATACTTGGAGTTTTTCTTGTGTGTTTACCAACACACATTTTCACCATGTGAATGTGACTACCCAATATGTCGGATTGTCAGTGGCTCAGTGGGATAATGCCTAGTGCTGGTGTTTGTTAGGTTGAGGGTTCGAATCCCCGGTAGTGCTTTAGGCTCTAGCTCGAATACTATTGAAGATTCACACCATTGAACAGCACCTGAATGACATCAGGCAATCAACATTCACACTCATCAGTTGCCAAGAATCAGAATGCCGAGACACTCTATGACATTCAGGGGAACTTCTTTGTTTACTATTTTTCCTTCATCATTAAGTCTATCATATTTATATTTAATCTATTAGTGTTCATCTCTACAAATGTCTAATCGCCCCTCCATGCTTGGAGTTTTTCTTGTGTGTTTACCAATACACATTTTCACCATGTGAATGTGACTGGGCAACATGTAG
Organism: Alosa pseudoharengus; assembly: GCF_046254945.1. Lineage (NCBI taxonomy): Eukaryota > Metazoa > Chordata > Actinopteri > Clupeiformes > Clupeidae > Alosa > Alosa pseudoharengus. The sequence goes on along the minus strand of NW_027468564.1, from coordinate 19,025,686 downwards.
GATTGACAGTGGCTCAGTGGGATAATGCCTTGTACTGGTGATCCTTAGGTTGAGAGTTCAAATCCCACTTCAAGCATTAGTGAGTTGTGGATACTATATACTACAATAGAATGCTGTTGGTTTGTGGAGGATAACACACTATAACATTACAGCTACTTGTCAATATGGACTTGTAGTGCAAGGCAAGTATTACTGTATAATTATAAGCTGTAGCCTATAATTATTTGTTATTCTTATAATATTTGTCATTTCTTATACATATTTAGTCGGCTCTTCCACTTGACAGAACAACTCTATATCGGTTAAGGATGTCACGCATGAAACAATGCTGCAGAAACATGAAAATACGACTTTGAGTTTAGTAGGCTATAATTTTCAGTTCCTGTTTATCTATTGCACAATGGGTAATAATTTAAAGGAATCATGTTGCAGTCTTGTAAATAGTGACCCTGCAAGATCCCTAGTCATTGCAAAATCATAGTCTGTGACTTAAAACTCTACTACTTGTCTTTAGATGTGAGAGGGTCTGAGACTGTAGTCTTTCAAAAATCTTTTCCAAATCTTTGCAAATCTTTCCAAAGTTTACCCGCTGGGAAACCCTGTAGCTCCGGAGCAGGGGCTCAGACCAGGATAAATTGTTTGCTTGCCCGCAGTTCGCTCTTTTGTTCATCTCAACCCAGCACTGCAGTGTGTCCTGCTCTGTGTGCGTCTTTGAGTTAACGTAAGTCATCACTTTAATCACCCTCACTATGACTTTTGTGATGTTTATCAGTTTGTAGAGTAGCTCTGCAATCATGTGTAAAGTTAAGGTCTTTGTTTGTTGGTTTGGTGTGTTTGAGTCCCATGTGAGAGATGATTAGGTGATGTTGGTTGACTTGGGATGTCAAGTATTGTTTAGTTGTACCTTATATAGCCATATGATTTCAGTTTATTGTTCAAATGTCAATTGGTTTGTTTGTGAGTTGGGATCTGTACTGATTTACCCCATTTCACTGATTACTCCATTTTCTGTTTGTTTCCTCTTTGATGCAGCACACATACAAGTAAAGAACAAAAGAACCGATGAATTGAAACTCAAATAAAGTTAACTTGTGTTGCACCGAAACCTGCCATCTCCGTGTCATCACTCCATACCATTGAGCCTTCTGAGTCACACCATTGAACAGCACCTGAATGACATCAGGCAATTAACATTCACACTCATTACACACTGCTGGTGTTTGTTAGGTTGAGAGTTCGAATCCTGCTAGAGCTTGAAGCTCAAGATGCACATGCTATTGGTTATTGAAGATTGACACCATTGAACAGCACCTGAATGACATCAGGCAATTAACATTCACACTCATTAGTTGCCAAGAATCAGAATGCCGACACACTCTGACATATAGGGGAACTTCTTTGTTTACTATTTTTCCTTCATCATTAAGTCTATCATATTTATATTTCATCCATTACTGTTCTTCTCTATAAATGTCTAATTGCCCCAGAATATCCAAAAGTTTTCAGGTGTACTCTTTCAGGAAAGCCCTTCATTTTATTGTCAAATGTATACTTGGAGTTTTTCTTGTGTGTTTACCAACACACATTTTCACCATGTGAATGTGACTGCCTAATATGTCGGATTGTTAGTGGCTCAGAGGGATAATGCCTAGTGCTGGTGTTTGTTAGGTTGAAAGTTCGAATCCTGCTAGAGCTTTAGGCTCAAGATGCACATGCTATTGGTTATTGAAGAGTCACACCATTGAACAGCACCCGAATGACATCAGGCAATCAACATTCACACTCATTAGTTGCCAAGAATCAGAATGCCGACACACTCGAAGACATATAGGGGAACTTCTTTGTTTACTATTTTTCCTTCATCATTAAGTCTATCATATTTATATTTCATCCATTACTGTTCTTCTCTACAAATGTCTAATTGTCCCAGAATTTCCAAACGTTTTCAGGTGTTCTCTTTCAGGAAAGCCCTTCATTTTATTGTCAAATGTATACTTGGAGTTTTTCTTGTGTGTTTACCAATACACATTTTCACCATGTGAATGTGACTGGCAAAGATGTAGGATTGACAGTGGCTTAGTGGGATAATGCCTTGTACTGGTCATCCTTATGTTGAGTGTTCAAATCCCACCTGAAGCATTAGTGTTAGAATAGAATGCTGTTGGGTTGTGGAGGTTAGCACACTATAACATTACAGCATTACAGCTACTTGTCAATATGGACTTGTAGTGCAAGGCAAGTATAACTGTATAATTATACGCTGTTTATCTTATTGACTCCGACACAGAACCCACCACCACAAATACAATTCAATTCTGTGGGAAACACTGCCTTCCATTATCAAACCCTTCATCTTATCCACAACAAATAAATAGTCCTGTAGAATCAAGTATTGTTAGAATACTGTTGGGTTGTGGAGGTTAGCACACTATGTTACAGCACAGGGTAATCCTAATTTTATGCATCAAATTTATTCCAATCCAACTCAAAAGTTTTGAACGACACAAAGTGAAGGTTTTATCCAGATCAAAACCAAGAATAGATTATGTGATCTAATCCAATTTCAGGATCCTTGTTTCCCTTTGAACAACCCATTTTCAAGATTTGATCCAATCCGATAGCTGAAATCCGGTAACTGAAATCCGATAACCGAAATCCGATCACGTTTCTTTTGAACAATTGTGCCCAAACAATCAAAGCATATGTAAAACTAAAAAGCTATGCCATCATGTTCGTTTTGCTCGGACCCCGTAAATCACCGCTTGCGGTTATATTTATTATTATTATTAGGGGTCCGAGCAGCGTAGCTGCAGGAACCCTATTGTTTCTGTACCGTTCATTTTTTGGCCAAAATTCTGTAAAAGTCATACTGCAGCCTAAACCGTAACTCCAAAACTCTTGAAATTTTCAGGTATGGTTACCAGTACCCCCCTCTACCCATAACCCAAAATTTGGGGTACTGCACCCAAAGGTGGCGCTATTGAAAAAAAAAGTTAATTATGCTTATTTCTCCTTACCAGATTCACCTAGACTCAAAATTCTTTCAGAATATTAATCTCTAAACTCAGATGCATCTTTTTGGCCCTGGTCTTATGGTCTACAAATGTTTACTTTTTCCACAATTTCATGGAAAAGCCAAACATTATAAAAAGTTTCACACTCTTCAAAAATAATCGAATCTTCACCAAAATTCTCACAGACAATGTTTAGACCAAGCCTCACAAAAGTTATCGCTCAGAATTTTGATATTTTGTTCCATTTCAGAGATATAGGCCAATAAAGTTAGACCACTTAGGCCTTTTTTCCTAGATCACCTATATTCCTATAAACCGTAAGTCCTAGAAACTTGACATTTTCAAGTATTGTTACCAGTACCCCCCACTACCCATAACCCAAATTTGGGGTACTGCACCCAAAGGTGGCGCTCTTGTCAAAAACGCTTATTTCTCCTTACCAGATTCACCTAGACTCAAAATTCTTTCATCATATTAATCTCTACATTCAGATGCATCTTTTTCACCCTGGTCTTATGCTCTAAAAATGTTTACTTTTGCCACAATTTCAGAGAAAATCCAAACATCATAAAAAGTTTCACACTCTTCAAAAATAATCGAATCTTCACCAAAATTCTCACAGACAATGTTTAGACAAAGCCTCACAAAAGTTATCAAAAGAATTTGGATACGTTGTTCCATTTCAGAGATATAGGCCAATAAAGTTCGACCACTCAGCCCATTTCTCCTATATCACCTATATTCCTATATGAGTAATTTTTTTTTCTTGGATAACAAACATACAACCATCATTAGGTGGATACCATTAACAGTGCACATTTTCAGATATGTACTCTTTTTTATAAAGCCCTTAATTCTATTGTCAAATGTATGCTAGGAATTTTCTTGATGTTGTGTGTTTGCCAACACACATTTTCACCATTTGAATGTGACTGCTCAATGTGTATGATTGTCAGTGGCTGAGTGGGGTAATGCCTAGTGCTGGTGTTTGTTAGGTTGAGAGTTCGAATCCTGCTAGAGCTTTAGGCTCAAGATGCACATGCTATTGGTTATTGAAGATTCACACTATTGAACAGCACCTGAATGACATCAGACAATTAACATTCACACTCATTAGTTGCCAAGAATCAGAATGCCGACACACTCTATGACATATAGGGGAACTTCTTTGTTTACTATTTTTCCTTCATCATTAAGTCTATCATATTTATATTTCATCCATTACTGTTCTTCTCTATAAATGTCTAATTGCCCCAGAATATCCAAAAGTTTTCAGGTGTACTCTTTCAGGAAAGCCCTTCATTTTATTGTCAAATGTATACTTGGAGTTTTTCTTGTGTGTTTACCAACACACATTTTCACAATGTGAATGTGACTACCCAATATGTAGGATTCTCAGTGGCTCAGTGGGATAATGCCTAGTGCTGGTGTTTGTTAGGTTGAGGGTTCGAATCCCCGGTAGTGCTTTAGGCTCTAGCTCGAATACTATTGGTTATTGAAGATTCACACCATTGAACAGCACCTGAATGACATCAGGCAATCAACATTCACACTCATCAGTTGCCAAGAATCAGAATGCCGAGACACTCTATGACATTCAGGGGAACTTCTTTGTTTACTATTTTTCCTTCATCATTAAGTCTATCATATTTATATTTAATCTATTAGTGTTCATCTCTACAAATGTCTAATCGCCCCTCCATGCTTGGAGTTTTTCTTGTGTGTTTACCAATACACATTTTCACCATGTGAATGTGACTGGCCAAAATCTAGGATTTACAGTGGCTCAGTGGGATAATGCCTTGTACTGGTGATCCTTAGGTTGAGAGTTCAAATCCCACTTGAGGCATTAGTGGGTTGTGGATGTTCGCATACTACAATAGAATGCTGTTGGGTTGTGGAGGTTAACACACTATAACATTACAGCTACTTGTCAATATGGACTTGTAGTGCAAGGCAAGTATTACTGTATAATTATAAGCTGTAGGCTATAATTATTTGTCATTTCTTATACATATTTAGTCGGCTCTTCCACTTGACAGAACAACTCTATATCGGTTAAGGATGTCACGCATGAAACAATGCTGCAGAAACACGAAAATATGACTTTGAGTTTAGTAGGCTATAATTTTCAGTTCCTGTTTATCTATTGCACAATTGGTAATAATTTAAAGGAATCGTGTTGCAGTCTTGTAAATAGTGACCCTGCAAGATCCCTAGTCATTGCAAAATCATAGTCTGTGACTTAAAACTCTACTACTTGTCTTTAGATGTGAGAGGGTCTGAGACTGTAGTCTTTCAAAAATCTTTTCCAAATCTTTGCAAATCTTTCCAAAGTTTACCTGCTGGGAAACCCTGTAGCTCCGGAGCAGGGGCTCAGACCAGGATAAATTGTTTGCTCGCCCTCAGTTCGCTCTTTTGTTCATCTCAACCCAGCACTCCAGTGTGTCCTGCTCTGTGTGCGTCTTTGAGTTAACGTAAGTCATCACTTTAATCACCCTCACTATGACTTTTGTGATGTTTATCAGTTTGTAGAGTAGCTCTGCCATCATGTGTAAAGTTAAGGTCTTTGTTTGTTGGTTTGGTGTGTTGGGAGTCCCATGTGAGAGATGATTAGGTGATGTTGGTTGACTTGGGATGTCAAGTATTGTTTAGTTGTACCTTATATAGCCATATGATTTCAGTTTTTTGTTCAAATGTCAATTGGTTTGTTTGTGAGTTGGGATCTGTACTGATTTACCCCATTTCACTGATTACTCCATTTTCTGTTTGTTTCCTCTTTGATGCAGCACACATACAAGTAAAGAACAAAAGAACAGATGAATTGAAACTCAAATAAAGTTAACTTGTGTTGCACCGAAACCTGCCATCTCCGTGTCATCACTCCATACCATTGAGCCTTCTGAGTCACACCATTGAACAGCACCTGAATGACATCAGGCAATTAACATTCACACTCATTACACACTGCTGGTGTTTGTTAGGTTGAGAGTTCGAATCCTGCTAGAGCTTGAAGCTCAAGATGCACATGCTATTGGTTATTGAAGATTGACACCATTGAACAGCACCTGAATGACATCAGGCAATTAACATTCACACTTCTTTGTTTACTATTTTTCCTTCATCATTAAGTCTATCATATTTATATTTCATCCATTACTGTTCTTCTCCATAAATGTCTAATTGCCCCAGAATATCCAAAAGTTTTCAGGTGTACTCTTTCAGGAAAGCCCTTCATTTTATTGTCAAATGTATACTTGGAGTTTTTCTTGTGTGTTTACCAACACACATTTTCACCATGTGAATGTGACTGCCTATTATGTCGGATTGTTAGTGGCTCAGAGGGATAATGCCTAGTGCTGGTGTTTGTTAGGTTGAGAGTTCGAATCCTGCTAGAGCTTTAGGCTCAAGATGCACATGCTATTGGTTATTGAAGAGTCACACCATTGAACAGCACCTGATTGACATCAGGCAATCAACATTCACACTCATTAGTTGCCAAGAATCAGAATGCCGACACACTCGAAAACATATAGGGGAACTTCTTTGTTTACTATTTTTCCTTCATCATTAAGTCTATCATATTTATATTTCATCCATTACTGTTCTTCTCTACAGATGTCTAATTGTCCCAGAATTTCCAAACGTTTTCAGGTGTTCTCTTTCAGGAAAGCCCTTCATTTTATTGTCAAATGTATACTTGGAGTTTTTCTTGTGTGTTTACCAATACACATTTTCACCATGTGAATGTGACTGGCAAAGATGTAGGATTGACAGTGGCTTAGTGGGATAATGCCTTGTACTGGTCATCCTTATGTTGAGAGTTCAAATCCAACCTGAAGCATTAGTGTTAAAATACTGTTGGGTTGTGGAGGTTAGCATACTAGAATAGAATGCTGTTGGGTTGTGGAGGTTAGCACACTATAACATTACAGCATTACAGCTACTTGTCAATATGGACTTGTAGTGCAAGGCAAGTATAACTGTATAATTATACGCTGTTTATCTTATTGACTCCGACACAGAACCCACCACCACAAATACAATTCAATTCTGTGGGAAACACTGCCTTCCATTATCAAACCCTTCATCTTATCCACAACAAATAAATAGTCCTGTAGAATCAAGTATTGTTAGAATACTGTTGGGTTGTGGAGGTTAGCACACTATAATGTTACAGCACAGGGTAATCCTAATTTTATGCATCAAATTTATTCCAATCCAACTCAAAAGTTTTGAACGACACAAAGTGAAGGTTTTATCCAGATCAAAACCAAGAATAGATTATGTGATCTAATCCAATTTCAGGATCCTTGTTTCCCTTTGAACAACCCATTTTCAAGATTTGATCCAATCCGATAGCTGAAATCCGGTAACTGAAATCCGATAACCGAAATCCGATCACGTTTCTTTTGAACAATTGTGCCCAAACAATCAAAGCATATATAAAACTAAAAAGCTATGCCATCATGTTCGTTTTGCTCGGACCCCGTAAATCACCGCTTGCGGTTATATTTATTATTATTACGCTTCCGCCATTGAAGTCTATGGCAGCCCATAGAACCGACTGGTCAAAAGTTCTGAAATTTGGCACACTTATTGGGGACAGTCCAACGATTAATTTCACCAAGTTTCCTGTCGGCAACTCGAACCCTCTAGCGCCACCAACAGGCCAAAGTTGGACGTGTGTTCACGCACGTAACTTTTGACCCGTTTGCCGGATTGTCAAAAATGAGATATCGTTGGAATCCTTGGACCAAGCCGAGTTCAACGCACTCTATGACGTCAATTTCCGCCATGATGGATTTTCCGCCATTTTGGATTTTGTCAAAAACCTTTAAAAAGTTTCACGCCTCACATAGTTTGTCCGATTTTCACGAAACTTAGCACATAACATCTTCAGACCAAGCCGCACAAAATGTATCGATTTTCATCTTCGGAACTAAAACTGTTTGCCCGTAACAGCCAAACGAAATATGCGGCGAAGCCGCCAAACAGGAAGTGAGCTCATATCTCAGCAACCCTTTCATCTGTCATAACTAAACTTAGTACATGGACTTATAACCCCATCAGTAGGGCACTCAAAAAATCTGGTGACCTTTGACCTCTAGGGGGCGCTGTAATTAAGAAATATGCCTATTGGCCTGTAGCTGCTGTTGTGCTTAGAATTAAAATGCACTAGTGGTGTCTGACAATACTGTGGAAGGTCCTTAGGCCGACCCAAGCCAACTTGTGATGTCATCGTAATTGATTTGGTCGCCATATTGGATTTAATCAAAAACATGAATAAGTATTCGCAAGTCACAAATTTCAGCTGATCCTCACCAAAATTGGCAGAGACCATCTTTAGACCATGCCTTATCAGTGTATTTTTTTCTGGAACAATTGACAGAAGCGTTCGCCTGTAACAGCCAATCGAAATTTGCGGCGAAGCCGCCAAACAGGAAGTGAGCTCATATCTCTGCAACGCTTTCATGTGTCAAAACCAAACTTAGTACATGGTCCTCAGGACCCACCAGGAGGACGCTCAAGAAATTTGGTGACCTTTGACCTCTAGGGGGCTCTGTAATTGGCAAAAATTTATTTTGGCCTGTAGTTGCTGCATTATTCTGCAATGGAGGTCAATGGCAGCCCATAGAACCGTCTGGTTCATCCTAATGATGCACAAATAATTTGGTGACCTTTGACCTCTATTGGGGCATTGAAATCACAGCAAGCATGATCATATCTCAATCGATCTTTTTTTTTTGATGTGAAACTGTTGACAGCGAGTTCCATCCAGTTAATTCTAATGCGTGCGTGCAAGGGTGGGGCGGGGTGGGACGGGCAGGGGCGATTGCGGCGGTGGGTTGGCTGGGTGAGGGGGCGGCGACACTCAGCCCTAGTTCAGCCACACAAAATCAGTTATGTTTTGATGTGAAACTTGACCTTGTAACTCAGCCAATCTTGGGTTGTTTGACATGGAACTTTTTGTGACTGCTTAATGCTATATGCATGATGCCACGGCATTGAGTTGCATGGCAAATCTGGACTTCTGGACTGCTGAACTGCCTGTTTGGCCCCCTCATTGCTGCTTGCAGCTATATTTATTATTATTCCGCCATGGAAGTCAATGGCAGCCCATAGAACCGTCTGGTGAAAAGTTGTGAAATTTGGCACACTGATTAGGGACAGTCCCATGATTAATGTCACCAAGTTTCATGATGGCACCTCAACCGCTCTAGCGCCACCAATAGGCCAAAGTTGGACGTGCGTTCACGCACGTAACTTTTGACCCGTATGGCCGATTGTCAAAAACGAGGTATCGTTGGAATCCTTGGACCAAGCCGAGTTCAACGCACCCTATGACGTCATTTTCCGCCATGATGATTTTTCCGCCATTTTGGATTTCATCAAAAACACTAAAAAGTTTTCACAGGTCACAAATTTTGTCCAATCGACACCAAACCTGACACACATGATCTTCAGACCAAGCCTCACAAAAGATACTCCTTTTCGTCTTCGGAACTAAAACCGTTCGCCCGTAACAGCCAATCAAAATTTGGCAGAGACCATCTTCAGACCATGCCTTATCAGTGCATCGCTTTTCGGAACGATTGACAGTAGCATTCGGCTGTAACAGCCAATCGAAACTTGCGGCGAAGCCGCCAAACAGGAAGTGAGCTCATATCTCAGCAACCCTGCCATGTATCATAACCAAACTTACTACATAGATTCATGACCCCATTAGGAGGACGCACAAAACATTTGGTGACCTTTGACCTGTAGAGGTTGCTGCAATTTGCAATTTTGCATTTTGATCTGTAGTTGCTGATGTGTTTCATCGATCCTTTATTTTTTGATGTGAAACTGATGACAACATGTTCCATCCAGTTCATTCTAATGCGTGCGTGCAAGGGCGGGGAGGGGCAGGACGGGGTGGGATGGGCAGGGGTGATTAGATGGGGGGCTGGCTGGCGGAGGCGGTGGCAATTCTCAGCCCTGTTTCAGCCCTACAAAATCAGTTATGTTTTGATGTGACACTAGTTGAAAGTGTTGATCGCGGATGTCTGCTGAGTTCTATCTTGTCGCCGTGGCTACTCCAGCCTATTCTGCTTGGCCCCCTCATTGCTGCTTGCAGCTATATTCATGATTGTTGTTGACACATAGAAGCACTGCATAGAACACAGTGGGCTAAATTGCTATAAAATCCGCTTAGCATCGTGACCATGCTGCGCAAATTGTTCAAAACTGCTGCATTAAAGTTAAAGTAAACTCTGCTAAGGTCTTATCACAACATAGTACAGTGAGGAGATAAGTTAAGATAAGTTAAGTTACAGTATGCAATCAAGCAGTATCTCAAAGCTAACGTTAGAATACTGTTTGGATGTCAAGTTTAGCATGCTTACTTACAGCTGCTTGTATTTCATTACTCATGCAGGGCTCATTTTATTGACTGAATGTTTGCAAAATCCCGATGTAAATGGAAAAGTGTTTTCCAAGACTCAAAAGTGCTTGTCCCAAGGAGAAGTACTAACCGTTATTTGAACTAACTATGTTATGAATTGCATCCACACATCAGCAGCCTTTTAACTGTGTTAATGTTAATTGCAAGGATTTCCTCACAAACGTCTTAAAGTGACAGGCCCTCAATTAGACCTATACACTACTGAACTTTATTGAATGCTACCTCTGACTAAGAATGCAGCACTTGTATAGTCTTTTATTTTGGAATCTTAAAGGACAAGTTTGCTATTTTACACTTAAAGCATGCAGCCGTCCTACCACATGCTCGCTGGACCCTATACCTACGAGCCTACTTCAGTCCATCAGCCCGACCATCGCACCAGCTATCACACACGTGATCAATGCATCGCTAACCTCCGGCACATTTCCAACAGCGTTCAAAACGGCCCGGGTAACACCGTTACTTAAGAAAGCTTCTCTCAACCCTGCTCAAGTCGAGAACTACCGCCCTGTCTCACTCCTGCCTTTCTTATCCAAAGGCATTGAACGAGCAGTCTCCAAACAGGTCTCTGACTTCCTTTCACAGAACAACCTTCTGGATCCAAATCAGTCTGGGTTCAAAAGCGGCCACTCTACCGAAACGGCTCTGCTGTCTGTAACAGAAGCCTTAAAAGAAGCCAGGGCGACCGCTCGGTCATCAGTACTCATTCTGCTTGACTTATCGGCTGCCTTTGACACGGTTAATCACCGCATCCTTCTCTCTATACTCGCTAACATGGGAATCTCCGGTTCTGCTCTCTCCTGGTTTGAATCCTACCTCACAGGACGCTCGTTTAACGTATCATGGCTTGGTCAGCTATCTGCACCTCACCATCTCACCACAGGGGTCCCCCAGGGCTCAGTGCTGGGCCCCCTTCTCTTTGCTATCTACACCACCTCCTTGGGACAGATTATCCGTTCGCATGGCTTCTCATACCACTGCTATGCAGACGACACACAGCTCTATCTGTCCTTTCCACCTGATGACCCCTTGGTTTCAGCACGGATCTCGGATTGCCTCTCAGACATAGCTACATGGATGAAGGCACACCACCTCCAGCTGAACCTCTCAAAGACTGAACTGCTGGTCCTCCCAGCTAAACCTACCATACACCACGACATCAACATCAAATTTGACTCTCTGTCTGTTTCACCTACCAGGACTGCAAGAAATCTAGGAGTTGTTCTCGACAACCAACTAAACTTCTCAGATCATGTTGCCTCAGTCGCCCGGTCATGCCGTTTCGCACTCTACAATATACGGAAAATCAGGACTTACTTAACTCAAGATGCCACCCAACTTCTGGTTCAGGCAATAGTCATCTCACGACTCGACTACTGCAACGCCCTCCTGACAGGTCTCCCAGCCTGCGCAGTGAAACCACTTCAGATGATCCAGAACGCGGCGGCGCGCCTGGTCTACAACCAACCCAAGAGGGCACATGTTACCCCGCTACTCATCCAGCTACATTGGCTACCTATGGCGGCCCGCATCAAATTCAAGGCTCTAACGCTTGCCTACAAAGTAGTCTCCGGTTCTGCTCCCACCTACTTGAATGCCTTCATACAGACATACGCTACCTCCAGACCGCTGCGCTCCTCAGACGAACGACGTCTAGCTCTACCTCCGGTACGCTCAGGCCAATCAAAACTTTTCTCATCTGTTGTTCCTCGCTGGTGGAACACACTGCCAGTTCCTACAAGGGCAGGGACATCCCTCTCCATTTTCAAAAAACTCCTGAAGACCCAGCTCTTTAGAGAACATCTCCTCTCATAGCAACACTTACAACAAGTCTTGCTGATCCTAGCACTCACCAGCCGTCTTAAACTGACACGTAACTGTTAAAAACAGCACTCACTGATGCACTTATTCTTACTGTACTCTAATGTTTTTTTAAATTGTCCTAATATTGTTGAGAATTGCTCTAAACTTAAACTGTTTACCATGTTGTTAGTCGCTTTGGCTAAAAATGCGTCAGCCAAATGTAATGTAATGTAATGTAATGTAATGTAAAGCCTTGTTTTCAGATAGTTTATGATTAAATAGAACGTTTAAGATTGAAATTTGGACACATGCTGGAACAATCTTTCTAAAACGCATTAAACTTTCGTTTACAAAGACGTGAAACTCACCGAGTGGTCAGGGGTGTTCACTGATATGCTCACACAAAAATCGCTGCAAAAGATGCTTTCCAACAGGTGTTTTACCATTCGTTGTAAAACTGTAGAGCTATTTTTCCAAACGCCTCACTCCCGTACATTCTTCCGTTGAGAGCTTGGAATAGACACTCCTGACACTGGAATAGAATAGACACTCCTGGCTGGAGCCCGGCACAAAGAAGGAGAGCAGAACGCCTCTGGATTTGCAAACTTAAAACATTTCTTCCCTTTGGTTTAAATGAGAGTTAATTCCTTTGGTCTTTTTGTCTCGTCCTTCCGTAAATAAAGTTATTTTTCTTCCTGTCTTCATCCTAGGTTCCTTTGGGTAGTTCTTAGTTACGTTTCTTTATTTCTATATATGTATCAATTAATTTATCATGCCTCAAACCCCCCCCCCCCCTCCCATTGTAGATACTCCCGTCAGTCCATCTACTACCCCCTACTGCCCCCGCCCTACCATCCCTCCCCTTGTACTAGGTCTGGACTTCTATTTGTGGTTATGTTTGTGTTTTTATTTTGCACTGATTTTTGATTTCAACACTGACTTTTCACTTTGTCATTTGAAAGTTTTGTTTTTTTTCCCCCCACTCCAAGTTTTTTGTAGAGCACTTTTTGTTCACAAGCACTTTTAAACATTCTAGCACTTATCTGGACTTAGCCCCTACCTCCTACTTATCCCTCTCCCCCTGTCCCTACTCCTAACCTTAACCCAGTCCCAATTCCTAACCCCAACCTCTCCCCATTCCCAACTCCTAACCTTAACCCAGTCCCATTTCCTAACCCCCAAAACCCCCCCCCCTAACTCCTAACCTTAACCCAGTCCCATTTCCTAACCCCCCCCTCCCCCCCCCCAACTCCTAACCTTAACCCAGTCCCAATTCCTAACCTTAACCTCTCCCCATTCCCAACCTCTAACCTTAACCTAGTCCCATTTCCTAACCCTAACCTCTCCCCAGTCCCAATTCCTAACCTTAACCCAGTCCCTATTCCTAACCCCCCTCATTTCCAACTCCTAACCCCTTCCCCAGCCCCCATCCCAAACCCTTAATTCCTCTCAGCCCCAATCCCACTTCACACTTATTACACAGTTATTACACATTTTATTTCACACTTATTACACAGTTATTACACATCACTTGGTATCACCTTAGTTTTCTTACACCTTTATTATTATTATTTTTATTTTTTCTGCCCCCTATATCACACACAACTACCCTTTAGCACAAGACAGGTTTGCCCTCACACTCAGCACTAGTCTGCTCCGACCCAATTGGCCCGTGCACTCTAGGCGACTCTGCCCCCCTAAAAATCCATTTCCCCTCAACTAACCCTAGCCTACATGAATAATTTGGCTACATGATTTTGTACGTTTACTATTTTTTTGGCTGTGGAACTTTCCTGATGAAAACGTAATCATTCACATAGGCTATCATTCACATCGTGCAAGTTCCAAGACATTTTAGCATTAGCCATGGACGTGACAATAATTTGGATAGCGTAGCCTACCATACCGCGACTGCATAAGAGATAAGACTACAAAAATAATACAAACCACCCTATATCCGTTTCCGGCGGCGGAGTAATACCGTACCTCACAGCACATCCAAAGTCAATGGAGTTGGACAAAAACTACGATAAAACCTGTTGGAAAGAATCTTTTGCAGCGATTTTTGTGTGAGCATATCAGTGAACACCCTTGAGAGTTTTGCGTCTTTGTAAACGAAAGTTTAATTCATTTTAGGAAGATTGTTACAGTGCACCTATGCAGCGTTGTGGAGGTGGGGGGGTGCTACCACAGAAACCAAAAATTCTCAGGACAGCAGCATGTGTCCACATTTCAATCTTAAACATTCTATTTAATCATAAACTATCTGAAACCAGGGCTTTAAGTGTAAAATACCGAACTTGTCCTTTAAGAGCAATAAACATATATTGCAATGTTAAAGAATTCATGTTTTTTCATTCAGATATGTAAATAAACATGTATAAGTTGCTATTAGTCAATTAATGGGGAGATAATCGAAATCGAATCGGACAGAAAAAAATAATCGTTAGATTAATCAATGCATCGAAAAAATAATCGCTAGATTAATCATTTAAAAAATAATCGTTTATCCCAGCCCTAATGAGCGTTGTAGCCTGCTGCGCCACAGCGCCCCCAGAATCGCCACTTTTAAGCTTGTCCGTGTTGTTGTTTTCGGGTCAAATGGACTTTTGAATGGGCACTACTATTTTGATACACGATCGCGTCAAAATTGCTGTTTTTAGTTTTGGATTAGTTTTAGTTTTGGATTATTTGTAGGCCAACATTTCGATGCAACAGGTGTCTCCTATTTCTTTTGATGTTTCATTGTTTTTGTAAACTCGGCTTCACTGAAAATGTGGACTACTCTCAATGAACTTAATGAATATCAGAAACTGAATCTGGATCCACAGGTCGGACTAAGCAGGTGTCGAACTACAACTTCACAAGAGACTGCATCCGAAATTTCTTCCCGACCCGTACGTGTTTCACCTTCCCGTTCCCAACATTACCGAACAACATATCACGCTTGGAGTCCATGGCTGAGGCCGACCTCGACCCAGGCTTCCTGAATGTTGCTGGCCGTTTCTGCAGCTACATCTTCGCAGAGAGCCGAGTGAAGACCATAAAGGGAGGTCAGGAGATCAACGGCAACTGTGAGTCACAAAGTTTCCTTTGAATCATGTTAAAAAACAGTAGATTGATAAATGGTATAGAACAAAAGAGCTGAATAGATGCAGAGGGAAATAGATGAACGGAATGTATGGATGAATGGTGACCAGGACATGAAATTGGCACCCGTCCACACACCAAATGCGGGTAACTTATGTGATTGGCGGGTGAAACTGTCAATCTACCTGCCACGTTGGCGGGTAGCCAATAAGACAACACAACACTGAGCATGTGTGTCAGGGCCTGAGTCCACCAATGATGTTTTTTGCGGTGACAGTACTGTCGAGTAGGTAAGACTGTTTTAGTGGCAGGCTAACACATACTGATGACTTGCGCTAGCTTAGCACCTGCGAACTCTGCTACTAGAAGGACGGGAGGAAATGTGTTGAAAACAGTCTCCACTGATAAATATCACACTTGCTAACTTGAAAATGAGGTCCAATGTCCACAATCCTGAACCACCCCTTTAATGTGTTTGCATTAGTTTATTATAGTGGATGGAATCCACTATCTTGAAATCTCCTGTCTTCTTCTTATTATAACCTTTTTTTCTTTTTACCTTTTCAAGAATTAATGTGACTCTAACCGCTTAACGTACAGACATGTTGAAATAACCGTTCTGAAGGTCTGGAGTGGGGCAAGAGAGTTATTATTTCAGATTTTTTTTAAAGTTTATACTTTTTGAGAAATAGGGGATTAAAAATGTTAAAAAGCTAATTTTTCCCCCATAGACTTCAAAGGCTGTGATGTCATAATGGCGGTAGTTCCCGGGCTAATTAGAACACTGGCAGAGGTGTCACCTGTGAATCAACTGTCTCAGCTTTTAATGCATACAATCTGGTGCTCCCTAAAACTACACATCCTGTTTAAGTGTTTCCCATGTGTCAAAATAAAAGTCACAGCCATATCTCATGCATTGCGCATTATATCTCCAGAACGGTTTGACGCATATGCTTCAAATTTGGTACAAGTGTTTGTATGGACTCAAAGATGAATTGAGCAATCATTAACCTAGGAATACTTCTTCGTGCATTTAATGAACATTTTGTGTAATAATTCACGGCAAATTAATAAACTGAATATGGTGGTCCAAGAGCAGACCATGCACCAGTCCATGCATCAGCCCGACTGAGCAGTGATGACAGCATAGGATGACAGTCAGGTACAAAGCACTGCACCATGTTGCTAACGTTAACGTTAACCGCTTTCACACACACACGATATAAAATACACAATGATAAATATAAAATTCAATATCAAAACACTATTATTAGTGGGTTTGATCCAGCAAGCCCACTATTGTTCTTCTTAAGTTTACTTTATTTATTAGTGGGTTTGATCCAGCAAGCCCACTATTGTTCTTCTTAAGTTTTCTTATTAGTGGGTTTGACCCAGCAAGCACACTATTGTTCTTCTTAAGTTTACTTTATTTATTTATTAGTGGGTTTGATCCAGCAAGCCCACAGCATGGTCGACTACTGCTCCTAGACCGTTTGAGCTATCGACGCGGTTCAAACTCCAAAAATTCAGGCCCGAACCGGTGTAGGGAGCTTGTTACTTTCGTGTCGCTGGCCCTTGTCGTTTTCGCGTTATTCCCATTTTTCAGCGTTTTTTGGGCCCATTGAAATGAATGGCGGAATGTTTCAGGATTCTAATTTCGATTATGCTCTAATTGTTTAAGCTTGCACCTGGCAGAGTTCTAAGCCATCTGGCAGAGCTCTAATGGGCTGGGCTGGGCTGTCTGTGTATATGAAGGTGTGTGCATGTAACTTTGACCCGATGAGTCCCTTCATGGTCAACACGGTGTGTTGCAATGCATTCTGGGTGCTGTGTTGTGATTCGACGGCTCGTCACCTGACCCACCAAACAACGATGCTTGAACTGAACTTAGAGTAAAAATAAATCGCTACCAAGGCTCCAAATAGCAACACACTTACACCGTAGCATAATGAGGGTATCTCTACATGTAAACCGAAGCATTGAGAACTGTGTAAGTCTACAGGCAGAATGTATGTATAGGCTGCTTCTGTGAGAGGGGAATCGATGTACAGTAGGCTACTTTGATTTCAACTTGGTAGTTGCAGTCTACGCGATTAAAAAGCAAGCAAACAACACCTTGCAAATTGTCCTCGCGAATCGAACAAGTGATAGCCTACTTTCGCTTTAGGTTAAACATAGCTATCTTCCGTCTGGGCTGAGGTGAATTCAGATTAGGCAAGCAGAGGTAGAAGTTTGTGGCAATCGCCTTGTTGCTTTGTACTTTTAGTTCAATTTAAAACGAACAATTTAGTATCCAAACAACACCATTCAGATCTAAAACTTCAAAGAAAAAAGTCCACCGGGACGTTCGCTTATATCTGTCAATATGAGCCCACTTCATGCTTTATGCGCAACATAGTCTCGCTTAGTAGTGCTTAATAACCTATACAAGAACATGTTCGGTTCCGAAAAAACCTTCAGGACACTTTCATTACGACTGCGCTGCGTTAGCCACAGACCTTCAGCTATATGGAACAGTTTAGGGATGCATTTCATGGGTGCACTGTTTGACATGTCAGTTACTGTAGCCTACTCATTTGCACCACTGGTTAGATGTAAAACGGTATTTCACTCGTGCAATGACAATAAGGTTGAATATAGGCCTACTCTAATCTAAAAGCTTAGACATGGATTAAACGTGAATTAAATCTTAGTGGAATAAAATCTTTGTCAGTGACGCATGCACGTCAGGTCAAAACCAGGCCATTTTCGTGGGTCTATCACTAGGTGGCAGTCTCACCAGGTCTTGCTGATCACTTCCCGGAAAGTTTACACAAGTAAGTAACAGGCAACACTTCATATTTCATGAAAGACGTTATATCTCCATTTCTAGAAAAAAACAGCGATTTTGATGAAGACTAGCCACTGTTAAGCTTGGGATTTCTCAGGAACAGAGGTGTGTAGAAATACACGGTTTGCACCCACCGAGAGCTTAAAGTCTCACCTTTTAATCGAGCTATTGTATGTATTCATAGCTATAACACAGAATATGCTGTGGTTGTACACATATCATCAACAATGGTCTAGATTGCTGGCACTCTAGGACAAAGCTCCTGAAAACAGCTTGGCATTCAATGAGTTAAGGGGATGCAGGCCAGATAGAGGGCAGAGAGCAAAAGTTATCTGGGACTGATCCATTTGCTGTATTCAGACCGGGTTTCAGAGTGCGTCCGACCCTGGTCCGGTTTGGATCTAATTGCTGTCTAGGGCGCTAATCTGTGCCGGATCATTCCCATATCATTCTAGAGCCATTAAGGGGATCTAGTCTGGATAGGGGGCGGAGAGCAAAAGTTATATGGGACTGATCTGTTTGCTGTATTCAGATCGGATTTCGGAGTGCATCCGGCACTGGTCCGGTTCAGATCTAATTCCTGTCAGGGTAGGCTATTTACAATATTTTCTGTAATGTAGAGTTTGTAAACACGTTATCATCAACTTAATGCACGCACAACATTTGTTTGAATAGGAGAGAGAATAATAATGAATGGATGCAGCAACTACAGAAATTTTAGCAATACTTGCTGCTTTCTTTTACTGTCTATGCACTGCAAAAACTGCTTATCTAACAAAATCTAACCAAGTGTTATTAATCTTATATCAAGATAAAAAAAAAAGTTGGTATTGTTTTCAGTATAAAGAGACTTACCTAGTGCTTTCTTGTGAAATCATTTGACTTAATTTAAAAACAATTTGACTTATTTTAAGACATCTCATCTTGAAAACAAGCAAATTTGTCTGCCAGTGCGTTGAGCAAATGTGTCTTGATAAGACTCCTTAAAACTAGATGTACCGCAGAGCGGTACAAAATATGACCGCCGCCCAGTCCAGCACATTTTTTCCACAAAAAGAAATCACGCTGAAAGGCCTATATGATTCTAACTGTCTCACTAAATTGCATTATCCACACTCAATTCTCACTGGTATCTGCTAGACAACAAGTACCAAAACATGATTAGTTCATAGATTTCACATGTAAAATTCATTTTATACAACCCCACCTCCATCTTGCCTGTTCATAATTCTGAGAAATTCTTGATTGTTTGTGTTATGTTTATGTTATGTGTGTGGGTGTGTGTGTGTGTGAGTGTGTGTGTGTGTGTGTGCGTGCTTGTGTGTGTGCCTGCGTATGTGCCTGTGCATGGAAGCGTACATATGTCTACTGTGTGAGTATGTGTCATACGTATGATTACTGTGAATGTGTGTGTGTGTGTGTGTGTGTGTGTATCTGCACATGTGTGCACATGAAATGGGTTAACATGACCCCTGGAGGCAAATATACGGAAAAAAATGGTCATCCTAGGCCCTACAGTTCTCAAGATATTCACAGAGAACTGTGTCTGGCCTACCCTCCTTTCGGGGGGTCCAGTCCAGCGGGGGGGCTACAGATCAAAACGAAAAATGACGGTTCCATGCTATCCATGTGGGGGTACATGCCCACCAAGTTTTGTGTACCCCGGTCTTTCAGTGTCCCGGGAATCCTTGTTGGTGTACGTCACTAAATGTACACATAAATTATTTTATTGTAAGGACCCCATGAACGAAAGTACACAAAACTTGGCATGCATTCGGAGGGTGTCATAATGATCCTACACTTTCAATTTCGTGCAGTTTTGACCATGTCAGCCAGAGATATTGTGATGAAAACACCTAATTTTTTGCTTTTTAATTTTTAACTAGGTGGCGCTATACATGAAATAAGTGGTAATGGGATGGGTTGACATGGCCCCTTGAGATCAACATACATAGGCCCTACGGTTCTCGAGATATTCACAGAAAACTGTCTCCGGCCACCTACAGGCCAGTTGGTGTATAGTAACATAAATTAATTTATTGTGTGGCCCCCCATGAACGGAATTCCACGAAACTTGGCGTGCATTCAGAGGGTGTCATAATGATCCTACACTTCCAATTTCGTGCAGTTTTGACTATGTTAGGTCACAGATACCTGCGATTACAACACCTCATTTTTACTTTTTTGTGTTTAACTAGGTGGCGCTATACATGAAATGAGTGGTTATGGAATGGTTTGACATGGCCCCTTGAGATCAACATACAAAAAAAAAAAGGTCCTCCTAAACCCTACGGTTTTCGAGATATTCACAGAAAACTGTGTCTGCCCTACCCTCCTTTCGGGGGGTCCAGTCCAGCGGGGGGGCTACAGATCAAAACGAAAAACGATGGTTCCATGCTATCCATGTGGGGTTACATGCCCACCAAGTTTCGTGTACCCCGGTCTTTCAGTGTCCCGGGACTCATTGACGGAAATTTGGGCATGCGAAAAAAAAAAAAAAAAATCTGACTAAACCTATATGACCGCCGCTTCGCTGCGCGGCGGTCATAATAAGTTAAAAGTCTTCTTAAATTAAGTCAAAATTATCTTTTGAGAGGGCACTAGGTAAGTCTTTTCATACTAAAAACAATACCAAATAGATTTTTTAATCTTAATATAAGATCAATAACACTTGGTTAGAATTCATTTTTTGCAGTGTGGTTGCTGGTTGACAGCACATAATAAGCTGATTTAAGCTAATTCACTAACTCAAGACTTCCATCATGGCATCATGGATATAAAATGTTTTTTTGAAAACAACGAAAGGATGGAGGAAACATAGCAAAGCTTGGAATTATTTCAGATGGGCTACAACAAGGTAGGCAAAATTGTGGTGCTCGTCAAAACTTTAGCACAGCTGGAATAATGCTTAGGCTGATGTTAAAGCGCACACAATGTTTAAAGCCATACACAATGGCAAATTGGAACAAAACTAAAGGTAACTTTAGCCTTTATAGGGCTGTATAAAGTTGTCCAAATGAATAGGTCGTAATTAGGCGTTGTAAAGATATTGCATGTAGATGTTGTACTATATAGGCTACAACATTTTTAGGTGACCAATGCACAAACAAAACCGGGAAATGGACAAATATTATCAAGGCTTTGAATGTTTCCGTCTGTGCAAGTGGGTGTCTGTAGATCGGTGTGCAATGCATTAATTCCTGCAGGCCTGTGGCCATGCATGCGCCCTTAAAATAGCATCTGAATTTGTGCCACTGACTTTAGAACAGGACGTTCCTGGTCTGTGGCGGAATTGTTTTCTGAAATTGCAAAATATCAGGGAACAGGGAACGTTTGCGAATCGAATTCCCTAATTTACAGACATGTACCTGCTGACTGCAAAATAGAAAAGACAAAAGCGTGAGTATACAAAATTAATTGTACTGAAGTGTAAGATAGAGCCCAAGGTCTTTCTTGGAGATATTATGCACCTCCATGTTGTATATTCTAGGGGCAAGGCTAAATTAAAGCAACACCAAAGCATTTTTCCTCTGACACACACACTATTTGTTTATCTAGCACCAGCTTTGCAAATAACAATGTCCACAGACACGGTGGTATGTTGCATGATTTAATGAAAGTATGTTGTATTGCGACATCAGAAGCAAGTCAAATTTGTAGTTTCTTATGTCTCATTCCATCGAACTACAGATCAGATTCTAAGGCAGTTTATAATCCAAAGGAATCTCTTTAGGGTTCATGGTAACAAGGGGTCTGTCTCATTCCGCCTACTTCTACACTTCGAACACTTAGTTTTAAGTATATAGTGTAGATAACACAAAAAGTCAGTGCACTGCAGGTACCCGGATGACCCCCTAAAAACGGTCACAAAATTCAGTGTGCAACGATGGTCCCTACTCGCACTAAACGGGCGCCATCTTGACTACAAAGCGGAAAGGGAGGGACCAGCCATATTTTTGGCGGGCTGAAAATTCGCGTTCACGTGTGTTGCGTTCGTCACGTCATACCGTCATTTCCGGTAAGCGTTTTAACATAAGTGTTCCTTTTGGAACAATACTAACGATCGAAAGTGGGCACTACGGCTGTAAGTGGTCAGTGCACATTAGCAGTGCACTGACGTAAGTATTCGGAATGAGACAGACCCAAGAACTCCATGAAATATCTGGGCATTTTAAATCCCAAACTGAATGCCTCTGCCAACAATAGGTCATGATTAGATCATCCTGCAGGTCACTGATCCACAACATAGGTCTAGAACAGGGGTATTCAATTAATCTTCAGCGAGGTCCAGTTACAGAAAATTTCCTCAAGCAAAAGTCCGGAGCATCATAATGTTTGACGTGTGTTTAGGCTATGTATATGTATGTATGTATAATATTAGGATGGATGGATGGAGCCTAGTTGTAGATAGATAGATAGATAGATAGATAGATAGATATATACTTTATTGATCCCCAAGGGGAAATTCAAGAAATAGAAGATTGTAGGCCTAGGCCTAATGTTTAATGTGAAATAAAATGAGTAGTCTAAAAGGTAACATTCGAAATGAGGAGAAATAAGGCAAGATAATAGTAGCCTAATTGGGGAGAAAAACTGAGTAGCCTTGGCTATTTTTAAGATCTTAACGTGCACTTTAAATAAAATTTGAGAGAGACAAGGATGGATATTCCACAGCTGGTTCCTTGAACCCATTAATCAGCAAGTTTAATTTAATTGTTTTAGTTTTTTTTATGTTGACCCGAAATCCTGGAAACCCAGGAATATCACGTTGTTGGGCAGTGAACTAGATTGTGGTGGATCAATCATATTGCCTTCTTAAATCGTAAAATATTCTGTGGTCTCAGTTCACTGTTGAATGGGCCTAGCCTACCCTATGCTTGCTCAAAATATATGCTTTGTCTAGTAGAGGTGCTTCAAATTGGCGCTTAAAATCGCCTGTCTCAGAATATATAGAAGAAGTCCTGGGCAATTCCGCGCAAAACTGTCACATCAATATTTAGTTGGTGTTACGGATGTGACAGTTTTGCATGGTATTGCCCCCGTATCGTTATATAAAGCTCTGTTCTCGCTGTCTAGCTTCCTCCTCTTTGAGCAATCGATGATTTGAAAATAACTTACTTATCGTTAACTTAGATATCCATCTAATTGTTTCTCGTCCCGTCTCCTCTCCTCGCTCGTTTCAGGCTATCAGTCTCCTCCATAGTAGGCTACTTTACTCACTGACTCGACTTTATCAGAATTCACAGATTTCACTGGCTGAGTAGCAGCAAGCGAAATGATGGTTCCTGAAGCTCCTGAAGTAAATGCTGTTATCCTAACCAACAAAACATTTAGCGCAGCTTTGAAATCTTACGTGAAAATCTAAATTAGGCTATTATGGTCTGGGTCCGGATAGGATCACGTCACGGTCCGGACTCGGACCGCGGTCCGCCATTTGGTGATGGCTGGTCTAGAACAATGCAAAAATGGTTTACTGATCAAGTTGCTGCCATAGTTATCTCTGATCTGAACTTTTTTTTTCACTTTAAAATAACATTTCCAAAATAATTTTAATGGCAAACTCTTAATAGGGTGAACTTCTGCCGCACTCTGAGCAGGATGCATCATTTATAATATAGAGTAGGCAAGTTGCTGTAGCAGGTAGGAACAACTATGCACAACTGTATACCTTACTTGCTTTTTGATCATTGTCTGTAGGTTTCAGCCATCTTGTGAAGAACTACGTGGACACCATCAACAATGGTGAGGTTCCCTGTCTGGAGAAGGCAGTGATTGCAATGGCAGAGATTGAGAACCACTCGGCTATGAACGAAGCTTTAAGGCTCTATGAACAGGGCATGGAAAAACTGAAGAAGAACTTCCCTGTTGATCTCATTCCTCTCTCGACCGAATACCAACGCCTCTCCACCACCGCTGAGCAGGAGTTCCTGAAACGTTCCTTTAAGGATGATGAGCAGAAGTACATAAAACATCTACATGTGAGTTTAGAAAACCATTTTAAAACACCTTTTTTAAGAATCTGCAATATTGCCTACCATTCAGGGAATAGGCATTTAAAAGAGAGACAGATTATGGAGTGATATGACTCAGAAATGATATCGGGCGATGGCAGTGTGAGATGTTCAGAACATAAGAGCTAAAACTTCTACAAGCTCAATAACATCCACAGTGGAAAAAAGAAGGTAAGAAAAATAGTCGGAAAACAAAGTGTAAGGCCAGCAAGCAAGTTTGGCGGTTGTTACTAAAAATGTGAACATGCACGTTGCACTGTTGTGGTGGACTTTCGGAATGAATGGAGTCGGCGTTTCTTTAATATCGAGGCGCCATAATTTGTCCGATCGGCCTGTTAGTATAAAATGAATTGCACTGTCTGTCTGAAAAAGACGCACTCTTATCCCATGCAGTCAAAATGAATGAGAGTCTTCAGTACAGGCTTGTCATAGTGTCACCCTGACATGACAGTGCGTAAAGTAGCCTATAATGTGAATGACTTGTTATTTTATCAAGGATTTCTTTCTTTTTGCAAAAGAATTAAAGTACAATAGGCATTAATTAGTAGGCCAGATATCAGCATGTTGAAATTATGTGCCAAATTGTGTTTTTTATTACAATGATAAAATTGTAGGCAACAGGCCGATGTGCGTTTTATTTGAGACTGTTTTGCGAGACAGAGACTGAGTTTGCTGCTGATGTTCTGGGGATAGGCTGCAACATAGCCAATGTAGGACTTTAGCCTTTTAATATATTTGCTGCATTGGATCAGTCTTTCTAGAACAGGCAAGAGCTTTCTAGCCTCACGTCAGCAGCGCCGCATCACCCATATACATTAAAACAACCAGCGAATGGCGGGCGGGTGCGGTTTTGAAAATTGGTCAAAAAACTTTGGTGCGGATGGATGATAAGTTTTGCTATGCAGTTACGGTTGAAATAATAGCCCATCCGCGCATCTCTAGTGTGTGTGCCTCTCTCTCTCGCTCAGAGGGGAGGGGGAGGCTGAGGGGTCGATCAAGCATGGATTCTTAACTCTGTGGTGGATAGGATCTACAATTAAGTGTTAATTAATATTACTATGCTATTGTGCTATTGCGCCACACGTTGTAGTTTTCCTGTTTATTCGCTTGGAAAATCGCCACGTTTCATGTTTTGTGACCTTACACATTTTTATCAACTACTCGTGCAACTGTATTTAAGTAGGGAAAACGTGAATGTATTTGATTACTGCTATCTTCCTCCCTCTATGGCTACGTTTGAGCCCGCTAGCATAGCAACATGCTGACACATTCGCGCCGCACGCCAGAGGGTTTGAGTGCACGTACCGACATAGGAGAGGTATGACTCAACTTGTGAAAGTTAAGGTAAGAACATAGCCTGGGTGTTCCCATGCTGCCTTGCGCGCGATTTGATTCACGCTGCTAAGGCAGCCTGGAGACCATGGAGCAAATTTTCGCCTGAGATAGGGGATGAGCTACGCACAGACGCATTTGATAGACATCCGTGGCACCCAATAAACGGATCTGGGCATTTTTTTTCAAATACGAGAAAATTAACGTTTGGTTCCCAGACCACGTCTCATTGAGAAGTGGTGGCGCTAGCCAGGCTAGTAAGAACATATATTAATACTGACATTGGGTGGCGTTAGGGCTGGGCGATAAAACGATAGCGATATATATCGCAATAGACATGTAATCGATATCAATAAAAATACGTTCGATAGAACATTCGATAATTAAAAGCAACACACACCTCCCGCCTTATGTTGTCCATAAATAATAGGCTAAATATATCTTGCATTGTAGCTATGTGCAACTCAACCAGAGTAGCCTAGGCGATAGAAGTAGGCCTACCTCAATACAGACTCTCAATGAGTCCTTGCACACTCACTCTCTCTCTCTCAACAGGCGCATCCCTCCTCAGCATGCACATGTAATCCAAACATTCACAATCGTGCAAGACGACTGCTAAATTGCTATTAAATCCGGTTAGCATCATTAGTACGCTGCACAAATTTGTTCAAAACGGTTGCATTCAAATTGACTGCTAAGTTCTAATCATCTCAATCCCGATGCAAATGGAAAAGTATTTTCCAAGACTCAAACGGGCCTGTCCCAAGGAGAAAAAGTATTCATTTGAAACATAAACACACGTGGGGAAACTGACTAACCAGTAGACTATGATAAACTAGCAAATTAAGCTACTTTGTTTACAATATTTCCAGGCTTCAACCAGTGCTGCTTTTCATTCAGACTTATGTGCACATTTATTTTTTTGAGTGTTTTTCATCATTGTATTGCTATTTTTCCCCTGTTAGCTTTGATTGATAACTGAGGTGATTACAATCAGAGGAATATCACATACTCTTGCGTCTTCATATAAACAAAGATTTTCCTCTGAGAATGCTCGTCTAAACGTGAATAAAAAAATTAAGACGAGACGCCACTTCTGCGTCTTCTCTTTTCATCGTCACCATATAAACGTAGCCTTAGACAAGGCACCTAACCCCTCACTGCTCCCCGAGCGCCACTGTTGTTGCAGGCAGCTCACTGCGCCGGGATTAGTGTGTGCTTCACCTCACTGTGTGTTCACTTTGTGCTAAGTGTGTTTCACTAATTCACGGATTGGGATAAATGCAGAGACCAAATTTCCCTCACAGGATCAAAAGAGTATATATACCATACTATACTAGGGGTGGGCGATATATATCGTCTGCGATAATATCGTGATTGTTGTTTTAACGATGTGCAAATTGACATTATCGAGTATTTAAATTACTTATGGGGAAAAAAACACTCAATCACGCACTGAAGACTCATACATTCCCAGGAGGTAGGCTATGCGGGAGAAGTGCAGCAGAGCAACTGTCACGTCACTAGTGGTCACAACGTTGTCCCACGCACGCCTAATGTTTATTTTGTGCAGCAAGAGTAGCCTCCTTAGTAGCCTAGGATTTTATGCAGCTACTTCTGTTCAAGTAGCATTGATGAGACAGTCACGTTTTGTCCTATACGGTATTATATGGAGAGAAAACATTAGCCTTTGAGTATTTTAATAGTCAGTTGTAAACAAATAACTATTCTCATGTAACTCTTTTGTAAATGGACTGAAGTTCGCTCTAAATATCTACGTTTACCGATTATGCTAACCGTTAGCATCTCTATGGGATTTCTCATATACATTAGCCATAAGCTAACGCATTAGTTTCTATTCTGTAACTTGGAATGCTAACCTACATGATTGCTCTAAAACAAAACATATAAGGAAATAACTGAGATGTAGGCTACTCTGTTGGTCTGCTCTCAGTTTTACAGTGAATCCTATGTAAAGGTTTGAAAGGAACTTCAGCTTCAGACTTTCTCTTGGGAAACTGTTAGGCCTATTCATCTTCTCTAGCCTAATGTAGCTGGCTAGACCATGTCATTGCCACACACACAAGTGGGGGCAGAATTGGAAATGTGTCATAGAGTGACAATACATTGGTTGATTTGGTTAAAAAGTCACAGGTTAGGTTATTGGTTATTATTGTAATGATGCTATTCATAAATAATGAGCTGTAAAGTAACTCAGACTTTAACAAAAACATTTTTTTAAAGGATATTGACTAATTATAGTTATCGTCAAAATCACAAAAAATATCGAGATATTATTTTTTGTCCATATCGCCCACCCCTATACTATACTATTCATTCACCTGTTCGAGCGAACTTCATCACCTCTGTACATGATCCGAAGTAGTGATCATGGTTGTTGTGATAAGGGCAGTAAGGCTGGAACTTATGCTTATTTTTAACTCATTGAGTGCCAAAAACGTAATATTAAGTTTTTCCTTCCCATGCGTTGAGTGCCAAAAACGTAATATTACGTTTTTAGCTTTTTTTTTTAATTACGAAACTAGACACTCTAATACACCTTATATGTGATTTTGGGAACTCTGTGATGAATAGAAATGAACTATATGACGATCGTGAAACTCATGAAAACGGACAATCTGGACATTTTATCTGGACATTTTATCATAACTCGGTTGCCGCTTTGGGTCGAATCAGTGACGCATGCACGTCAGGTCAAAACCAGGCCATTTTCGTGGGTCTATCACGAGGTGGCAGTCTCGCCAGGTCTCACTGATCACTTCCCGGAATGTTTACACGAGTAAGTAACAGGCAACACTTCATATTTCATGAAAGACGTTTATCTCCATTTCTAGAAAAAAACAGCGATTTTGATGAAAACTAGCCACTGTTTAGCTTGGGATTTCTCAGGAACGGAGGCGTGTAGAAATACACGGTTTGCACGCACTGAGAGCTTAAAGTCTGATCTTTTAATCGAGCTATTGTACGTGTTCATAGCTATAACACAGAATATGCCGTGGCTGTACACAAATCATCAGCAATGGTCTAGATTGCTGGCACTCTAGGACAAAGCTCCCGAAAACAGCTTGGCATTCAATGAGTTAAAGGGAGGCTTCTTACCCTCTTTGCAAACAGGTTCCTTCCTTTCCCACTAGACAGAAGTCAACTGCTGCACCACGCTCCTGGCCCATGCCTTCCCTCGTAGCCAGGCCGACAGGTGTTGAAGAGTGTATGTTCTCGTGGTCCCATCCTTCAGGTAGCCTTGAGCATAGCAGTGCTCTACAAATTCATCACAATATGAAGGGGGCAATTTACCCAGAAGCTTGTCTACATGTGAGCCACACTTTAGTTCACTGCCATTCTTCCCCTCTACTGACTAACAGCCCAATAAGAGAACTAACAGCAAGAGCAAATTCTTGAAAGGCAGCATTATCGCCCATCTTGATAGGCAAGGGGGGGTTTAAAATGCTGCTGATCTCATTCTGGACTAGCTGGCGAGGTTGTCCGTATATCGTTCTCAGAGCAGCAAGGGCGGATGTATAGGGTCTCTGGCATACATATGTGACTTAGCTAGTCCATAGGCACTCGGGAGCTTTAAAAGGTCAAGAATATGCCGATGCAACTAACAGCTTCATCAGGTCAGTTCCTTTCTCGGGTAATGGTGATGGCCCGACATTGTTTGGAGCCGCTGGGCATGCGGGAGGTGCTGGAGATGGCTTCCGGGGCCCTGAAGGTTGTAGAACTGACTCGTCACCATCAGAAGTTGCGGGGCTCAATGGAGATTTGGGACACGGCTCATGCACCCTGGGAGAGTTTGAGTACACTGGAGTCACACGAACTGGCCCTTCCTCACGAGATGTTAGACGCACTGGCGGCTCCATCAGTGGCTCCCCACCGCTGGAATATGCCAGAGGCACGGGAGGCACATACGATCCTTCATCCTGTCGTGGGTATCTCACCTTCGCTTCAGTCTGTGGAAGCTGACGGAAAGGTGATTGAGAAAGCGTCGGGCTCTGATCTTGCGCTGTCGTGCCAATGGAGATGGTATGGACATGACGAGATAGAGAAGGGTGGAGATCCTCTGTGGGAAATGAGCTGAGATGTAGGGCAGGCCCTGGTCTCAGTTGCGGCCCACCCGGCTGCTGAATAGTCCAGGAGGGGCGGATGCCCGCCTGCTGCTCTGTCTCACTCTCCTCCTTGATCAGAGCTGCAACCAGCCAAGCTTCTTCCAACTCTCGTCTCGCTTTACGCAGCCTTCTCTCCTCCTGCAGCCTCTTGGTAATCCCCTCTCTTTCTTGTAGAGCCTGGCGTGTCTGTTCATCCAGCTGCTGGTACCTCATATCCACTTCTCACTCTTCTTATTTGCTTCTCCAACTCTTCCAAGGCCAGGAGCTTCCTCCTCTCCTCCAGTTTGGCTACTTGTGTGTTACTGAGAGAGATTCGAGAGACTGAGTTACCGGATTTACCTCTACTATCATAAGTATAGGTGTAGGATGATTCGCTTTTACGTGCAGATGGCTTCTTTTGTTCATCAGGGTGTACTGGGGCTGGACTGTCCGGCTGGATCCACACAACCTCAGGTGAAGCCTTCAGCAAGCTAACATGTGGCTTGGTAAGGCCTGCAGTACCATAGGCAGAAGTTCTGGGAACTGTCACGAAACCTTGTGGGATCACAGCCTCACTGGATTGAACAGGAACAGCTCGACCTTCTCCACTCCCTGGGGGCTCATGAAGCTCTGCCGATGGCTCTGCGGGTTCTCGAGGTGGATCTGGATCAGCTCTGTCCACTCGCTCTTGTGAAGAGGGGGGACCAAGTTAATGGCTAAAGTAGTACGGGGGTGCGGCTGGAGCTCATTGGGACAGTGTAGAGGTCTGGTGGTTTCCTTACTCTCCGAGGGCGTGGACCGGTCACAGTGGTATCACCTGGCTCCGGTTCATGGCTGGTCGCATCTGGTCGCTGGAGACAACCTTCTTCGTCTGGCCTCTCTGCCTCCAACCCATTACCTGACATCGTCTCTCAGAGTTTAGCGATGGTCACCACAAAGGGTGTATTTATTAAGTTTTTTTTTCTTCTTCTTGGCTGGTTATGCTGTCGTGCGTGTATGTGTGCTGTAACAAGAACAAAGGAGCAATCAGCACACAACAAGCTATAGCAGTTTGAATCAAACTCAACTAAATCTAACTTTGGTCATTTGGCCCCAAAGGCCATCCACAATTACAAATCATATATCCCTTAAAGGAACACGCCACCCAAAATCAGTAGTGATATATGTTCTTACCGTAACTTTCACGAGTTGAGTCGTACCTCTCCCGTGTCGGTAGGTGCACTCAAACGCTCTGTCGCGCGGCGCAAATGTGTTAGCATGTTGCTATGCTAGCGGGCTCTGCCGTGGCCATAGAGAGAGGCACATAGCAGTATTCAAACACCTCCACGTTTTACCTACTTAAATACAGTTGCACGAGTAGTTGATGAAAAATGTTAGGGCACACAACATGAAACGTGACGATTTTCCAGGCGAATAAACAGGAGAACTACAATGTGTGGCGCAATAGCACTTGGGAGTACTTCGACCTAGCGTGGTAATATTATTAACACCTAATTGTAGATCCTATCCACCACAGAGTTTAGAATCCATGCTGGATCGACCCTCAGCCTCTCCCTCCCCTCTGAGCGAGAGAGAGGCACACACACTAGAGATGCGCTGATGGGCTATTATTTCAACCATAACTGCATAGCAAAACTTATCATCCATCAGCCATCCATCAGCACCAAAGTTTGTTGACCAATTTTCAAAACCGCGCCCGCCCACCATCCGTTGGTTGTTTTAATGTAGGCTATATGGGTGATGCAGCGCTGCTGACGTGAGGCTAGAAAGCCCTTGCCTGTTCTAGAAAGACTGATCTAATGCAGCAAATATATTAAAAGGCTAAAGTCGTACATTGGCTAGGCCTATCCCCAGAATATCAGCAGCAAACTCAGTCTCTGTCGCGCAAAACAGTCTCCAAATAAAACGCACATCGGCATGTTGCCTATTCTGCCAGCTTGTGACAATTATATCGTCCAAAATGCTTGATTGCATTGCATTCTCCACATTTTTAGCTAATTTTTCATGTAGCCTACCACATCAGCATTTTTGTTCAGTGAATCTTTTGTAAATTGCTTTACAATTACCGTCGGGCCTATAGGCCTATTGCCTGGCTTGCCTCAGCTTCGGTCACGTCCTTTTACAATTTTATCATTGTAATAAAAAACGCAATTTGCCACATATTTTCAGCATGCTCCTGGCCTACTAATTAATGCCTATTGTACTTTATTTTTTGCAAAAAGAAAGAAATCCTTGATAAAATAACAAGTGATTCACATTATAGGCTACTTTACACACTGTTATGTCAGGTTGACTGACAAGCCTGTTCTGAAGACTCCCATTCATTTTGACTGCACGAGCGCGTCTTTTTCAGACAGACATCGCAATTCATTTTATAGCAGGCCATCGGACAAATATGACGCCTCGATATTAAAGAAACTCCGACTCCATTAGCCTAATTCTGAAAGTCCACCGCACAACAGTGCAACGTGCATGTTCACATTTTTAGTAACAACCGCCAAACTTGCTTGCTTGCCTTACACATCTAAGTTTTCCGACTATTTTTCTTACCTTCTTTTTCCGCTGTGGATGTTATTGAGTTTGTAGAAGTTTTAGCTCTTACGTTCTGAACATCTCGCACTGCCATCGCCCGATGTCATTTCTGAGTCATATCACTCTTTCTCTCTTTTAAATGCCTATTCCCTGAATGGTAGGCTACAATTATTATATCCTAGGCTAATATCTAAACAAAATAACCCAGGCAGTCTCATCTAGGATATAACACAGGTTGAAGTCAACGTCAAGTTGGTTCTATTTAGGGAGGTGAATGTGTGTAAACATCTGTAGATGACTCAGAAATGACATCGGAAGACAAGGAGTGGATAGTGGCAGAGGCAAGCCGTAGTCTGCTGACAAGGGCCCGACGGTAATTGTAAAGCAATTTACAAAAGATTCACTGAACAAAAATGCTGATGTGGTACATGAAAATTTAGCTAAAAATGTGGAGAATGCAATGCAATCAAGCATTTTGGACGATATAATTGTCACAAGCTGGCAGAATAGGCAACATGCCGATGTGCGTTTTATTTGGAGACTGTTTTGCGCGACAGAGACTGAGTTTGCTGCTGATATTCTGGGGATAGGCCTAGCCAATGTACGACTTTAGCCTTTTAATATATTTGCTGCATTAGATCAGTCTTTCTAGAACAGGCAAGGGCTTTCTAGCCTCACGTCAGCAGCGCTGCATCACCCATATAGCCTACATTAAAACAACCAACGGATGGTGGGCGGGCGCGGTTTTGAAAATTGGTCAACAAACTTTGGTGCTGATGGATGGCTGATGGATGATAAGTTTTGCTATGCAGTTATGGTTGAAATAATAGCCCATCAGCGAATCTCTAGTGTGTGTGCCTCTCTCTCGCTCAGAGGGGAGGGAGAGGCTGAGGGTCGATCCAGCATGGATTCTAAACTCTGTGGTGGATAGGATTTACAATTAGGTGTTAATTAATATTACTACTAATTAGTGCTGTCAAACGATTAACAATTTTAATCACGATTAATCGCTGAATTCCTATAGTTAATCACGATTAATCACATATTTTATCGCATGATTAAAATTCTATTATTTTGCATTTCTGAACTTTCCAGGAGTCCATGTTAATAATATAAAGCAATTATTGTGTATCTTGATTAGAATTCAAATGAAAGCAAAGCAAATTACTTCATTAACTTAACTTTAAGACGTAGGTCTATTTGATTATTTCAAATCAAATTTCAAAAGATGTGCAGCAGATCTGAGGCAACACATTATATTCTTCAGAAATATAGCTAATAAAGGGCATAACAAACATAAAATACTATATTCATTATCTTTGAGTTCAGTTGAAAATAAGGAACTTTTCGACATGAGTGCACTGCCATTTTATAGGCCTACAGTCTATGGTGCACTGTCACTTGCCACACACATCAGCGCCGAAGTTTTTAAAACGCAAACACTGGATGAACAATGGATTTTATGGAGCGGCGTCGACCAAATATAACTGAATCGTGATTTACACAGCGGCAAAGTGTGATGCTGGTGTGCAGAGTTGTATTGAAAAGAATGGAATCTAATGTAGCCTACAGTAGCCTAAATGAATGTCGAAAGCAGAGTGCATCGCACTCATGTCGGCATCGGTGTCCACAGCAATTTAAAACACCATTCAGCTGACCGGGAGTTCAGAACTGCGTTGGTGTTTATTGTACGAATCTACTCTTTGGCCGGCTCGTAAGCCCAAACAAGTGTGTGCAGCATGCCTTTACGTAGCCTACTAAAGGCGCATCATCATAAAGATACATTTAATTTGCATCACGCCCCATTTTAGCGGAAAACAAGTTAACATACATATATCATTGATTCTAATGGGAAAGACAGATACCGGTAGCCTAATCACACCTTGACGTTACATCTAGTTATTAATTTACAGGACATTGCATCATTTTACTAACACGGCAGTTATAAAGAATTATGTGTATGTAACTTACTCATGTCGAAACGATGTAGGCTACATTACAACCCATGCAGCACGTCCTAGCTACACTTACCATATCCCATGGAAAACGGTTAACTTGCTAGCTAACTGTGGAACTTCAGTATAACAGGCATAGCCAATTATCTCACCTAGTTGTAGGAAAAAGGCTACGTTCATATTACAAGTGATAGAATTAATGTGTGACTTATGTTTATGTTATGACATGTAAAGTTAAGCTTGGCAAACTTAGTTATAGTCAGCCACGGGGAGTTTGACTGTGCCTACATTCGTGACACTCCTGTTAGTAGGCTAAACTGGAAAGAGCTAAAAATAGGAACATAATGGTCACATTAATCCCATAAACACACAGATAACTCTTACACCAACCTTATTTTATGCCTTTTATTCACGTTTGTTTCAAGATTTAGTAAGTATAACCCCTTTTCGCTCCCCACTTCTATGCAGCATAGGTTTCCATTATCCAAAATCCCGACCCTTTCCCCTAAAAGGGGGCGTGTACGCAGCACGGTCTAGCTAGAGCCAGTGTGGTGTTGTAGTTGTTTTAACTTTACTAGTTGTTGCAACAGCTTGTGAAAAAACTACAAAGTTTGTTACACCAAAAAGAACGTTAATCTCGCGATAAAAAAATTGACGCTGTTAAAATAGGTTTACGTTAACGCCGTTAATAACGCGTTTAACTGACAGCACTACTACTAATACTACTAGGTCGAAGTACTCCCAAGTGCTATTGCGCCAGACATTGTATTTCTCCTGTTTATTCGCTTGGAAAATCGTCACGTTTCATGTTGTGTGACCTTACACATTTTTAATCAACTACTTGTGCAACTGTATTTAAGTAGGGAAAACATGGATGTGTTTGATTAATGCCATCTTACTCCCTCTATGGCTACGGCAGAGCCCGTTAGCATAGCAACATGCTAACACATTTGTGCCGCGCGCCAGAGCGTTTGAGTGCACATACCGACGCGGGAGAGGTATGACTCAACTCGTGAAAGTTAAGGTAAGAACATATATTACCACTGATTTTGGGTGGCGTGTTCCTTTAACTTAGTTTAGTCTCCTCAATGTAGCCTACTATGTTGTGATAAGACCTTGGCAGAGTTAACTTCAATGCAGCAGTTTTGAAAAAAATTGCGCTGCATGGTCACGATGCTAAGCGGATTTAGTAGCAATTTAGCCAGACGTCTTCTATGCAATGCTTCTACTGTATGTGGCAACAACAAGCCTTCAACAATCGTGAGTATTTTGTTAAATGCACATGCAGAGGAGGGGCAGCGGGCTACGAGAGAGAGCGGGGCGGGGCAAGGAAAGGCTGCGTGCGTAAAAAGCGCAGCTCAATGCAAGGATTTGATCTTATATTTAATTTAAACTCAATTAAATTAAATTAAACATAGAATATTAATCTGTGGCGGCCGGTTTTGATTTCATGGCGCCCCGCCACAGATTAGTCAATGTATGGGAAACACTGCCATGCATTTCTATGGAGGATTTTTTGAGTGCTGTGTCTCTTCATTAGAAAGTCTGGTTATATCCCCTGCCTAATAATTAGTGACAGGTGTGTCTGTGCAACATAAGGGAGTCGCAGCTGTAGGCAATTCGGGCCAATCATGGGGTATGGAGCGAGCGAGTGAGGCTTTTGTACAGCTAATGGCGGCCTTACATTGTACGATTTTGGTCTGTTTTCACAGTCGGCGACTAAATTTCCAAAGTCGGACAGAAATCATGGGAGTTGTACTGGAATCGCGGCGCGCTCCCGTCAACTAGATCGTTAAGTGTAAGGTGCCAATCTTAGCGGTTTTAAGTCAGTCGGAGTCAGTCTATTTCTAGTTTTGCCGTTACGACAATATCAAACATGTTTGATATTATCGCAAGTCTTTCTAGTCGTGGCTCATGCAAATAGTGACGTGAACTATAAAAACCAATAGTGACCTCTCTCCAACACCAAACAGGAAGGGGCAAAGTAGGCGACAGCTGTAGCCTATATGATTATTTGTTATTCTTATAATATTTTTCATTTCTTATACATATTTAGTCGGCTCTTCCACGTGACAGAACAACTTTATATCGGTTAGGGATGTCACGCATGAAACAATGCTGCAGAAACACGAAAATACGACTTTGAGTTTAGTAGGATATCATTTCAGTTCCTGTTTATCTATTGCACGATGGGTAATAATTTAAAGGAATCTAGTTGCAGTCTTGTAAATAGTGACCCTGCAAGATCCCTAGTCATTGCAAAATCATACTCTGTGACTTAAAACTCCACTACTTGTCTTTAGATGTGAGAGGGTCTGAAACTGTAGTCTTTCAAAAAAAAACTTTTCCAAATCCTTGCAAATCTTTCCAAAGTCTGTCAGTGTAAGGAGGGCTTAACTTGTTAAATGTAAGCCGTCAGGCATCATGTTCATTTTCACCATATCTGGTCATCTTCTCTATCATTAAAGCAACACCAAAGAATTTTCCCTCTGTTGCACGCACGCTATTTGTTTATCCAGCACCGGTTTAGCAAATAACAATGTCCTCAGACAAGGTAGAATATATTGCATGATTTTATGAAAGTACAATGCATTGCAACATCAGATGCAGTCAAATTTGTACTTTCTTATGTCTCATTAAATCAAACTAAATATCCGCTACCCGATCTGGCAAACTTACATAGTGTGGTTATAGCCGATAATAGAGGGCCGCGAAGCGAATGCAGAAGTGCCGTTCACACTTACGAGTTGATGAACCACTGAAACGATTTTGGGAACATTATTTTAAGGTACAACAAACTCTTTGCTGTTGCTTTAAGGCTATACCGTTTCAAGCAGAAACTCGAATGCTCAAAAAATGAAATAGGCCTAGGCTAGCCTAAACATTGCAACATTGAGAGTTTTTATGGAAAGAAAATGATTTACAGACCACTTTCTGCATTAAGCAACATTTCAGTGTTTGCTTTAAAACAATTCCGGCATAATTGCTTTGAAAGTTTCAGTCTCTTGACCCTGCTTTATAAATGATGTCCCGGCCAGCCAGAAAGGAAGAATGAAACAAAACGTTTTTGAATGGTTTTGTTTGCTGAAAATGCAATTGTGTTTTACAGAAGGCAGATGTAAATTGCTAGTGACAAAATACAGTATTAGCTTTCAGTGTGGTAGGATGTCTTTGTAAATTAGCCTACGTTTAATTAAAAAGTGAATAATTCTTCCTGCTTCTCCCTACAACCAGACGCTGTTGCAAATTGTGTGTTCCAGTCACTCTCTCTCTTGGTTATTGACCTCTCCTGTTGCGTCCGAGGCATTTTGATCGGTGTCTGGTTGGGAACACCCTTTGAAAATGGGCTGTGAATTAATCTTCCCCAGACCCACCCTCAGTTACAACTGAGAAGGGTCTGGTGTCAACAGGGCTACCTAACTATATCTACAAGACTTTTACTGAGGGGTTTGTTGAGATATTATTCCTAGCCTGATTTATATAGCCGTTTTATTCCTAAAAAGTCGTTTTTTAAGGCTATTTACAGTATATTCTGATTAACAGGATAACAAAAGTAAATATCCATAAATCCCTTTGTAATTTTTCCCCATCTAATACAGTGGCCTTTACTTTGAAATGGACACTTCATTTACGCATTACGTGACTGAATGGACCAAATAAAAGTCCTCTTCCTTTTCACACCAACCTCTGTTTCATCCTTTGCTTAAAATAGACCACCAGTCATGGTTACCCTTTAAACCTGAGAGAGGAGGAAAAGGGCGCGCACGGGTAGGCCCGAAACATTAGAAAATTAGCCTGGCGGGCCATCCTATATCATTGAAATGTATAGTCTGGAATCGAATCATTCACCTGCTTAATCCAAGGGGCGGGCAGAGAATTGTCTTTCAAACTGCCTAGGCATGCAATAGGCCAGCGCTACGATCATATCCGTATCCGGTCGGCAAAACGGCAAATACATCCTTCTTCGAAAGGAATGACTTAAGTGCATTGTGTTGCTCTACTTTCAAAGAAAAGCACAAGTCCAACTCCTCCAAAGTTGACGCCAACGCCGATTCAAACAACCGCTCTTCGTTCGCCATAGCCACCTTCCTTGTTGTTCACCGTCGCAGGACTGTCGTTATCCTGTTAAGCCCGCCTTAAGACTCTCTAACGAAATAGAGCGCTGTGATTGGAGAACATCCACGTGTTAAGCCAAAAGAAATTCCTATGGTTCGATACTAGACGTACAGGCTGAGCAAATTAATTTGCTGCCGCTAGGGTGCGTCTGGATTTCTAGGCTATTAGAAAATAGATTAAAAATAGGATTTCGGTCCCTTCCAGTAAAAAAAAAGTCATCCAGTTTAAGTGTTTCAGTTGACTTGATGTCAGATTCTTGATTCAAACGTCCCTACCAAGGCAGGCTACTTGCTGTAGGGTTTAATATTTTTCTCGAAAATTAGATGAATTAGATATAAAAAAAAGTTTGTGTAAAAAAAATGTATGCACAATAGCACAAATTTAATAAGATAACACCTAATTTGCACATATAATTATGGTATCTACAGTATTGGTTGTATGTTTTCTATGCGATTTCTAGCAATGTATGCTGTGGCTCCCCCTCTAAAAGGAGAAAGTGGCAAAGCTCTATGATCAGCTGATCAATGAGAACATGGACGCCTCTGAGAAGCTGTGCCGGAAGCTTCTCTCTGATCTTTATTCACCAATAGCTGCCAACATTCAGCAGGGCATCTATTCCAAGCCAGGCGGGTACGAGATCTACTGCCGCGACCGAGACGCCATGGTGGCCAAGTACCGGCAGGATGACAAGAAGGGCATGAAGGTGAATGACAGATAAAGTGTTTGCATATGTTTTTGTGGTATATTGAATTCAATGCCAGGACTGAGTGTGTGTGTGTGTGTGTGTGTACTGTTCCTGTCTTGTCCCCAGGGAGAGGAGATGCTGAAGGAGTTTCTTCAGGAGAGGAGTGCTGAGGCCAACGCCATCCTGAAGGCTGACGAGAGACTCACCGAGGCCGACAAGAAAATGGCTGGTAAGATGGTCATTTCAGATAATCAGAGAAAAACTCTGTACTGTGTACCTTTTGTGAAACTGTCACAATCCAGTCCAGGTTCATGTTTCTTGTGTTTTTATGTTCCTGCCATGTAGTGATGTCCATGTTCTTTTCACTTCCTGTTGTGCCTTGGTTACTTCCTGCGCCCTGTACCATGTGTTCCTTGTCATGTACTTTGGTTACTTCCGGTGTCCTTTACAGGTTCAGATCATGGAGGTATTATAACTGGAGAGAGTGATGAAGTCCCACCCTCCATACAAATGAATGGTGGAGGCTAGGCTAGGAAATCCGGCCAATTCATAGTCAACGCCATATTGAACACTGGGGCTCGGATCCAGTGCCTGACCATGCGCCAAGTTCCAAAGCTGGAAATGACGCATGGACCAACGTCGAGTGTTATTGGATATTCTGTAAAAAGAGAATTGTCCTCCAGTTCAGAGGGTGGCGATAATGCACATACATTGCTTGCCACATAACAAGAAGAATAAAAACTTGCTCGGGAACGCGAGTGGAGTCCGAGTGGAGTCACTCTAAAGCGCAACTTAATTTCATAGGTTCCTCAAGAAATATGCACTGAGTAAAGTTTGGCTGTAGCCGTCGAATACGTACCCGCCCATCAACATGTACGTGCATGAGAGCTCGTGCCAAACTTGGACTTTCGTGCACGGAGCCAAATGCTCCAAATGCTCCATGCGGCGCCATACTTGAAAATGGCGTATGCTAACATGCCGAAGCTAATCTGCACGCTCTTGACCCCCTGGTTCAGATCATTTGTCTTTTTGTCCATCCTCTCTTCCTTCCTTCCTTTTTTGGGGAGACTGGGATGTAGGTGGACCGTTTAAAGATCTGCTGAGCCGCTGGCACCAGTCTTCACGCAGATCTTTAAACGGTCCCTGGAGCTGTGTGAAGTGTCCTCCTGCTTCAAATGCTCCACCATCATTCCCAGTCCCCATCAGTCCCCACAAAAAAAGCAAAGGAATAAAAGACAGCCGGTCCATCCAGTGGTGCAGTCTAAGCCTAAAAATGTCATATGAACATGGACTATTCTCACTTATTGACCCTGGTAATGAGGTAATGTTTGACAGTTCTCGAGACATGAATGAATACGTATTACACAAATAGTGAACAACAGACATGATCTTTAAAAAAAAAAAAAGTTTTGTATGGAAGTTCATGATAATTCCAGCATAAATAGGTCTATCTACTAGTTTATTGTCACAAATAAATGCCTACGAACTTGTTTGAAACCAAAACAGATGTGGGAGGGAACTTTTTACCTTGACAGACATCGGAAGGAACTTTTTACCTTGGCAGCTTGGACCAATGAATGCACAATTCTGACTGAAACCACTTCCGCGTAGGATACTCTTGTGTTTCCTCACGCATCGGGCCTTCCACTATGGAAGCATATGTGTAGCTTAATTCAAATGAGAATGCAATCTGCAATATGCAATTCAAAAAGACATTACATTATGCAATTGCCAAGTCATTATGTAGTCATTTAATATTGCAATTTGCAATAATTTCCAACAAATTGTATTTTAATCTGCAAAGTGACAATGCAATCCTAAAATCAATTTGAATAATTTTGGTTAAAAAATAGAATAAACATGGATTGAATTGCATTCCATTTTGCCATGGTACTTCAGTCTTAAATTCAAATGGCAATTCATTTTGCATTTCAATTTTCCATATTCAGTTTCATCAATTCGTTTTGCAATTTAATATTCAAAGTGCAATGTAGGATTGCATTTTGAAAACATATTTGGCAAAACTGACAATGCCAGCCTGAAAACAATTTGGATTATTTTGGGCAAAACGTTTTTGCCATCGTTTTGAGGCCCCGTGATTGCATTGCACTTTGTCACGCTCTTTGTGTTGCAAAATGCAAATGGCCATTCAATCTGTAATCTGTCAAGTCACTCGTCAAGGCGGGAACTAGGCCAGGTCACTTCCGTGTTTACATCTTACCCAGTTAGCGTTTGCAATGGAGGAGTTTGCAGCTGCACTAAGGTCTCTGGCCGATAATGTAGAACACCACCGTGTCAACGAATCTGACTCAACGGACAGATTACTGAAAATGGACGACAGAATGGGCTATCTAGCCCTACTTGTCCGATTTCATGTCAACCTGGTCCGTTCAAAGATTTCTGAGGCCTTACAGCTAATGGGCGCTAGCCGGTGGGGAGACATTCTTTGGATATACCACTGGAGGGAATAGAGGGTTACCTCTCCTATGAGGGAGATCGCGGAGCTCTTTGGAGTTCACAGGACAAGTAGGGCTAGATCGCCCCCTCTGTCGTCCATTGTCGTTAGTTAGGCTAAAACTCACACAGCCTGTCCTTGCCCTGCTCACACACACACACACACACAAAGGAGACTCCCCTCCATGGTCTGGCTAGCCTCATAAGCGGACCGGGGGCCCACGGCTGTCACGACCGCAAAGGAGGCCCACGTTTGGCCAAATCTATCTCGCTGAATTGTTGTATACGATGCTTATTTGTAGGCTACTGATTGCTGGGGGTGATTGCTGGGGGGAGGGGGTGCTACTAAAGATGCTGCTGGTTAGACAGGCAAATTTATCAGCAGCAACATAAGAGCCTTAATAATGTAAGAACACAGCTGGGTCTCGCGGACACTAGGCCTACTCACAGTCACGGTTAACATTATTCATCAACAGTGACATGATATGTTTGCGCCGCCAACACTCAGAGTTAGTTGTGCTCATTCTTGCTCGTCCAGAGTTAATTGTGCTTATCCTTGCTATATATTTTGTTTTGTTTTCTTTGTGTTTCGGAAGTATTTCAACCTTATTTCGTCAGTGTATGAAGCACAGCAATGGTTGTTATAGCAACCATAGACTCTGAACAGGACGGTAGACTACCAAGCAAACACTTAGACTAAAGTCTATGGCAAGGTCTGAATGTAAATGGACAATACTGTTCAAGTGTTTTCTTTATTTCCTATTTCTCTCAATTTTAACTTAATATATCACCACAAAAACAGGAAATATGTCATAAAGTCACAGTGCATTGAATGAATGGTCTGAAACTTCTCAGGTTAACATATATTATGATTATGATGATATCCAGACACCCAATGGGCCTGCCTGGCATACCGCTACCACCTGACCAAGCAGGAAAATGTGCCAGAAATTGGCAATGCCTTTATTGATTGGTCTGAAACTTTACAAAATATTGTGATGATATTCACATGTGTAATTTACATGCCTAGCATAGTGCCACCATCTGGCCAAGCAGGGAATGTTCCAAAAATGTTCAAGGCTTTGATGGATTGATCTGATACTTTACAAAATATTGGATATTATGATTGTGATGACATTCACATGTCGAATTCACATGCCTAGCATAGCGCCACCATCTGGCCAATCAGGAAATGTGCCAAAAATGTTCAATGCTTTGATTAATCTGAAATTTTACACAAACTTAGATATCATGATGATGATATTCATATGTCTTATTAACATGCCTTGCATAGCGTCACCAATTGACAAGAGAAGGAATGTGTACAACATTTTAATTAAATATCATTATTTTGATGATATTCACATATGTAATTTCCATGCCTAACATAGCGCCACCATCTGGCCAACCAAAAAGTGTATCAGAATTGTTCTTTACTCAAAATGAATGGTCTTAAATTTCTCAGGTTAATATATATTATGATTATGATGACACGCAATGCCTTGCATTGCGCCCCCACCTGGCCAAGCAAATAAATGTGCAAATAGCACACACATCAAATATGTACATTTCACAAACGGAGCACGTCAGTGCCATTGCCGCTTGCGGCTATATTTAAAATTATCACAGTTGTCTGGATTTCCAAACCCAAACCCAAATTGAGATTGCATAATTGACATAATTGACATAATTATTTATTTGACAGTTTAATTCATTTTTGAACAGATAGCCTAGTTTAAAAGCATGTAAGAAGTTCCATTTAGGTAGGCTAGGCAGATTCCACGGTCCGTTTTAGGGGTCAGCCCTGTCAATCAAAGAAAAAAAAGAGAGAATTAATCACTGCTATTAACAGCACTTTATATCAAGACTTTCACAAACCATTATCAGTGAATGATGTTGACAAACATTAAACATCACCCAGGAGACAAAATATTAGACCAACACACTCGGGAGTCCATGACCCTAATATTATGGATTAGGGCAGGGGTCAGCAACCTTAGGCACACGTGCCACAACTGGCACGCAGATAAATTTCCAGTGGCACACTGAGGATGATGCGCAACTCTTCTTTTTGAACACATTAAAAATGTTCAGACATCTTCTTGGCTGTTGCACGGTCCAACAGTCCTACTCATATCACTTTCCCACTTAATGCAAAACCAAAAATACATCCTAGGGTGTTTTTGTGAATGTACCCGAGTCAAACTATCTTTTAAAAGCATAATTATCCTTAGTGCCACTTTAAAGCTTGTCCGCGTTGTTGTTTTTGGGTTAAATGGCCTTTTGGGAATCCTAGGGGCACTAGCCTACTATTTTGATACATGATCGCATCAAAACCGCTATTTTTAAAACACTAAGAAGGCTCGACACAACATGAAGCTTTGATCGAAGTAGCCTATCATTAGTGTCTCTACACATGAACTTGAGCATTGAGAACATTGTTTGTGCGCACATAGTTTACTAAAAAGAAAGGTTAAGCAGGGATCTCATTGACTGGTAGGCAAGACAT
The DNA here is from genome assembly GCF_046254945.1 of Alosa pseudoharengus. Lineage (NCBI taxonomy): Eukaryota > Metazoa > Chordata > Actinopteri > Clupeiformes > Clupeidae > Alosa > Alosa pseudoharengus. The sequence continues at coordinate 18,981,802 of NW_027468564.1, read as the reverse complement.
TTATTTTGTGACAGGGCCTAGGCTACAAGCAAGCTACATGTTTGCAGCTTATTGTTAAGCCAATGTGTGCAGGCTACGTATGAACTCTGTAGCCTAGTTCTATTGCACTTTTATCATTACATTTTTTTATTGTTACTGCACTTTTATTATTTTAGGCCTACTGAAAGCTACAGAAAAGATTTGATCATTGTTTTGTGAATTGGAAGAAGCTGCTTGCAATGTTGTTATTCAATGGGATGTTGGGGAGGGGGTATATGTGTGAGGTTAATGGCATAAAACAAGTCTTGCAATGCTGTTTTACATTTGCCCAATACAATATAATACAATAAATATCCATCTGTTTTGAAATATGTAGTGTCTAATCACACTTAGTTAACAACACCATGCAGTGTAATTGAATTCAGTGTTTCCCCTAGAATTTTTTCCAGCAGCGGTGCTGTTGATCGTAGGATCAATTGACAGATTGAGTAACAAATTATGACATAACCATCAACACAAGCATTTGCAAAGCATGCTTATTGCAGTACTTGAACAGGATTATTCATGCTTTTCTTTCGCCTTTTTCATTTACATTATTAGTAATTATTACTTACATTATTATTAGAAAATGAAATGGCACAACACACAAAACAGAAAATTATTATTGACAATTAATTAAAAAAAAATAAAGCTTAATCACAGGCCACTGTACAAACTATTACTATTTAGAATATACAGTGCTGTGCATAGGTTAAGACATTTATATAATAACATTTATTTATTTACGATACATGATACATTCAAAAATAATTGATGTCCTTAAAGGTTTGATTTTTCCTATTTTTTTAAATTAAGGCATTAAGACAAAAAGCAAAAGATGTTTATTTATTCCTCCCTTTAGTCAATTTCAGCATGGGTGTCTTAACTTTTGCACAGCACTGTATAAACTATATAGACTTCTCTTTCATGGCATTACACTGCATTGGTGCTGTGCAAGTCGAATTGAGTGCCTGTCACTTTAAGGCCGTGACGGCCCGTGAGGCTTGCTTGATTCTCACGGTTTTAAGCTTAGTAGCGTTGTTGTGCATGTTGCATAAGAATATGTGGATGAAATTAATTATGTTTTCCATGTCATTTGGTAAAATAAATGCTCAAAAACTCGAAGAAAATCTATCTTGGATTATAGGAGATAAGTGTCTTGTATCATTTCTATAATTTTGGTGAGCTCTACAGGAATTACAAACTATCTCCAGATGTAAATGGTTGCGTATCCTATTGCTCAAATTCAATTAAACCCACCAATAGGCTAGATCTTAGTTTCACAGCCTAGGTATGTTAGCAACACAGGGCTTGAAAGCATTGACTGTATAACAAACAAAAACGAAACAATGCGTGGAATTTATCTGGGAATGGGCTTCTGAAGGTAGGGGTGAGCTACCTCGCTGGCGTCTTTAATTTGGTTCCTTGGTTAACATAATGTAGGCTACGTTTTTTGGCACAAAATAACACTTAAACATAAACACAAATCAAACCTGAACGACTGGCAGCTGTTCCTGAAGTTCACTTGCGTGTTTTTTTTTTTTTAAATTAGGCAATTATTTTGCAGCGGCGCTTGAATTCCAGGAGCGGCACTGAATACATTGTAGGGGAAACACTGAAATTAACTACAAAATATTGAATTGGCACATCATGTCAAAGTTGCCAACCCCTGCTGTAAATGAACACCCATAAGTATTTCTGGCCTAAAATATTGCAAAGCGATTTGGTTACTTTATTTGTCGTGCTTTTATATTACATTAATACACAGGATTATATGTTAAAATCCATTGTGCCAAAATCACATTCAGAAGCCCCTACTTAAATTAACTTTAAAAAACACGCTACCCACAAATCTGCCAACAAATGGTCACAAACACAAGACAAATGGTCCATCCAACAGCAGTATATAGTATGCGGCATGTCATTGGGGTTATCAAGTGGGCACCCTCATTCACCAATTTCCTTGAATTTCCCCTGGGGATCAATAAAGTATCTATCTATCTATCTACCAATGTTTCGTTAAGTTAGGCCCACGACTAGGGCTGGGTGATAAACCGATAGCGATATGTATCGCAATAGACATGTGATCGATATCAAAAAAAAATTGTTCAATAGAACATTCGATAATTAAAAGAAACACACACTTCCCGCCTTACGTTGTCCATAAATAAATAGGCTAAATATATCTTGCATTGTAGCTAGTATGTGCAACTCTACCAGAGTAGGGATAGAAGTAGGCCTACCTCAACACAGACTCTTAATGAGTCCTTGCCCCGTGCACTCTCTCTCTCTCTCTCTCTCTCTCTCTCTCTCTCTCTCTCTCTCTCTCTCTTTCTCTCTCTCTCTCCCTCTCAACAGGCGCATCCCTCCTCAGCATGCACATGTAATCCAAACATTCACAATCGTGCAAGATGGCTGGCTAAATTGCTATTAAATCTGGTTAGCATCATTAGCACGCTGCACGAATTTGTTCAAAACTGTTGCATTCAAATTGACTGCTAAGTTCTAATCATCTCAATCCCGATGCAAATGGAAAAGTATTTTCCAAGACTCATACGGGCCTGTCCCAAGGAGGAAAAGTATTCATTTGAAACTTAACCCTTTAGCCGCCAGGGTTTAAAAATAATAAATTGGATTTGTACATAAAAATGTCAAAAGGCCATGGCTTGCAAGTGGTCAGAGATAACGTCCTATTGTAAATGTGAAAATCATTTAGTATGAACAGAAGTTTATGAAGGGGGTAAATTTACTCATCTAATTTGCATATTATGACGTCACTGGATGGTAACCACCGTGAATTATGCACATTTCAGTAAATACTAGATGTTGAACATATTTGAGCAGTTTTTCTTTCTTTTTTTGTCATTTCACCGACATAACAAATGAACAGGAATACAGTCACATGTAAACCAACAATAGTAAACTATTACTATAATCACAAACCCTATGCTACTATACAATAAAGTAGCCTGGTCAAATCAGTTCCATATCGCGGGTGACTTTGTAGTTCTTCAGAGCCCTATTTTTACAACCCCTGCTGTCTATACCACGTCCATTACGGACACTATCATCACTATTGCCACTGGCACCTCCAGCTATGTTAGGCAGAGGGTCGAAATCGGTCGAAATAAGCATAGTATGCTTAGTGGACACTGTCGCAAAGACGTACCTCCATTCACAGACGCACCGTGAGTATCAGTCAATAGACGATCGATCATATTCTCCAAAAGGCAGATATTCTCCTTCAGAATCAGAATAGGTGAATAACAGATCCAAGACTTCATCACCCGTGAATTTTTTTTTCAACATTTGGTGTATTTCTGCTTCAATTTGTGCAAAACTATGGCCCGCATCGCTTCCGCGTTATGGAGGAAATGCACGTCTTCTTCGTGTGTTTCTCGCATGTTTTTCGTATGCTTCCTGAAAACTCTGGGTGTCTGCCAGGTCAAGTACAAATGAGATTTACACTGTACTCGCGTCTATCGTCTGTTTTATTCAGTAATGACGCTTGTCGCAATATTGCGACATGGGCGGTTAGAGGGTTAAACACACGTGGGGAAACTGAACAATCTAACCAGTAGACTATGATAAACTAGCAAATTAAGCTACTTTGTTTACAATATTTCCAGGCTTCAACCAGTGCTGCTTTTCATTCAGACTTATGTGCACATTTATTTATTTATGTGTTTTTCATAATTGTGTTGCTATTTATTTTCCCTGTTTACTTTGATTGATAACTGAGGTGATTAAAATCAGAGGAAGGTTAAGTTTAAAATAAAAGTGTTTAAATTGAACTTTTTTTTTTCTTCTGGTCCTTATCTGAAATAGATTTTAATATAATTATCGATATCGACTGATATGAAATACTTATATCGTGATAAAGTTTTCAGCCATATCGCCCAGCCCTACCCACGACACCTCATAAAGGCTTAACAGTGAAACCAGCGTCATGGAGACACTCCCCTCCATGCTGCCACCATATTACCACACTAAAATATCCAATACCCAAAATACTCTTAACCAGCCAAGGCATGGTCTTGGTTGGCTAGGTTGGTTTATCCCGTTGATGTGGACTGAACCATAACCATAAAAACCCTAGCCAACCACCATCAACCTAGGCACAGCCCATCAAAAACACAAAACAAATTAGTCAGTTAGCTTACGCCCCATGTTGCCACCATATTACCACAACAAACATCCAAATACCCTTAACCAACCTAGGCATGGTCTAGGTTGGCTAGGTTGGTCCGTCCCTTTGATGCGGACTGAACCATAACCATAAAAACCCTAGCCAACCACCATCAACCTAGGTACAGTCCATCACAAACACAAAAGCCAGTTAGCTTACCTTAGCTTACGCCCCATGTTGCCACCATATTACCACAATAAAATATCCAACTACTCTTAACCCACCTAGGCATGGTCTAGGTTGGTCCGCCCCGTTGATGTGGACTGAACCATAACCCTAAAAACCCTAACCAACCACCATCAACCTAAGCACAGTCCGTCACAAACACAAAACAAATGAGTTATAACATAGTCAAAATGTTAAGAATATCATATCAGAACATGAAACAATAACTTTAGCTGCCATACTTATTAGTTATCCTAGCTAACGGTTATCGTAGCTAGTAAGGCTAATGTAACTCATCAGTTTGTACATTGCCCAGCGAATAAGTAAGCTTACTTCTTACATGTCTTAACCCTTTAGGCGCCAGTGTTTTTTTTCCGAAACGTTCGATTTTGACATCTTCATTTCAAAAGGATATATCTTAAAAGAGATGTCTACTGTCATTCTCATTGCGACTCCCCACACTGCCTCTACGTTCCCCCCTGTCCTATGAGACCTGCGTGAAGCTGGCCCCTCATGTTATTCAAAAATGATTAAAAACACTGCTGTTTGTTTGTGCTACGTTTGTGCCGGTTTGTGCCTTAAAGGGGTGGTTCAGGATTTTGGACATAAGACCTCATTTCCAAGTAAGCAAGTGTGATATTTATCAGTGGAGACCGTTTTCAACACGTTTCATCCAGTCCTTCTAATTGCAGAGTTCACAGGTGCTAGGCTAGCGCAAGTCAACGGTATGTGCTAGCCTGCCACTAAAGACAGTCTTACCCACTCCAAAGTATGTACATACCGTTGACTTGCGCTAGCCTAGCACCTGCGAACTCTGCAATTAGAAGGACTGGATGAAAACGGTCTCCACTGATAAATATCACACTTGCTTACTTGGAAATGAGGTCCTATGTCCAAAATCCTGAACCACCCCTTTAAAAATGATCGTTTGTGCTGTTTTCTGTAACTATATTTTTACATTACCAAGTTCCATCTGCTATGCGCATGACATCAGTCTCACATACACTGGCCAAATCGTCCCAAACTGTAGCCTACCAAATGTTTCTCCTGATCTGAGCAGAAAACACAAGTGCAGGGAAGCTGTTTCTTAGGTTTATAGCTAAAGAGTAGCCTAGTAATTTAGTCAACTTTATAAAGTGCTAAAAAGGCTACAAATGTACCTTTAGTTTTAGTATATTGTCGTATGACTTTAATGTTTAAACATTATTTTGACAAACATACCAATTTAGCCTACCTTCTTGTCCATCTGAAATAACTTCTAGCTTTGCTGCCTCCTTCCTTTCTGTTTTTGCTGCAAAGTTTCATATATCCACGGTGGCCTTGGAGACTTGGGTCAGCAACAAAGCCTAAGTGCTGCTTGTGTGCACAATCCACTGTAATTCTGATGCATACAATTATTGAAGAATACATTTGTTTATCTTAGAGAATATGGGCTACAGTGCAGTGATGAGTTATGGTAGGCCAACTTGGAGTGACTGCACACACAGGGGAAATGATCTCTCGTAAGTCTCTCGTAGCCCACTCCGTAGTTGCCTAATAGTAGGCCTACGCACACTGCTGTGCACACCTGCAGACGCTACTGGCCGGAGAATGGAGTGTTTCTCCACAGCTGCCGACTAATGGCCAGCAGGTTTATTCTAGTAGTGGTTGCAGTAATTCTGACGTTATGCACAAGCAACTGGTATAGGCTACTATAGAACCCTTGGCAGCACAAACAGCCACGTAAATAGTAGCACATCTTCTTTTCTTTTCTCGGTTAAGGTCAGCAAGATATAGCTTTGTTTCTTTTTTTAACAGCACAATCAGCACAAACGATTAGGACTACGATTGGACATTGATGCTGGGCAACTTTTGCATAGTACACAAACATTTCTTTAAATGGCCAAAATCAGCACGCACGTAGCCAAGGTGATCGCAACTAGAGATTTGGACACTGATAAGGGGCTGGATGACGTCACACCTGTAAAAGCGTGATAACTTAAAAAACATAGCTACACAAATGTTATTTTTAACGGCACAAATCAGCACAAACGATTGAGACCATTTTGGTGAGTTTTGGACATTGATGGGGGGCTGCTGACGTCATGTGAGTAATAAATATACCATAATAACTTAGAAATCATAGTAGCACAAATGTTTCTTTTGACGGCACAAATCAGCACAAACCTATCACAAACGATTGAGACCATTTTGGAAAGATTTGGACATTGATGGGGGGGCTGGATGATGTCACACGTGTAACAAATAACGTGGAATATCTTAAAAAACATAGTAGCACAAATGTTACTTTTAACGGCACAAATGAGCACAAACGTAGCACAAACGATTGACACTATTTTGGGGAAATTTGTATTGGGGGGCTGAGTGACGTCACTGGCCAGAAAATGTAAAGTTTAATTACTTAAAACCCTTAACTCATTGAGTGCCATGCGTTGAGTGCCAAAAACGTAATATTATGTCTTTAGCTTTTTTTTTTTATTACGAAACTAGACACTCTAACACACCTTATATGTGATTTTGGGAACTCTGTGATGAATGGAAATGAAATATATGACGATCGAAAACTCATGGAAACGCACAATCTGGACATTTAATCTTAAAACTCTGCTTTTGATGGTTGCCGCTTTGGGTTGAATCAGTGACACATGCACGTCAGGTCAAAACCAGGCCATTTTCATGGGTTTATTACTAGGTGGCAGTCTCGCCAGGTCTCCCTAGGTCACTTCCTGGAAACTTTACAGGCAACACTTCATATTTCATCAAAGACGCTACATCTCCATTTCTATGCGATTTTGCTGAAAACTAGCCACTGTTTAGCTTGGGATTTCTGAGGAACAGAGGCATGTAGAAATAAACGGTTTGTACCCACTGAAAGTCTCACCTTTCAAAAAAGCCATAGTATGTGTCCATAGCTATAACATAGAATACGCTATGGCTCTACAAATATCGTCAACAATGATCAAGATTGCTGGCACTCTGGGCCAAAGCTTCCGAAAACAGCGCGGCATTCAATGAGTTAACAGCACAAACGATAATTTTTACAGCACAAACGTAGCACAAACGAATAGCAGTGTTTTTAATCATTTTTGAATAACATGGGGGGCCAGCTTCATGCAGGTTCCTATGAGCACTTCGACCTCGTCTAACATACCCAGTGGCATTAGACAAAGGCTCCACCACGTTACTGTCGCCGCGATTGCGGAGAGGCACACGGTCAGAAGACAGAAGCTAGCGCTACATGGACATTACATCCAGCCTCGTTCGCCACACCACTAACACCCTGCTAACTTCCCGATGAACACTACAACCCCGTGAAACATTATTCCCACCACTGACATTGGGCAAACGATTCAACGTTTGTGCTTGGTGTAACCTAAACTCTCACTTTGTCCAGCTGCATCATTGCAAGGCAGGGACGCATCTGAAGCCTCACTAAACGAATCACTGTCATTTTCTGAAGGCAGATATCAGAATCAGGGTCCGTGAATAGAAGACCCAACACTTCATTTCGGGTAAACTTTTTTGATGCCATTAGACGATAATCTAATGCAAATACTCGCTGACGTTGACAATATCGCTCTGATAAAGTGGCTCACACACACACCAGCTCCGGTATTGCACACACTGATTCCATGCGCTGTAGCTCGAAAGTTTTGTTTAAAGCATGACCTTTTTTGGACTCGGGGATGACGTATGACGTGTCTGCCATCTAGTGGAGTGGAGGTCGAACGAAATATAACACCCTATTTGACTCAATCAGCCGTTTTATTCAGTACCGCATCTTGTCGAGTAAACTCGACCGTGGCGCCTAGAGGGTTAATACTGTAGGCTGTTTGCAGCATGTAGGCATACACCACCAATATTCTCAATTGACTATACCAATAAACAAACTACCAACCATGGTATGAATAAATTATGATGCAGATGGATGCACCAAAGCCCCAAACCTTTCTGTCCTCAAACCTGACCACCATTAATCTGTCTCCCCTCTAGAGGCCCGTGAGTGTGAGGTGGTACAGAAGCAGCAGGCCATGGTGGCAGCGCAGCATCAACAGGACCTGCAGCGCGTCCGAGAGTATGAGTGGCGCAGCCAGGAGGAGCGCATAAGACGCATGGAGGAGAAGATGGAGGAAGAGAAACGCCTCCAGCGTGAGGAGCTGAAGCGCGCCCTGGAGAGCAAGCTGAAGGAGCAGCAGGAGATGATGGAGAAGGGCTTCAGGGACAAGGCCGAGATCATGAAGCAGGAGATCGAGCAGCTCAAGAGGGAGAAGGAGAAACAGAAGGAGCTGGATATGGAAATGGAGATGGAAAAGGAGGCCGGGCCAGGGGTCTTTGAGAAGTACATCGTGCCTGTAGCCAAAATCGGTGCAAGTGTCCTCTCCTCCTACCTGCTTTACAAAGTAGGGTTACATGATTATTGTCAAAATGATTATCACAATTGTTTTGAGATCCCGATTAGTCATGCTAATGAAGCAACTTTAATTGAGTGAGGGATGAGGTACATATGTGAGGCGTGTGTGGGTTAGGGACTGAAGTGTGTGGATGACTATTTGGATGTGTGAGTGACTTGCTTTTACATTGTGTCATAATGTTTCCATTCATCATATGAAGAATTTATTTCAATTAAAAAATTGAAACGGCCCTTTAGACCAAATTAATTTTAGGCCTGATAGGTTTTCCTTTAGACCATTCTCTTGTCCTGAAGTCCTAGAGGCTCTGTGTGCTATAGATCCTAAGAAATCCACAGGTGCTGATAAACTGGATCCAAAATTATTACTTTTAGCTGCCCCTATTATTTGTGAAACACTGACGCATATCAATCTCACTTTAGTGATTAATAGTATCCCTACGGTGTGGAAAACAGCTTTCGTTCTTCCTTTGCACAAAGGAGGTTCTGCAGAAGACTTGAATAATTACCATCCTATCTCAAAACTTAGAGCAGCTGGTGAACAAACAGATAAAATAGTTTTTATCTACATTTAATATTTTAAATACTTATCAGTCAGGTTACAGATTGGGACACAGCGCTGTATCAGCTATCGCTAAAGTTGTAAATGGCATTGTTCATGCCTTAGATAACAAGATGGTCTGTGCTGCTCTTTTTATTGATCTATCGAAAGCCTTTGATACTGTGGACCATAGGTTACTTTTAAAACACCTTAAAATTATAGGTTTTGATGCTCGGTCATGTAATTGGTTCAAGGACCATCTGACAGCTAGAGTTCAAGCTGTGGTTGTGGATGGTCATCAATCACATTTCCTGAGTATTACTAAAGGTGTGCCAAAGGGTTCTATTTTAGGTCCTATTTTATTTTCTCTTTTTATTAATGATTTTAGCTCTGGGATTGTTGAAAGTAAAATTCATGTATTCGCTGACGACACTATCATCTATTCAATTGCCCCTTCTGTTGATCTAGCTTTGACAGACCTGCAATCTGATTTTAATGTTATTGAACTTGCGCTTATTGACCTGAAACTATTACTAAATCCTAAAAAGACAAAGTATATGTTATTTTCAAGGTTGTCGTCTCCTCCTCCACCTGATAACGCTATTTTAACCTTAACTGAACTCATATTGAAAGAGTTTTAAATTATACATATCTGGGCATTTGGATAGATAATGCGTTGCAACATTGCATGATTTTTATTTATAAAGCTTTACTTGGTATGTTACCTCAATATTTGACTAGTTTGGTTTCCGTTAGATCTTGCAATCTGCGCACTCTTTCACAAAATGTCCTAACCTTGACTGTCCCTCATGTTAGAACGGAATTAGGAAAAAAACAGCTTTTGAATTTTATGCTGCCAAAAATGGAATGCTTTACAACATGCGCTGAAACTGGAAACTTTGGTTTCCTTGGAATGTTTTAGAAACCTTATTACCGGTGTTGTGCAGACTGTTTGTACAGTGGGCATCATTTTCAAATGGCCACTTCAGTCGCGCATTACGAGGCGTGAAGCTGCGTGAAGCTTTAGTACCACTTTCAGCCACTGTGCGTCGCTCTGCCACTGTACATCGCTCTGTCAGTAGCCTGACTCTCGCCCCTTCTGAAAAAGCAGGAGGCTAGGCTACCTTTAAACGTAATTGTTACCGAGAGGAATCCCAGCCTACGAATTCAATAACAAAATAAATCATAATTAAACATTACCTCGATTAAGGCTACTTGGGTATGACTTAAGACTTGACTACACGGTGGTAGCGAAAATCGAAATCTGCTTTTGATAGCCTACCGGTGCCGCTCCACAAAACGAAAAAATGTCTTAATTTGCTGTCTATGTTATTGTCAGTGTTGGGGGTAACGCAACTACGCGAATCAAAACAGTGTCTTAATTTGGCCTACTTCTTGACTGCAATGTAGTCAATTGACTGCTTGACATGTCATTTTTCTTTTTCTTTACAATAAACAAATACATCTGCTTTATGCCGCAGAATTACATTCATATTTGGCTGACTGCAGACGCGCCACTTCCCTCCCCATATTCCAAGATTAAGATAGTAGCCTATACAAAAAGCACTTCATACTATCATAAAGAAATTGTTAAAACGAATAGCTATTTGCAATTTGACAAAACACTGGTCCTCATTTTGCGAATGCGAGGACGATATGAGCCTGTTGCATTTAGTTAGAAGTCCGAGTCACGCATAATGTTTCAAAAACCACTGGCTCGTAATCAAAATAATTTAACACACGACAGTTGGATAGCCTACTTCATCATGTCCCCATGCCTACATTTTTGTGAGTAGCATAGAGATCGTTAAAAACAATAAAGTATGGCTCTCCGTTTGGGACATCGAAAATGTATATTTTTAATAGACTACCGTCGAAGATGCTGACTTGCAAAAGCCTCGGGATAACACGTTATCTCCACTATCATCAGTCATGCCCATTGATCAAAGTTGGGAATGAAATAAAAGTTTGAGAACCACTGGCTTAACAAGTTACCTGCAGTCCAGAACACAGAATCTGTTGCAATATTCTGATGATGGGCGATGATATCGGCAAATGTTTGTTTTCCAAAGTAAGAATTTCACTTCACCATGTACCTTCGACAATACCTGGCCTACCTGGTATCATTACAAACATTATTCTGTGTCCTAAAACTGGCATATTTTATGGCATTGTGTCATGTAAGTTCGTTGCAAAATCTAGAGAAATGTGTGAGGTGGTCAGCGGGGGACAATTGAGACACACATTGGATTGTGTTATTACTTGAACATTCCACACTATCCACTGCTGTGGTAGGCCTATCAGGGGCAGGAGGATTACTGTTAGCGCAGGCTTTATATAAAATTCTTCAACAGAAGGCCTCGGATGTTGTCTTGTTTGTGGAGCGCTTTGCTTCGCTTCTGTAATCTCGGCTTCATTGAAAATGAGGGCTTCCCTCAATGGCCCTCCGAGAATAAATAAAGGTTGAATGAATGCAGGCTTGCCCAAAATAAAGGCTTGTGGTTTGCGCAGCCTACAGTAAATAACAGACCCGCCAGAATGTGCATTATGATGCTTTTTTACGAGCAAGATGTTTTTGGTACCCTACGCACACTGCATGTTCTTAAATAACAATGATCATCAGTAATATTCAACCATTCATTTGGGTAAATGGGTGTGTAAAAGCGTGACCACCTTGATTGGCTGATGATTGTAACGTGGGCATGATTCCAAACACCTCCCTTACGATGATGAGTGACAGGTGACAGGTCTCAGAATGCGTGCGCTACACAAGGACGGAAGATGATGAATAGGCTATTCACAAAGGCTTTAATCTTACTACTAGGAGTAGGCTAACCCTAAATCGCACTTAAAGATTTTAGCTTGGAGTTTTCTCTTAAAAGTTATTCACAAAGCCTTTCAGACAACTCCTAAACTAGGAGTGAGTCTTCGTGGCTATGGATGGCGTCATTACTCATGCACGAGCTTGACTGAAGTGACCACCTTGATTGGTTGATGATTGTAACGCGGGAATTCCAAACACCTCTCTTCCGATGATGAGTGACAGGTGACAGGACGGAGAATGCGTGCGCTACACAAGTAGTGTGAAGGACGGAAGATGATTAATAACTGAATAAAAAGGCCTAGCCTAAATGAATAAAGAGTAAGGCAAAACAAATAGCCCAGTAGCCTAATGAAACATAGGCCTATGGATTGATGCAGTAGCCTACCTTTGCAACATTATTAAATTAATCTGTCACCATATGCCTAAGCTACGTTTGCAAAGAGGAGAACATTTTAATTTGATTCACAATGAAACGTTACATTTCATTTACATGTTAACAATGAGTAGTTTTGGTTGTTGTTGGTGGCGATTATTGCATCCCTTTTATGAATGCAAAATTGTTCCCTCGCGATTGGAAGCTCCTGTTGCGCATAGGCTACACATTTCAAAACATTGCAACGTAAATGCCACAAAAAAGCTGTTTATGAATAGGTCTTAGTGAGTTAGGAGTCCTCTCGACTTAAGCTGTCCCATACTTAGGTGCTACTTTTAGGTCTAAAATGCTTTGTGAATTACTTTTTGTGAAAAAATCCTAAAGTTAGGAGTGACACGCCCATTATTTTTAGGAGTTACTCCTAAATTCGCCAGTTAGGAGCTACTTTTAGCCTTAAAATTCTTTGTGAATACGGCCCCTGAATAAAAAGGCCTAGCCTAAATGAATCAAGGCAAAACAAATAGCCTAGTAGCCTAATGAAACATACGGATTGATGTAGTATCTTTGTAACATTATTAAATGATTATGTTACTATGCCTATGTTTGCAAAAGAGAGCATTTTAATTTGATTCACAATAATGTTACATTTAATTTACATGTTGACAATGATTAGCCTAGTTTTGATTGTTGTTGGCGGCGTTATTGCATGTTAGTTATGCCTACAATGCAAAATTGCTTCCTCGCGATTGGAAGCTCCTGTAGCTGCATAGGATTTCAAAACACGGCAAAATGCCGCAGGTTTGTGAATAGGTCTGTGAGTAAGGAGTCCTCTTGACTTCTTTTAAGCTGTCAGAGGTGGGAAGGTGTGATTTGTTGGGGGCAGGGCCGGATTACCTGGGCACAAATGTCTGATGGCCCCCCTTCCCCCCAGCCAACGTGAATCGGGTGGTTAGTTAATAGGTCTATTGTGAAGATTTTTCCTGCCATCTAAGGCACGAGCGCATCTGTGAGGCCAAGCCTCACCAAGTAGCTCGTTTGTTTACAACTAACATTCAATTTAATTAAACTGCTTTATAGGCTATGCCGAAATAGTTTTCAACATTTTGAATATTAGTGTCGGGTGAATTGAAATGTTCTCAAAGTAGCCTTATGGCTGAAAGCTGCTTGGGATCCCCCCCATCAAGCAATATAACCATACAAACGCGCTTCCTGCACTCATTGTTTCAAAAGGAGTAATTTTGGCTTTGTCAGAACTGAAGAGCTGTGGACGGCACGGTATGCCCAATGAAAATAAATTAACGCAACGCAACACAACACAGACCCCGCTTCTCTTGCGTCAGTCACTGACATGAACGAAACACAGAACACGCTTCTCTCACGGCAGTCACTGACAGTAACCTAGAAAAAATGCATGGGGAAAAACACTTCCCCATGACAAAGACATTGTAAAACACTGAAAGTTAATATTTTGTCACTAGCAACATACATCTGTCCTTTGTCAAATGTATTATGTTCCAAGTAGCCTATGCGTAATTCTGCTTCATAAAGTTGAACAAATACATTTGCTTATTTCACAGAAAAATATAAATAGCCAGTTAGGGTCTACAGTGCAGAGTTGGTAAGTTATGGTAGGCCAACTTGCCGTGAACATACAAACAGGGGAAATTCTTTCTCTTGTAGCTGAGTAGCCTCAGGTGCGCACGTAGACATAAGGCCGAACATGCAAGCGCCAATGAATCGTGCTCTCACGACAATCACGCCGTTAAACTTAAATAGGTTAACATCACTCTAAGTTCGCCTTCAAGCAAGGAAAACGATGATTTGAAGACATCTGTTTCGTTGGAAGGGCAAGGGGTAGCAACAGGGCAACACAGAGACAGGCCCGGTGGTGGGCTGTTATGAGAGTATAAAAATATGGGATATTCTACGGGAAAACATTAAAATGGCAAGACAGCGGGGGAAAGTTAAAATATGTGATAAACACGGAAAAAGTTGGCATGCATTGTTTCGGTCTCCGTGCACAGGGATTATTTGTCATATTATTAATCACATATGATTATTTGTGAAATTGTGCAAACAGGCGCAACACATTTGAAAAGGAAGGACTGGTAGCATGCAAGCTCACGGGAAAGATTGATTTAAGAACGTTATCACAGTGTGTGGCTGTGGCGTGGGCGGAAGACAGTGACAATTGGCAGGGGAGGGTCATGTCTTTTTTAACAATTCTGTCGGAGGGTCATTGACCAATTTCTAGCAGTCAAGAGAGGGTCATGCAACTTCCAACTGAAGCACTCAAAATTCCTCCGGTGGCCCCTTCAATAAATAACGAACAGTACCTAGATTGCTGCTGGGCTATATGTCTTGGTTCATGTCTGTTAACAACTCATTGACAAACACATAGCCTATCTCGCGGTTGCATCCATTACAAACAAACATGCAATGTAAACGTCTGGGATTGGGGAGAGCACTAAATGCTCTACTGAATAAGCACAAAGTCAAACCTTTAAATGAAAAACACTCTTTAATAATAATAAAAAATAAAAAAAAACACTAATGAAGTAAACTTGTGACCATCAAAAATCGTTTATCGCCTGTAACTCCGTGATAACAGGACGTAACAGGAAGGCATTTTGCTGAGTAACGGAGGTTAATATGCTCTGTATTTTGTCCAAATGATGTCTGTCTATCATCGTTGCACTCGGAGAAAACCAGAATGTTTAATTTGTCCTGCGTTTCTTCTACGGCTGCAAACGGGATTCACTCGCAGTTAACCAAATATTTCTTTATTAGGGCAGGGCAGGCATATTTCTGGCTATTAAATTATTTCTAAACCAGTCTGCTAAAGTCTGTAGTGAAGTCTGTGTAGGGTTTTCCAGCTCCATTTCTTTTTACGAGACACCCTGCTCACTTGAGCCATCTACCGGTTGTTTGGGTTGTTGCAGCGTCTCACTGGAAAAATACAAAGTCGCGTGATCCCACGCGCGGGCCGCGAGTGAAGCTGGCCAAGTCGAAGCACTGCCCACTGTATGTGTGAACTATGATTGTTGGTTTATATTGTTGTTGTATATTGTGTATGTAATCAGGGCATCATTGGAAAAGAGAGTTTGCGCTCAACTGACCCCCCTGAATAAATAAGGGTGAAGAAGAAGAAGAAAAAATACATGTTTAATGTTGGCAAGTAAGGCAACGGCAAACTAAAATGGCAATAACAAACTACACATAACAAAAATGAGCAGAGATATGAGTAACAGGGGAACTGTCATGTTCAATTTCCGATCATAGAGATGAAAAAATTAACAGTAATCCTTTCTGCTCTAAACTTATAGGCCTAAATAAGACATTGTCTAAAAATGGAAAAAGTGCATGGGTGTAGCCTATCTGTCTGTGTGAGTCAGCGTTGCGCGGTCCACCCGAAATTAAGCGGTCGCCCACGGTTATGAGTCATATAAAAATATTTTTATGATATTCGGGTCATTTGCGGGCGGGTCAGT
Organism: Alosa pseudoharengus; assembly: GCF_046254945.1. Lineage (NCBI taxonomy): Eukaryota > Metazoa > Chordata > Actinopteri > Clupeiformes > Clupeidae > Alosa > Alosa pseudoharengus. The sequence goes on along the minus strand of NW_027468564.1, from coordinate 18,965,793 downwards.
TAACATTAATTAAATATATATACTTAAAAAAAATACTTAAAGTATCATGAGAAGGCTAGCATCAATATTTAACTCATAATTGCTTTTCAAAGATATCATTGGTTGAAGCATACAGTAGACCTAATGCCACATACAGTGGGCAGTGCTTCGACTTGGCCAGCTTCACTCGCGGTCCGCGCGTGTGATCACGCGGTATCACGGGACTTTAATTTGTATTTTCCCAGTGAGACGCTGCAACAACCCAAACAACCGGTAGATGGCTCAAGTGAGCAGGGTGTCTCGTAAAAAGAAATGGAGCCTGGAAAACCCTACACAGACTTCACTACAGACTTTAGCAGACTGGTTTAGAAATAATTTAATAGCCAGAAATATGCCTGCCCTGCCCTAATAAAGAAATATTTGGTTAACTGCGAGTGAATCCCGTTTGCAGCCGTAGAAGAAACGCAGGACAAATTAAACATTCTGGTTTTCTCCGAGTGCAACGATGATAGACAGACATCATTTGGACAAAATATAGAGCATATTATCCTCCGTTGCTCAGCCAAATGCCTTCCTGTTACGTCCTGTTATCACGGAGTTACAGGCGATAAACAAATTTTGATGGTCACAAGTTTACTTCATTAGCGGTTTATTTTTTTGATTATTAAAGTGTTTCATTTAAAGGTTTGACTTCGTGCTTATTCAGAGCATTTAGTGCTCTTCCCAATCCCAGACGTTCACATTGCATGTTTGTTTGTAATGGATGCAACCGCGAGATTCGCTTGTCATAGGCGCCGATACCGTGGGTGCTCCGTCTCTCGGGCACCCACTGAAAACATCGAGCACCCACGTGTGCCAGCTTACAGTCCCGGCTAAATGTATATTAATTTAAAATCAAACATCGCAGTTTATGTTAAATTCAGCATCTCTCATAATGTGATTGGATATGTTGCTGTCAATTCCCTATACTAACCACCAATGAGAGCATCTCTCGTATGAAAATTCCTGACATTTCCCATCTGAAGAATTAACGCAAGGCTTTGTCGGGTCTTCAGCCCCGAATGTTTAAAATGTATATAGCCCTGAATATCATTTTAAAAGTAATAAGTAAGTCTGACAAAGCTTATTGTTTTGTGACACAGCTAAACACTGGTACCTCATAGAACGTCTATAACATAGCCTAGGTGGTCGCAACTCACAAAAGTAAAGCAGATAGAAAGAACTCACGCAAATCTAGCCTACAACACGCAGACAGCTTCATGCGCAGGGGAGAGAGCGCGCGCGCGCGCACAGGTGCTTTATGATTTTTGGCTTCTGATGGTATCTTGCTAATTCACTGAACTGCATTAGGTGACACAAATGGTATTGCCTTTATCTTATAACTCCTTGTCTGAGCGACTGCCTATGGTTTTTAAAAGTCAGATGTTCCCTGACAAATACATTCGAAAATTAAGAATGTTTATTGACTTGAAAAATACACTATTTTTTGCAAACTCCCTTCATTCAACCCTTGAAGACATCGCGGTCTGGTGCAGTGTTGCGCGGGTTTGGTCACAAGCGGCCCGCGGTCGCCCGATATTTTAATCAACCCGACCGCAACTCGGACCGCGAATATTAATTAGGACAAAATTATACCCGACCCGCGATCCGATCCGCTTATTTACAAAATGTGTGCCTTTGGTTATAGCCTGCATGCAGTGTGACAGTAGGCCATTTCTGTAAAACAAACTAATTTATTTGCGAAACTTTATGCAGTAGGCATGCAGGACATAATGTTTGCGCAGGAGAGAGAATGAGAATAAGAGCGCAAGCACGCACGCAAACACCAAGGCTTAGTACACTATAGGATACGATTTGAAGGCCATTCTTTCGAAAACAGAAATGGTGAGGCAAGGTATAGGCAAGACTGATATACATTGCTGGTCAAAACGTTAGCGTAAGAACTGGTTTATAATGCTGAATGAAGCACAAAGCACATTTACTAAAGCACATCCACTGTTTAAAGTCACAATCACAACGAACTAAGGTAACTTTTATGCATGCGCGAACCTATACATACCGGTAGATTTATTCCTGCAGGCTGCCCGTTTTGGCTGTCATACTTTTAAATGGCTTCGCAAGAAGTAGGCCTACAGACCATAACTTGTACTACTGTCATCTTCTTTAAGAACTTTTCCCAATATTTCCCATAGCCTATATCGCTTTTCCTGAAGGGGTGTCTTTATTATTTTAACTCGCGTCTTCAGCTTCTTTACTGTTGACTTTACTGTATTGATGCTTTACTGTATTGAGGCTAATTTCGGGCAGACTGCGCAACACTGTGCGCTATGTAGATCGTTTCTCGTACCATTTAATTTCTCAGAATTTAGGTCTACTAGGCCTACAATAACGTCATCACCAAATACATCTTTTATTTTTAGTTGATCAACCACATAGAGCATAGGCCTACTGTGCACGACTGTAGCAGCCCAAGGTAACCAGTTGTTGTAGATGAGAGGCAACCCCTTGTTTCAGATAGCCTGGACAACATGTTACCTGGGTGTTGCCTACGTTATTAATTAATGGTAGCCTACAATAGTTAATTGATTCGCGTAACATATTAGTTGGCTCAAAGAGTAGGGAATCAGGATGGAGAGAGTCACGCGTGTGTTGCTTTTGAGGGATCGAATCCAGTTTAATGCTAGTTTTCAAAACATATATTTTTTTACATGTCTTTTGTCCGAGTGGCTGTAATGTAGCCGAGCGCTCATGGCGTATGAAAAGCGACTTCAAATCGCCTAAAACAACTTGTTTGTGAATGTCTGACAACTGCTGCAGCGCATGCACGCACAAGGAAACCAGTAGGTGGAGAAACCAGAAGGCACACAACACCGGAACGATTTTAAGGCTATTTCGCATAGGCTACTCAATGGGGCTATTTCACACGCATTATAGCGACCCCCACTCACCGGGGTTAGGTGGAAGGTGTTAATAGACGATTGGCGTAGCCTACAGTGGACTAGGGCTGTCAAAATTGCTCAAAAATGACGTTCGAATATCCCCTCTAAAATAAACACATGTATTCGAATATATTGGAATATATAGGCTATATTATTTGTGCATTATGTCAGTGACGCGAATCATGTCATCTGTTTTTAACTTTTTGTATGGTTATTGGTTGACAGGGGGGGATCCCAAGCAGCTTTCAGCCATAAGGCATTTCCTAATTCACCCGACACTGATATTCAAAATGTTGAAACTATTTCGGCATAGCATAAGCAGTTTAATTAAATGTAATGTTAGTTGTAAACAAACGGGCTATTTGGTGAGGCTTGGCCTCACAGATAGACCTATTAACTGACCGCCAGATTCACGTTGGCTGGGGGGCAGGGGGGGCCATCAGACATTTGTTCCCAAGGCCAAGGGTCTATGATATGTTAATTCGCCCCTGCCCCCAACGAACGCAACTTTCCACCTCTGAGACAGCTTAAAAGAAGTCTAGAGGACTCCTAACTCACTGACCTACTTACTGTAGGCTGCGCAAACCACAGGCCTTTTTTTGGGCAAGCCTGCATTCGAGGCAGGCCTTCTGTTTTTATATAATTTTATATAAATCCTGCGCTAACAGTAATCCTCCTACCCCCGCTACCACAGCTGTGGATAGTGTGGCATGCTCACGCTTTATGTTTCCTTCTTGCAAACTAGGCCTATAGCCCAACGATTTACAGTACGTCTTCAAAAAATAACAACTTGCCAGATATGCCTTCATATCTTTGGGCTTCATTCAGCATTTTGTTCTTCCACTGGAAATGACTCTTCTATATTTGCTGCCTGCTGCATTCTGTTTCTATTGTTTAGAAAAGGTTTGACGTCTTGAGTTAATGCATTAAACATTGTTTGCTGGTAACCAGCCACAAGCCTACAGATTCTTGCGTGCGTACATTCTCTATTCTCTCCAAAATGTGCCCGTTCTATAGGCTGGCCAAGTGCGTAATTCTGCGGCATAAAGCAGATGTATTTGTTTATTGTACAGAAAAATAAAAATAACCTGTCAAGCAGTCAATTGACTAGATTGCAGTCAATAAGTAGGGCAAATTACGAAACCAAAACGTGGGTCATAGTTGTCTAAGCCTCTGCTGTGAGGCCAAACCCATGAACAAAGACGCATTGATATCTGCAATAGAGTTTAATGTCGGGGCTGCGTATGGGAGGGTTCCCGCAAACTTCAGAATGCTGAGAGGACTTGGGCTATTTGATTTCTTTGTTCCAACCTCCAAGTGGCCTAGGCTACGTTAGTCATGAATAAATGATGTCAAATCTTACTCATTCTTGACAAAAGGCAAAAGAGCTGCGTGCGTGCGGACATTTGAATAATGTCGGGCTGTAAACGGGTTCGGGCTTTTAAAAAGCTGTCAGTCTCGGGCTCGGTCAGGGCTCGGGCTGATTTCTGTGGGGCTCGGGTCTTGTCGGGCCTAAATTTAAAGGCCGATTATAGCTCTACTTCACTGAGCAACAGTGGGTGGAGACCTTTAGATTCACAAGTCAGGGTTTGAAGAATTATGACGAATGATAGACCTGGCTGTTGCCCCGAGTAGGCTACTCGTTGTCGGATGCCTATCCCAATAAACAAGCTATCGCATCTATCTATCCATAAATTGCAGGAATGTCTGTCTGACTGTCTGTCTGCGTGTCGTTGGTCCGTTTGATTTCAAACTTGGCAGGTGTCTTGCTACTGGCATGAGTAGTGTCTTGCTACTGGCATGAGTAAGTGCAGTGCATAGTTTGACATTGTTTGGTTAAGAAAAGCTAAATATATCGTTATATATCGGTAAAAGAAACACACGTTGGCTTTCTCCACTCTACCATAGCCACCCTCTCACACAGAACTGCGCGCAGGACCAGAGAGACGATAAGCGGAGATTTGGCAGCACCAAATCACGGTTAAAATGCAAGATATTTGATTATCATCTCTGATCGATCTCAACAATAAAGACTTCCTGTATGTTTACTTGCATAAAATGATTACGCGGATTTTGCAACAACAGGCCAACAAACACGGGTATGTAGTTCTATTCAAAATTACATGAAAAGTATGTGCAATAAACTGATGCTTTGAATAGCCCAGGCTACATTGGACGTGAGACTTTGAATAAACAAACTACATTTCCGACTGCATGGTCCCAAATTGAAACAAGCGATGGGCTAATGGTCCCGAATTTAACGTTTCAGAAGACGTGCCACACAGCTAGACAACAAGTGGCAGACAGAGAAACGTCACTTATGCTACCAAACACTGCTTTTGAGTCACATCGTTGCAAATGTCAAACGATCACAAAATGGCTTGTCTTCACTATCGGGAAAGTTATGCAATAAGCTAGGCCTATAGCCTTAACTCAAAACATTTGTTATTCCATTCTGATCTGTAGAAATCACATGCAGTCATGCCTAAATTCTTCTTAGGCTACTGCACATTAATTATAGGCTAATATATTATGATATTCAGTATACATTATTGAATGCTTAGCTGGAATGATGTTTTTCCCTATCATCCTATTGTCAAAGCAGGCATACCTGCGGGCATGTATCGGGCTACAGGTTTTCTACAGGAATGGCATGTTTGAACGGGCACTGCACTAGTTGTATAAACTTGCGATGTGTGCCAATCGAGTTGTTGGCGAAAACTTTAGCGTCAGCAAAACAGCTGTGCACCGATGCGTGTATTCAGTTTTATTTTACGGAAACAAGCAAGAGAACACATCAAGTTGCCTAATTTTATAGGAAAGCGCCAGAGATTGCTGAGATTCTCTGAAGGTTACGTCACACGATGCGAATAAACCGTTTCCATCAACTTTATTCGCATTATACCTTATGCGCATCGAGAGTTAATCCACCCCCCTCTAGCGAATCAAATATAGATGCGCATTAGGATTTTTGATGGGCATTTCACGTGTTTCCAACCGGGATTTCTTATTCGAATAGATTAAATGCGCATTAGGAAGTTGGATGGAAACACGCTAATAGTTGTCTAAGCCTCTATAGCGTAGCCTGTTAAAAACGTCGCAGAAGCTGGCTACAGATTAATTCTGAACAGTTATTTCTCTACTGGCTCAATTATCACACCACTGTTTTGATTTGCGTAGTTGCGTTAACCCAACACTGACAATAATGTAGACAGCAAATTTCGATTTCCCAAGTAGCCTAAATTGAGGTAATGTTTAATTATGCATGATTTATTTTGTTATTGAATTCGTAGGCTGGGATTACTCTCGGCGAGTCTCCTGCTTTTTCAGAAGGGGGGCGGTAGGCAGAGCGATGTACAGTGGCAGAGCGACGCACAGTGGCTGAAAGTGGTACTAAAGCTTCACGCAGCTTCACGGCCTCGTAATGCGCGAATGAAGTGGTCATTTGAAAGCGATGCCCACTGTAGATGGAGACTGTAGAGATGGAGACGGTAAAGAAGCTGAAGACGCGAGAAGTTAAAATAATAGACACCCCTCCAGGAAAAGTGATATATGGAAATATTTGGAAAGGTTCTTAAAGAAGATGACAGTAGTGCAAGTTATGTTTTATGTACTTCTTGCGAAGCCATTTAAAAGTATGACAGCCACAAAACAGGCATAAGTCATGACCAACAACTCGTCACAAACGTGGCACTGGTAGACTAAGCCATAGATATACATAATAAAGGCCATTCCCAGTGCCATAAAGTGCCATTCCCAGACCTCATGCAAGCAATAGATAGCTTTATATACTGATCAGGAACAGCTTTTTTAGACTAGGTACAAGACCTATTGACAAGTCGCTCAGTAAAATAATGCTGATAATTTGGGTGGTAGTGTAGTGGTTAAGGAGCTGGGCTAGCGTGCAGTAGCCTGAAAGTTGTCGGTTCAATTCCCGGCTTCCACCGTTGTGCCCTTGAGCAAGGCACTTAACCCCAAGTTGCTCCGGGGACAATGTGATCCCTTGTAATGTAGCTAACATATGTAAGTCACTTTGGTCAAGAAGTGTCTGCTAAATGTAATGTAATGTAATGTAATGTAATGTAATTTGCCACCTGCCCATGTAAAACTTTTAGCCTATAGCCGTGATCAGGTAGCTTGACGAGCCAGACCCAGACTCTTGCTGCCGCTAGAGTGCATCTAGATTTCTAGGCTAGTGGGCAGGCGCCTGCAGGCATAAATGTTATGGTACACAGGCTACACAGCCGTATCTACCGGTATGTATAGGCCATATATGGTGCTATGATGCTAGCCTTCTCTTGGATTACTGTAACACCTTGTATGTTGGCTTGAATCAAACGTCCATTTCACGTCTGCAACTTGTGCAAAATGCTGCTGCCCGCTTTTTAACAAACACACCTAGACGCGAACATGTTACTCCTGTTCTTTACACATTACATTTGCTCCCTGTGCGTTTGAGTTTAAGATTTTATTGTTTGTTTTTAATGCCCTTAATGGCCTGGCCCCAGAATACTTACCAATTCTACCAGCCTAACCAATTGGTGTTAGAGGTCCCAAGGTCCTGGTATAAACGGTGGGGTGAGCAGGCTTTTGCGGTTGCTGCCCCGAAACTCTGGAATAAGCTACTCCCTGATATTCGGACAATTACGGACGTTGGTCTTTTCAAGTCTAAACTAAAGACTCACTTGTTTAGAATGACTTTTAATACGCAGTAGTGGTGTGACAATTCTATTTATTTTATTTAAGTCTACATGTCAATTTTTTTACTGCTTGATATGTTGTTTTTATCCTTAGCTTCTGATGTGAAGCACTTTGGACGCCTACTGGTTGTTGTAAAGTGCTATACAAATAAAATTTGATTGATTGATTGATATAGGTTTGCGCATGCATAAAAGTTACTTTGGTTCGTTGTGTCTGACTTTAAACAGTGTATGTGCTTCAGTAAAGATTTGTGCTTTTCAGCCAACCAGTTGTTATGCTAACGTTTTGACCAGCAATGTATCTCTCTTGCCTACCTTGCTGCCTTCACCATTTCTGTTTTCGAAAGAAAAGTGTATGTCCACGGCCTTGAAATCTTGTCTTAGTGATTAGCTTATCCTTTGCTGGTTTGCGTGAGTGCATGCTTGCGCTCTTATTCTCATTCTCTCTCCTGCGCAAACATTATGTCCTGTATATGTGTAGTTCTACTGCATAACGTTTCACAAAATAAATTCGTTTGTTTTTCAGAAATGGCCTACTGTCACACTGCATGGTAGGCTATAACCAAAAGCAAACTTTTTGTAAATAAGCAGGTCGTATCACGGGTGGGGTATAATTTTGTCCTAATTAATATTTGCGGTCCGAGTTGCAGTCGGGTTGATTAAAATATCGGGCGACCGCGGGCCGCTTGTGACCAAACCCGCCCAACACTGGTGTGAGTGCATAAATGACATATACTGAAACTGCAGGCCCTTATCAATATTATGAATGGAATGGCTTTATGGAGGCAATTTGGGGTGTGATTGCGTAATCTGGACTCCCTCGCTCCAGTAGGGAGATGGGGTGCTACCCCCTCTTCCTTCCCTTCCTATCCTCTGTGTGTGAGACTTTCTCAGCAGCAAGCACACACTCTCCACACAGTAGACTAACATATGATTGACTTGATATGCAAATAGCCAATAGAAAAATGGTTGGCGCAAATTAAAGCTAATAAATACTTATTTCCTAAATATTGTTTTTCCCTTTGAGCACTTGTATCGCGCATATCAGGATCCACCACCATAGTGGTCATATCCACCACCATAGTGGTCATAAGCATTCCATCAAGCGTTTTAAGTCGAGTTCCAAAGAATTTCTAATTTTGTCAAGTCAAGTCTGAAGTCATCAAAATCATAGTCGAGTCTGACCCGTCCAAGTCATGTGACTCAAGTCCACACCTGTTAATTAGTTTTTTATGTATAGTTTGAGCTAGCTGTTTGGTTCAGGATGATCCAATTTGGATGTCTTCTCGGTGTAAGGGAGTCGCTTAACTGAGTCGCTTAACTATTTATATAGCGCATTTCATACACAGAGGTCATTCAATGTGCTTTACATAAACAAAACCAAACATTAACTAGGTGTACCGCAGAGCAGTACAAAATATGACCGCCGCTTAGTCCAGCACATTTTTTCTACAAAAAAATCACGCTTGTCAAATTGTGTTCATTTCATACTTTGCACACACTCAATTACAAACACACAAAAAAGGAACAGAGTGTGTGGTTGTTTTTGTGTATGTGTGTTTTGTGAGTATGTTTTGTGTGTGTGTGTGTACTTGTGTTTGTGTATGTAGGTGTGTTTGTATGGCTGCATGTGTGTGCATGTATGTGTGTGCATGTGTAGTGTGTGTGTGTTTACGTGTCTTTGTGTGTGTGTGTGTGTGCATGTGTGTGTGTCTTTATGTATGTGTACATAAATAAAGCAAATCAGGGAACCACCCACTCTTATAAGTGCCATGGAATCTTTAACAACCATGGTAAGTCAGGACCTCAATTTACAGTGGGCATTACTTTCAAATGGCCACTTCAGTCGCGCATTACGCGGCGTGAAGCTGCATGAAACTTTAGTACCACTTTCAGCCACTGTGCGTCGCTCTGCCACTGTACATCACTCTGTCAGTAGCCTGCCTGCCGCCCCTTCTGAAAAAACAGGAGGCTAGCTTTAAACATAATTGTTGCCGAGAGGAATCCCAGCCTACGAATTCAATAACAAAATAAATCATGCATAATTAAACATTACCTCGATTTAGGCTACTTGGGTATGGCTTAAGGTTTGGCTACACAGTGGTAACGAAAATCGAAATCTGCTTTTGATAGCCTACCGGTGCCGCTCCACAAAACGAACAAATATCTTAATTTGCTGTCTACGTTATTGTCAGTGTTGGGGGTAACGCAACTACGCAAATCAAAACAGTGTCTTGTGCAAGAACTGTTCATGCAGACTACAACTGGCGCGGTGTAGCCTACACAACTTTGTTCAAAATTCAAAAAGTTAGTGTTATAGCCTACTTATCACAACGTTGTCAATCGCAAACGCTAATTTATTCTAACGTCTCTATACGGAACTACCTGCTTCATTTGCAGAGGAGGAAGAGAAAGCACCTTTTTGATAATTGAGCCAGTAGAGAAATAACTGTTCAGAATTAATCTGTAGCCTTGGGTAGGCTTCTGCAGAAAACAATGTTGGCGATTTAATACTATCTAGCGACATTTTTAACAGGCTATGCAATAGACCCACGTTTTGGTTTCGTAAATTAATTTGCCCTACTTCTTGACTGCAATGTAGTCAGTTGACTGCTTGACATGTCATTTTTATTTTTCTGTACAATAAACAAATACATCTGCTTTATGCCGCAGAATTACATTCATATTTGGCTGACTTCTGCAGACGCGCAAAAAAATACTGCCACTTCCCTCCCCATATTCCACTGATCACACATCAGACATCAGGAGTGCGTTTCCCAAAAGCTAACTACGCTTAACCCAGATTCGAGCTCTTTGACAGGGGACTGACAACTGCTGCGCAACGGCGGCTGTCATCAGCCGGCCTTAACGCACTGCGCCACAGAATTGACGGCGTGTATGGGTGAATAGGGGATAAATAACAATAGAGTACACAACTGGTTCACCAGCCCATTTAAATGACACGTTTATTCAAAGAAGTGGTTAATTTACAAGTTCAGTCTATATGAACCAATGAATTAACTTGATGACCCTGAGAAAAACAGATTTCACGGATTAAACTAAGGTAGTCCATCATTAAGTGTCTGTTATGTGCAGGTGTGCCCGTCCACGTGCTACTAAACGTCATTAACCACCTTAGTCCAGACTACTGAAGTTTGGAAACTATCATGGTCCAAACTTACAAAGTACTATGTAAGTACGACAGTTTTGGGTAACAGTCGTAACTTACATGTTGGTTAGTTGAACGATGCATTGTACCACGTTAGTAAAAAGCTAACCTCCGTAGTTGTACGGGAAACGCACCCCAGATCAGTTTGTAGGCCATTAGCAATCTGTTTATTTTATGAAGCCTATACAGTAGATCACCTGCCACATTATCACTTGCAATAGACAGATGCAATAGCCATTGGTCAAGTATTGAGCTTAAAGCAATTATGATAGTAGCCTATACAAATGTACTTCACACTATCATAAAAATTTGTTAAAACGAATAGCAATTTGCAACTTGACAAAACACTGGACTAAATATCGTATGCACAGGAGAAAACTTGTACATCCATTGGCCCGTGGGGAAATCACATGCCAGTTGCCGCTGGGCAGGGCCGGCGAGTTGTTGGGGGCAGGGCCGGATTAACAATTCATAGAAACACACACACACACACACACACACAATGACACAGAGCATTTCCAATTCAAAAGGGAAAGCACTGCTCACTGCAGAATGCAGAACATTTAAAGGTAAACAGGCCTATAACTTGACTAAAACCGGCCTATAACTTGATTAAAACTATGCAAAACTGGAGGTACACCTGTTATTATCTGAGCAGTCTCATGTATGTCCTCATTTTGCGAATGCGAGGACGATATGAGCCTGTTGCATTTCGTTAGATGTTAGATGTAGAGTCACGCATAATGTTTGAAAACCACTGGCTCGTAATCACAATAATTTAACACATCTAGAGAATCTAGAGAAATGTGTGAGGTGGTCAGCGGGGGACAATTGAGACACACATTGGATTGTGTTATTACTTGAACATTCCATTCACTTAGCCCCGGTGAGTGGGGGTCGCTATAGGGTGTGAAATAGCACCATTACCTATAACGAAACATCCTAGAGCTTAAATTATGTAAACTTCCCACGACTTCAATATTTGACAACATATCATGAATGGTACTTCAAGTATGTGTTATTTTAGATAGATTGCTGCTGGGCTATATGTCTTGGTTCATGCTGTTAACAACTCATTGCAGTCAAGCACCTATCTCGGGGTTGCATCCATTACAAACAAACATGCAATGTGAACGTCTGGGATTGGGGAGAGCACTAAATGCTGTACTGAATAAGCAAAAAATCAAACCTTTAAATGAAAAACACTCTTTAATAATCAAAAAAATAAACCGCTAATGAAGTAAACTTGTGACCATCAAAAATCGTTTATCGCCTGTAACTCGTGATACGTGATAACAGGACGTAACAGGAAGGCATTTGGCTGAGCAACGGAGGTTAATATGCTCTATTTTTTGTCCAAATGATGTCTGTCTATCATCGTTGCACTCGGAGAAAACCGGAATGTTTAATTCGTCCTGCGTTTCTTCTACGGCTGCAAACGGAATTCACTCGCAGTTAACCAATATTTCTTTATTAGGGCAGGGCAGGCATATTTCTGGCTATTAAATTATTTTTAAACCAGTCTGCTAAAGTCTGTAGTGAAGTCTGTGTAGGGTTTTCCAGGCTCCATTTCTTTTTACGAGACACCCTGCTCACAAGAGACATCTGCCGGTTGATTGGGTTGTTGCAGCGTCGTTGCAGCGTCACTGGAAAAATACAAATTAAAGATGCCCACTGTACCATTCATGCAAAGGAAAACATCTCCTGCAGTACAGTGTCCCTGTCACTGCAATAGGACATTTGGATTGATATTTGTTTGGTGGCTTTTGACCACAGGGAAGAGTGCCACCTACTGGCCACCAACCACCAACCACCAGCCACCAACACCACTTCCAGCAGGAACCTACTCTTCCAAGGAGGTTTCTTATCCAAGTACTAACTAAGCCTGCTTAGCTTCAGTAATTCAGCAGTCAGGGTATCTGCTTGTCTGGCTGCTGGCTAAAAACAAAAGGTGAAAGGCATATGATTCTAACTGTCTCACTGAATTGCATTATGCACTGGTATCTGCTAGACAACAAGTACCAAAACATGATTAGTTCATAGATTTCACATGTAAAATACATTTTATACATTTTGCCTGTTCATAATTCTGAGAAATTATTGAATTGTGTGCATTTACGTGTTTGTGTGTGTGTGTGTGCGTGCTTGTGGGTGTGCCTGTGTGTGTGCATGTGCATGCATGCATACATCTACTGTGTGTGTATGTGTCATACGTATGATTACTGTGAATGTATGTGTGTGTGTGTGAATATCTGTTCATGCACATGTGTGCATATGGAATGGGTTAACATGACCCCTGGAGGCAAATATACGCAAAACATTGGTCATCCTAGGCCCTACGGTTCTCAAGATATTCACAGAAAACTCTGTTGGTGTACGGTCACTAAATGTACACATAAATTAATTTATTGTATAGCCCCCCATGAACCAAAGTCCATGAAACTTGGCAAGCATTCAGAGGGTGTCATAATGGTCCTACACTTTCAATTTTGTGCAGTTTTGACCATGTCAGCCAGAGATATTGTGATTACAACATCTAATTTTTTGCTTTTTAATTTTTAACTAGGTGGCGCTATACATGAATTGAGTGGTAATGGGATGGGTTGACATGGCCCCTTAAGACAAACATACAAAAAAAGGCGGTCCTCCTAGGCCCTACGCCTACGGTTCTCGGGATATTCACAGAAAACTGTGTCCGACCACCTACAGGCCAGTTGGTGTACAGTAACATAAATTTATTTATTGTATGGCCCCCCATGAACGGAATTCCACGAAACTTGGCGTGCATTCAGAGGGTGTCATAACAATCCTACACTTCCAATTTTGTGCAGTTTTGACTATGTTAGGTCACAAACACCTGCGATTACAGGTCATTTTTACTTTTTTGTTTTTAACTAGGTGGCGCTATACATGAAATGAGTGGTTATGGAATGGGTTGACATGGCCCTTTAAGATCAACATACCAAAAAACTTTGCTACGCGGCGGTCATAATAACAAATAAAAAAATAGAAGGGCAATATAGTCAAATAATAGTTTGTATAGAAGAATAGTAGGTAAAGATCAAGGTAAAATCATTTGAAAATAAAGAATTAATAAGCAAAACAGCAAAAAAAGGCAAAAGTAGTAAAAAGTAATAAGAGTAATAAAAGACAAGGTAGAATCATTTTCAAGGCAGATTCAGAATTTGTACCTCAGTGCAGTTAGCAGAAAGCATCTGAGAACAGTTTGGTCTTAAGTCTAGATTTAAAACTGGCTACAGTTGGGGCGTTTTTGATGTCATCTGAAAGTTGGTTCCAGAGCTGAGCCGCATAGCAGCTAAAAGCTGCTTTCTCATGTTTAGTTCTAACAGTAGGTTTCACAGGTTCAACAGATTTTTCACCTGGGACCTGAGAGGACGAGAAGGTGTGTACTGCTGAAGCATGTCTGATAGGGATTTCAGGTCCTGCTCCATTTACTGATTTATAAACAAGCAGTAGTGCTTTAAAGTCAATTCTGTGACTTACTAGAAGTCAGTGCAGGGACTTAAGAATAGGGGTACTGTGGTCAGTTATTTTAGTTTTTGTTAGAGTCCTAGCTGCTGCATTTTGTATCACCTGAAGCTGTTTAATAGTCTTTTTGGGAAGGCCTGTGAACAGTCCATTGCAGTAATCAACCCTGCTGGAGATAAATGCATGAATGAGTTAGCCCGGTTGAAACCAGACCCTTCTCAGTCATACTGAGAGTGGGTCTGGGGAAGATTAATTCACAGCCCATTTCCAAAGGGCGTTCCCAAACGGACGCTGATCAAAATGCCTTGGACGCATAAGGAGAGGCCAAAAACCAATCAGAGCAACAAAAGAGACAGTGACGGAAACACACAATTTGCAACACTGTCTGGTTGTAGGGAGAAGTACGGAGCCCTCCGGGTGACATGGGGAAAAAAAACATGGGTTAAAAAAAAAAAGTAATGGGGAAAAAAAACATGAGGAAGAAAAAAAAAATGATGCACTTTTGCGGGATCTCATTGCGGGATCTCCCATGACTTTTTTTTTTTTTTAACCCATGTTTTTTTTCCCCCATGTCACCCGGAGGGCTCCGTAGAGAAGCAGGAAGAATTAACCCCTTTTTAATTAAACGTAGGCTAATTTACAAAGACATTGTGCCACACTGAAAGCTAATATTTTGTCACTAGCAATTTACATCTGCCCTCTGTAAAACACAGTTGCATTTTCAGCTCTGAACAAAACTGTTCACGTTCAAACGAGCATTTGTTTCATTCGTCCTTTCTGGCTGACCGGGACATATAAAGCAGGAATGGGGGACGAGAGACTGAAACGTTCAAAGCAATCATGCCGGATAGTGGTCTGTAAATCATTTTCTTTCCATAAAAACTCTCGATGTTGCAATGTTTAGGCTAGCCTAGGCCTATTTCATTTTTTGAGCATTCGAGGTATGCTCGCATAGCACACCAATTCAAAAGTATGTGTTTTCTGTCGGCTACATGTCCAGCTACTGTAGCCCTATAAATTAACAGAATATCAAACCGTTTTCAGTAGCCTACCACTGTTGCAGATATCACATAGGTATCCCTTACATGTTTGTACAATGTTGCATATTCCTACATAAGGAAGCAGTTGTAGAACTTCTAACTCCCTGTCTTAAACCAACGTGATAGCAACTTCAAACCAGCGGCTGCAGCCATCGTTGATGTTTTTTTTTTTTTTTTTGAAAACCCAGCTTCTTCAACAGGGTGCTCTATCATTATCGTGTAAAGCCCACCTCAAGGGTTCTGATTGGTGGCTAGATCTATGAAAATTGGAAATAGGCTAGAATGGGTTCTTGTCGTGTTTTGACATCAGCTGTTGAAATTTAGATCACTGTCAATTACACCAAGATTTTTAACAGTATCCTTTGCCTTTTACCCTTTTGTGTCAAGGAGAGTGGCAACCCTAAGTCTTTCCTCCTTTTAACCAAATATAATTACTTTAGTTTTTTCTTTGTTCAGCTGAAGAACATTTTCAGACATCCAGGTGTTGATTTGTTCTATAAACTGACACATAGAATCAAGGGAATATAGTCGTTTGGTTACAGAGCTAAGTCAATGTGTGTGTCATCTGCATAGCTATGATATGAAATCAAAATATTTTGGATGATTTCTCTAAGTTGGAGCATATAGAGGTTGAATAATAGTGACCCCAAGATCGACCAGGAACACCACAGGTCAAGGATGTTGGTATTAAGGTACAGTTTCCGATGGCAACAAAGAAACTCCTTGCTTGTAGATATGATTTTAGCCAGTTGATAACGTTCGGTTACGTTGTAACCTTTGTTCTCTGAGTGAAGAGACTATCTCTCCACTCCGTTACATATTCCATATGTACGGGGATCGACCTACCGGATCGAATAACGTGGATACTCTAAGAATACTTTAAGACACACCGGTTGCACACCTCGTGCCATGCCCTTGATTAGTGCTGCATAAAGCACCTGTGTTGGCGTGGGACTAGTGCTTTAAGCTGATCGACACACGTCTCCGAGCAGCATGACTGTGGAGGATAGTCTCTTCACTCAGAGAACAAAGATTACAACATAACCGAACGTTCTCTATCGTATCGAGACTATCTCTCCACTCCGTTACATATTCCATATGTACAGGGGGGCCTCTGTAAGACACACCGGGAGGAGACAGTGCAGACCAAGCACACCGATAGACATATAGTGACCGGACACACCCCAAGGCTTGCCAGGTCTGCCAGATGCAAGAGCCATTGCCTCCAGCCCAGTTGCCAGACGCCACCCTGGGGCCTACCAACCCTGCAAGATGCAAAGATGTAGTGGTGGGGTGAAAGTCACTCAAACTTGCACAGCAGATGCAAGGCTGGTTGAGGTGTAATGAACAGATCATTTTCAAGGAGAAAGGTACAGCAACAAAGGGCATGCAATCCCAGCCTAGTTGCACGTAGCACCAGCCACATGAAGGACGGACCATCATGTTCAGGGAGTAGTATTCCACAAAGTCAACAGGGTTGACCATGTGGCTGCTGCACAGATATCCTGTAAGGATGTGTCCCACCACAGTGCTATATCTCTCGGTAAATGCACACAAACCCTGGCAGGTTCAGCCTCTGTGTTCCCAACAGAATCGGAGAACTGATGTTACATAATCATACGTCCTCCAGCCAAGCTTACTCAACGTCAACCAATGGGACATGTACAGTATCCCATAGCCCTCATCGCAGCTGTTGCAAAATAGTTTACCGGGAACCGATAATGAAGCGTAGCATAGACCTTCACCCCCTGTATAACAAGTCATCAGCGGAGTCACATATACATTCTGACATTACCAGCAATGGCAGAGTGTTTTCGTACATTTTCGCATTGGCAGGTAAGAGGTCACCAATGCAGCCCAAACAGAGCTGGTGCATGCACGCATTGTGACACAAAAAGAATTATCAGCAGACTGAGTCTTCACATCCACCTTTACACTATGGTGAGTTCCCAATGACCACTGCTTAAGCAGGGAGTCAACAGTACAGCACAAGATGAGTTTGATGGTTTCACAGTGACACCATCAACAGGATGAGGCTCCCACATCTGCATGACACTAGAGCCGATAGTGGGTTTTCCTGCTTCAGCAGTAAAGCAGGCAAAATGTACAGTACTACACAAGCTCTGGCGAGTGTGTAGTGACAAGAGAAACCACTGGGTGTTCTACAGCGACTGGCTGGTTTACCATATGTCTGATGATGAGCACACCTTCAGCACAAGGCTTTAAGGGTCAATGAACAGCAGTAGCTCGCTGACGCTGGGTTTCCTTCAATGTGTATAGCTGACATACAACGTTGGCTAGACAACACCCATCGGCCGACTGTAACCTCAGTGAAGAGCAGCAGATTGCTGGCGCAGGACAATTCTCATGTGCCGCAAAGCTGAGGCGCAGAGCAGGCAATTGACGGCCAGATTGTAAAAAGCAGGCAAAAAGGTCTGTGCCATTGAACTCCTTCCCATATTACCCCAAAAGAAGCCACACTCAGTGGTGTGGGCTCTCGATCTTTCAGGAGGGGCTACACCTAAAGCTTTCTGTGCCAGAGTGACGGGCTTGACCAGCTAGTGCCTTTGCTTTGATAATGTGCAGCCAATTGCTTGAGCCCTGTAGCAGATAGACAGTCGGTAATTTCTGGTGTCCACCATACAAGATTCTAGCCTGGCTAGCGCCACCACTTCTCAATGAGACGTGGTCTGGGAACCAAACGTTCATTTTCTCGTATTTGAAAAAAATGCCCAG
This sequence comes from Alosa pseudoharengus, assembly GCF_046254945.1. NCBI lineage: Eukaryota > Metazoa > Chordata > Actinopteri > Clupeiformes > Clupeidae > Alosa > Alosa pseudoharengus. The sequence goes on along the minus strand of NW_027468564.1, from coordinate 18,947,741 downwards.
ATCTGTTTATTGGGTGCCACGGATGTCTATCAAATGTGTCTGTGCATAGCTCATCATCGTCTTGCTTTCCCCCTTGTTCTGTGATTGGTCGCCTATCTCAGGCGAAAATTTGCTCCATGGTCTCCAGGCTGCCTTAGCAGCGTGAATCAAATCGCGCACAAGGCAGCATGGGAACACCCAGGCTAACAAGATTTTGCCACCCAAGAGTCTTGGATAGGTGCACTCCAGGCTTGCATGTTGGCTATGGCAATCGCCAATTTAGATTAAGTTTTATTTAGTATAATTTGTATATTTAGTATATTCTTTATCTTCTACAGTCCTTATTGCTTAGTTGTGTTTTTTATATTATATACTATTAATTACTTTTTCTGCTGTTATTGAATGTGTGTGTGTGTGTTGTCTGTATGCTACTGTGACCTTGATTTCCCCTAGGGATCAATAAAGTATATCTCTCTATCTATCTATCGGTGGGAGGACGTCCAGGCCGTGTGACACAGATCACAAAGTGTTAGTGGAGCTTGTGGGAAGGCTAGAAAGGGCCGACATTTGATTTTGTAATCAAAGAGGGCAAGCTGAGAAACCCCAGAGCGTCCAAGGCGCTGAATCCAGAAAAAGTTTTGAAGGCAAACCTGAACCTGACTACATCCAATGTTAACTATCCAATATTCAGATGTTTGTAATTGAAATGTATGCAAATTAGTGCATAATTAATGAGATATTGTTAAATTACATCCATAAACATATATTTTCAGAAATAGTAATGCAAAAAAATATTGTTTCAAAATAAATAATCAACTAGTAACGTTTCATAAGAATATCAAGGAGTTAACTTTTACCCTATTCACCTGTTCTACGTTGCCTATGGAGGCCAGTTTTAGGCTGCAAATGCTAATTAGCAGGTTTAAAACATAAAAGTCAGCTTAGAAAATATGATATTCAGAATCAGCACCCAAAAATTAGGCAAAATACCCTTTTTACCAGCATTTTCTCACATTTGACCCCCAAGTGATAGTAGTCCCAGTCTTAATTATGCATTATATAAATGATCATCTGTGAAAGTGTGAAAATGGATCGTGAAAATTGTAAGACAAAAACAATCTTGTTCCATAGACTCTATACTAGCAAAATATGCACACAAAAAAATTAATTCTCACAAGAATATCCAGCGGGATTACATAAGACACCGTACTACAGTGTTGTGCGTGAACGAGTTCAAAAGAACGCGTTCATTGAACACGCTCATTTTTTCGTGAACGTTGAACTGAACGCAACACATTTTTTAATAAAGAACTTGAACTTGAACGTAAATTAGTTCACATTATGTTGTCATGAACGGCAGATATCACTGTAAATAAACGTTGGAATTTGTTTTCCATTGAAAAGTGAGTGACATCTGTTTTCTCTTTTGAAACGCAACGAGAGAAAGTTCCTCCCTCCTGTATTCTCGCTGGTGCCGCTTAAATCATGTATCACCAGACAGAAATGGTTTTGACATTGTGCGCGCAATGCATTGCGGGCAACGTAGTGTCCGGCTGAGAATAGTTGAATAGCATACTGGCTTCCGCACAACGTTACCCGTGATGAATTGCAGCAGAGCGGGGTAGGCATAGCAACGCCGCGTAGCAGGCAACGACGAGAGCGCGGAGGGCTGGAGGAGCGAGAGAGAGAGACAGACCAATGACGAAAGTGAGAGAAAGCGCTGCAATTTTAAAAAAAAATGGCTAGTGGAAGTGATCGCACGGAGACTGGTCTACCTTGTCTGTACTGCTGCAAGTTTCATCACCTGGTAAGAAACCCACAATTGCAGTGTCATGAGCAAATGTCTACAATGAGCAGCTTCAAAGAACGTATAGTGATTTCTAGCTCGTAGTGTGAAAAAAAAGTATTTATTTGAATATCTCACGAAAAAAGTAAAATGAACTGAACTTTGAACTAGTTCAGAATTAAAATTGTGAACTTTGAACGTGAACTGTTCACTTTGAGCATGTATGAACTGAACTTGAACTAGTTCAGAATTAAAATTGTGAACTTTGAACGTGAACTGTTCACTTTGAGCATGTATGAACTGAACTTGAACTAGTTCAGAAAAGCTGTGAACTGGCACAACACTGCCGTACTAGAGGCTAAACTAGTGTTACCACCAAAACAGTAGGGTTCCCACATCTTTCCTGCTTGGACCCCTAGTGATAATTGTGAGCAGTGTGGGGTTCGGTGTCTTGCTCAAGGTCACTTTGACAGGGTCAGAATGGAACTATGGAACAACAATCCTGAACAACAAACTACTGGTCAACTTCTTTCTTTGTGTGTTTTTGTATGTTTTATATGCAGGATTGCAGTAGCAACCTTGACCTTCCCCCAAACTACAGCTTCATGAGGAGGAATTACCAAGAAGAAACTTACATGGACGAGACAGATGTCATCCGGAATGCCCTGACTAATGTCAATTTTTCAGATGACTCTGATACTGATGAAAGTGATTAAATCTACTAACATCAACAGAATTATCACTAAAGAAAGTTTATCTAAAAGTTGTTATGAGACTGAGGATGGAAGTTATGTCTTGTCTTCACATAAATAAGAAGTGGACACACTTTTTCATATTAGTCAACCTTTGGGATTCATTTTCTAATGTAGAGGAAACATTGAACTTTTTGTCCTTAAATAAAATGTGAGATAGGCCAGAAGGTGAGGTGACGTGCATAGTATAACCAAAAACTCATGTTATGTCAACAGATTACTTCTGCTCACTAATATCTTGAATCTTGATGTTTAAAGTGAACTTGATTATCTGATTATTACCTGCATAATGTGTTGAAAAGGTCTTAGATATTTAAAATCTATTAAAACCTATAAATACAGGTTATTTCTTGGTTTTTTGTATTTCTTGTGAAGCATTTTCATAAACAGGGCACTAACCACCATCTGCAGAAAGGTGAATGTCCACAGCGCCTATTAAATGTATTCCCTAACTTTGATATTTCCCCCTCTTATGCGTTATTTATGGGGTCATGGTCAATATAATTTGGCTTTTTTGATAAGAATTTACAAAAAATGCTCTTTAAAGCAACACTAAAGAGTTTTTTGTACCTTAAAATAATGTTTCCAAAATCGTTTCAGTGGTTCATCAACTCGTAACAGGGTGAACGGCAATTCTGCATTCGCTTCGCGGCCCTCTATCGGCTATAACCGCACTATGTAAGTTTGCCAGATCGGGTAGCGGATCTGTAGTTCGATGGAATGAGACATAAGAAACTACAAATTTGACTTGCATCTGATGTCACAATACATCGTACTTTTATAAGTCATGCAAAATATTCTACCTTTTCTGTGGACATCGTTATTTGCAAAGCCGGTGCTGGATAAACAAATAGCGTGCGTGCGACAGAGGGAAAGTTCTTTGGTGTTGCTTTAATGTCAAAGTGAAAACAAAGTTTTACAAAGTAATGTTAATTCATTAAAAAATATACAATGCAAAATAAGCGTTTGCATAAATATTCACTGCCTTCAAGTCAGTATTTAGTACATGCACATTTGGCCATAATAACACAGTGTGGAGCAGGGGTCCCCAACTAGTTTGGCCCAAGGACCAAATTATGTCAAGCATGTGAAATCAAGGACCAAAGCATCTAGGATTAAACACACATACTCCTGGAAACATTTAAACATGGAAAAATATTAATCTTAACACTCGCGCACATTTGAGCCCCGAAGTGACATGGAGGGGAAAAAAGAGAAAAACACTGTACTGGGGACAAACACTGTTTTGCGAGATAATGAGTTTGTTTTGCTAGATCTTGAGTTTGCTTTGCGAGATCTCGCAAATCCAACCGTGCGGTGTCTACGGAGAGCTTATATCACCCAAAGACGTGGGAGACTCCAATCACAATTGCATTCAGTCTGCAAGAGAACTACGACTTGGGAGAAGATTTATGTTCCACTGAAATTAGGTTGTAGTTCCAAACAGGGGCGCCTGCAGGAATGAACACTATGGTTCGCACACCCATCATCCCCCGGCACACTCAATGATACACTCAATGCTAATATTTGTTTGTTAGCCTAACAACATTCACATGCAACAATGTGCATCATTGAGGGAGACATTAAGATTCAGCCACTCTGTGTTAGCAGAAATTTTAACTGGGGAACATATGACCTTGAGAACATAGGACCCTGGTAACATAGGTATGCTCTTGTCACATGCTGTCACAGTGTCTCAATACCCTATTTATCATTTGCCTTGTTGAAATCTGACGGTGGTATCATGGCTTTCACCAAGTCCTACATGTGATGCAAGCAAGCATTAGCGATAATCAGCTTAATTAGGCTTTTGTTTTGTTGTACATTGTTGTCCGCGTGTGCCTGACACACATGTCTGTGCGGCCCAGTCATTTGGTTGTTGTCCACTGGCCGCCATTTGGAGAACCCTGATGTAAAGTCTGTCTGGATGCGTCTCAAATAGGGTTTCACATCTGGATACTGTAATTTTAACCCGTTTGTCTTTGCAAAAACTGGTCAAGCTCTGTCAGGGGATTTTAGCATGAATTTTCAAGTCAAGCCACAAATTCTATATTGGATTGTGCTCTTGGGCACATAATGAGCCACGATAGCACACATTTTGCTACTAAAGTTCACCCAAAGATATGTGAGAGACTCCAATTGCAATCTGATTCAGTATGCAAGATAACTAAGACTTGGTAAAATATTTATTTTCCAGGAAGACAAATTTTCTTGTGTACCCAATACCTCAATCTGATAGAAAAGATACTTTAAAAATAATGGTTGCATTCAGTCATACATTCTATAGAAATTTGACATGCTGCATCGCTACATTTTTCACATGTCACTACATTTTGTGAAATGTGTCCATAGAGGTTTCTACAATTGACATATCTCACTATCCCTATACATACATGCAGGGTTTTAAATGAACACCCGCCAACCCGGCAAATGCGGGTAAAAATTCATTTTGGCGGGTGTTAACCCTTTAGGCGCCAGAGGTTTTTTTTTCGAAACGTTCGATTTTGACATCTTCATTTCAAAAGGCTATATCTTAATAGTGATAAGAGAGAGAGCCTTTCTGTAAATTAGAGAAATATTAAGGATGACTCAAAGTTTATGTAGGGATTAAATGTTTATATCTAATTTGCATATTATGACGTCATATGGTGGCGTCCATCTTGGATTATAGAATTTTCATGAAAAGTCGCATGTTTGAATGATAAAATGCACCACTTCTTTCCCCCCAAAATGTCCCTCACCTTCTGTATGCTATATTGCACAATACTGAATGCTCAGGTAAATACTAAGTAGTAAACAAACTATGTAAATCATTACTAATAAATGGCAGAAACAAACCAAATGCATGTAGCGGTAGGCGCCTTTTGCTGTAAAGATTTTCCATTTACTACATACAGTAGGCACTCTGATTCCATGTATGGGGCACATATATATTATTCAGATGGCACACAAACACAAGTAGACAAGACCTGTTTAGTTCAAAAGCTCACTTGCCACGGCAAGGCACAGATCAGGAGTGAGATGACGAGACAAGACAAGAGACAATGTTAGTATTTGTTTTCTTTTTGTTGTTTTTGTTGATGTTTTTTTTGTTGTTTTTTTTCTTAGCTGACAAAGACACACACATCACAAGGACATGAACACACAAAAAAGAACACACATATGTCCTAAATGGTCAGGGAAATAGATAATCAACAGTGTAAATCATTACTAATAAATGGCTGACAACTTTTTTTTTTATGTAGCAGGCCTTTTGCTGTAGAGATAATGACTATCCATATCTATATCCTATCCATACAGGGCCGGCATTCCCATCATCTTGTGATAGACTATGCATGGCCTAATGGCTCTCCTGCCCCGTGTCACCACCTCTGCTCCTGTTGCGAGCAGCATGGCCAGATCTGCTTCGCGCTCGCGTCGAGTGGAGAGAATTTGCGCAGCTCGGACTAGGCCTACTGTCATTCTCATTGCGACTCCCCACACTGCCTCTTCGTTCCCCCCTAACTGTCCTATGAGCACTTCGACCTCGTCTAACATACCCAGTGGCATTAGACAAAGGCTCCACCACGTTACTGTCGCCGCGATTGCGGAGAGGCACACGTTCAGAAGACAGAAGCTAGCGCTATGGACATTAGGCTACCTCCAGCCTCGTTCGCCACACCACTAACACCCTGCTAACTTCCCGATGAACACTCCGAACCCGTGAAACATTATTCCCACCAGTGACATTGGGCAAACGATTCAACGTTTGTGCTTGGTGTAAGCTAAACTATGGAGTAAACTCTCACATCATTGCAAGGCAGGGACGCATCTGAAGCCTCACTAAACGAATCACCGTCATTTTCTGAAGGCAGATATTCCCCTTCAGAATCAGGGTCCGCGAATAGACCCAAAACTTCATTTCAGGTAAACTTTTTTGATGCCATTAGACGATAATCTAATGCAAATACTCGCTGACGTTGACAATATCGCTCTGACAAAGTGGCTCACACGCACACTCCGGTATTTCACGCACTGATTCAATGCGCTGTAGCTAGAAGGTTTTGTTTAAAGCATGCCCCTTTTTCGACTCGGGGATGACGTATTACATGTCTGCCATCTAGTGGAGTGGAGGTCGAACGAAATATGACACCCTATTTGACTAAATCGGCCGTTTTATTCAGTACCGCATCATGTCGAGTAAACTCGACTGTGGCGCCTAGAGGGTTAATAAAAACGTACTAGCCAGTTTGGCCGGTGATGCACGAGTCATTAGGGCCTATGTCTACCAATCGTGTTTTTTTGCGCCGACGCCGTCTATTTTTCTATAGGCTACAAATCCTATGAAGTTCAGTGTTTACAGCGCTCAGCGGCCTCGGTGGGAAAAAGACCTCGGCACTCAGGGCGCTGAAAGTTGAAATCTGTTCAACTTTTAGAACAACTCCTCATTGTCACTTGTCTGTTGCTACAATAGCTATCAATCAAGGAAGGGGCGAGACCTACACTGTCAACAATGTTGGTAGTGGCAGAGGAAAACTCAATCAGCCAAATCGTATGTGACTAAATATTAAACTACTGCTGCAAACCGAACGCAAATTACAAAGCCTAGAGGGATGACCTATTCTATTGTAATGCCAAATTAACTCCTTTTGTCAGTCAAAGTCATATAGTGAGCTGAGTCCTGCACGATTGCTGCCTGCATTAGGCAACGTTGTGCTGGCAGACCGTTTTGGTGACATAGCAACAATAAACACTTGACTGTGAAGCGCTCTGAAAATGAGGTTGAGGGCGCTTTTACCACAAAAAACATGATTGGTGGACACAGGCCCTATGCATGATACATAAGGCTCTGTTCTCGTCATTTATTTTGATGGCACCTCTGAAGAAGAAGAGCTCTGAAGATGTGTGATTCAAATGATGATAGATAGATAGATAGGCCCAGGGCCCGAATTATCTTTTTGTCTTTAAAGGGGGTCTCTCTATCTCATAAAAAGTTGGCACACCCCGCGCATAGCCTAACAAGGCGATACAATTAAATAGCCTAGGCGCGAGTGGCGCTTTTGCGCAGTAGCCTATATGCGCATGATAGGCCTAGACACACGCACACAATAGACAGAGATTTTTCATAGAAATTGATTCCTTTTAATTCATTTCAACATATTATTGATTGTAATATTCCATATTTCATTTCAATTTCCCAATACAAAGATAGACTAAAGGATTTACTCTGAGTGGCATTCTCAATTTCACAACGTACACTGTTAGACATTTCAGTGGTATTTTACAGTAACTAACTGGCAGCACTTTTGCCAGTAAGTTACTGTAATTCAGATTTACAGTACCACTACTGTATCTCAATTACAGTAACAGTACTGTAAACCTTCAGATAAACAGTACTGTACTGGACACTATTCTATTATTAATATTACTATTAATAATTCATATTGTGTGTATAATTATAATATTGTATTTATTTATCCTTTTAAATGTATCATATAGAAGTAACCTACTGCTGATCAAATGAACACAGCCAAACTTTGCAAAATATTGAAAAGTTTATTTCATCCAAAGTACACATTTCACTTCACCTTGGCCTTAAAAATTACTCCATTGGTTATAAACAGAGTGCTGCCAACAGTGTCAGTCTTGACACAAACGAAGAAAGTCACAATGGCTCTTCATCACCTGTCCTGGTTTCATACATTACTTCCCTCCTTTCGAAGAATGTAGACAAGAGAAGATAAAAAAAAAGTATTGTATTAGATACATATTCAGTAACGTTAACAGTTATGATGAAGGTGAAGCTTTTTACATCCCCTTTAGGACATGCTACAACCATAGGTGATGACAGATCGAAGCAAAGACGTGTAGGGTTTTAATGTGAACACAGATTACTGTTAATGTTACAGAGATCCTGCCCTCCTGCAAGCTAGCCGCCCACTACTGCTAGCTACTGGCTCACTTAACATGCAACACCAACGTTAAACTATTCAGCGCTATCCAGTCAACAACACTTCATTTGATAAAGACTAAATATGAAACAAAATAAACACACAAAAACATGTAGCCCACTGGTATTCTAATGCTACCAACCCCTGACATGGGCTAACCTAAAGCTAGCGTTAGCTATCTCACCATACCTCAGTAACTAACTACTATGATAAACGTCCAGCAGTTGAACTGCAAAGATGATAGCCAGAGCAGCTGCCAATTTAAACAAAACATCGCAAACCGACATTATACAGCTAGGTTTCAGGACAGGACAGACTACAAAAATCGGGGACGTCTAGCACTTAGTCACCCTAGAGTTTTTACATTGGCTAACGTTAGCTTCTAAGTTATGTCAATGTGCATTATGTCTGTTCACTCTGTTGGCAGAAAGTTGACGGTGTCATACTATATCGATAACTGCTATTTTACCAAACATTGACGAAAAGAAGACCCATGAACAGGGTTGTGTCTGTTTTGTTACGGTGCATTTACCTTTTTGTCAAGTTCTCTCGAGTCCAGTGGCGAAACAGCAGCCGTTGTAGAGGAACAAACTGACTTGTGTGAGGTCACAGGTGACGTACACTATCGTAATTTTAAAAAAACGGGTAACTTACCACAATTTTAAAAAACCTGGTAACTTACCCCACTCATAACGCAAAATCACCATATTTACAGTAACTTACTCTAATAATCATTTAAAGTATTTTACTGTGTGATATGAAGTAAAGTACTGTAGAAATTGCTGAAATGCCTAACAGTGTAGGCTGACTCATTTGAACCAGACCACCGTCTCAGATAGGCTATCCTTAGTGTCAAACACAATAATGCATGTAGTATAACTTATACACAGGGAAAATGCACTAACTGGCAGAAAATAATAAAGTGATTGCAGCCAAACTATGTTCTAGTGTTATAGGCTAATGTGCACATAGTAGCAACACCTGGGCGTTCAGTCGTCTCGTTTGTTGAACTGTGGGAATAAATAGACAAACAATTTTGGAATTTGCACTGAGATGTTATCGGGTAGTTCTAGCCATTGAATAGGCTATTCCGCCATCAGAGATTGCTAACAGGTGTTTCAAAATATCTGGGAACTTTCCGGAGCTCTGAATGACAGAGGATAGCTACAGATCAGTTCACAGAATCATTGAAGTAAGCTGCATTATGGACCATAATTTATGGCTTTGTTAATCAACATAGAAGAGGTAAGGCGCAAGTTCAACAGCAAACAGGACTTTTCCGCACATATCAACCCATGTAGGCTAGCCCAATGAACGCCTATGTAAATAGACAAAACATTGTCATCAAAGCAGGGTAACTTCTTCAGACTTGCGAGTGCTGTCAAATCGATCGTATGCGGTTTGCTCATAGTCTAGTGGTGTGGTGGTGAAGTGTCATCACGCTGCGTTCAAGAGCGTAGGGTAGGTCTCCTGTAGTAGCCTATATTTCAATTTCATGTCTTTAATGGTAAGAGATCGCACGGGGATAGATAATGAGCGGTTGTTTAAGATTAAATTACAATGCCAGACACCTTCAGATATCAGAGACCACCTCATATTTTTGACTTTGTTGCTTTCATGGGAGCCAGTCCTCACTCTATGCAGGGTTGCCAACTTTGGGTGTTTGGCTGGAGTGAGATTTTGTGAAGTCATAGTGTGTGTGCGTTAAATTTTTCCCTAAACCTAATTTTAAAAATGTCTGTCCCCTGACTTTTTTGCTATGTACAGTATAATCCCTGATTTAAGTTTCTTCAAAATGTACAATTAAATTATTGATTGCACTTGAAAACAAGACCAGTGTTTTAACCCTGTGGCATGGAAGGATTATGAGCCACTGGGCCCCTGGGCACAGACATGAAAAGGGCCCCTCTGCCCACCTGAAAAAGGTAGTAGCTCAGTAGAAAAAATGAAAAATAACCCCTTAAATGATGACTTCTGGCGTTTTTTGTGGAAAGAAATGGACAGATTGAGACTTATGAATGTGTGTATGAGTGTACGTATGTATCAGGGATAGAAATAGCCTAAAATATTTTTTTCCACCTACCATTGTGGCTGGTGGATTCCAAAGTCTACCAGCCACTAGAGATACAGTATGAACATTTGATGAAAAATCATGACCAAAATGATCACGGTTATTGGTATTGCAATATGATTAAAATGTGCTGACTTTTCTTCTAAACCTACCATCAATGTTGGACAGAACTCATAATTGGCCTGCCCTTCATGCCCAGTAGCAACAAATCTAAAGGTCAACAGAACAGCTATAGTGTCATAAAAGTGGTGTGGCTCCTTTAAGACCCAATCCACTGGTGTGAGTTCTGGAGCCATCCAACTTTATCTAACTCTATACTATCCTACATCATCTGATTTTAATATTATGTCTAGGCTACAGTATATTTAACATTTAAAATTTATTTTCTATTTGGCCTGTTATGAAATTATGCATTGACCAATATAAGCACACTTTTTTTAAGACACTTAAATACATGCATGCATTTTGTGAAAACAAATCATTATGGCTACATCGACAAACCCTTAGCCATGAGCTATATATCCTCTGATTTTAATATTTACACATATGTAGGTATTTAAGCACAGCTCAGTTTTAAGACACTTAAAGCCCAAAATTGGAGACCATATAGAATTTTGCTACCATTTCAAAACCGGATTACTCTGGAACGGCTTATTGTACAGGGGATTGCATTACACCTTTGTGTTCGGTAAGGTCTGCTGTTTATTCTGGTTTACGGTTTGTCATGTGTGGAACGAAAAGTTTGTGAGATATTCCTCCTATAGGAATTGAAATGAGCGCAGAGCTATATAGTAGCCTAATATGATTATTTCTTAAAAGTTAATTTATTTTTCTCGCGAACCGTTTATCGCAGCAAATAGCGGCTATAGCACCTTATAAAAGATGAGAAAAAGTTATTTCATGTGATGTCTGTGAGGCTACTTCGCGAGTAGTTCCTAGAGAAGAATGGGCAGCCACACTTTATGTCGGTCTGCCTCATGTCTAGCCTAAATAGCAGCGTGTTCCGTGAAGGTGTCGCGGACCGGATTAAAATAGCCTAGTCAGCGAATCAACAATCAGAGAAAACTGCGCTGAGAACGTTGTAGGCGGATATTAGACCTACCTGCTGTTGGTTTAGACATATGTATGCCTTAAACTCGTATCCTGTCATTTAGAAACAATGCTGTGGTCTAGTCTAGTCATCAACAAAAAATGAACGGATTGCAAAAAAAAAAGAATGGATTTGGCGTGATATTTCTTGAGTGTGCGTGAGAGCGTGAGATTGGTGCTGAAAGCGTGAGTGTCACGCCAGATGCGTGAGAGTTGGCAACCCTGGTTTAGCATTGTATGCACGAGTTTGTGTGTGTGTGTGCGCGCGTCTCCCTCTCCCTCCTGTGTCATATAAAGGCCAATGTTATTATGTAAGCAACTTAAAAAACTTAAAATTCAGATTGACAGAATCTCCTGTTTTCCCGGGGAGTGCGCGAGTGTGTTTGTGTTTTTTTAGAAGTAGGGTTTGTTGGTTTGTAGTGGACACCTTCTGCTAACCAGTGCCTAAGGCTGCAGATTAACTGTAACTCTTTTCTGTGAAGATGGACACTGGTTTTCAGCGGCCCTCACAACCCCACACCACAACCCTACCCCTTCCTGTGAGGATGGACACTGGTTTTCAGCGGCCCTCACAACCCCCCCACACCACAACCCCACCCCTTTCAAGTGTGCATATTGTACAGTATATAGTTCTCTGCAAACCTATGGTGGCATCATTTCTTCAGTGTGCATATTGTATATAGTTATCTGCAAACCTATGGTGGCATCATTTCTTCAGTGTGCATATTGTATAGTTATCTGCAAACCTATGGTGGCATCATGCCTTCAGTGTGCATATTGTATATAGTTCTCTGCAAACCTATGGTGGCATCATGCCTTCAGTGTGTCTTAAACAACCACACATAAAATGTATTATATTATATTGATATTTTATTGTATTTCTCTAAATGCATACTTGACTGTACTGTAGATAGATTTATGAGTAAAGTTACCAACACAGGAAATGTTCTATTTTGTCTTTATTATTTTGTCAGAATGCACCAGAATGCTTTGTTTGTATGTGAAAATCACAAACCCCACCCCCTAAAATTAAATGAACTCATATTGGACATATTGTGACTCTAATTCTTATCTTATGTAGCTGTAGAAGCAAGTCTCTCTGATGTTAATGTTTCTGCACTACAATGGTACTGTTACCACACTGCACATAACTGTACTGTACATATCTGTCCATATGGTTCATACCATATTTATTCAGTTTTTTTTATAATATATTCTGTTCACTGCATATATCTATATGATTCATAATGGTACTGCCAATACATTGCACATATATGTAAGCCTACATGTTGTGTTCTCTACAGATGGAGTCGAGTCTCCGTGCAGAAGTAGATATTGCATGCCAGGTTTCAAAAGTTACGATCTCAGTCCAATCGTTAGCAGCTCCATCACAGCAAGTTATGGTCCATCCCCAAAGGGAAATGACAGTGTTCGTTGTGCAATTGAAGCAACTCTTTCACAACGATCCATAAAAATAGTTTTAAAAATAGTTTTCATTTATGACACGGATATCCATGGCTGAGACGTCTTTAGATCGTCTTTAATTATAAGTTCTCGTAACGCGGGGTAAAGTTAAACTTACGTGTCCATATATATTATACTTCTTTGGGACACCCGTGATCATACTGTAACTAAACTATTTATTTTGTAATAGTATTTCTAATATGAATTTATAACATAAAAGTGATGTTAATGTTCGCAAAATTGCTATTTTTCTTGTTTCCTTTGGAATATCCACGATCGCTTCCTATTTCCTGTCCTGAGTGGCGAGATTTCACTATCTGTTACGTAACTTCCGTTCTTAGCTGTATCCCATCTAGCCACTACCACGGTGAGTGCCCAGACCCTACATTTTAATATGGGTCTGGCTCGTCAGGCTAGGTTCCCAGACTAAGTCTAGGCCTAAAGAGTTCTTTTGAAAGCAGAATGTTACGCTGTTAATGATCTGTATAATCAATCTGTGTTTTTGGATTTGTGTTTGTTTTTGTTTTGCAGAGATGGAGTCACCTGGGGACATCGGATGGTATGGCAGGGTTTAGCAGGGGGGAATGTAATGGGGGCCATTACAAGTACTATAAGCGCTCGCTCATTACATAGAATCTTACGGGTAACTAGGGGTAACTGAGTTTGGTTCGCGAGAAGTTAACGGTAGAAAAAGGACAAGACAAAGCAGAATGAACGACGAGGAGGAAAATAGTTAAACAATATTGGTAGTAGGCCTTGTTCCAGGTGGTAAAGCGCAATAGTAGGCCTAGTAATAGAGTACGTTTGTTTACTATCCGATCACTCTTACGTTAGTGTGTCCAGTGTCTGTAACAAAGTTTCCATTGTAGCTAGGCCTACGTTCAGCTGGCTCCTGTACAGCCTAACATTACAGTGAACATCAACGAGGAATTCATATTAAGCTGTATACATAGGCCTGCATAAAAAATGCTACGTGACAAGGACTAACTTAGGTACGAGTCAATTTAGGTTTCTATAAAGTAGGCTACAGTTTATTGTTCACGCCGAGACGTCCGGCTAATTAGCCCACCTATAGGAACGTCACATATTACCAACTGTCACGTATGTCCAACCTCTTACGTGTATGTGTCACTTAATATTCATTTCTATACAAACCAAGACAGCAGATTCCTAAAGAAACGCAAGCACCCACACCATAAGTGTATCTAAATTAGCTATGTACCAAACATTACATTTTACCGTGACTCGAAGAGCTGTAAACAGTGTTGTAAGGCTGCGTGTACAAATCCGCTTGGAGCTCCAGTAGAATTTTGAATTGTGACGAGAATTCTTGGGCTAACCGTTGATGTGCCGTGAGAAAGGTTGGGAATAAGTACCCATCAGCCCAGCACTAAAATCCGAGTGTGGTAACCAAAATCGGATATTTCAGGCAGTAAAAGCCCCTGTAAGAACCAAACTGAATTCAAATCTACACACTTATGGCTACTGAAAAATGTAAGGTTAATTTAGCTAATGTTATTTTGAAGTATTAAAAAACATTTTAACGTTAAAAAGTCTAAATTAAATAAATCTGAGCAACCTAAATTTTCATTCCCAAACATTCAATAGACTACGTGCAGTGCCAAGTTTGACATTGTTTGGATTATAGGCCTAATGCATGTATCGTTAAATATATTGCATGTATTGTTAACTATATTAGTAAAAGGAGCACACATTGGCCTTCTACCTCTCTTACACTGCATAGTGTGTGGGACCAGAGACTGAGGGGGTAGCGGAGTTTTGGCAGCACTGAAAAATGCAAGATGTTTGAATTATAATCCAACATCAACAATTAAGGCTCCCTGTATGCAGTTTGCTTGCATAAAATGATTCCGTGGATTTTGCAACAACACGCTAAAATCACGGGTATGCAGTGTCAAAAGGACGACAAAATGATGTGCAATAAACTGACAATTGGAATAGCCCAGGCTATTTTGAATTTAAGACTTTGAATAAACAGATTCCGACTGCAAGGTCCCAAATTAAAACAAGTGATATGCTAAGGGTCCCGAATTTAAGGACGTTTCAGAATGCCACACAGCTACAGACAACGATTGGCAGAAAGAGCAAGATGTCACTTATGCTGCCTACCAGAGACTATTCCTAAGTAACATCATTGCACATTTCATATGATGATGCATCATTCCACAATTTTTTGTCTTCTCTTGTTTGTCTTCTCTATCATAAAGTTATTCAATATATAGGCCTAACAATAAACATATATCTTAACACAAAATTGCTGTTAGGCTTATCATTTTGATCTCTAGCCTATAAACTGTTACATCCAGCCATGGCTAAATTCTGCTCACTGCACATTTATTAAAGGCTAATGTATTGTAGTGAACTGAGCCTAGCTGGTTCATGACTGAACTCCCATAATGCTGTGCAGTATGTGTGTGTGTGTAATGTTGATGTTGGATTTAGTGAGACTAATTGCATTTACCTTGTCATGTATGTGTTAGCTGGTATAGTCTTTCTTTACCCCGTGTATTGTATGTGACTACCCTGTTTGTGTATCGTGCTTGTTTAATTGACCTCCCTTGTGTTGCCTGTGTAATGACGTTCGTGTGTTTTGGTGCGTAACCAATAAAGACCATTTTGAGACAACCTTGCAGTTTGTTACATTGGTGTCAGAAGTGGGATGACGACCCCTATTGGACGGGAGGAGAAACCTGCAACCAGAGCCATATAAAAAGAGTTGCGACACTCCCATAGACTTCCATAGGAAACAATGGCGGCGCTTTTTCCACGCTATTTCCACTTTATGCTGAGCTCAACAGTTCCAAACTTTGACATTCACGGCTGTAGCCCCATTCACTTCCATTGCTTTCTGCCTGATATTGTCAGTGGTAAGTAGACGAATGTACAACGTTTTTTTAATTGTCATATGCATTTCCTATACCAACTGCACTAGTAGATACTGGTATTGTTCTTTGAGGATTTTGTGCTGCTTGTTTAACTGATATTTGTAGCTTAAATGTTGACCGAAATTTTAAAGCCAAAAGTTAGCCTGCAAACCTTGATGTGGAGAGAGGCTAGCTTAAAGATAATGTTCCTACGTCAATAATGAATTTCAGACAAAAAACATTTGGTTAGCCTATTGTAGTAGGGCAACTTTAGATGATAGGTTGGTTGTCAGATTTGTATTATGTTTATAATGCTATATTTTTCAAACCTGATTGCGTTAGCTTACTAGCTTACGTTAGCTAGTCAGCTCATTCACATACATAGTGTTAACCTTAGACATGCTATGAGGGGGAACTCGAAAGCTGTTCTCATATTAAATGCTACATTGATAAAATACATTCCATACAGCATGGTAACTCTATATTCAGATGTGCTGGTTATCAATGGGTTTGTGATTAACGCTCTTCAGATGAAAAATGGAGGAAACTAATGTGATTATTGTCTTTAAACCTGATATAGACTAGCTTGCTAGATGGCGAGTTTTATGGCGTTTTGAACTGAACCGTGGGCTGAACATGACATGATATAGGCTAGTGTCCACGACTCGTGAACGAGGGGATTTCAATTATGAATTTCAGGGGAAGCAGTAGGAGCAAAACCTAGACTATTATAAGTTATTGTTGTTGTTACTGGTGCGTGGCTCTTGTGTCCCTTGCCAGCCCAGTCCTGTGCCACTACTGTTCACTGTTCCAAACGGGACAGTGGCACAAGCAGTAGGCGAGTGTGGCACGAGCGTGGTCGTGGGACAGTAGGTATAGCATCTCTATAGTAGCCTAGGAGTTTTTGCTCCAACTGATGATCGGTTTCATTTCATTTAGTTTTCAGTAATTGTACATTTCGTGTTGGTGTTCTTAGGTGTAATTTTGATTGCTTTATCTGCCAAGTAATTTGTCAAATAGCGAAGTTTGCATGGAAGAGACTGACGTGACAAGAGGGCATTGCCTTTCATTAGGTCAGTGATCTTTCTAAGTAGGACAAATGTCTTTTTTTGGATAACTGAAAAGTGTAGTCAGGTTAATAGGGCATAGATCACTCTGAAAGTAATCCCCAACAAAATCATTCTTCATGTTGTTATTGTTATAGTTTTTGTGTGGACTTGTGGCACCCCCAACCAGCCTTGCAAATGGTTAGCTGTGTATGGGTATGTAAAACTCTTGCTGGCCTCTTGCTGGAGATGGCCTCTTGCTTAGGTTTCTGCTGCCCCAAGTATACACTGAGTGTTACCTGCTTTGTTCTCTCCCTCCATTCTCCACTGTGCCTGTTCTGCTTATCCAGGACCAAGGATGCAGAGGACAAAAAGGGTGTGCGATATATCGCTGATAAAATCGCTGATACAACCTTTAATCAAAATATTTATTTTTTGTAATTATTCCATATTTAGTGTAGTCATTCCATATCAGAACCCCTGAAGTACAATCCAAATTCAAATGCACGCATGAAACTTTAGAGTATTACCTTGCATTTGAGGCCAAGATTATGCTTCTAAGGGCTTTATAAGCATATAAGTATACTCTTTTGATCCCGTGAGGGAAATTTGGTCTCTGCATTTATCCCAATCCGTGAATTAGTGAAACACACTCAGCACACAGTGAACACACAGTGAGGTGAAGCACACACTAATCCCGGCGCAGTGAGCTGCCTGCAACAACAGCGGCGCTCGGGGAGCAGTGAGGGGTTAGGTGCCTTGCTCAAGGGCACTTCAGCCATGCCTACTGGTCGGGGTTCGAACTGGCAACTCTCTGGTTACAAGTCCGAAGCGCTAACCGCTAACCGCAACCACAGCTGCCCCAATGTCCCAACCTGCCATTATGACACCCTCTGAATGCATGCCAAGTTTCGTGGACTTTCATTCATGGGGGGCCATACAATAAATTAATTTATGTGTACGTTTAGTGACTGTACACCAACAGAGTTTTCTGTGAATATCTTGAGAACCGTAGGGCCTAGGATGACCATTTTTTACGTATGATTGCCTCCAGGGGCCATGTTAACCCATTCCATATGCACACATGTGCATAAACAGATACACACGCACACACACACACACACACACACACACACACATACATATGACACATACACACACAGTAGACATATGTACGCCTGCAACAACAGCGGCGCTCGGGGAGCAGTGAGGGGTTAGGTGCCTTGCTCAAGGACACTTCAGCCGTGCCTACTGGTCGGGGTTCGAACCGGCAACCCTCCGGTTATAAGTCCGAAGCGCTAACCAGTAGGCCACGGCTGCCCCAATTTGATTGTCAGTAAGCATTTTGGATAACCAAAAGTCCTATGGGGAGTTTCCATAGGGCATTTTACAAAACACATACCTTGGCAAATAATGGTCTAAACTCATTTGTTCATTCTATACTGATCTACTTTTGCACACAGCTTCACAAGACCTGATTCTAGATCTCGGGGCCAGATGTACTTACATTTGCGAACGTAGCGTTATCAGCGTTATGGACAAACCGCAGATTGCGAACGCTGTCAGACCCAAGTTTCCGTCGTATTTATCAAACTAGTGTAAACTGCGCCTTTCTCTGTCTTTCTCTGCCCATAAATGCAATTTACGAACGTCCACAACTGAACGGCAGAGCCTACATACAGGCGCAGTTGAATGAAGTTAACTGATGCCAACATTAAAAAGAATCAAACGTTTAGCAATCATGAAATAATACCATACATGAAAGATGTCAACAAGCAGGGAAATAATGAAGATCAGTAGTTTTACTCAAACTACTTGTGCATGTAGTGTGGTCAAAAATATCCAGGCAACACAGGTGTGATGAACCACTGCAGGTTTATTCACGATACCGGCAGCAGGTCACTAGCAACAGCATGTTCCAGTAACACTACTCAAAGTTCTCTAGGTCGAAGCCCCATCTTATACATGTTAATTACATTGGTAATACAAATCACATGAGTCTTTTCCAAAAATCCTCATACATGCAGAAATACAACAATACATACACTTCTTGGACATAGCATGTGATCCATGCGCCATACGCAAGTCATGTGCCTACTCCAAGTAAGTAGATAATTGGTCAATACAATACATATACATCCTTCAGCATTCTCTTGCCATAGTCTAGTTCCTGTAGGGATATTCCTAATATTACTGCCTCAGGCAGAATACCCTTAACTCATGACAAAGGGGGTCGCATGACCTTTATTAGAAAATCATGACATGGAGAGAGCAAATGACAGACAAAACAAAGTTGATGCACAGTATTGAATGTATAGAAAGCATAACACAGAATATAAGAAAATGAAATGTTAATCACTTCTATGTAATAAATGTTAGTAATCCAAAATTTCTCCTTCAGTAGGCTATGGAAAATTGGTCAAATCTAGCAAGTAGGAAAGTTTAAGTGAATGATGTGAAAGTGAAAGTAAGACATTTGAAAGGCCAACGAAAGTTGAGGTTGCTTTTGATAGTACAAATACTTACAAAACTGGTGCTCTAAATAGCAATTCTGTTGTCTCTTAAAAGGTTCTCTTATTGACGCATTGAACTGCAATTTGGATTAACACCTGCCTTTACAAGGCAGAAGTATTTAGGCGCAGAATAGACGTGCACTTTCAGGAGCGGTCTTTGTACATACCGCGGAATACATAATTAATACAAAGTCAAAGTCAAAGTCAAAGTCAGCTTTATTGTCAATTTCTTCACATGTTCCAGACATACAAAGAGATCGACTACTTGCGGCGTGATATTCTGAAAGATGTGAAGCACAAAACCCGTCGTCATTGTCAGTGGCCTGTGTTATACAGAAATATAGCCTACCTCTGACCGACAGACCCCCCCCCCCCCCTAAAAAAAACCTCAGCGGATCTATACGAATTGCGTGGGTCTCATTTTCAAGTCGGAAAAAACGGAATTCCGGAATTCTGGACAGGCTTTTACCTGGCATGCCCTCTAAATAATCTATTAGCAGTGAGGTCAGTTTTGAATACTTTTTTGGGGACTTGGTGACCCCAAGATGATACCTTTGTAACTTTCCAACAGTGGTCCTTATGGAATTATTTGCCTATCTTACCATCCTCTATACTGTACGTGGGGGCAAGATAACCATGGGTCTTTGTCCAAGCATGTTTGTCACATTTCCAGATGATTAGAACCTTTTAATCCTTGTTTTAACTGTAAATATATTTCAACAAAGTATCTAGTTTTCATAGACATTCTCTGACTTACAAATGTCAACACACTTACTTTTTATTTAAGTTTTGTTTATTATCTTGTCTTTCCGATGTTGAAAAATGACTAGAGGATTTAGCCTCTGTGTGACTTCATTTTCATACCATAGTGAGTAAGAAAGTCATGAACTATTTCTGAAAGTTCACAGACACTCTGATTAACTTAAACTCTAAACTAAAGTGTTACCACCAAAACAGTAGGGGTTCCCGCATCTTCTCTGCTTGGACCCCTAGTGATAATAGTGAGCAGTTTGGGGTTCATGCTCAAGGTCACTTTGACAGGGTCCAGATGGAACTATGGAACAAGAATCCTGAACAAACTACCGGTCAACTTCTTTGTTTGTGTGTGTGTGTGTGTGTGTGTGTGTGTGTGTGTGTTTTAGATGCAGGACTACAGTGACAACAGCTTTTTGAGGAGGAATTACCAAGAAGAATCTTACCGGAATGCCCTGACTAATGACGATTTTTCAGATGACTCTGATAATGACTCTGACTTTAAACATCATGATTCAAGGTATTAGTGAGCAGAAGTAATCTGTAGACATAACAGGAGTGTTTGGTTATAATATGCACGCCACCAGACTTTCTAGCCTATCTCAAATTTTATTTAAGGACAAAAAATGCAATGTTTCCTCTACATTAGAAAATTAATCCCAAACTTGATTATCTGATTATTACCTGCATAATGTATTAAAGACGTTTGAGAGTTTTAAAATCTATTAAAACCTATAAATTGGTTATTTCTTGTTTTTTGTATTTAAACAGTGCACTAACCTTCTCTTTTGTTTGCCCTGTAGCATAGGCCTGCATAAATGTGAATGTCCAACTATACAGTGCCTATTAAATGTATTCACTAACTTTGATATTTCCCCCTTTTATACATTATTGATGCCGTTTAATGTCACACATTTTTAGAAAGTAATGTTAATTTATTGAAACAATGCAATGCAAAATAAGTGGTTGTTCACCACCTTCAAGTCAGTATTTAGTAAATGCACCTTCAGCCACCATAACCCAGTGTAGAGTAGGGGTCCCCAAATAGTTTGGCTCAAGGACCAGATTATGTCAAGCATGCCAAACCAAGGCATCCAGGATTAAACACGCATACACCTGCAAACATTTAAACATGGAAAAATAATAATCTTAACACTCACACACATTTGTACGGAGCCCCCGAAGTGACATGGGGGGGGGGGGGGGGGGGGGGGCAGAAAACCATGGTCATAGCACCTGATTTTGCGGGGCTTGCTAAAAAAAAGATTTTAATGAAGTGAAGGCCTCAGGACAGGATCCATTGATGGAGATCCTCAGGCCAGCTGCCAGGTGTCCCTGAAGTTTGTTCCTGAGGTCTTTTTACTAGACTGGGTGCCAGCCGAACTTAGCCCCACCAACAAAATGTTAGCTTGGGATGTTCGGTCTGGCATCCGTTGTGGAGCAATTATGTTTGAACCAGAGCTGATTGGACCAATCAAATGGGGCTTTACGATGATGGACGTGTGAGCAACAGTGCCTCGTCTACACGTCATCTAGGGTGGCCATTTCCATAACACCAAAAAGGATGACACTTTGCGGCATTTATATATACAAGTATATATACTCTTTTGATCCCGTGAGGGAAATTTGGTCTCTGCATTTATCCCAATCCGTGAATTAGTGAAACACACTCAGCACACAATGAACTCACAGTGAGGTGAAGCACACACTAATCCCGGCGCAGTGAGCTGCCTGCAACAACAGCGGCGCTCGGGGAGCAGTGAGGGGTTAGGTGCCTTGCTCAAGGGCACTTCAACCATGCCTACTGGTCGGGGTTCGAACTGGCAACCCTCTGGTTACAAGTCCGAAGCGCTAACCAGTAGGCCACAGCTGCCCCAATGTCCCAACCTGCCTTTATGACACCCTCTGAATGCATGCCAAGTTTTGTGGACTTTCGTTCATGGGGGGCCATACAATAAATTAATGTATGTGTACGTTTAGTGACTGTACACCAACAGAGTTTTCTGTGAATATCTTGAGAACTGTAGGGCCTAGGATGACCATTTTTTGTGTATGATTGCCTCCAGGGGCCATGTTAACCCATTCCATATGCACACATGTGCATAAACAGATACACACGCACACACATACATTCACAGTAATCATACGTATGACACACGACGGGTCATTCTTCAATAAGGGGAACTTTTATGTCCCCAGGTTATAAATTCATGTTAGAAATACTATATTACAAAATAAATAGTTTAGTTATTTCAAATAATGTTTATTGCACCACCAAAAAAGTAATACACTAAAATTTTTATGATTTATATTTTTAAAAATGTTTTTAACACCAATATTTGGCTACTTAGGCCTTGTCCCCAACCCAGAGTTTCAAACTTTTCTGCTCTTAAAATGTGATTAAATGTTATCATTTCATTAAAAAATCACAACATATGTTTAAATAGTCACTTAAAAATGCATTTTATGCATTATTTTGGTTCACATCTATACAATTTGTGAATATTTTTAACAATTTAGTATTGTCCCCCAACAATACCATCATTACCGCGACAGTCTATGATTACTACTAGGATTTTTTTAGGATAAGACTTGTTTGTGCTGTAACCATGGAAATGAATAGTGACAGGGAAGCACATGTCAGCCATGAGAGAAGAGTGATATCTGATGTCTGAAAAAGTAAGTAATTTAATCATGTGTTCCTTCTGATCATGGAGTAGACTTATTCAGTGTCATTACCATAAATGCTGTTGCAGCAATATTTTTGTGAAAAAAATGAAATATTCACATTATTTATGTGTATTTAAAGTTCATGTTGTACTAGCTGATGAATGATGTTAGCAAATCCATGACCTAGCATCTTTTTTCCTGAAATAAGATGAAAAATGTCATTACCGCAACCGTCATTACCAACACAAAACTTGTCGTGATGGTGATGGCGGTAATGACAGGTGATGGCGGTAATGACAAGTTTTCTGTTTCACCATCTATATTTTATCATCTGTTTAGAAATTAAGCTAAAGAAGCCTAATGGTGTGATGTTGCAATGAAACTCAAGTGAGAGACCTTACTTCCTAAAACTAATTTACCCTATTTTTTTCAATTAGCATGACTCCCAAGACATTAGCAGAAAGGTCTAGAGAATACAGGGGAAAGTATAGGAAGACCTCTTTTTTCTGTCAGTCAAGGAACAATAATAAATGCTAGGCCTACAAATATTTTATGCAAATATTTAACCTTATGCTGACTTAACCTTAACTTTTACAGATGTCCACTCTAGCACGCATTTAACATTGGAAGTATACCTAAGAATTGTCAATGACCAGTTGCCATGAAACATTTATTTGTATCTTCCTAGGGATGCAGATTAAACAACAAAAAGAAGAAAAAAACATAAATAATCCATATTTCAAGGAGGTTTCATTTTAGGCCTGAAATATGCATTGTTAAACCATGCCATCTTTTTCCTACCGGTAATAATCTCAATATAGTTATGGTCTGTATTTTCATATTTTCTGCTGTTTTATGCCATTGTTTCATGTGATTCTCTAGAAAATTTTTTAGAGGTTTCTGGTTTAGTTTAGTCCCTATTTTTGTCTATTCAAACATTCCCATTTTTTCATTGCTTGTCATTACCAAAACACTATGTCATTACCAAAACAGCATGTCATTACCGCCACGTTACTTAATTTACAGTAAAAATACTTTAAAAATAGCTTTATCGTCAATATTGAGCTGCTACATGAAAAGCTTAATGAAATACTTATCCACATATTCAAAGAAAAAATATCTAAAACTACTTTTCCAGAAATTAAACAAAAGTGTACTTTGTTGAACACAGAAAATCAC
Source organism: Alosa pseudoharengus (assembly GCF_046254945.1). Classification (NCBI taxonomy): domain Eukaryota; kingdom Metazoa; phylum Chordata; class Actinopteri; order Clupeiformes; family Clupeidae; genus Alosa; species Alosa pseudoharengus. The sequence continues at coordinate 18,923,624 of NW_027468564.1, read as the reverse complement.
ATGATGATGGTGAGAATATCAGAATATATGTAATTTGCTGAATGTAAACATTTTGAATTTATACTTATTGTTGATGGTTAACAATGTTTACAACATGAATGAGTTTAAATTATCTCCTTGTTAGATCATTTTATTTAATTTTCAAGTTTTTGATGTTGTGATGGGAATGACATTTTGTAATGCCAGTTGGCAAATAAATATAAATTATTTTAAATATATTTAAAATCGGTTGTGGCCAGCATTATACCTTCATATTAAAGTATGTAAGCATTGTCTTGGCATAATTTAAACCAAAATGTTCCTGGTTTTATAATTTAAAATTTGAGATGGCAAAATTGCCCCCAATTGAAGAATCACCCCATACACACACAGTAGACATATGTACGCATGCATGCACATGCACACACACACACACACACATACACACATAAACATGTACACGCACACATGCACACAATTCAAGGATTTCTCAGAATTATGAACAGGCAAGATGGGGGTGGGGTTGTATAAATGTATTTTACATGTGAAATCTATGAACTAATCATGTTTTGGTACTTGTTGTCTAGCAGATACCAGTTAGAATTGAGTGTGCATAATGCAATTCAGTGAGACAGTTAGAATCATATATGCCTTTCACCTTTTGTTTATAGCCAGCAGACAGACCAGCATATACCCTGACTTAGCTGAATTACTGAAGCTAAGCAGGCTTAGTTAGTACTTGGATAAGAAACCTTCTTGGGAGAGTAGGTTCCTGCTGGAAGTGGTGTTGGTGGCTGGCCAGTAGGTGGCACTCTTCCCTGTGGCCAAAAGCCACCAAACAAATATCAATCCCAATGCTCTATTGCAGTGACAGGGACATGCAGTGTGTAATCTGCACCGTTAGTTTATTGAAGTGACGTTCTCTCTGCTGTGGCGTATAGACTGAGAATGTTTTGGAATGTAGAAATAGTCTACTACCGGGGAAATAGCCTATCTATCTATCTATATATATATATATTTTTGTTGACCACAGCCATGAGGGGGAAGATGTCCGACAGTCAGTGGAAGGACATTTCTATGTTGACAACTGGCTTTAAAGTTTTCCCACAATGAAAGGGGCCAAGAGCGTTGTCGATAAGACCAGGGCACTGCTGAGTGAGGGCGGATTTGAATTGCGTCAGTGGGCATGCAACCAGCCAGATGTTTTAAGTCACCTGCCCAAGGAGATCCGATCAGAGAGTGCCGAGCAGTGGTTAAACCACAGCGAATTGGATCCCCAAGAGCCTGTGCTTGGGCTACGCTGGATGTGTCACACGATACAAGTCCCGATTGCTGAAGTCATCTCCCACCACGATGAGGAACATCTACAAGGTCTTGGCTAGCCAGTACGATCCCCTTGGATTCCTCACACCATTCACCACAAGGGCCAAGATTATCGTCCAACAGTTATGGAACAAGAAGAGGGAGTGGGATGACTCAATGTTGCCTGAGGACCTACTGGCTGCCTGGCAAACCTGGGAGGATGAACTCCAGCATCTAGACTGTATCTGCTTACCCCGCTGCTATGTTAGCCTTGACTTAGATCATGAACACAGTAAGCGAGATGTTCAGCGATGACTCAGAACGAGCCTACGGCAGTGTGGCCTATCTTCGAACCGAGGACCCTCACGGACAAGTGGAGGTGGCCTTCATAACGGCTCGATCCAGAGTGGCCCCAAGACGCCAGCTCTCCATGCCACGCTTGGAGTTGTGTGCTGCCCTCACAGGTGCACAGTTGGCAAAGCTGCTTCAACGAGAACTTACAGTGACGGTGGGTAAAGTTATCATGTGGACAGATTCCACGACTGTGCTATCATGGATCAAGTCAGACTCCTGTCGCTTTAAAGTTTTCGTGGGAACACGCATAGCGGAGATACAGGAGTTGACAGACAACCAAGCCTGGCGATACGTACCTTCTGGTGACAATCCCACAGATGACCTGACACGGGGGAAGAGTGCAGGATATATCAGGCAAGAGTCGGTGGGCATGTGGTCCCCTGTTCTTGGGCTTACCACTGGACAAATGGCCATCTGATGTCACCCTTCCCACTAATGACAACCCAGATGAGCTTAGGCGAGGTGCAGTCTGCTCACCAGTGTCACATCTGGTCTGGATTTACCTGATGCACAGCAGTTCAGCAGCTTCGGAGACTTGATTGCTGAGACAGCTCGACGCCTTCAGGGGGCGGCTGCAGGGTCAGGAGAAAGCCCAACTGTGGAACACTTCAAAGAAGCAGAGGTCAGCCTGCTGAGATCTGCCCAGCTAGCCAGCTTTCCGGAAGAATTTGAGTGCCTTTCAGCTGGGAAAACCTTGCCTTCTACCAGTCGCCTGTTGACTCTGGCACCAGAGTTTGACCAGTCCCTGCAGCCGATCCGTGTTGGTGGACGTCTGCGCAGATGCAGTGAGCTTGAGAGAGACATCATCCATCCTGTGGTGTTGGACCCAAAGAATCCCATAACCAAACTCATCATTCAGCAGACAGACCGGGAGTTAAAACATCCTGGGACAGAACGCCTGTTTGCCGAGCTGAGAAGGAAATACTGGATACTACGGGCTAGGGAGGCTATCAAAGGGCAGCAACGCCTTTGTGCTGAGTGCCAGAAGTGGAGGGCTCAACCCATCATACCGAAGATGTCTGATTTGCCTTCTTCTCGCATTAGACTGCATCAGCCAGCATTCTTCTCCACTGGCATCGATTGTTTTGGCCCTCTCCAGGTGAAGACTGGCCGCCGTATGGAGAAATGCTGGGGTCTGCTGTTTAAGTGTTTAACAACTAGAGCAGTCCACATTGAAGTGCTCTCAAGTATAAACTCTGGCTCTTTCCTCATGGCCCTAAGAAGATTCATCTCCCGGAGGGGAAAGCCGATGGAGTTGCTATCCGATCAGGGGACCAATTTCAAGGGAGGAGAAAGGGAGTTACAAGAAGCCTTTACTGCTCTGCATCCCTCACTGCAGGCTCAGCTTGCTGCACAGCAGATCAAGTTTTCTTTCAACCCACCCTATGCCCCACACTTCGGCGGGGCGTGGGAGCGAGAGATACGGTCGATCAAGGCTGCTCTTTATGCCAGCATAGGATCACAGTCAGTCACCTCTGAGGTCCTAAGCACCACCCTGATAGAGATTGAGGGAATCTTAAACTCTAAGCCACTAGGATACGTGTCCTCGGACGTCGCTGACGTGGACCCAGTCACTCCAAACCTCCTGCTGATGGGGCGGCTGGATCCTTCGCTCCCTCAAGTTATGTACCATGACTCAGAGGCACTGAGTCGTAGGCCCTGGAGATTGTGTCAAGTATTGGCGGATCGCTTCTGGACACAGTTCCTCCGACACTACCTACCTACGCTGCAGATCCGGTCCAAATGGCAAGCCGACACGTCCCCACTCCAACCGGGTACAGTGGCAATGATGGTCGACCCCCAGCTGCCCAGAGCATCTTGGCCTGTGGGTGAAATCATCAGAGTTCTCCCAGGAGCTGATGGACTGATACGCACCGCGGAGGTCCGTGTCAAGGACCGCCCCTACATCAGACCCGTTAGTCGACTCATCAGGCTGCCGGCCATTCCCAAGGCTGTTGTGAAGATCAGGGACATGGAGTAAATTATATTGCTGAATAGCGCCTCTTAAAGGCCTAGCGGGGTATAGCAACGGAATGTTCAAAGATTTGAATATTCAAAGCTCCAACGACATGGAGAGAAGTTAGTAACTGGTGGTGTTAGTTGAGAAGGATTGTCAGTTGCTGCTGTGTTTGAATGTATTGTGTGCGTCCATGTAAATGTAAGTACCACAGTTAATGTAAGGAAATACTAATGCAACTAATGCAGAGTATTTGTTGTCTTTCAGTTATAATTTTAAGTTGTAGTCTGAATGTCATCCTGTGGGAAATATCTGTCATCAAGGTAGCTCTGTGCTAAAGACGCTAAGCTAAGCCAATGTTAGTTTGACCTTGATAGCATGCTAAAGCTACTCCAATGTGTCAATGTGGCTGCTAGCAGCTTAGCTTAAATTATGCATAATAGCTTAGTCTTAAAAGTTAGGAGTAATATTGGACACATGCTGATGATGATGTTTGTTATTTGAAATAGTTGCTGATACTGTTACATTCTCACTTGTCATATTTTCCTGTAGTCCACATTAGCTTTGCTACTGCTTTGCTGGTAGCTAGTGTTAGCTGTTATTGATAGTGAGCTGCTAAATGCTAAGTGCTTAAATCCACAGAGCTGTAATGTAAGAATAACTGGTTATGTATGTGTAACTGATTTAAGCCTTTCTACTTGTTTGCAGGACCACACACACACACACACACACACGCATGCATGCACAGACACACACAGATGCCAATTGTATTCCACGCACATCTTTGAAAGAATAAAGAAGTGATTTGAAGATATATGGCCTGCATTCTGACCGGTGCTCACTCAGTGGTTGTAATACAGTAAAGCCAGCACTAATAGCCCACATTTCAAAATGGCTTGCATAGTTTGTTTAAGCTATTAATGTGTTGTATACTGTTAAATACATGCCTAAAATTGTGGTCCATTTGTGGAAAAACACGATACGTTAAAACGAACTGAATATGAGCTGGTAACTGACATTTTAAACGAAACGCCCACACACGACTGAACGAGGGGAGGCAGCGCGACCTCATGCGTATGTCGTGTCGTGCTAGTGGATCGGTACCGTAAGTCCAACCGTTACACCCCCATGCCAGCAGGGGAGACACTTCCTCTAGTGAGCAGTGGAAGACCCGCCCGTCGCGCTTCCACCAGAACAGCTGATAGGATAAACAACAGACAGTGTGCGGCGGCAAATTCAGAACAGAAAGGCTAGCCTACAGTTTGATTAGGCTACTACTTCACGTTACTTGGATGTATGTGGATGTGAATGTGGTTCATAAACAAAGCGCCCGCGATCGTCGGCGATTCCTTCTAGAAGAGGATGACCTCTAGAATGACCTTTAAACGAGCACTTCCCTTTGCTTGGAGCAATGGTGAGTGTTGGATCTATTGCCAGACAAGTGGTTAGGCTACTTGTCTCACCAGGAGAATGGACATCTGCTGTCTGGAAATCAGAGCCGCGGTAGCCAGCCGTAGCCTACCAGGGTTCACTCGGAGACACGTAGGCGCTACAAACCGGAGCAATGGTAAGATTTAAAGAATAGACTATGCTTTCATTCTGCTGTAGGCTATAAGGAAATAGATAGGCCATTGACGTAGTTATGTACAGTATTGAGTTTCTAACCTTTCAGTACTTTCATTTTTGTTTTTTTGTTAAAACCTTTGTTGGGGAAAAAAAACATAACAAAAAAGTGTTGCATTAAGCTTCACAGAATGCTAACTGATAAGCTGATAAATAAAAGGAGTGCACTGCAAAAACTGCTTATCTAACAAAATCTAACTGTTATTAATCTTATATCAAGATAAAAAAACTAGTTGGTATTGTTTTCAGTATAAAGAGACTTACCTAGCGCTTTCTTGTGAAATTATTTGACTTAATTTTAAAAAAAGTTTGACTTATTTTAAGACATCTCATCCTGAAAACAAGCACATTTGTCTGCCAGTGCGTTAAGCAAATTTGTCCTAAAAACAAGCAAATTTGTCTGCCAGTGCGTTGAGCAAATTTGTCTTGATAAGACTCCTTAAAATAAGTCAAAGTCTTCTTAAATTAAGTCAAAATGATCTTTTGAGGGGCGCTAGGTAAGTCTTTTCATACTAAAAACAATACCAAATAGATTTTTTAATCTTACTATAAGATTATTAACACTTGGTAAGAATTCATTTTTTGCAGTGTGAAAATTAAAGATTGCAGTGTTTTATATCAAGTACACTAAAGTTATTCTTTACAATGTGTTTGAATCCCACATGATAAATGTGGCCATTGACTTCTTTGTTCACATGCTTCTCCAGGCCTACAGTACCTCTTCCTCTCCCTATACCCGTCTTCTTCCCCTCTTATTTTCACTCCTCCTCTTCCTCTTTCACTGCAACGCTGCCTTCCCTTTCTGTTGAAGACAGATACTCACCTGTTGCCTTTCACTGTGCTTTGGCAGTGTGTGTGTGGGTGTCGATGTGTCTTTATACCTGCACAATCTTTGATAAATTGGTTCCGAATGCTGTTTTGAATCAGTGTTCCATGAAATTACACACACAAACGAAAAAAAAAACTCTTCCGTGAAAACGGCAACAGCAACCCATGACTAAATCAAGGTTCACTGACTGGTTATTATGGCTGTTTTTTTTTTATCCGTTTCCCTTTTATAAATGCCAGGACTCTCAAAGAGGATTTTAAAGAAGAAGAATTTGTTCATCAGAAACTTTTCTTTTCAGTGCATATGTGTATGTGTTGTGGTGTATGTGGATAATGTTGAGTGTCAATGTCATGTATTGGCACTAAGCTACCTTTCAGAAGATGTTGCTTTGTTGACAAAAAAGCTCACCATTAGTGTGGCTATATGTTGGGGGTTTTGGCAATAAGCATTCCATACAACAAGGGGTAATACCTTAACAGAAAATATTAAAATTACTTTTATTTTACAAAAATATAAAAGTTTGTGTTAGACCGTTGATGATAACATGATGGCTATTACTAAGGTGCTGTATAACTGATGCTAGTTCATTAGAATTATTCAGTTGTATACGTCTATTGACCAATTACAACATTGTCAACAAGAGCAGAATACAGGATGGAAAGATAAGACCTATTTGCATATTGATTGCAAATATGTGACATGGTCTAGCTCCAATACAATCAGCAAAATAAAAAAAATAAAAAAATAAAATAAACTGAAGTAAAAGAGCTGTGTGCAGGGTGATGGGGCTGTACAGTAACGGTGTCCAGAAGAAGTAACTGCAGTGAGTGGAGAGCGCCACCCTGGTGGTCATTTGGTGTATCAGTTTGAAATTCACAGCAGGGTCAAATACAGCCACTAGGGGGAGATAAAACACAAATTATTAATTCAGATTGAATTCAAATTATGATAAATTATTCCCATGACAATAGATTGGTGAATGAATGGACTGCATTTATGTAGCAATGTCCTACCCCTCCAAGTACTCATAGCACTTTACATATTTCTCCTTCACATCACACACACACGTTTCCCCCAACGTTGTCTTCAAGGCAGCGCTGTCTGAAAGGCACTAGGGTTAGGCATGGGTTAGGGTTAGGATTAGGGTTAGGATTAGGTGCCTTTAAGTCAGCGGTGGCAGCGCTGCCTGGAAGACGACGTTGGGGGCATAAAACACCATCGAGCCACACACACACACACACATAAAGCGTCCAGACAATTATATAAAACGTAATGTATGTATTTTGTTGTGTAAAGGTATATTTGCTTTTGTCTGATTTTGGCAGAAGAGTTACAGCCGACCCACCTGAAACATGTTGAACTCAACCTTTCCTGAATTATCCTTGTCCAGAGTTTGAAATATGTCTAGAGTGGGAGGAAAAATTATATCATTAAGTCATCATGGAATTTACAGAGAAACAGTGATTAAAATAGATACATAACAGGTAGTAATGCATGTCTACATTCATCACGTGTAAACATCATCTAATAATATTTATGGTCAGTGATATTTTATTGCTTAATTTTTTTTAAATTAAATATTATTGCTTTAATGTTTTCATACAATGCCAAAGAGTCACACAGAGACCCACAGAGAGAGAGAGGAAGAGACAGAGGAAGAGAGAGAGAAAACAGAAAGAGAGAGAGAAAACAGAAAGAGAGAGATACTTACGGAACATGGACTCCAGCCGTATCAGGCAGCTCACAAAATTGTCGAAGTCGATGGTGAGGTCAGCGTTACTGAAACGGGTCACCAGGATCTGGTGTAGAGGATTATTCAGAGAGAAACCTGATGGACACACACACGCACACACGTGCAAACACACACACACACACACGAACACACACACAAACACACACACACGCACATGCACACACACGCACATGCACACAAACACACACACGCATGCATGCACTCACACACACACACGCACACTCACGCACACACGCATGCATGCACGCACAAACACACGCACGCACACACACACACATACACACACACGCACACACACACACACACACACACACACACATTCAAACAAAAACATTTATGCACATGTCTGCTTAAGTATGTGTAGCTTTTCTGAATGTGTAAATGTGTGTATGTGTGTGTGTGTGTATGTGTGTGTGTTTGTGTGTGTTAATGTGTGTGTGCTAATGTGTGTGGTGTGTGTGTGTGTGTGTGTGGTGTGTGTGTGTGCTAATGTGTGTGGTGTGTGTGTGCGTGTGTGCTAATGTGTGTGGTGTGTGTGTGTGTGTGTGTGGTGTGTGTGCTAATGTGTGTGGTGTGTGAGTGTGGTGTGTGTGTGCTAATGTGTGTGGTGTGTGTGTGTGTGTGTGTGTGTGTGTGTTAATGTGTGTGTGCTAATGTGTGTGTGTGTCTGTGTGTGTGTGTGCTAATGTGTGTGGTGTGTGTGTGTGTGTGCTAATGTGTGTGGTGTGTGTGTGTGTGTGGTGTGTGTGTGTGTGTGTGGGTGTATGTGTGTGCTAATGTGTGTGGTGTGTGTGTGTGTGGTATGTGTGTGCTAATGTGTGTGGTGTGTGTGTGTGCGTGTGCTAATGTGTGTGGTGTGTGTGTGTGTGTGTGTGTGTGTGTGTGTGTGTGTGTGCTAATGTGTGTGGTGTGTGTGTGTGTGTGTGTGTGTGTGTGTGTTAATGTGTGTGTGCTAATGTGTGTTGTGTGTGCATGTGTGCTAATGTGTGTGGTGTGTGTGTGGTGTGTGTGTGCTAATGTGTGTGATGTGTGTGCGTTTGTGCTAATTTGTGTGGTGTGTGTGTGCATGTGTGCTAATGTGTGTGGTGTGTGTGTGTGTGGTGTGTGTGTGCTAATGTGTGTGGTGTGTGTGTGTGGTGTGTGTGTGCTAATGTGTGTGGTGTGTGTGTGTGTGTGTGTGTTAATGTGTGTGTGCTAATGTGTGTGTGTGTGTGTGTGTCTGTGTGTGTGTGTGTGTGTGTGTGCTAATGTGTGTGGTGTGTGTGTGGGGTGTGTGTGTGTGTGTGTGTGCGTGCGTGTGGGTGTATGTGTGTGCTAATGTGTGTGGTGTGTGTGTGTGTGGTGTGTGTGTGCTAATGTGTGTGTGCGTTAATGTGTGTGGTGTGTGTGTGTGGTGTGTGTGTGCTAATGTGTGTGGTGTGTGTGCGCGTGTGCGCGTGTGTGCTAATGTGTGTGGTGTGTGTGTGTGTGTGTGTGTGTGCTAATGTGTGTGGTGTGTGTGTGTGTGTGCTAATGTGTGTGGTGTGTGTGGGTGGGGTGTGTGTGTGTGTGTGTGCGTGCGTGTGGGTGTATGTGTGTGCTAATGTGTGTGGTGTGTGTGTGCGTTAACCCTTAGAACCCGATTGACGCAAAGTGCGTCAAAAAACACACCCTTTCTTCTCTGTTACATTGCTCCAGAACGGTTCATCGCAGCGAGATGAAACCTTTATTGCACGACAGAGCAGAAGTGGGGCTTTCCAACGAGACTACATACTTGTCTGTACGATCAAGTATGAAAATTAAAAAAAATCATGAAATTAAATCAAATTGCATCATATTTACAGTCTATACTTCTCTGCATTCACCTGCACACACATTACTCTAGTTTGAATTACTCGCGAACCCGTGATCGCATAGATATGGCAAGCATATCAGATGAAAGAGGGGGCACAGGGCTATCCATTGGTACCACGTTTATCGATCGATCCTTCTGGCTTATAAAATCAGACGAAGTGACTGCAAAATAATAACGTCATGTACACAAACCAACGCTGCACACTCATTACTCTCGTTTGAATTACTCGCGGACCCGTGATCGCATAGATATGCCACGCATGTCAGATGAAAGAGGAGACTCAGAGCTATCATTTGATACCAAGTACATCCTTCTGGGTTATAAAACAGACGAAGTGACAGCAAAATAATAACTTCATATAGCTGGACTTACCCCACGTTTTTGTCTGTTCTTGTGGCAAAGCATGTTTATAATCCAATGCTATCATGTGTTTCTCTATGGCAAAGCATGTTCATATTCCGGTTTTGAGATCCTAGCAAATTCCTGCATGGCATCCAATTCAAGGCTCACATTGCATCCCAATTTGTTGGGATGCAACACCTTTTTTGCCTTTACTTTGTTCATGGCAATGCAGTAAAGAGTTGAGAATTATTATGACTGCATACACACAGGCACGCAGGCTAACACGCAACCTCGGGTCAAGTCAGGTCAGATCAGTTCGTGTCACAGATATGGAGCGCAGAAAGGTCATTTTTCATTACTAAATAAAAAATGGCATTTATTTCCGTAAATCACACAGCAAATATTTCTGTAAATTGCTCAGCCCCAGAGTATCCCTCCAACATGGCAATTATATTGCCCGATTCAGGACAGTCTGCCCTACACACACATGAAATGCATGTAGAGCTGTGAGCTTGCTGTGGTGAGATACATGTCGAAATATAAGAATTTTTATAAT